>NC_135637.1:28899574-29532074 GCF_053574225.1 Canis aureus | reverse complement strand
AGAAGAAATGTGTGGGAAATATCAGAAAGGGAGACATAACGTAAAGACTGCTAACTCTGGGAAATGAACGAGGGGTGGTAGAAGGGGAGGAGGGCGGGGGGTGGGAGTGATTGTGTGACGGGCACTGGGGGTTATTCTGTATGTTGGTAAATTGAACACCAATAAAAAAATAAAAAATTAAAAAATTAAAAAAAATAGTGAAAGGGAATAGAGGGGTAGGGAGAAGAAATCTGTGGGAGATATCAGAAAGGGAGACAGATCATAAAGACTCCTAACTCTGGGAAATGAACTAGGGGTGGTGGAAGGGGAAGAGAGCAGGGGGTGGGGGCGAATGAGTGATGGGCACTGAGGGGGTCACTGGACATTATGACCACTGGGTGTTATGCTATATGTTGGCAATTTGCACTCCAATAAAATGTAACTTAAGAAAATAAAGGAAAGGGATCCCTGGGTGGCGCAGCGGTTTGGTGCCTGCCTTTGGCCCAGGGCGCGATCCTGGAGACCCGGGATCGAATCCCACATCGGGCTCCCGGTGCATGGAGCCTGCTTCTCCCTCTGCCTCTCTCTCTCTCTCTCTCTCTCTCTCTCTCTGTGACTATCATAAATAAATAAAAATTAAAAAAAAAGAAAAAAAGAAAATAAAGGAAAGTGTTACAGGGAGGCACCATTACGTGCCAGCATCCCTGAGGAATATGCTCTACTGCAGTCACCAGTAAAGGGATTCACTACCTTAGTGTTTGTGCCCCAGTTGGTAGCTATGGCCCCAGGACTGTAGCCCACCCCCTGATCTGTCTCTGTCACTGTGCTTAGCATCAGTGTCATACACCTGACTGTAAGCTCCACAGAAGACTCTCAATGATGAGGACCAGAGACAAGGGCCCAGGGGTTTTTGTGTCACTTCCTCCTTATCTGAGATGTTGTGGGTAAGTGAAGCTGCTCCCACTACCATGTTCTGTAACACAGTAGTAGTCAGCCTCGTCCTCAGGCTGGGCTCCTGTGATGGTGATCGCCACTTTGTTCCATCCAGAGATGGATCCAGAGAAGCGATCAGGGACTCCAGAGGGGTGGCTGTTAGTGTTGTAGATAATCGTGCGAGGAGCCCGCCCTGGGGTCTGCTGGTACCAGCTGGAGTAGTTACTTGTAGTGACTGACCCAGAGCTGAGGCCACAAGTGAGTGGGACTGTCCCTCCTGGAGAAAGTGATGGTTCCTGGGTCACTACAATCTGAGAATCAATTCCTAAAACCAAAAAGAGAGAAAGGTGTTGTTATGGGAGACAAGAGTCACATGAATCCCTGCTTATCTGTGCCCCCAACAAATGCAAAGTCCACTTGCCTGATCTGAGCCAAAAGCAAGGAGCCCGAGAAGAAGCAACGTCCAGGCCATGGTGGGGACCCTCACTGGAGGTAGGCTCCACAGGCTCTTTGGCTGGAGAAGGGTGTCCCTGGACCATTTCATGACTTCAGACCTATGAGAATAAGCAAGTGCTTTATGCAAATCAGCTTCCTCTATCCCCCTGCCCCAAGGTCACCCGCAAGTCACCTGGGAGATCTTGAAAGTCACAGATACTGGGACTTCACACACACAAATGTCTGCAGGGTGACCTGGGACACAGACTGGCAGGAAGACATTTTTCTCCAAATCAATGACCTATGACTCTGGTGACGTCCATCCCAAAGTTCCTCACTGCGAATCCTGACAGCTGTATGAGGATATGGATACATTCTCCAATTCCTGCCCAGCCTCTAAATCAGCTCAACTCTAACCGTTCTTTGGAACATTTTCTTCCCTCCCAAGGGACATTCTTCCTTGTCACTTTGGAGGATCTTAGCAGTCACTCCTGCAGCCATGAGGACACTGGGAAACTCAGAGTCCATGTGACAATTGTAAAGATTGTGGTCTCCACTTCGTTAATCAGGGACCATGTCTGCAGTAGTCCAGGGTGAGCCGACCAAGGATGACTCTTTATCAGAAATGAACCCAACACTCTGTGAACAAGTGATCCTCATGGAGCATTTTGTTTTTTGTTTTTGTTTTTTCTCATAAATTTATTTTTTATTGGTGTTCAATTTCCCAACATATAGAATAACACCCAGTGCTCATCTGTCAACTGTCCCCCTCAGTGCCCATCACACATTCGCCCGCACTCCTGGACCACCTCCCCTTCCACCATCCATATTTTGTTTCCCAGAGTTACGAGTCTTTCTTATTCTGTTCATGAAGCATTTTGAACTCCATTTCCCATTGTGTTCTGCTGAGGATCAGAGGGTCCCAGAAGGCTGGGGAAGGAACCTGGAGAAGGAGGACTAACAGGAGCATAAGGAGTCTCCAGGAACAGGGGAATATGAAGCTCAGGCTTCGAGTTTGCTCAAGTGTTAGATACCAAAATGCCTGCCATTCATTTTACAACACAAAACCAGGGGAGGGGCAAGATGGCTGAAGAGTAGGGTCCCCAAATCACCTGTCCTCACCAAATTAACTAGATAACCTTCAAATCATCCTAAAAATCAATGAATTCGGCCTGAGATTTAAAGAGAGAACAGCTGAAATGCTACAGTGAGAAGACTTCACGCTTCTATCAAGGTAGGAAGACGGGGAAAAAGAAATGAAGAAACAAAAGGCCTCCAAGGGGTAGGGCCCCCACGAGGAGCCAGGCTAAGGCTGGAGCGAGTGTCCCCAGGACAGGAGAGCCCCGTCCCGGAGAAGCAGGAGCTGCACCAACCTTCCCGGCGGAAAGGGGCTCGCAGGGAGTTGGAGCAGGACCCCAGGAGGGCGGGGATGCCCTCGGGCTCCCTGGGACACTAACAGACACCTGCGTCCCAGGGAGAGTGCACCGAGCTCCATAAGGGCTACAGCGCACACTGCGGGACCCGGAGCAGCTCGGAGGGGCTCTGGCGGAGGCTCCGCCGAGGGGGCTGCCGGGCCAGGAGCGCGAACCCAACAGCGCAGGTGCCGGAGCTCAGGGCGCCGGGACACAGCCCAGGATCCGGCCTCCCCCCGGACAGGCAGAGGCTGGGAGGGTCCAGGACAGCAAGGACGCTCCTCTCCCAAGGTGAGTAGATCACCAGCCCCACCCCGGAGCCTCCAGGCCCCTGCAGACGGAGTAGTTCCTGCGGGAGCTGAATCCAGGGCTCCAGGGCTGCCACAGCCACTGGGGTTGTCCCTCCTGCGGCCTCACGGGGTAAACAAGCCCCACTGAGCTCTGCACCAGGCAGGGGGTAGAGCAGCTCTCCCAAGCGCTAACACTTGAGAATCAGCACAACAGGCCCATCCCTCAGAAGACCAGCTAGATGGACAAGTTCCAGGGGAAGTCAAGGGACTTAAAGTATACAGAATCAGAAGATACTCCCCCCGTGTTTTTTTTTTCTTTTTGATTTCTGATTGCTTCCCCACACTTTTTTTCACCTTTCTTTCTTTTTCTTTCTCTTTTTCCTCTCCTTTTTCCTTTTTTCTCTTCCATTTTTCTTTTTTCTTTTTTTCTTTTCTTTCCTTCTCTCTCTCTTTTTCTCCTTTTCCCAATACAACTTGCTTTTGGCCACTCTGCACTGAGCAAAAGGACTAGAAGGAAAACCTCACCTCAAAAGAAAGAATCAGAAACAGGGATCCCTGGGTGGCACAGCGGTTTGGCGCCTGCCTTTGGCCCGGGGCGCGATCCTGGAGACACGGGATCGAATCCCGCGTCAGGCTCCCGGTGCATGGAGCCTGCTTCTCCCTCTGCCTGTGTCTCTGCCTCTCTCTCTCTCTCTCTCTCTCTCTCTCTGACTATCATAAATAAATAAAACCTTTAAAAAAAAAGAATCAGAAACAGTCCTCTCTCCCACAGAGTTACAAAATCTGGATTACAATTCAATGTCAGAAAGCCAATTCAGAAGCACTATTATACAGCTACTGGTCACTCTAGAAAAAAGCATAAAGGACTCAAGAGACTTCATGACTGCAGAATTTAGAGCTAATCAGGCAGAAATTAAAAATCAATTGAATGAGATGCAATCCAAACTAGAAGTCCTAACGACGAGGGTTAACGAGGTGGAAGAACGAGTGAGTGACATAGAAGACAAGTTGATGGCAAAGAGGGAAACTGAGGAAAAAAGAGACAGACAATTAAAAGACAATGAAGACATAATAAGGGAAATAAACGACGGCCTGAGGAAGAAAAACATACATATAATTGGGGTTCCCGAGGGCGCTGAAAGGGACAGAGGGCCAGAATATGTATTTGAACAAATCCTAGCTGAAAACTTTTCTAATCTGGGAAGGGAAAGAGGCATTCAGATCCAAGAAATAGAAAGATCCCCCAAAAAAATCAATAAAAACCGTTCAACACCTCGACATTTAATGGTGAAGCTTGAAAATTCCAAAGATAAAGAGAAGATCCTTAAAGCAGCAAGAGACAAGAAATCCCTGACTTTTATGGGGAGGAATATTAGGGTAACAGCAGACCTCTCCACAGAGAACTGGAGGCCAGAAAAGGCTGGCAGGATATATTCAGGGTCCTAAATGAGAAGAACATGCAACCAATAATACTTTACTCATCAAGGCTCTCATTCAAAATGGAAGGAGAGATAAAGAGCTTCCAAGACAGGCAGAAACTGAAAGAATATGTGACCTCCAAACCAGCTCTGCAAGAACTTTTAAGGGGGACTCTTATATATCCCTTTAAGAAGAAGTTTAGTGCAACAATCCACAAAAATAAGGACTGAATACATATCATGATGACACTAAACTCATATCTGTTGATAGTAACTCTGAACGTGAACGGGCTTAATGACGCCATCAAAAGGTGCAGGGTATCAGACTGGATAAAAAAGCAGGACCCATCTATTTGCTGTCTACAAGAGACTCATTTTACACAGAGGGACACCTACAACCTGAAAATAAAAGGTTGGAGAACAATTTACCATTCAAATGGTCCTCAAAAGAAAGCATGGGTAGCCATCCTTATATCAGATAAACTAAAATTTACCCCGAAGACTGTAGTGAGAGATGAAGAGGGAAACTATCTCATACTTAAAGGATCTATCCAACAAGAGGACATAAGAATCCTCATTATATTTGCCCCAAATGTGGGAGCTGCCAAATATTTAAACCAATTAATAACCAAAGTGAAGAAAGACTTAGATAATAATACACTTATACTTGGTGACTTCAATCTAGCTCTTTCTACCCTCGATAGGTCTTCTAAGCACAACATCTCTAAAGAAACAAGAGCTTTAAATGATACACTGGATCAGATGGGTTTCACAGATATCTACAGAACTTTACATCCAAACTCAACTGAATACACATTCTTCTCAAGTGCACATGGAACTTTCTCCAGAATACACCACATACTGTGTCATAAATCGGGTCTGAACTGATACCAAAAGATTAGGATCGTCCCCTGCATATTCTCAGATCATAATGCCTTGAAATTAGAACTAAATCACAACAAGAAGTTTGGAAGGACCTCAAAAACGTGGAAGTTAAGGACCATCCAGCTAAAAGATGAAAGGGTCAAGCAGGAAATTAAGGAAGAATTAAAAAGATTCATGGAAACTAATGAGAATGAAGATACAACCGTTCAAAATCCTTGGAATCCCGCAAAGCCATCCTAAGGGGGAAATACATTGCAATACAAGCATCCATTCAAAAACTGGAAAGAACTCAAATACAAAAGCTAACCTTACACATAAAGGAGCTAGATTAAAAACAGCAAATAGATCCTACACCCAGCAGAAGAAGAGAGTTAATTAAAATTCGAGCAGATCTCAACGAAATCGAGACCAGAAGAACTGTGGAACAGATCAACAGATCCAGGAGTTGATTCTTTGAAAGAATTAATAAGATAGATAAACCATTAGCTAACCTTATTAAAAAGAAGAGAGAGGAGACTCAAATTAATAAAATCATGAATGAGAAAGGAGAGATCACTACCAACACCAAGGAAATACAAACGATTTTAAAAACATATTATGAACAGCTATACGCCAATAAATTAGGCAATCTAGAAGAAATGAACGCATTCCTCGAAAGCCACAAACTACCGAAACTGGAACAGGAAGAAATAGCAAACCTGAACAGGCTAATAACCAGGGAGGAAAATGAAACAGACATCAAAAACCTCCCAAGACACAAGAGTCCAGGGCCAGATGGCTTCGTAGGGGAATTCTATCAAACGTTTAAAGAAGAAATCATACCTATTCTCCTAAAGCTGTTTGGAAAGATAGAAAGAGATGGAGTACTTCCAAATTCGTTCTATGAGGCCAGCATCACCTTAATTCCAAAACCAGACAAAGACCCCACCAAAAAGGAGAATTACAGACCAATATCCCTGATAAACATGGATGCAAAAATTCTCAACAAGATAGTAGCCAATAGGATCCAACAGCACATTAAGAAAATTATTCACCACGACCAAGTAGGATTTATCCCCCAGACACAGGGCCGGTTCAACACTTATAAAACAATCAATGTGATTCATCATATCAGCAAGAGAAAAACCAAGAACCATATGATCCTCTCATTAGATGCAGAGAAAGCATTTGACAAAATACAGCATCCATTCCTGATCAAAACTCTTCAGAGTGTAGGGATTGAGGTAACTTTCCTCGACATCTTAAAAGCCATCTAGTTAAAGCCCACAGCAAATATCATTCTCAATGGGGAAGCACTGGGAGCCCTTCCCCTAAGATCAGGAAAAAGACAGGGATGTCCACTCTCACCACTGCTATTCAACACAGTATTGGAAGTCCTAGCCTCAGCAATCAGACAACAAAAATACATTAAAAGCATTCAAATTGGCAAAGAAGACGTCAAACTCTCCCTCTTCGCCAATGACATGATACTTTACATAGACAACCCAAAAGCCTCCACTCCAAGATTGCTAGAACTCATACAGCAATTTGGCAGAATTTCAGGATACAAAATCAATGCCCAGAAATCAATGGCATTTCTATACACTAACAATGAGACTGAAGAAAGAGAAATTAAGGAGTCAATCCCATTTACAATTGCACCCAAAAGCATAATTTACCTAGGAATAAACCTCACCAAAGAGGTAAAGGATCTATACCCTAAAAACTATAGAACACTTCTGAAAGAAATTGAGGAAGACACAAAGAGATGGAAAATATTCCATGCTCATGGATTGGCAGAATTAATATTGTGAAAATGTCAATGTTACCCAGGGCAATTTACACGTTTAATGCAATCCCTATCAAAATACCATAGACATTCTTCAAAGAGTTAGAACAAAGTATTTTAAGATTTGTGTGGAATCAGAAAAGACCCCGAATAGTCAGGGAAATTTTAAAAAAGACAACCACAGCTGGGGGCATCACAATGCCAGATTTCAGGTTGTACTACAAAGCTGTGGTCATGAAGACAGTGTGGTACTGGCACAAAAACAGACACATAGATCAATGGAACAGAATAGAGATCCAAGAAGTGGACCCTGAAATTTATGGTCAACTAACATTCGATAAAGGAAGAAAGACTATCCACTGGAAGAAAGACAGTCTCTTCAATAAATGGTGCTGGGAAAATTGGACATCCACAAGCTGAAGAATGAAACTAGACCATTCTCATACACCATACACAAAGATAAACTCAAAATGAATGAAAGATCTAAATGTGAGACAAGATTCCATCAAAATCCTAGAGGAGAACACAGGCAACACCCTTTTTGAACTCGGCCACAGTAACTTCTCTCAATATACATCCACAAAGGCAAAAGAAACAAAAGCAATAATGAACTATTGGGACTTCATCAAGATAAGAAGCTTTTGCACAGCAAAGGATACAGTCAACAAAACTAAAAGACAGCCTACAGAATGGGAGAAGATATTTGAAAATGACATATCAGATAAAGGGCTAGTTTCCAAGATCTATAAAGAACTTCTTAAACTCAACACCAAAGAAACAAACAATCCAATCATGAAATGGGCAAAAGACATGAAGAGAAATCTCACAGAGGAAGACATAGACATGGCCAACATGCACATGAGAAAATGCTCTGCATCACTTGCCATCAGGGAAATACAAATCAAAACCACAATGAGATACCACCTCACACCAGTGAGAATGGGGAACATTAACAAGGCAGGAAACAACAAATGTTGGAGAAGATGTGGAGAAAAGGGAACCCTCTTACACTGTTTGGAATGTGAACTGGTGCAGCCACTCTGGAAAACTGTGTAGAGGTTCCTCAAAGAGTTAAAAATATACCTGCCCTATGACCCAGCAATTGCACTGTTGGGGATTTACCCCAAAGATTCAGATGCAGTGAAACGCCAGGACACCTGCACCCCGATGTTTATGGCAGCAATGTCCACAATAGCCAAACTGTGGAAGGAGCCTCGGTGTCCATCGAAAGATGAATGGGTAAAGAAGATGTGGTTTATGTATACAATGGAATATTACTCAGCCATTAGAAACTACAAACACCCACCATTTGCTTCAACGTGGATGGAACCAGAAGGTATTATGCTGAGTGAAGTAAGTCAATCGGAGAAGGACAAACATTGTATGTTCTCATTCATTTGGGGAATATAAATAATAGTGAAAGGGAATATAAGGGAAGGGAGAAGAAACGTGTGGGAAATATCAGAAAGTGAGACAGAACATAAAGACTCCTAACTCTGGGAAACGAACTAGGGGTGGTGGAAGAGGAGGAGGGCGGGGGGTGGGGGTGAGTGGGTGACGGGCACTGAGGGGGACACTTGATGGGATGAGCACTGGGTGTTATTCTGTATGTTCGTAAATTGAACACCAATAAAAAATTATTTTATTAAAAAAAAAACTATCAGTAGCTGCAGATTTTAACAGGACAAAGAGAATGGGGACCTGACAGTCTCTACCAGGCCAGGAGAGATCCTGACCACATCAGAGAATAATAATCAGTGGTGAACCCGCCAGTGCTGATTCAAAGGATGCCAGGCCCTGCACTCATTACCCCAAATAGGGAGCCCAAACCCTTTCTGGTTTACACTGGCTCTGAGAGCAGGTCCTCAGCACCTTCCCCCTGTGGGACAGTGACTTCTGCTTCATTCCTGAACAAAAGAAACTATTTGGGCAGCCCGGGGTGGCTCAGCTGTTTGACACTGCCTGCAGCCTGGGGCATGACCCTGGAGACCCAGGATGGAGTCCCAAGTTGGGTCCCTGCATGGAGCCTGCTTCTCCATCTCCCTGTGTCTCTGCCTCTCTGTGTCTCTGTTTCCATCTCTCTCTCTGTCTCTTTCTCTCTCTCTGTCTCTCATGAATAAATATGCAAAATCTTATAAAAAAAAGAAAAGAAACTATTTAACTTTTGTCCTTACCTGATCCCTCCAAAACTCACAATCTGTCATTGCGCACTCTTATACTTTTATGACAATATATTTATTAGCACAAGGTTTTAAGATTCTGTTTTTGTATAAGAAGATATAACTGAAAACATCGGTTATATTACCAAGATGTTGACTAGAATGTCATACTGGTTTTATATATATAAATTTTCTTTTATTTATAATATATTTATAAATATATATTTTTATTGGAGTTTGATTTGCCAACATATACTATACCAACCAGTACTCATCCCGTCAAGTGCCCCCCTCAGTGCCCAGCACCCACTCACCCCATCTCCCCTTCTACCACCCCTTAGGGGAAAAGGAGAGAAAATGAATGGGATAAATTAGAGACGGTGACAAAATATGAGACGCTCCTAACTCTAGGAAATGAACAAGGGGTAGAATGTCATATTTGAATGAGATATATGCATCTGTATACATCTATACACACATAATCAGATAGACCAGTCAGATTTAGGGAAGTAGCATTGACTTTATGGATCCAGTAAAACCTCTTGGGAATATCATCCTACCACCTTACAGAGTTTCCAACGGCTTTACCAGGCTAGTCAGGAGGTCATGTCCTGGCAGGTGCAGGAATCTTGGGATATCTTGGTACCTCAAGAACAGAAAAGGCACCCAAGCGTATATGTGTTGAGGGATGACAAGGATCTGACACAAGTTTTGTCTTGTCTTCTATACTGGAGGAGCTGTTAAACATTTCATCCACAGGTTTTTCACAAAAGTTGCAGCAAATCACATTTTAACAAGAGCCTATATGTTCAAGTGCCATGCTTGCTGCAACTATATTTAGTAGAAATCAGGGTGGTTATTGAGAAAACATATAATTTAATGACACATCTGAGTAAATACTTTAGTTGATTCATGTTCATTATAACCTGAACTTGATCCTGATTCTCTCTAGCTTCCTAAAATCTCTGGCTACAAGTCTGAAAACTAGCATGTTGATTTTTCTCCCACCTTTGGAAAGTGCATTCAAACCGCCCTATATCCTGAAATCCTGAAAGGTAACTGTGAATCCAATGATAGGACCTTCAGAGAAGTCACCACAGCTGCTCATGTAGAGGTGGTCTTCATGCCAGTGGCTCTCTGGGACAGTCAGAGATCACCAGACACATTTGAACTACAAACCAGGAAAGTCTGTCAGATTGTCACAGCCTTCTATCACTCTACCTGAAGACACATGAGCTTGACATCAAGAAATCTCCACTGGTTGCCCTCAGAACTAAGCAACTGCCTACAATTTCATCCGATCATTTACCATCCTTTTTTCCCCCATACAAATGCCTCTTGTTTACTACCTGATTTCTTGAACCACAAGCCTTTCTTTGAGAATGTACCTCCATCAACCCCTCCTGAAATGGGTTTAAATAAATTGGCCTATTGTCAGGAGAGGGTCAACAAAACTGAACAATCTGCTAGCACAAATTTTAACACATGTATCTTTGGGAAATTTCAGAGAAGGGAGGGAACTAGCTAAAGATACGCTGCCCCAGATAGACCCCATTAGCATGAACATTAGTTTCACTTTAAACAAATGAAACTCAGCAGATTAGAAAAATTTTTAATCCCCCAAAACTGCCAGCTTGTACCAGGAAGAGAGCTATTACCAGGCTCCCTCTTTACCTAAGAGATGTATCTACACAGCAGGACAACCTCTCGTTTGCAAACAACTCCTCTCCCTTTCCCTCTAATGCACTTTCTCCTCGTTGGTCATCGGACCTCTGCCCCTCTCCTTCACTCACATATGTGTCATGGTGCCTGTCTTTGGAATTCTCCACGTCTGTGTGAATACCCACTATGCTGGCTATGAAATTGATTTTCTCCTGTTAATCTGCCAAATTAGATTTAATAATTCTTTATTAAGTCTTTAATAAGAATTAGATTCTTATGAAAACAAGGGACCTGAAGAACACAGGAAATACTTAACTCCACAGCAACAGGCACTGGTGAAGATTCATCAAAGGTCAGTCAAGAGTAAGCAGAGATGTTCATCACTAGGACTCCTGATCAACAGTCCCCTGGATCAGGGGCTGATCCTATATCCTGGAAATTTGAGGTAGACGTCATCCTGCCTCAGAAATGCATCCTCACACTGTCTTAGCTGGTGGAGCCCCTAGCCACTCTTTTCCCAAGAACCCCACCTCCTTCCCCTCCTTCCAATTCTCATCCCAGTCCCGGCTTCCTCTATGTCATGAGGACTCTGACTTTCCTCATCATCATCCCCTCTCCAGTACTCCTAGTCTGACTGGGAAAGAGTCCACACCCCTGCCACGCCCCCCCCTACATGCTCACGACCTGCTCCATCACGATCTGTGCAGGACTGGGATGTCATTGTGGGACATCACATTCTGGGGTACACCTCCAATGTTCCAGCTTCACCCCACCAAGCTCACCCCTCCTCAGTATCCTGGGACAAGCTTTCCTCATTATACGTATTCTGTGTTCTCTCTCTTCCCCCAGAAACTGTCTGCTCCCTGATCATGGGGCCTCTCCCATGTCCACTTGTGTCCCACATCTCTAGGCTCACATGGGGCACATACTAGGTGTTCAGTAGGTGGTGTGCATGCACACTGTAAGGACAGTGCACCATCCTCAGTCAGACACAGGTTGACTCTGTGTCTCCTGTTCTGTCCTGATTTGTCACAGTGATACAGGACTGCCGATCCCAATGGTCAAGAACGAATTCTTGAGATATATAATGTTGGTAACAAGTGGCTTTTATTATAGGAGTAACAGGTCCTATGGGCAGAAAGCTGCATTGTGATGGTGAGGAGGGACTGATGATATGCTTTTTAATAAGTGGAGGTTGGGGATAGTGTAAAACTCTAAGGAATTTGGAAGCAGGGCTTTCAGGACCTTCATGATTTAGCTGCTGTTAAGTTGAGGTTATTCTCAATCTTTAATAATGATAAACATTAAGGCACTAAGAAGCCATGAGTTCCTTGAGCAACTCACTCTCTGCATATATGTCAGGTCTCTAACAGTGGGCTGCAGGAAGTAAGGACATTTAATTTAATCTATATTTTCTTGTCTTTCTTTCCTCATCGACAGATTCTGAACAGAGCATCATGCTCCTGACAACAAGGAAATGTTCCTCAATAAGAGAAAACCATAGAATGTGTTCGAGCCAAGGATAGGGTGCAGGGACTGAAGTAAAGAGAATCAGGATCATTTTGGAGCCAAGGCTCCATCAGGTTGACCACAGACTGCAGTTTACACCGAACAAAGGAGGAAGCTGATCTGGCCAAACAGTGGGTACTACAAAGCAAAACTCATTTCTGGGGGAAAAGCAGGTTTTTGTCTCACTTTCTCCCAGGCCCAGAGCACTGTGTGACCATCGAGGTTGTCATCATAGGACTGGCAGTAATAATCAGCCTCATCCTCAGCCTGGATCCCAGTGATGGTCAGGGTGGCTGTGCTGCCTGACTTGGAGCCAGAGAATCGAACCGGGACCCCCGAGTGTTGATTGCTCTTACCATAGATGATAGTTTTAGGGGACTTTCCTGGGAGCTGCTGGTACCATTGTGCATCATAACCACTGCCGATGTTGGTGTTACTTCCAGTGCAGGAGATGGTGACCCTCTGCCCCAGGGCTGCAGACACTGAGGGCGGCTGAGTCAGCACAGCCTGGGCCCAGGACACTGCAAGGGGGAGAGACACAGAGAGGATTATGTTGGGGTCTGGGGAGAAGAGGAGGAAGTAGAACTCCACATGTCCTCCCAGGACCCTTCCCCCATCCTCACATCCAGTCACCTGTGCAATGAGCGAGGAGGGTGAGGAGGAAAGGGGACCAGGCCATGGTGGAGGTCATCACTGATCCTGCCTTCAGTGGTCCCACAGCTGAACAGAGCCTCCTCTCATCTCTCTCTTCCCCTCTTCTTCTTCTCTGAGAGGGAGGGCCCATCCATGCAAATGAAACCCTGGCTTTTGACACCCACCTTCCCTTGGGTCGGGTTCCTCTGCCTTAGATGACAAGGCCATGGGCAAGGGAGGGGCTGTGTAAGGCCAGAGGGTGGGGAGGTCCCAGCTGTGATCTCTCAGCAGAGGGCAGAAGCAGTGCCAGGTGGCAGGTCCAACTCTGATTACCCAGACTCCTCAGTAATGGAACCAGAAGGCCCCCTGGTGTCCAGATGCAGAGGCACCACTGTGTGACAAGGTGACCAGGGCCCACATCTCCTGCTTCCCCAAATCTTTGCCCAATGTTCCCTGCATTAGGGCCAGGCCAGGTACCTGTATGCCAGCTCACATTACTTCAGGGCTCACTATTTGCTCCACTGAGAATCTTCAGAGAGAGTTTGTCCACAGCTCCCTTGACCATTCCTGATCAGGGCTAAGGTGGTATCTCTTATACAAATTCCTCTTAGAGTTCAGGATCCAGTCCAGAGCAGTAACACACCCCATGGACACATGGCCCCTGCTATGCAGGATGCTGGGACTTTCCTCTCATGAGGCTTCTCTGATTTCCAGAGTTATCTTCCCCTGAGTTCTGCACAGCACTGAGGACATGGGGACAAAATTACCAAACAGACAGAGCTTCTTGGATAAAGGGATTTGGAGACAGACCACTTTCTAGGTTGGGCACAGCTCGAGTCTCTGCAACTTGTGTCCAGCATGTTCAGGATACAATATTAGTTGTGGACCCCCTATGACTACAGGCATGGATTTCTCCTACCCCAGGCCCCCTGGACTCAGAAGATTCTGTCAAACATCCCGCTTGTGATTGGGGGAGAGTTGGTGCTTAGGGGAGTGATGCCCCTGAGCTCACAGGGCCTGTGATGCTGGGATGGGTCACAAGACTTTCCATCAGACTGCAGCCTGGTTGGAGGTGGCAGTTGGGTGATTGACGGAGTGACAGCTCAGGCAGACAGCACAAGAAGGGGTATCTCATGTCCTCAGGGGCCTGGAGCTCCTTGGGAGCAGCCCTGAGGCTGAGGTCTCAGAATCAATGGAATGATCAGGCTCAGACACTGACTGGTGCCAAGAGATGTTCAGAGACTGAGCTGTTCATGGGGATGGGGACTCCTCCTGGGTATCCTGAGCATCAGCCTCATCCAGAGGAACAGGCTCTGTGCACATCCAGGCTACCCTGGTGACAGGACCCCAGTCACACTAGATGTCACCAGTGTTTCCTCTTAAGGAAGCTTCTGGCTCCCAGAGATTGATGCTCTGAGAATGGCTGACTGAGGACAGGTTGGCTCTGGAGGGATGGAGAATCCTGGAAACTGCAGCATCCAGGATGCTATTCACTCAGGCAGAGGAAAGAACTCTGCGTGTGTGTGTGTGTGTGTGTGTGTGTGTGAGAGAGAGAGAGAGAGAGAGAGAGAGGGAACGCAAGATGAAGAATGATTCAAGATGACCCTTCTCCCTCTAATGACTTCGAAACATGCTGAGAACATGGTTCTCCATGGAAACGCTCTTCTAAATATCCAAGTTCTTGAACTTGCATTTATTTATTTAATAATAAATTTATTTTTATTGGTGTTCAATTTACCAACATACAGAATAACACCCAGTGCTCATTTAAAGGTAAGTATCTCAAAGATTTTTTTTTATTTGAAAAGGTTATTTTTTAAAAAGATTTTATTTATGTATTCATGAGAGAGAGAGACAGAGAAAGAGAGACAGACAGACAGGCAGAGGGAGGAGCAGGCTCCATTCAGCCAGCCCCACTGGATCCCAGGTCTCCAGGGTCCCAACCTGGGCTGAAGGCAGCACTAAACCGCTGAGCAGGGGCTAACTTGAAAAGATTATGTTAGCCAAGAGGACTGTGGTGAGAGCAAACGTGTTAACAATCCACTGAATCAGGAGTCTAGGATCTGTTTATTGACAAGAAATCTGTCCATTCCTTGTCTCTGAAGACACTACACCTACATCTGTAGGGTTTCCAGATGTCATGGAGCACAGGGCAGGGGTGAGATCCAGCCTCCTCCTTCTTACCCCACAACCCAGTCTCACCCAAAGTCCCTTGAGTTCCCCCTGGTGTATACCAGGTGTGAGAAAACATACTGCTGAGAGTTTTGTCTCTGTGTGTGTAAAAAAACGCTACAGCCTGGGACTGTTTCTATGGTAGAAAATGTTTCTGTGGTGGATCTACGGTCCACAGAATTCTTCAGAATGAAAACTTGGGGCATCATAAAAATAATGACTTATCTTAAAATATGCAGGCAAACCTTTGTCTATGGATTCCTCCAGGATTCGCCATGACTGAGGGCACTGGATAATTCTGAAGTAGGTAAAGTCATTACATCCGATGTGCAAAAACCTAAAAGTAGATAAACACATGCTTTTTAGGAAATGTAATAATTTTACTTTCATATTAAATATAATGGAGTAGGGGGTGCATCTAGGAGGTGCAGGTCGTTGAGCATCAACTCTTGTTTTTGCTGATGTCCTAATCCCAGGATAGTGAGCTCGAGCCCTGCACAGAGCTCTAAACTGAGCCCAGAGTCTGCTTGAGCCACCTTCCCTCCTCCTCCGCCCGCCCGCTGCTCCCCACTGCATGCTCTCTCTATATATAAAAATAAAGAAACCTCTAAAAATATTAAGACTGACTAAGAGTGCTGGGTAAAAAAAAAATGGAGCCAAGATCTTAGAGCAGGAAGGAGAATATGAGGGGTTTCTTGCAACTCCGTTTTCTTATCATTCTCCTCCAAGAGATGGACCCTTCAGACTAGAACCTACAGAAGATCATTTCTGGTTTTCAATGAAATCCTGATGTGGAGACATAGTTATACCTGAGGAGCCAGAGGGAGAGACCAAAGCCAAGGGACAGAGGACCAGAGGGGAGAAGAGAAGAGATGGGGTGTTGTCGGGGAGAGCCTGCAGGATCTGGTCCAAGTTCCCATGGAGATGGTTCAGAGAGAGGAGACTGTGTCTGTGACCAGCGTTTTGGTCAGTGTATCCCCTGTGGATATAACAGTAGTGGCACAAGGTCACACTCCATGGAATAAGATGATAGAACTGAGTGTGGAAGAATGTTTGGAGTCTGCACGTTCAGCTGGATCACGGTGTTTTTTCCTGTTCATCTTCTCCACATTGAGTGGCGAGGTGCCTTGGGCTCTTTTATGTGAATGTCTGTGTCTCCTGGAATGTTCCATTTTCTCTCAATCTATGCCCATTACTGGAATGTTTCTGTTTCCTGTGGAAGGATAGATCATCGTGCAGCAGAGACCCCCCTGCTCAGTCTCTCCAATAAGTTTCTTCCTGAATGGGGGTTCAGAGACAAGACCCTTGGGTCCAGAGAAATGTCTCACTTCCTCCTTATCTGAGACCCTGTGAGTATCTTGTCAAGGAGGACAAGCTGACAAAGTCTGTGGAGGAAAGTCAGGCTGTAGCCTGGACGCTCAGTGAAGGCTGTGCTAGCTCACCACTCAGGGCTTCTCCCAGAGAGCTCCTCCTATATTAACTCCCATTTTGCTGCTCTTCCCTCCACAAAAAGTGAATTCTACATTTGAGGATTCACAGCAGCTTCATAGGCAAAGGGATTTGCAGCAAATACTCCGATTTCTCCTCCCTACACATCTAAGCCATCCTCCTCTACCCAGGACTATTGCAAAGCTCCACTGTGTACAGGAGGGGAGGAGGCCACAAGGAGGCACTGGGGGATCAGGAACAGGCCCTCCAAGGATGCCCATTGTCCTGAGTGGTGTTAGCCATAGGAAGTCACATCCACAGGACTACTTCACCTAGTGTCCATGGAGCAGGTTCAGGGTTTTTACATTTTAGGACCCCAAATCCCCCATTCCTAACCACAACCCTGATGTCACACCTGAGGGTAAAGTCCACAGCTATGGGCCTGAAATTCCTCTTGGGCCTGGTTCTCACCCAGCATGCCCACAGCCTACTCCCTCATACCTGGGATGCAGTGAGCCTTGGCCTCTCCTGAGAGCAGAGGCCTGGGAGAGAAGAGAAGGTTTCTTCTCTGACAGCTGGAAGGGCAGAGTCCACCCTGAGTAGGACTTTCAAACTGCTGGGATGGTCCCTTTGTTCTGAACATTAAATTTATAAAAGTAGACGTTCAATGGGAAGAGAAAAGGACCACCATGACAACAGGATCTAATTTTTCTTTTATTTGTATATTTTTTTATTGGAGTTCGATTTGCCAACATATACCATAACACCCAGTGCTCATCCCGTCAAGTGCCTCCCTCAGTGCCCATCACCCAGTCACCCCAACCCCCCCGCCCACTTCCCTTTCCAACACCCTTGGTTCGTTTCCCAGTGTTAGGAGTCTCTCATGTTCTGTCTCCCTCTCTGTCATTTTCTCATTTTCTCTCCTGTCCCCTATAATCCCTTCTGCTATTTTATATTCTCCATTTTCTCTCCTGTCCCCTATAATCCCTTCTGCTATTTTATATTCTCCAAATGGATGAGACCATATGATGTTTGTCCTTCTCCAACTGACTTATTTCACTCAGCATAATATCCTCCAGGTCCCTCCATGTCGAGGCAAATGTGGGTATTTGTCATTTCTAATGGCTGAGTAATATTCCATTTTATACATAGACCACATCTTCCTTATCCATTCATCTTTTGATGGACACCGAGGCTAATTTTTCAATTTCAATCACTCACAATCTTTCTGTATCTCTTTCTGCTCAGTTTTTATTTCTTCTGTGTCTTCAGAAAGGTGTAAATAGAAAACTAGGAGGACGGATACTGTGATTCAGAATCTACTTCCAGTAAAATTAGTGTGTATTCAAGTTCTCTTAAATTGGTAGACAGACACAGTCCAAGGACATAGGCAGGCTGAGGTGTTGCTCCACGTCCTCTGTGTGTGTCCCTGTGACCAAGACCACTGTGCCAGATTGTACAGTAAGAGTCAGCCTTGTCCTCACGCTGCAGCCCAGAGATGAGCAGAGGCCCTGCTTCGGCGGAGGTGTCTTCAGATCCAGAGCAGGGCTGGGGACATTGAGCCCTGGTGTTTATCTGATTCTGAATACAACCTCAAGAGATATTGGGGGAGGGGGGTTCCCTGGCTTCTGTTGGAACCAGTATATGTAGCAGCCACCAACAATGAAGCCACTGCTCATGGTTCATGTGAGTCTGGTTGTTGTTCCTGGAGATGCAGAGGGAGGTGGGGGGCAGCTGGGCCAGCCTTGGCTGGGACAGGGAAACTGTAGATACACAAACTCCCAGGAGGAGGGGCATTTTTGGTGGGAGCTTCCAGGGGATGATAATCTCAGGGAAACTCTCCCAGAAGACAGATGATGTCCCTACCTGGGCAGAAGGACAAGAACTGGAGGAGGAGACGAGTCCAGGCCATCTTGACAAATCCCCTGTCCCAAGAATGGAGCTGCGCTGTGTTAAGCTTGTCTAATTCTCCCTAGAGTCTCCAGGCAAATGACAGTGCTCTTTATGCAAATTGTCACCCCTTCCAGTCTCTCTCAGACTCCATCTGATCAGTGATTCAGAAAAACAGGGGACAGAGGATGCTGAAAGCAGGGACTGCTCAGAGTGGACATTGGAAGGGTAGAGGGAGCATCTGTGGGAACCCCTCAGGATCCTGCCCAGGAGACTCTGCCAGGTCCTTAGGGCACTAGGCTGCTGGGTCGCACCAGGGGCACAGGGGGCAGCTCAGCCTCTGCACAGCTGAGGTCAGGGGCTCCCCCAGTTGGGAGGGTGCCCCTTGAGTGCCCAGGGGTGCACAGTGCCCCCTGCTGATTATATGTCCCTTTCAGGGTCCTCAGTGTCCTGAAGGTAACATCCAGAGCTGTGATCCCAGCACTCATCAGTGACCTGACGGACTGGCTGGAGCACCCTGCATGGTCTACAGGGACTGTGATTTGAGAGCTTTCCACATGGACGGAACAGTCATACTGAAATAAACACTCCTGTGAGAGGGGGAAGGTCTACAAAACATAAATCATGCAAAAGACTGAGCTTATCCTAACTCATGAAACATTTACGGAGCTCCACAAAGGAGGGCCTTTCCTATTCATGTCGAGAGGAGTGGCGGTGTTCTGCACAAAGAGTCATCAAAGAAAATATTAAAATATTAAAACAATGCATAAAGATCTTCAAACCAAGATGGGAGGTGGTGATTTAACAGAAGCATCACCACCTGGTGAACCTGTGGCCTTGGGGATAGGAGGGGACAGAACGGGGAAGGACTGAAGATACCCAGTTGTCAGGGCAGAGCACCTGAAGCAGGAGCACAGCAGGAGGGGATGCTGGTGGCTGTGATCCCAGGAGAAGGCAGGGAGAGAAGGGGGAAGAGGACTGGGTGAACTGGGATCTCTGCTATGAGGAGCCCCTGAGAGGGTGCTGCTGTCACTGCAGGGGAGCCCTAGGTAGGGAGAGGCTTCTCTGTGCATAAAGAAGTAGAAGATCTGGGGAAGGAGCACAAACACTGAATTCCTAGGTCAGAAATGGGAGACCCTGACCTTGAGCGTCAGGATCAGTGCCCACAGCCTGAGCCAGGTGTGCAGCCCTGGTGAGCAGGCCCTGGGGTGTATGTGTCCGTGTAGGGGGACAGGAGCTTGGGATGGTACCCTGGACCCATTCCCTGGGTGCAGGACAGGGGACAGGAGTCCAGGAGACAGCATCCCTCAGTCCAGGCTGGCTCTGGGGGTCTTCCCTGCAGTGTCCCTGCAGTGTGTGGGGATGTTAGTCCCCTCTGCTCCAGGTCCCCAGGGGTGAGCCAGGTGTCAATGGCATGACACATGCCCCTAGTCTCCCACATAAAAATGTTCCAGGAGGGCTGAGGCCAGTGACCATGTGTTGAGGGGTTTGCAGACCTTTACAACCCAGGGGGACGTGGAGTCATGGAGGAGCATGAGCTGAATGTCCAAGGTCAGGCTGCAGTGCCCAGGACATAGGCGTCATGAAGAACTGGGGTGGAGAACCCCAACCTCTGCCTTGAGCTGCACATCCCCAGGATCCCAGCCACAAGGGGGCAGAGCTGGGAGCTCTTTCTCAACCTTTCAGCCCCCAGAAGAGGAGAATATCATCTTGGTCACTGCTCCCCACTCCCAGTTCCTCTCTTGGTGCCTGTAATGGAAGGGCCTGGGAGGACCCCTGTGAGCTAAGGGTTTCCGGGCTGAAAGCAGGTGGGACCTGGGCCCAGACTCAGGCAGGGGATGCACAGCATCCCATGGACCTGAGGAACAGGCTTCCAGGCTCCTGCTGCCCCAGTCCTGGTCCACACTGGCTGAGATGAGGGAAGAGGATTCCAGAGCAGAGCCCTCTGCCTCCAGTGCTGTGGGTCCCCACCCCTTGTGCATGGAGGACAGGCCACACCCAGGTCACACCCAGCCTTCCTGAGGCTGCATATCATGACCCCAAATGGCTCAGAATCCCCTGCTGTGGCTCCTCCCTGAGGACTGTCTCCAACTGTCCCCCCTGCTCCACTGCTTCCCCAGGATCAGAGTGAGGCTCAGGGTCAGGGCCATCCCCAGGGCAGGGAGCACATGGACAAAGACATCAGGGATGCTGCCCCCATGGAATCCAAGGTGGGTCCTCGAGGCCTGGTCTCTCTCTGTCTCTCTCTCTCTCTGTCTCTCACCCCAGTTCCTTCTCTGTCAGCTGAGCCTCTGTCCACACTCCTGGTGGGGAAGCCACAGGCTCGCTCTGTCTCTATGATGACCTCTGTCTGTGGCCCCAGGTGTGTGCTATAATTTACACGTTTATAAATAATCAAACTTTAGTTTTCAAACTATCCTGTGTTGTAGCTGAAGGACCTAGGGCAATCATCTCCAGAACCATAAGGGAGGGTCCGATCTCCACACTGGCTATGGAGAGGTTGAGACCCTCACAACATGGGACCTTCTGTTCCTGAAGGGACAACGATGTCTCCCATCATCTGTGACCATGGATGTCATGGTTCAATTCCAGGCCCGGCCCCGACACATCACAAGGACTGAGCCCTCAGCCTAGGGGACACACTCTGTCATCCTAAGGGGCTCACGTGCAGTTTCTTTGCTCCCTTTACAAACTTCTGGTTCAATCTCTCTCAGGTCCTCACTTTCATGTCCTCCCCCTTTGAGGACAAAGTGTCAAAACTCCTTGGGGAAGTGGATGGATTGATATTCCCATGTGAGCTCCGTCATGGACCCCAGACTCCTAGATGACATTCTCTGTCTGCATGAAGGCGCTGTCGCTCTGGGGTACAGTTTACTAATCTGTGACAACACAGCAGTGTGGTGCGGCCACCATCATAGGGCCGTGTAGGAGAGTGACATCACCACGAACAACATCACCTCACACACTCCCTATCCTCCTTCCTCCACCTCCTGTCAATCCCTGGCTTCTTACCACCTCTAGATTCCCGCCTCTTCCAAAATACAATGAAATTCCCATGATGTGGAATTTAGCCTTTTATGTTATTCATCCTGAAGAAATGTGCAGTTAATATTCATGCATGTTTTTGAACTTAGGAAATTATTTCTTTAAATGTTGACTAATATCACCCCTTACGACTATACATCAGTTTGGATTAAATCTTCCTTACTTTAAGTCTGGTCATTTTATAAAAATCTGGTATAAAAAAAAGTGTGCAGATTTTTCATTTCTTTGAATTGTATTGATTATGAATCAAGTTTCCATAAACATTCGCATAGGGATTTTTCTCTAGAAAGCTTTATTTTTTACATTTTATATTTCTGAGTGTGCATTGATTTATGTGTTCCATGCAATCATCAAATAAGAAGAATTCGTCATCTGGTTGAAGCTAAGGCAATAATAATCCCAGCTGCAAAAAGAGCTGACATGTGCATCAGCAGAACAGGGATGGGGCCAAAGGACCATGATAGCTTCATGACCTAAGAGTGTTTCATTTACTGAGAAACCAGAAGAGGACAAGTGAATGTACACTAGCCTAGAAGAACCTGTCCCTGATCACGAGGACAAAATTTTCTCTTTCCTATGACACCCTCTGTGTACAATGGGCTACTCTGAGTGACTCTGAGGTCAGAGATGATCAAGCAAGTGCCATTCCCAGGAGGTCCCCAAGATGCACCTGGGCTCAGGGCATCAACTGAAGAATCAGCAGAAACTCAAGGGGAGCCTAAGAAGGCATCTGCTGGGGCGCTCACTCACTTTGCAGATGGGAAAGTGGGTTTTTGTGTCACTTCCCCACAGGCCTGGAGCACTGTGCCAGCACTGAGACTGCTGTCATATGGCGAGCAGTAATAATCAGCCTCGTCCTCAGCCTGGAGCCTAGAGATGGTCAGGGTGGCTGTGCTGCCTGATTTAGAGCCAGAAAATTGATCAGGGACCCCCGAGGGTCAGTTATTATTATCATAGATGACGGTTCTGGGGCCTGTTCCTGACAGCTGTTGTCAGCTCACATAATACCTACCAATGTTGGAGCTGCTTTTAGTGCAGGAGATGGTGATCCTCTGGCCCAGGGACCCAGACACTGAGGCTGGCTGAGTCAGCACAGACTGGGCCCAGGACCCTGTAAGAAGGAGAGAAATAGGGTGATTCTGGAGTGAGGACCCCACATGTCCTTCCAGGTCCCCTCCCTCTGTCCCACATCCAGTCACCTGTGCAGTGAGCAAGGAGGGTGAGGGGGATAGGGGACCAGCCCATGGTGGAGGTCATCACTGATCCTGTCTTCTTGGTCCCACAGCTGAGCAGAGCCTCCCCTCATCTCTCCCTTACCCTCTTCATCCTCTGAGAGAGGGAGGGGTCCTCCCATGCAAATGAGACCCAAAATCTCTGACCCCTCCCTGGCCCTGTGTCAGGTCCCTCTGCCTGAGGATGTCAGGGGGGTGGGCAGAGGATGGGCTGTTGGGGCTGGGGTGTGGTTAGGGAAGTCCCCGCTGTGAGCCCTGAGCAGAGGCTACAGTCAGTGCCAGGTGGTGTTCCCAGCTCTGACCAAGCATGACCCCTTATAAATATGTCTCAATCGCCTCTGGCATCCTGACACCACCTCATCCGGCATGACATGGGGATCAGTTGGCCACAGGACACAGGTCCTGTCTCCAGAGCTCTATCCACTCTCCTCCTATGATCTGGACAAGTCTCCCCGCATGTGGTCTCCCATAACTGTGGCATAGGTTTTAGGCTACACTCTCATTTCTCAGTGTGAGGGACTCCTGGGTGGCTCAGTGGTTAAACAACTGTCTTTGGCTCAGGGCATGGTCCAGGAGTCCTGGGTTCAAGCCCCCCATCCGGCTCTGTGCAGGGAGCCTGCTTCTCCCGCTGCCTGTGTCTCTGCCTCTCTCTCTGTCTGTCTCTACCACGGATCCCTTGGCTTTTTATGGGCCACTTAGGACTGAGGTTGTGTCTCTACACCAATTCATCTGACATCACTGTCACATCCAGAGGAGTGAAGGGTCCCCGTGTACAATTGGCCTCTTCTGCGCAGGATCCTGAGACCTTCCTCCTATATGATGACCCTGGTTGCAGCCCTCTCCTTCTCTGAGTTTCCTGAAATACTGAAGACCCAGGGAGTGACATTTTCCAGGTTGTGGATCGAAGACCTTGTGTGCTTTCCTGGAAAGGTTACACACTGAACATTGTTGTCGTCTCTCACTGTTTTCACCTGTTTTAAACTTAGTTCTCCCCACCCTGTGGGCAGTGACTCCCTCCTAGGATCTGTCCTCCCCCACATGGACACAGGTCTGCAGGAGCCCTGCCACGTTTGGTTGTGTGTGTGCCACTGACCTCAGAGCACAAGGGGCAGATGTGCCAGGGTGTTTTTGCAGGAAGATGTGACAGCTGGAGAATTTCTGCCAAGAATCCAGAGGAAGAGATTGTGTATTGGTCACCCCCAGACCAGCTGTGTACATAAATTGGATGAATGTTCTTTTTAAGAAAATCTAGTCAATGTGCATTGACAAAGACTCAATGATGATGTCACTGTGAAGACGCAAGTGGAATTATGAGTATATTGTTCACAGATCTGTGCAGACTGCACGGAGAATAACGATGGAAGTGTCATTTAAAACCTCAGTGCCGTTGCACCTGGTGGCTCAGTGATTGAGCATCTGCTGTTGGCTCAGGTCATGAATCCAGGGTCCTGGTATCGAGACCTGCATCAGCCTCCCTGCTGGGATCCTGCTTCACCCTCTGAATGTGTCTCTGCCTCGCTTTCTATGTGTCTAATGGATAAATAAATAAAAAGTTTTAAAAAAAGAAATGACTTTGGCTTTCATTTAAATAGACATTTATAAACATTTTATAAAATGATTTGTCTCTTTTTTTAACCTTATGATTATATCATGGGTCTGATCATGCAGGCAGGGAAACCTGAAGTGGTGCCATGAGCCCCCATGAGGACCCTGTTGTATGAACTTCACAGCCATCTAAGTACTGGAATTCCCATACACAGACGAGCTTCCAGGATGAGAAATTCAGGGTCCAACTCCTGTGTGGGGTGGGCACAGCTGGCGCCCAGCACCTGTGTCTCGCATGTTCAGGACAGAGCAATTGCTCATTCAGCCACCCATGAGGAGAATGAAGTTCTATTGGCAAAAGGCACCTGGACCCAGAGTTGATGGCAAAGGTCCCCTGTGAGTGGTGGAGAGTGGAGATGAGGGGCCACGTCCCTGAGGTCACAGACCCTGTGGTCCTGACTTGGAACAGATGATTTAGCAGAGGTCCAGCCTGGCTGGACATGTCCCTGGTGAGACTGTGGGAGTGACAGCCCAGCCCTGAGAGCACAGGGAGGGTGTGTTCCACAACCCCCGGGGCTTTGACTTCAGAGCAGCCCTGAGGCTGGGGTCCCAGAATCGATGTACTGATCACCCTCAGGTGCTGATCGGATCCCAGAAATGGTGGGGGGCTGAGCTGCCCATGGGAACAGAGACTCTCCCTAGGAATCCTGAGGATCAGCTTTGTCCCCAGGAGCAGATATTCAGAGCACATCCTGGTTGCCCAGGTGACAACACCTCAGTCACTCATGTTCCTTGCTACTAGGGTTTGTGCCTTCTGGAGACTGTGACATCAAGGACAGCTGGTGAGCACAGAGTAGTCTAACCTTTGAATGGATGGAGAATCCCAAACACTGCAGAGCCCAGGACAATATACAACCAGAGATGAGACAGTGATGAGTGTGTGTGTGTGTGTGTGCATGTTTGTGCACACGTGACCTTAAATTAGGCCAAGTGGCCCTCATTCTCTTCTAAGCCTTCTCAACAAACTGAGGGATTACCCTTTATCTCAGGTCCTGGTACCAGGATTTCAAGGCCTGTGTCTCAAAGCCCTTCTACCTGGGGGAGTATTGATCCAGGCAGTGAGGACTCATATGAGAGCAGCCCTGTAACAAGATCACAGAATCAGACGTGCAGGTGCTGCCGAGTGACAGAAACAGGAAGAACAATGTAGGGATTCACATGCATCCCCAATTTCTGGTCATTCTCCTCCCCATAGATGGACGCTGGGGACTGGAATCTTCAGCAAATTCATTTGTGGTTTTCTCTGAAATCCTGAGGTGGAGACAGCTCAGACCTGAAGAACTAGAGGGAGAGACAAGCCTGCAGGACAGGGGAGCAGAGGGGAGAAGAGGAGTGTTGTCAGGGAGAGTCTGCAGGATCTGGACCAAATTCAAGTGTGTCTGGTTCAGAGAGAGGAGACTGTCTGTGACCAGGGTTATAGAGAGTGTATCAGCCGTGGGTACATCAGGAGTGACAAAGGTCACACTTCATGGAATGAGATGATAGAACTGACTGTGGATGAATATTTGGGAGGCAGATTCAGTTGCAGACACAGTATTTATTCCTGTCCATCTTCTCCAGCCCCCAAGGGGGTGTTCAGTCAGGCTCTGATGTCTCATCTCTTCCTATCTTCCTCAGATGAGGTGTCACTTTGCAGGCATATCTTTAGTTTTTCTCTTTCATCTTCTTAAACAAGACCTTCTGGGCACCTGTGTGCATCAGTGGTTGAGCATCTGTCTTTGGCACAGACTGTGATCCCAGGTCCAGAGATGGAGTTCTCCATCAGGTTTCCCGCAGGGAGCCTGCTTTTCCCTCTGCCTATGTCTCTGCCTCTCTCTCCATGCCGCTCATAAATAAATATATAAATAAATAGAATATTAAAAAGAACCCAGACCTTCCTACATATATGTGCTCCCTGCATGTATCTCCGGGTAAGATTCTCTGAAAAGTACCTCCAGACCATGTCTGTGGGCCCAGGGGTCTTTTTCTCATGTCCTCCTTATCTGAGACGCTGTGAGTATTGGGAGCTGCTCCCGCTGCCATGTTCTGTAGCACAGTGACAGTCAGCCTCGTCCTCAGGCTACAGCCCAGAGATGAGCAGGAGCCCTGCATTGGCCGAGGTGTCCTTGGAGCCAGAGAAGCGGCTGGGGACCCAGGGGCCCTGGTAACTCTCAGTAGACCATCAGCAGGTACTCAGGAGGCCTCCTGGCTGCTGGAACCAGCGTATGGCCACCACTGCAGCTGCTGCTCATGGTGCAGGTGAGTCTGGCTGTTGTTCCCAGGGATGCAGAGAGGGAGGGCGGCTGGGTCAGCACAGGCTGGGACAGGAAACCTGCAGACACATACGTGGGTGATGGATCAGGGGCCAGACTGAATTTCCTCAAACCTCTAAGCTAGATCAGCTGACGTAGGTTGACAGTGGCTCTGTGTCCCTGAGGTCACTCCTGACCTGTTCACTGACAGTAGAATGAACATTAAAGATCCCATGCCTGGTGACACAGTCCCTGGAACCCTCCGTGGCTGGTCTGCCCCAGGATTCCTCTTCTCCTCCCCCATCTGCCACAGGAGGGGCTGCCCATGCACATGTGTGCCACCCACTGATTGCCCAGCCCCTCCCTGGGCCCTGATCCTGGGGCTCTGCTCACACCACACACTGAGGAGGATGGAGGTGGCTCCAGCCCTGGGGAGAGCTCTGGGGGGAAGCACCTGCTGAGACCACACACAGGCCCCCAGGGGAGACTGCCAGCCCAGAGGGACACAGTTGGTGAGTCCCTCAGGGACTCAGAACCCAGTTCTCAGGTCCAGGCACCCTGAGTCACGGGTCCTCACTGAGCAGCCCTGTAGGGACCACAGGGCAGTCCCTCAGCGCCCCCTCCTGGTCACAGGGCACACACCTCGGCAAGGCCCAAAGCCCTGAGAGCCCAGCTGGTTTCCAGAGCTCACCAGTTCCCTCTCCAGTGACATGTCCAGGTCTGACTCTCAGAATGGGTTCCATCTCTTGGGCATTAAAAGCATGAGTTCCAAATGTTGTCACAGAAATGTATTTGTGTTTTAATCTCCCATTTTTGTTTATTTTTGTGTATTTTTTTATTGGAGTTCAAGAAACTCCTACTCTGTCATCTGGCTGATGTCACTCTGCTCCATTCATGCAGGCTCAATGCAATGGGATGCAGGGACCTTACATTCACTGCGGCTCTGGGTGGTCCTGAGGGAGGGGGACGTCAAAGTTCCTGTGTGCACCAGCCATTCGGGAGTGTCCCCTCCTCAGACCTCAGTTTATCTGATCCCAGCTGCTCATCTTGGTGGGGGACCGGACATCCCTCCTTGAGGGCCTGGGTTCTCTTGCTCTTTCCGATATCAAGACAATGTGGCTGCAATTGTGCATCAGTCTCAGGTGGGGCTGGAGCTCTAGACCCAACCAGAGATGGGTCTACTCATTTGTGAATGTGGCCTTGTCTTGGATTCAGAGACGCAGCTGGGGATGCTGAAGCCCAACTGTGTACTTGAGTATCAGTAATAGTACAGTAGGTACCAGGGAAGGCTCTCTGCCTTCTGCTGGAACCAGCTTATAACATATCTATCAATACTGAAGCCATAGCTCAGGGTGCATGTGAATCTGGCTGTTGTTCCCAGGGATGCAGAGAAGGAAGCTGGGTCACCACAGCCTGGGATAGAGAACCTGAAGACACTCACACATCACAATGAAGACAAGAGACAGTTTGCTTCTGATTGAGCAGCTGAGCCACGCAGATAGGACTCAGGCTGGGGTCCCCCACCCCGCCCTTTCACTGGGGCCTGTACCTACCTGTGCAGTGATGGAGGAGCCCAAGGAGGACAGGAGTCCAGGCCATGGTGGCGCATGTGGAGTCTGGCTGTGGTTGCTTTCTTGGAAAGGTTACAAACTGAACATCGTTGCCATCTCTCACTGTTTTCACCTGTTTTAAACTTTAGTTCTCACCACCCTGTGGGCAGTGACTCTCTTCTAGGATCTGTCCTCCCCCATATGGACACAGGTCCGCAGGAGCCCTGTCATGTGAGGTTGTGTGTGTGCCACTGACCTTGGAGCACAAGGGGCAGATGTGCCAGGGTGTTTTTGCAGGAAGATGTGACAGCTGGAGAATTTCTGCCAAGAATCCAGAGGAAGAGATTGCATATTAGTCACCCCCTAGACCAACTGTGCACATAAATTGTATGAATGCTCTTTTTAAGAAAATCTAGTCAATGTGCATTGACTAAGACTCAATGATGATGTCACTGTGAAGACGCAGGTGGAATTACGAGTATATTTTTCACAGATCTGCATGGAGAATAACGATGGAAGTGGCATTTAAAACCTCAGTGCAGGGCAGCCCCAGTGGCGCAGTGGTTTAGCTCCTGCCTTTGGCCCAGGGCGCAATACAGGAGACCTGGGATCGAGTCCCATGTCGAGCTCCTGGTGCATGGAGCCTGCTTCTCCCTCTGCCTGTCTCTCTCTCTCTCTCTCTCTCTCTCATACATAAATAAATAATTTTTTAAAAAATAGTAACTCTGAACATTAATGGGCTTAAAGATCCCATCAAAAGTTGAAGGGTTTCTGACTGGATAAAAAAGCAAGACCCATCTAGTTGCTATCTATAAGACACTCATTTTAGGCCTAATTACACCTACACGCTGAAAAATAAAAGGTTGAGGAACCATTTACCATTCAAATGATCCTCAAAAGAAAGCAGGGTAGCTATCCTCATATCAGATAAATAAAAATTTATCCCCAAGACTGTATAAGAGATGAAGAGGGACACTATATCCTACTTAACAGATCTATCCAACAAGAGGACATAAAATCATCAATATATATTCCCCGAATGTGGGAGCTGCTAAATATATCAATCATATTAACCAAAGTTAAGACATACTTAGATAATAATACACTTATACTTGGGAGACTTGAACACGGCCCTGTCAGTAGATCTTCTAAGCACAACATCTCCAAACAAACAAGAGCTTTAAATGATACACTAGACCAATGGATTTCACAGATATTAACAAAACTTTACAACGAACTGAATACACATTCTTCTCAAGTGCACATGGAACTTTCTCCAGAATAGACCACATACTGGGTCACAAATCAGGTCGTAACCAATACCAAAATGTTGGGATCATCCCCTGCACAATTTCAGACCATAATGCTGTGAAACTCAAACTAAATCACAAGAAGTTTGGAAGGATTTTAAACATGTGGAGGTTAAGGACCATCCTCCTAAAAGATGAAAGGGTCAACCAGGAAATTAGAGAAAGATTAAAAAGATTCATGGAAACTAATGAGAATGAAGACACAACCATTCAAAATCTTTGGGATACAGCAAAAGCAATCCTGAGGGGGGGATATATCACAATTCAAGCATCCATTCAAAAACTGGGAAGAACTCAAATACAAAAACTAACCTTGCACCTAAAGGAGCTGAAGAAGGAAAAGCAAATAAAACCTTCCACCAGCAGAAGAAGACAGCTAATAAAGATGCGAGCAGACCTCAATGAAATAGAGAACAGTAGAACTATGAAACAAATGAACAAAACCAGTAGTTGGCTCTTTGAAAGAATTGATAAGATAGATATACCATTAGCCAGCCTTATTAAAAAGAAGAGAGAAAAGACTCTAATTAATAAACTCATGAATGAGAAAAGAGAAATCACCGTCAACATCAAGGAAATGTAAACGATTTTATTTTTTTATTTTTTTATTTATTTATGATAGTCACAGAGAGAGAGAGAGAGAGAGGCAGAGACACAGGCAGAGGGAGAAGCAGGCTCCATGCACTGGGAGCCTGATGTGGGATTCGATCCCGGGTCTCCAGGATCACGCCCTGGGACAAAGGCAGGCGCCAAACCACTGCGCCACCCAGGGATCCCTGTAAACGATTTTAAAAACTTATTATGAGCATACATACTCCAATAAATTAGGCAATCTAGAGGAAATTGACACATTTCTGGAAAACCACAAACTCCCGAAACTGGAACAGGAAGAAATAGAAAACCTAAACAGGCCAATAACCAGGGAGGAAATTGAAGCAGTTATCAAAAACCTCCGAAGACACAAATGTCCAGAGCCAGATGATATCCCAAGGATTTTATGAAAAATTTTTTTAAATTTTTATTTATTTATGATAGTCACAGAGAGAGAGAGAGAGGCAGAGACACAGGCAGAGGGAGAAGCAGGCTCCATGCACCAGGAGCCCGACGTGGGATTCGATCCCAGGTCTCCAGGATCGTGCCCCGGGCCAAAGGCAGGCGCCAAACTGCTGCGCCACCCAGGGATCCCTATGAAACGTTTTAAGCAGAGAATATACCTATTCTACTAAAGCTGTTCAGAAATATAAAAAGAGATGGAATACTTCCAAACTCATTCTATGAGGCCAGCATCACCTGAATTCCAAAACCAGACAAAGACCACACCAAAAAGGAGAATTATAGACGAATACCCTAATGAACAGATGCAAAGATTCTCAAAAAGATACTAGCCATAGGTCCAACAGTACATTAAGAAGATTATTCACCACGACCAAGTGGGATTTATCCTTGGTATGCAATGCTGGTTCAACACTCATAAACAATCAATGTGATTGATCATATCAGGAAGAAAAAAAACAAGAACCATACGATCCTCTCAATAGATGCAGAGAAACATTTGACAAAATAGAGCATCCATTCCTGATCAAAACGCTTCAAAGTGCAGGGATAGAGGGAACATTCCTCAGATTCTTAAAAACCATCTATGAAAACCCCAGAGCAAATATCATTCTCAATGGGGAAGCACTGGGAGGCTTTCTCCTAAGACCAGGAACACGACAGGGATGTCCACTCTCATTACTGGTATTCAACCTAGTACTAGAAGTCCTAGCCTCAGCAATCAGGTAATGATAAAAAATATAAAAGGCATTTAAATTGGAAAAGAAGTCAAATTCTCCCTCTTCACTGATGACATGATATAGTACATAGAAAGCCCAAAAGACTCCACGCCAAGATTGCTGGAACTCATATAGCAATTCTGCAGTGTGGCAGGATACAAAATCAGGGCCCAGAAATCAGTGGCACTTCTATACACTAACAATGAGACTGAAGAAAGAGAAATGAAGGACTCCATTCCATCTACATGGCACCCAAAAGCATGAGTACCTAAGAATAAACCTAACCAAAGAGGTCAAGGATGTATACATAAAGAAGTACAGAACAGTTCTAAAAGAAATGGAGGAAGACACAAAGCAATGGGAAAATATTCCATGATCATGGATTGAAAGAAATAATATTGTGAAAATGTCAACGCTATCCAGGGCAATGTACACATTTAACGCAATCCCTATCAAAATAAAATTCACTTTCTTCAGAGAGTTGGAAAAAATCATCTTAAGATTTGTGTGGAATCAGAAAAGACTCCGATTAGCCAGGGGAATATTCAAAAAGAAGACCAGATCTGGGGGCATCTCAATGCCAGATTTCTTTGTACTACTTCTTTGTACTACAAAGCTGTGGTCATCAAGACAGTGTGGTACTGGCACAAAAAACAGACACATAATTCAAAGGAAGAGAAAAGACAATCCAGAAATAGCTGCTCAACTTTATGGTCAACTAATATTCAACAAAGGAGGAAAGATTATCCACTGGAAAAAGGACTGTATGTACAATAAATGCGGATGGAAAAATTGGATATCCACATGCAGAAGAACGAAAATAGACCATTCTCTTACACCATACACAAAGAAAAGCTCAAAATGGATGAAAGATCTAAATATGAGACAAGATTCCATCAAAATCCTAGAGGAGAACACAGGCAACACCTTTTTTGAACTTGGCCACAGTAACTTCTTGCAAGATACATCCATGAAGGCAAGAGAAACAAAATCAAAAATGAACTATTGGGACTTCATCAAGATAAGAAGCTTTTTCACAGCAAAAGATACCGTCAACAAAACTCAAAGACAACCTACAGAATGGGAGAAGATATTTGCAAATGACATATCAGATAAAGGGCTAGTTTCCAAGATCTATAAAGAACGTATTAAAATCAACAGAAAAGAAACAAGCAATCCAATTATCAAATGAGCAAAACACATGAACAGAAATCTCACAGAGGAAGACACAGACATGGCCAACAAGCACATGAGAAAATGCCCCGCATCACTGGCCATCAGGGAAATACAAATAGAAACCACAACGAGATACCACCTCACACCAGTGAGAATGGGGAAAATTAACAAGGAAGGAAACCACAAATTTTGTAGATGATGCGGAGAAAGGGGAACCCTCCTGCACTGTTGGTGGGAATGTGAACCAGTGCAGCCACTCTGGAAAATTGTGTGGAGGTTCCTCAAAGAGTTACAAATAGATCTGCCCTATGATCCAGCAATTGCACTGCTGGGGATTTACCCTAAAGATACAGATGTGGTGAAGTGCCGGGACACCTGCACCCTGATATTTCTGTCAGCAATGTCCACAATAGCCAAACTGTAAAAGGAGCCTTGATGTGCATCCAAAGAAGAATGGATAAATAAGATGTGGTCTATGTATAAAATGGAATATTCCTCAGCCATTAGAAACGACAAATACCCACCATTTGCTTTGATGTGGATGGAACTGGAGGGTATTATGCTGAGTGAAATAAGTCAGTCAGAGAAGGACAAACATTATATGGTCTCATTCATTTGGAGAATATAAAAAATAGTGGATGGGAATAAAGGGGAATGGAGAAAAACTGAGTGGGAAATATCAGAAAGGGAGACAGAACTTGGAAGACTACTAATCTGGGAAATGAAGTAGGGGTGGTGGAAGGGGAGGTGGGAGGGGGATTGGGGTGACTGGGTGATGGACACTGAGGGGCGCACTTGGTGGGATGAGCACTGCGTGTTATGCTATACATTGCCAAATTTAACTTCAATTAAAAAATTTTTTTAAAATGTCCAGAGCAGTTATGGGTGCCCTAGACCCCTCCTGTGAAGGATTCGGTGTATTTTTTTTCTGTGACATCTCTGTTTTCAAGATCTCTCTTTGCTCTGAGGGTCCCCATGGGCCTTGAGCAGCATGACAGCATCACCAACCCTGTTTTCATAGAATCAATGTACTGATCACCCTCAGGCCCACACTAGAGCCCAAAGATCCTCTGGAATTGAGCTGCCTACATGGACAGACTCGCTTTTGGGTTCCTGCACATCAGTGTCATCCCAGGAGAGCAGGTGTTCAGGGAATGTCGTGGCTTTCCTGGTGACAGGAACACTGTTATACTGAGTGTCACTGGTATTACTTCTTGATGGGGATTATGCTTCTTGGAGATTGTAATAGGGAGGACCCTGATTTCTGGAGTGAGAGGGAAGCCTGGAAACTGCAGAAACACACTCTATGAGAGAATAGGAGAGAGAGGTGTCAGAAACACGTACGCACACACACACACACACCTAGAATGAGAAAAATCTCCATGTACACTCACTATACCTATCTTTCAGAGGCCAAGCATGAGGACACAGGTCCACTGTCCCTCTTATACCTTCTCCACCCTCTTGGGTTATTTCCTTCCAAACCCATCCTCACAGCAGGTTTCCTGTAAGACTCCAGGGTCCTGGAGTCTGGAGCCAAAGAAGGCCAGGTCTGGAATGTCACTTCCAAAAGCAGGATGGAATTGACACAAGGACGATTAATTTGGAGATCAACTCTGATAATACACCCTGTGAAAAGGAAGATTGAGTCTTGTGCAGTGGGAGATGTCTGTCCATTTTCACTCTGAAGACACAAGTCTCACTGCTGAAGGGTCTTCAGGTTTCAGGAAGCACAGCACAGAGGGGACCCCATAGTCACTTTTCCTGCCCCTCCACTTAACAGACATACCTCACTGTGCCCAGGGTCCCCTGGGGCCTTCTTGGGGTGCCCTTGAGGGACCATTTGTAAAAGAGCTAATGAATGTGACTTCATGGATATAGGAAAAGTGTGTGACTGAGTCAATGTTCTGATGGGTTTAGAAACAAACATTCTCAAAAACAAGAAAAATAGTTGGTGTTGGGAAACCCAGGTGGATCAGTGGTTTACTGCTGCCTTCAGCCAATGGCCTGAACCTGTAGGCTGGGATCCAGTCCCACATCCGGCTGCCTGCATGGAGCCTGCTTCTCCTTCTGCTTATCTCTCTCTCTCTCCCTCTCTCTCTCTCTCTCAAAGAAATAGATAAAATTTTTTAAAAATAGTTGATATGTGTGAAAATAAAAATCCACTCTCCTGTGCCAATTATATCAACACTGACCTTCTTTGGGGCCCCAGTGATGCTGAAGATGAAAAATTAAATACACCAATAGTTCCTATGTGCCAACCCTCAACACCTGAAAGAACATCCATGTGTGGGAAATAAAATAATATCATTGTCATATTACAGAGATTGCCCCAGGCTGGTGGGGTGTGCAAACTACATCTGGGGATGAGATCAGGAATCAGATGATGACAGGATTCCATGTTGGTCCAAATTCTGCTACTTCTGCCTAGAGATGGACCCTGGAAAGCAGAAATGACACCAAGAGCACTGTCATTTTTTTCTGAAATCTTTACGTGGACACAGAGTTCAGAACTGAAGAGCCAGAGACACTGGAGCATGAGGAACAAGGGGATGGAGAGAAGAGGAGTATGGAGGTGGAGGTGTTGTCAGGGAGTCTGAAGAAGTTGTGCCTATTTGTCAGTTGGTTCAGATGAAGGGGAAATTGTGTCTGTGATCAAGGTGGGTGTTAACATACAGTCTATGGTTGTGTCCTCAGTCACACAAGAGTCACATTTTATGGCATGAGATGTGGGTATGAGCATGACTGTCTTGGCCCTATTTTTAGTTGAGATACATTATTGTGAGATCTTAGAAACTACAGTCATCTCTGGTCCTGGTTCCTGGCTCCTGAAACCCTCATCAATTCCTAAGTGACGAGAGCACTGGGAGCATCTTTGTTTGAATGAGGGTACTCTGTATGGTTTCTTGGGTGGCTTCCAGATGGGGCAGTCCCTAGAGAGATCAAGAGCTGGTCAGAGGCTGGCAAAATTCACTTGCCTAGCCTCATCCTTGAGAGAGAGGAAAGGAGCTCCAGCAGGGTGAACACATCCATGCCAGGAGTGTGATGCATCCCAACTTCACAGGCAGAGAAGCTCCTACACATAAGTCACTCCCAGATTTAGTCCTAGGTGTCTCTTCACCTGGCAGCTCACCTATCTCATTTATCAGGTCGTTTAATAGACTGGAAAATGGAATAAAGTATTTCCCAGAGTTCTGTGAGCTGCTCTAGCATGTTAATCATATCTGTGGAGGGACTATTCGGAACTCCTGATTCCTACCCAAGCTGGAAAGAAGGTATGGGTAAGCTATTCCTTCCTGTTGGCATCAAAGAAGGTAGCTGTGTCCAGGGACTGAGCTCTGATCCTGTGCTTCTGACACAGTCTCTGGACAGAGAAATTAAGTGTTACATTGACATACGTTGTAGAACACTCAGTAGGGTCCACATCCTACAAAATTGCTTGTTTCAGGGAAAAGAAGAAAAGAAGAGGAAACAAAACAAAACAAAAGCCTAAAAAACATAGGATATAAGACAATAGTATGACATGTAAAACATTTAGTGTCTGTAGTAAAGGAGAGACAAGAGGAGGAAGTCCAAGATTTTTGTATTAAAACTCTTTGTTAGGGTTCCCTGGGTGGCACAGCGGTTTGGCGCCTGCCTTTGGTCCAGGGCGCGATCCTGGAGACCTGGGATCGAATCCCACATCAGGCTCCCGGTGCATGGAGCCTGCTTCTCCCTCTGCCTATGTCTCTGCGCCTCTCTCTCTCTCTGTGACTATCATAAATAAATAAAAAAAATTTAAAAAAAATAAATAAAACTCTTTGTTGGGATGCCTGGGTGGCTCAGTAGTTGAGCATCTGCCTTTGGCTCAGGGCATGATCATTGGGTCCTTGGACCCAGTCCCACATCGGGCTCCCTGATGGGACGCTGCTTCTCCCTCTGCCTGTGTCCTGCCTCTCTTTCTGCGTTTCTTATGAATACATAAATAAAATATTTTACCATAGTATTTTTTCTCATTTTACACAGACCCTGGAGTATTTGTAGCTGGGCTCTCTTCCTTCATCTGATTGTGCACCCGGGACACCTGTGGTGCCTCAGTCAACATCAGAATCTGTGCGTCATTCCTCCCTCCTCAGGGACAGGTGTCCCAACACAGTACTATTCCTGAAAGGACACTCACAGAAGCTTCTCAATAAAAGAGGCTCAGATACAAGGCCTGTGGGCCCAAGGTTTATTGTCTCACATCCTCACTATGTGAGAAACTAAAAGTCATGATGCCATGAGCTGTATCCACAGCATTTGAAAAAGACAGTTTCCTCCTCAAAAAAATATTCTCCATTTGGCATCCAAAGCAGAACATCCCAGTAATAGTCCTAGTCCTCCACCCCCACTGATAGACTAGTCGACAGGTGGCAGCACAGTGATGAGCAGGAGCCCTGCATTGGCCGAGGTTTCTTTGGATCCAGAGATGTGGCTTGGGACCCTAGAGCCATGGTATTTATTAGAGTACAACCTTAGCAGATACCAGGCAGGGCTCCCTGCCTTTGCGGGAGCCATTATAAGGAACAGCTGCGAATACTGATGCCACTGTTCAGGGTGCAGGTGGGTCTGGCTGTAGTACCTGGAGATGCAGAGAAGGGGGTGGCTGGGTAGCAGAGGCAGGGGCAGGGTACCTACAAACACAGACATGCATGAGTGGTAGGGCATTTGTGTTAGAAGTTTCTCTGTCTTTGGGGCTGTTAACATTTTGGAAGCTCCCCTGGAAGTCAGATTTTGTCCCTACCTGACCAAAGGGACAGGAACAGGAGGACAGGTATCTAAGCCATGTTGCTGAATACCCTGCCACCACAGTGGGACTGGCCTGTCCCAGGAGTGTCTTATCTCACTGCTGACCCAGGGAAATGAAAGAGTTTGTTCTAACACAGATCCACAAGGACTGGTCCGACCTTGACATTGGTTATGGAGAGTCTGAGACCCTCACAACACAGGACCTTCTGTTCCTGAAGGGACAACGCTGGATCCCACTTTCTGCACCCATGGACGTCATGGTTCAATTCAAGGCACAGCTCTGAAAAAAAAAAAAAGGCACAGCTCTGACACATCACAAAGACTGACCCCTCTGCCCTGGGGACACACTCTGTCATCTGGACGAAGGGGCTCATGTGAAGTTTCTTTGCTTCCTTTTCTAATTGCCTGTTCAAACTCCCTCAGGGCCCCTCCTTCCTGTCCTTCCCCTTTCAAGGACTCGGGGTCACACATCCTGAAGCAGTGGATGGGATGATGTCACCCTGTCAGCTCCGTCACGGATCCCAGACTCCTAGATGACATTCTCTTCCTGTACAAAGGAGCTGTGGCTCTGGGTTACAGTTTACTGAGCTGTGACAACACAACAGTGGTGTGGCCGCTATCACAGGGCCATGTAGGAGAGTGACATCAGCACGAATACAGTCACCTCACACACTCACCCCCCTCCTTCCTCCCCCAGCTGTCAATCCCTGCCCTCTTACCACCTCTAGATTCCCGCCTCTTCCAAAATACAATGAGATTCCAGTGATGTGGAGTGTAGCCTGTGGTATGTTCTTCCCGAAGAAATGTGCAGGCAATACTCATGCATAGTTTTGGACTTGAGAACTTATTTTCTTTAAATATTTACTAATATCACCCTCTATGAATATACATCATGTTTGAGGACGTCTTCATTATATCAAGTGTGATCATTTTATAAACAGCTGGTATAAAAATCAGTGTGTAAATTTTTTTTATTGCTTTCAGGGGTGCTGATTATGAATAAAGTTTCCATAAGCAAGTACATGGAGGTTTTTCTCTGGAAAACATTTTTTTTTACCTTTTATAATTTTGATTGTGGCATTGATTTATGTGATCCATGCAATCATCAAATGATAAGGAAAACTAGTCATTTGGTTGAAGGTGAGGGAATAATTATCCCAGTTGCAAAGAGAGCTGACATGTGCATCAACAGAGCAGGGACCAGTTTGAAGGACCATGATAGCTTTACGACCTAAGGGTGTTTCATTTACTGAGAAATCAGAACAAGATGAGTGAATGTACACTGCCTAGAAGAACCTGTCCCAGCTCACGAGGACAAAATTTTCTCTTTCTTTTGAGACCCTCTGTGTAAAATGGGGATACGGAGAGTGACTCTGAGGTCAGAGATGTGAAGGAGTCTCCATTACCAGGAGGGTCCCCAAGATGCACCTGGGCTCAGGGCATCAACTGAAGAATCAGCAGAAACCCAGGGTGAGCCTAAGCAGGCAGCTGCTGGGGTGTTCACTCACTTTACAGATGGGCAAGTGGGTTTTTGTCTCACTTCCCCACAGGCCTGGAGCACCGTGGGAGCACTGAGACTTCTGTCCCACGATGAGCAGTAATAATCAGCCTCATCCTCAGCCTGGAGCTCAGCGATGGTCAGGGTGGCTGTGCTGCCTGACCTCGAACCAGAGAATCTATTGGGGACTCCCGGGGGTCGGTTACTAATACCATAGATGAGGGTTCTGGGGCCTGTTCCTGGGAACTGTTGGTACCAGCCCACATAACCTCTGCCAATGCTGGAGCTGCTTCCAGTGCAGGAGATGGTGACCCTCTGGCCCAGGGACCCAGACACTGAGGCCGGTTGAGTCAGCACAGACTGGGCCCAGGACCCTGCAAGGGGAGAGACACAGAGAGGGTGATGCTGGATACAATATGAGGATGCAGGACCCCATATATCTTCCCAGGGCCCCTCCCCGTCCCACATCCAGTCACCTGTGCAGTGAGTGAGGAGGGTGAGGAGGAGGGGGGACCAGCCCATGGTGGAGGTCATCACTTATCCTGCCTTCTGTGGTCCCACAGCTGAGTGGAGCCTCCCCTCATCTCTCCCTTCTTCTTTTCATCCTCTGGGAGAGGGAGCGGCCGTCTCATGCAAATGAGACCTCAGTTGTCTGGTCCCTCAGTGGCCCTGGGTCAAGTCCCTCTGCCTGGGGATGTGAAGGGTGTGGGCAGGGGAGGGAGAGGCTGTGTAGACACATGAGGTAAGGAGGTCCCAGCTGTGAGCCCTGAGCAGAGGGCACAGGCAGTACCTGGTGGCAGCTCCCCGCTATAATCACCCCTGATTCTTCAGAAAAGGATCCCATCACGCCCTGGTGTCCAATCCCAGATACACTATTGTGTGACTTGGTGATTAGAGCCCATCTAAAACAAAGGGCGCCTCCCCACTGCTCTGTCCACTGCTTTTGGGCCAGGTCAGTAGTCCCCTTATGTAACCTCCCATTTCCAGAGGAAAAACTTTCTGCTTTACTTAGACTTCTCGTGGGTAAATGTGTCCATAGCTTCTTGGGTGTTTTTCACTCAGAACTGAGGTGGTGTCTCTATACAACCTCTTCTTGGATCAGGATCAAGTCCACAGCAGTGACGGGGCTCTATGGACATTTGGAACCTTCAGTGTGAGATGGTGTGTTCTCTCAGGTTATGTGACTCCTCCCTGAGTTCTAGAAGATTTCTTCCTCGGAGGTTTGTACACCAATGAAGAGACAGGGAGAAATCTGTCCACGTTTTGGGTAGAAGCCCTTGAGTTCTTTCCTAGTAGATAATATACTGATAATCTTTGTCACCTGTCTCTACTTACACTTGGTTGTCACCATAGTTTCCCACACACTGTGGTCAGGGACTCCTTCCTAAGGACTCTTTTCCAGCACATGGTCACAAGACTGCAGGAGCCCAGGCAGGTGAGGTGTGTGTGCTGCTGACATCAGAGCACAGGGGGAAAAACTGCTGGAAGTTCTTGTCAGACAGGAGTGACTGCTGAAGTTTCTCTGACAGAGACCAAGGGACAGAGTGATGTATGAGTCACCACTTAGTCAACTGTGCATTTAAAATGGATGTGGCCTTTTTCACAACATTCCTTTCGGTAAGATTGATTTAAACTCAGTGACAAAGTCATTGTGTGGCTTCAGGTGGACAAACTATACACCTGACCCAGATCTGTGTTTAGTGAGAGAGAATATGGATTGAAACTCTGGCCATGAAATTGGATGCAAAAGCAACTATAAAAGAAGGCCTACTCTTCTTGGTTGAAACGGAGTCTACAAACTTTTTATGAAATTGAATTTCTATTTTTGGTCATAAGTTTAGTATTGTAAGTTTTTTCTATAAGCAGGAAAGTCCAAAGTGATGGCTAAGGAAACTCAAGGAGAGCCTATGCTTACAAAGTTCAGAACCGTGACAGCCATCAAATCACCAAACACACACAGAGCTTCCATGGCAGAGCAATCTGAGGTCAGACTTGACTCTGGGGTGGACACAGCTGTATTCCCTCTGCCTGGTACCCAACATGTCCAGGACAGATTTCTTGCTCTTTCAGCCACCTGTGACTACAACAAGGGATTTCTAATATCCAAGGCAAGCTGCACCCGAAGTTTCTGTCAAAGTTCCCACATGTGAGTCATGGAGATGTGGAGAAGAGACCATGTGGTCCAGAGCTGGGAAAGAAGTTTTCTCCACAGAGGTCCAGCCTCTTTGGAGGTGTCAGGGAGTGTGACTCAGGGTGTGACAGTCCAGTCCTGAGAGTACAGCGAGGGTGTGTTTCATGTCACCATGACTCTGATAACTGAGAATAGTACTGACGCTGGGCTCCCAGAATCAATGTACTAATCAGCCTCAGGTGCTGACTGGAGCCCACGGATGGTCAGAGGATTATCTGCCCATAGGGACAGAGATGCCTTTGGGATTCCTGAGAATCATCCTTGTCCCAGGAGAGCAGGTGTTCAGGGCATGTCCTGGCTGCCCTGCAGACAGGACCCCAGTTATACAGGATGTTGCTGGTGTTTCCTGGTGACTGGGAATCTGCATTCCGGAGATTGTGACCTTGAGGATGATGGGTTAACACAGGCTTATTCTGAATTCTGGAAGCACAGAGAAATCCAGAAACTGCAGAGCCAAGGGTATAGTACAGGGAAGAGAGAGAAGAGGACACTGTGCACTCTTTTCTAGTTGTGACTTCTGGTGGATGGTTCTCCCTGGAGCTGATTCTACAAATAAAAGGCAGGTGTCTGAAAGATTGTTACCTGGAGGGGAATTTGTTTCTGGCGGTGAGGACTCACATGAAAGGAGACTTTGCAACAATCCGAAGCCCTGGTTTTGTTGGGTGACGTAAATCTGTCCATTTATCTCATCTGTCCTCTATCCTGGGAATGCATAAGAAGGACTTAGAGCAAAATCTTAGAAACGGAAACTTTGTTATTCCACCCAGTGGATCTCCAGATGGTTTTATATTGTCACCCAGGGTATCTGGAAATTACCTATGTAGTGAGGGAGGAGTGAGAGGAACAGGGCAGAGACAGCACAGACTCCTCTGGATCCTGAGCCCCACATCCAAGCCTGGGCTTACCAACCCATTCTCTGTGCTCTCCTGATACTCACATTTTGGGGGAGGTTTCTCGTGCAAACTTTCCTCTTTCCAAAGGTTATACAAACTCCTCCTTTGACTTAAGCCAGGCTCCAGCTGAGCATAAGAAAATATAGGAGTCAGGGGTAGGGCTTCACCCAGGAGTGACACAGGAGCACCTGCAAAGGCCCAGAGACAGACACTCCCAGGGGATGTACAAGGGAGCACCACTGCTCTCTGGTGGTTGCAAGAGACATGTGGACCTTGGGCTGAGCTGGAGCCCAGGGCTCATGCCCGCATTCCTGCAGGCTCACTGATCTAGTCTCTTCAGATTGCCTTATTTTATTGAGAAATATACATGGAAGTCTCCCCCATGTCTTCCTCTGCCCTGAAAATTTATGTATTTGAATTGTTGAATCACATTCCATGTATGGGTATACTCAAATTTCTTTATCCATTTACCATTTGCAGGACATATTTGTTGTTTTCTATTCTTGGCAATCATCAACAAAACAGGAATAAATATTTAGGGACATATTTTGGGTGAACACAAGTATTCATTTATAAAATTACCTAGGAGCATGGATTTTGTGTTATATCTCTAAGATTTTGTTAAGCTCTGTAAGAAACTGCCCAGGCATGTTCCAAAGTGGCTGGGGCATTTGGCATCCCCCCACCAGCAGTGAAGGAGGGAGGACTGCACCTTCTGCTTAGATGGTCTTAGACCTCTGAGGGGGATAAAGTCAAAGAAAGGCTCTTTGTCCTCATTTCAGGAGAAAAACACTTACCAGCAGAAACTCCGATTTTATGACATTTGGAAACCCAGGTAACATGAATGCTGCAACATTGAAATGTTTTTGTTTTATTTTTTTTTTTTCTGAGGACATAGAGACACTGATGAGATAATTGAGAAAAAAAAAACATTATGAACCAGGTGGCACTTGTAAGTACATGGTATATATATACAACTTATTTTACAAGTTTAAATTTTCATAGAAGAAGAATTTGAAGAGACAAAGGATTTTTCCCATTTCCTGATCTGCCAGTGTCACTGTGAGAAGCATTATTGTTTCCGATTAGACAGTGAATGTCAGTCTAGTCCTCAGGCTGTAGTCCAGAGATGAGGGAGCACTGCACTGGCTGAGGCATCCATGGATCAGGAGAAGCAGCTGGGGACCCTGTAGGCCTAGTGCTTATCTGAGTCTGAGTAGTAGTACAGGAGATACTGGGGAGGGCTCCATGGTTTCCGCTGGAACCGGTGTATGTAGTAGCTTCCAACACTGGGGCCACTGCTCTGGGTGCAGGTGAGTCTGACTGTTGTTCCAGGAGATGCAGAGAGGGAGGACGCTGGGTCAGCAAAGGCTGGGACAGGTACCTACAAACACAGACATTCATGAATTATTCTGAATTCTGGAAGCACAGAGAAATCTCCAGAGCAGAGCCTGGAGAAAGCTTCCCAGTAGCTGAGCCAGAGGGGCTGATGGAGCCTAGGAACTGGGACCTGGTATGTGAGGCCTGTATGTACCTGTGCACTGAGAGAAGTATATCAGGAGACAGGAGTCCAGGACTTGGTGACTGTCCCCACACCAAGTGGGCTTCCGCAGATGCCTCCTTTTACCCCCATTATTTTCTATCAGAGGGTGTCCATGATAATGAAGTCCATCTAGTGATTTCCTAGCACCTCCCTGAGCCTTGGTGCTAGAGCTCAGCTCACACCACATTGTGGAGTTTGGGAGTTGGCTTCCCCCCTGGGAGAGCCCTGGAGGAAACATCTGCTGAGATCACATGCAGTCCCTGCTCAGGGGACTCCTCCAAGCCTGAGAGGACACAGCTGTTGAGTCCCCATCAGTGAGCAGAGGGCCCAGCACACAGACCCAGGCTTCCTTGAGTGAAGGGTCCTCACTGAACAGTTATGTAGAGCCCACAGGCCCACACCTCCCCTGTTCATCACAGGCACCCATCCCATCTGGGACCAAAGCCCTGGGAGCCCAGGGGCTTTCACCAGCTCACCAGGGCCCTGTCCACACCCCCATGTCTGATCCCTAGGTACCATGATTCGTATACACTGCACACGATTACTCTGGTCTCATTCTCTGAAGTGATGCTTCCCTATCTAAAGGACAACCATGTGCACAAATAGCCAATTAATGTGTCACCAGAGAAGTTACCACCATAGGTGGAAATTAATTGTGTATCATGTCAAGCATCACTGATCAAAGGACAATGGTGCTGGTTTGAAGGGCAGGTAGGTGCACAGGACACATTCATAGATGAATATTTAACAAGAATTCCAAGAGATATTTATGGAAGTTACTGTTTAAGAAGCATCTATTACTGTATTTTTAAATTGTTTAAAAAATTTTATTGGTGTTCAATTTGCCAACATATAGCATAACACCTTGTGCTCATATCGCCATATGCCCCCCTCAGTGCCCATCACCCAGTCACCCCAACCCCCCACTCACTTCCCCTTCCACTACCCCTTGTTCATTTCCCAGAGTTAGGTGTCTCTCATGTTTTGTCACCCTCAGTGATATTTTCACTCATTTTCACTCCTTTCCCTTTTATTCCCTTTCACTAATTTTTATATTCCCCAAATGAATGAGACCATATAATGTTTTTCCTTCTCCGATTGACTCATTTCACTCAGCATAGTACCCTCCAGGTCCCTCCACGTTGAAGCAAATGGTGGGTATTTGCCATTTCTAATGGCTGAGGAATATTCCATTGTATACATAGACCACATCTTCTTTATCCATTCATCTTTCAGTGGACACTGAGGCTCTTACCACAGTTTGGCTATTGTGGACATTGCTGCTAGAAACATTGGGGTTTAAGGGTCCTGGAGTTTCACTGCATCTGTATCTTTGGGGTAAATCCCCAGCAGTGCAATTGCTGGGTTGTAGGACAGATCTATTTGTAACTCTTTGAGGAACCTCCACATAGTTTTCCAGAGTGGCTGCACCAGTTCACATTCCCCCCAACAGTGCAGGAGGGTTCCCCTTTTTCCACATCCTCTCTAACACTGTTATTTCCTGCCTTGTTAATTTTCCCCAATTTCACTGGTGTGAGTTGGTATCTCATTGTGGTTTTGATTTGTATTTCCCTGATGGCAAGTGATGCAGAGCATTTCCTCAAGTGCTTTTTGGCCATGTCTATGCATTTCTGCTGTTTATACACAGCTCCACGCTTTGTAGGGAGGGGCCATGATCTGTCTGGAACCTGCAGAGGAGTCCCTCTTGTCTCTCCATAACTATAAGAAACTCAAGAACAAATATTGGGGTTCCCTGTCTGCAGCTGCAGAACAACATTCTCTGTCTCCACCCTCCCACGGATCCCTCTTTGTCTCCATCTGACTGTCATGGTACAATCAAAGGAATCAATTGAATTAGGAGGCCACCCCACCCCCTTAATCACTATATCTGTACTAATACAACTGCAGTACCCCTTTTCCATATAAGGTCAGATTTTAAGTCCTGAGCTCTACAATGTCAACATATGTTCTTTGGTAGGATAGAATTTAAATGAGATTTTAGGAAAGAAGAATCCTTTCCAAAAAGGTTTATAAGTGTCACTATTTTATTTATTTATTTATTTATTTATTTATTTATTTATTTATTATTTATTTATTTATTATTTATTTATTTAAAAGTTTTTATTTATTCATTCAAGAAAGACACACACACTTAGGCAGGGACACAGACAGAGGGAGAAACAGTCTCCATGCAGGTAGCCCGACATGGGACTCAATCCCAGTAATCCAGGATCTAGGCCAGGGCTGAAGACAGGAGTTTAACTGCTGGACTAAGCAGGCCTCCCTTTAAAAAAAATATTATTACTTTTTTTAAGTATGCAACACAGTTTCTTTGCACTGAAATGCAACCTAATAAAGTAAACATCAATAAAATACTAAATGAACACTTCCTCCATTTTTCGTTTTTTATGTGTAAAGGAATACTTTTAATGTTCCTGTTTTTTTTTTCTACAGGAAATGTATTTCCTCAATCTATAGTCCTGATCCAACAGACATTTTGTAATACGAAATATCTGATTTTGGGTTTTTGTGACCTAATGCCTCCTGAGTCACTCATATACTTTTCGATGTTAGGATTCACCCAAGGATGGAAATCAGTCCAGACCCTTCCCAATGCCCATCTCTCCATGGCAGATCAGCATTTATACTGCTCTGGGCTCAGGTGTTTGGCCATGAGATGTCAGTAATCACATGATATTTGTATCCACACTGGATGAAACAAAATGTATGTCTCCCTTCCTCATCTTGGTTTCTCACTGGGCCCAGCACCACTGTAATGTAGCCCCCAGGGGTACTCATCCTCGACCTCAGGCTGGGCACTAGGAGATCGTCGAGTCAGATTTGTTCCCAAGAAGGGAGCCTGAGAAATCAGTATTTATTGTTTGTATTATAAATAAATGCTCCAGACTTGGCCAATCTTTTCCTAGATCCAGTATGGATAGAGTCCTGTGCTGGAGGCATTCCTGAATGTGACTGTCCCTCCTGGGGACACTGCCATGAAGTCTCCTGAGTCACCACGGTCTAAGAATTAATCCCTGAAATGAAAATAGACACATGTTAGGAATGAAGAAGAAAAGGAGATGGATCTCTCCTAAGGATGCCTCTGAGATCCCCATGAACAGGGGAAGTGGCTGAGAAGGGGGAGAAGAAGGAGAGGAGTCAAGATCATGCTGTGGAATTTCCACAGATTCCCTGGCCTTAAAACTGGCTCTGGTCTCTGGGATGTCTCTTTTTTATTTAAGTTTTTCTTTACATTTCAATTATTAACACAATGTGTAATAAGAGTACAATTTAGTAATTCAAGAGTTAAATAAATGAGCCCGTGCTCATCACAAGTGCACTCCTTCATCCCCACCACCTTTTTAACCCATCCCTCCACCCACCTTCCATTTAGTAAGCATTAGTTAGTTCTCTAGAGTTAAGGGTTTGTTCTTGTTTTCCTCTCTTTTTCCCCTATGATGCATTGTTTCAATTCTTAAATTCTCCATGAGTGAAATTATATGGTATTTGTCTTTCTCTGATTGACTTATTTCACTTAGCATTTTACTCCCTAGCTCCATCCACATCTTTGCAAATGATAAAATGTGATTCTTTTTATGATTCAGTAATATTCCATCATATATATGTATATAACTTCTTTAACTGTTTATCAGTTGGGCTCACTCTGGTATTGCTGAAAATGCCACTATGAACTTCTGGGAGCATGTATCCCTTTGAGTTAGTATTTTTGTATTCTTTGGGTAAATACCACGAGGGTAATTGCTGAATCACAGAGTATTTCTGTTTTTAACGCATTGAGTATCCTTCAAACTGTGTTCCAAAGGATCTACATAAGTTTGCACACCCATCAACAGTGCAAGGCATTTCCCCTTTCTCCACATCATTGCCCACACCTGCTGTTTCCTATGTTGTGTCTGTTAGGTGTTATGACTGGTGGGAGGTCATATCTCCGTTTAACTTTGATTTGTATTTAGGATGTTTCCTTTATCTCCTCCTCAGCTCCAGGGATGAAGGGTGCACTTGGTGGTATATTGTGCAAATAGGAGCCCACAATTCTATCTGATACTGGATCCTCAGCCCAGCTAGTAGCTTCCATCCAGGGAGGATTTCTGGGGTGGTGAGAACTATGGGTCTGTCCCCTCGGAGGAGACAGCTGCTGTCATCTCTTCCTCTGTCAGTGAGCACCTGTGCAGGTCCCAGGCAGGTGTAACCATTTCAGTGGGTTTCAGGCCTGGCCAGCTCTGAGCAGGTGCACAGCGCCCCCTGCTGACAGCCTCAGGAGATAGGTCAAGGTGGTGGGACCTGCACAGACGGAATGGAGCCCATTTTTGGTTTCAACAAATAAGCAAGAAAACAAACAAATAAGAAGTGTCACCTACTCTTGAGTCCCTCTGGAGAGCTTCCTTTCCGTCAATGACTTCTGGACCTTTTTCAGTTGCAAAATTACCATTTGGTTTGTTTTGATGATTTCTCTTTCATTTCTGCATTTCTATTTTATCCATTTGTTTCAAGTGTGTTTGTAATTTTACACCACATGGATTTTATGAGAGTTGCCTAAAACTACCTATCCAATAATTACAGCATGTGAGTGATCTCAGTGTTGGTGTCAGTCGATTCTCCTTTCTTATTCAGGATTTTATGTTCCTGGTTCTTGACATCTCATATTTTTTTTTTATTGGATCCTGGGTATTATGACTAATAAAATGACATGCGTGGTCCTCAGTTACTTTTCTTCAAACAAGTGATCCTCCCGCTGAGGTGCAGCAGCAAGGGGAAGGGTGTTCATGTCAGCTTCCAGGTGGCTCAAGTGAAAATGTTTACCACTCTGCTGCTTACTCTCTGCTGGAGAAGGTGGGGCAGTGATTGCCACTTCCCAGCTCCCATCATGTAGGGGTGTGGGACAAGCTCATTGCTGGGCCCTGTGAACACCATGGTGGGATGCACAGGACTGAATGGAGCTGCTATCCTTCTGAGAGTGGATCTTCTGGTCCCCACTGCATTCCTTGTCCTCACTGACACCAGAGAGTGGAGGGTCAAATGCAGCGCCAGCTCCCTTGCCTCCTGCATCATACTTCAGTGTTTTCAGGCCCAGGGAGAGCCCAGGCTCAGTTCCCCAGTGTTCAGACCACCACCAGCAATGGGTAGATGGCAACAAACCAGCTTTGCCATGTACCACTGCATTCATTCTCCCTGCTGAGCAATGGAGTTCATATGATTTCCCCATTATCTGCCAAATTCATGGGTGAGAAAACCTGGAATGCAAACTACTCACCTAGGCCTGCCTTGCCCAGAATTGTTCATGTTCCCATACGATGGGGGCTCAGCGATCTCCTGAGTAGCTGACACCATGACACGTGGGTATTGGGACACTGCCTGCTTCTGCCAGGAGGATATAGACACCATGTCTCTGCTGAGCAATAATATGTGAACCCTGCATGAGGGCACAGTTTTGGATTCATTAATATGTGCAAGTCGTGGGCAGGTTTCTCCAAATATTTCCTCTACTCAGGCCAACTTATCTCCATATCCTCTGACCTGAGGAGTTGCTGCTTTTGGAATTTTAGTGTTTTCTGGTTTGATTTTCTGCATCTCAGCCTTTGAATGTTTCTTGGTTGGAGGAACCTACACTCTTATCTTACATGTGGAGGACCTAATACAAGGAAGGAACCAGGGTACGCACTTTGGCATTTTCCTCAATTTGTTTGAAGTCTTCCTTCTTCCTCTTTCTACCTTCAAAAGTCTTCCTATACTTGATTGTTATAGTGTGTCAGGAAATTTCAGTTGTAAGAGAGAGGACTTGCATGAATGGGAGCACTTCCTACTGTCCAGTGCTGGGGAATCTCATGGTGCCTGTTCTGAATTCTTTCTTCCAGGGCTAGAATGGCGGGGATCCGGCTGATCTGCTGGAAGGGAGGAGATTTATCTTGACTCTCAAGCTGTGTAAATAAAAGACAAAGAACCTGATTGTTATTTTTACATTACTCTTTACAGTGTAAAGAAAAACAAATACATTCCATAACCAAGAACTCAATGTGAAAAGTTTTACAGGCTGGTTGGAAACCAGTAGAGCACAAATGTCTGTCTTTCTGTTCTTAAATGCAGAGGAGTGGAGAGAAGAAATTTTTATTCCTTTATTCTTTTATTTGTGTGTGGAAATTTTATTCTGTAATAAGTTTATATTTACAGAAATAAATACAAATACGGGATAGGGATCTCTATGTTTCACCCAGCTTTTTCTAATGGTAACTTTTGTGTTGTTATGATATGTTTATAAAAACAAGTATTTACCAGTGGTCTGATAATCCTGAAAAAATTTCAGACTCAATCTGGATTTCAAAATTTGTTTATTTATTTATTTATTTATTTATTTATTTATTTATTTATTTTAACACTGTTTTGCCTAAAATCAATTCAAGTAATAACATTGCATTTATTCATAAGGACATACTAAAATCCTCCAATGTATGAGTTTTCAGGCTTTCTCTGTTCTTGATTTTGGGAATTTGGAGACAGCTGGTGTGGTATATTGTAGAATGTCCCAGAACATGGGTTTATCTGATTTTGTCTCATGATTACATTAATATTATGGATCTGGGGAAAAACAGCACAGAGGTGAATTGATTTTCTTAATGCATCATTCGGAAGATGTGTCATACTAACATGACATATCATTGAGAGTATGGGTGGGGAGAGTGCACATTCCATGCTATTTCATTTTATTTATTTATTTTATTTATATTTTGAAGATTTTACTTTTATTCATGAGACACACACACACACACAGAGGGAGAGAGAGAGAGAGACAGAGAGAGAGAGATAGAGTGAGGCAGAGACACAGGCAGAGGGAGAAGGAGGCTCCATGCAGGGTGCCTGACATGGGACTCCATCCCTGGTCTCCAGGATCACACCCTGGGTTGAAAGAGCTGCTAAACTGCTGAACCACTGGGGCTGCCCCATTTGGTGCTATTTTTAATGATTATTTTTCTGTTCATAATCTATCTGATGCCAGTCTACTGTATTTTGGCCATTCTCATAAGTGTGCAATGGTAGCTCATTAATATTTGCCTTGGCTTTTCCTAATGATATAAATATGGAACAGAATATCACATGTTTATATGAAATATCCGTATCTCCTTCTGTGAAATATCTGGTAATATCTTTAACTTACTTTTTAGCCACTTCTTTTTTTTCTTTTGCTTTGTTTGCAAAATACATTATATCGCGTATTTATTTCCTTCCTTCCTTTTTCTTTCTTCCTTTTTTTCTTTCTTTCTCTTTATATCCTTTCTTTCTTTCCTTCTTATATATATTTGTACCTGTATATTTATGACTGATGAACTCTCCAGAAGTTTGGCAATTTATCTGAAATATATTCTGTCTCTGGTTTATTGATTTTTCTCTGTTAGGTTTTATTTTTGTCATTATTCAGGGGAAATGGGACACATCTTCTCTAAGAGACATTTCACATCACATTTTCCAGTCATCCAGATCATACTAGAAGTAGAACCATACCAGCCATGGCACCAGCTGCTCTCCATCAGCTCCTGTGTTCCTGAAACCCCAAGTGTCTGTGTTCTGCTGCTATAATCTTTGCCTATGAAGTTGGGCAAATGTGCCTGTATTTCTAATGACTTGGTGAAGGGGAAATAACTATGCTCTGGGGTGACACCAGGGATGGTAGTAAAAGTCCTCAGGACGATCCCATCTCAAGGCCTAGAGAACACTCAGTCTGACTCCATACATGCTACAAACGAACTTCCAAACAACAAGCCATTTTGTTCAGGCCCAATGGATTGAGGACAGAACTCAGGAGGTTCGTCCGGTCTCAATTCCCCACATCTGCTTGTCACCTCTACAGTGGAATCTGCTAAAATTACTCTCTCCTCTCCCTCTGCCCTTCCCCACACATTCGCTCTCTTTCGCTCCAATAATAGTCTTGAAAAATAATATATTATATATTTATCATATATTTAATGCTTACGTATTCTATGCAACATAATTTCAAGTATATAATATGTATATATATTGATTAGAAATTAGATGCAAATATCAATATTTTTTTTCTAAGAGAAAATCAGTTACCACAGATGACAGCATAGCTATTCCAGTTTAGCCCCCTGAAGAAGAGCTTGAACCATAAGGCAACAGGATGACTGGGGTGATGACCATCCTGTGCAAATAATGAGAGAAAGGGAATACAAATGACCGCCCTCTGCATCTTTTCCCTCATCACTGAAAAGAACTCCTTGTTGATGATGGAGGAGGTAAAGGGAAGAATAAGGACAGGACAGAGAAGCCCCAGCAGTCTGATCTCTGAGGACTCACTGGTGGCATTCCCATTTGCCCCTCATCAAAGGTCTCTCACCTTAGACACAGGTAGCAATACTGGTGATTTTTTTAAGATGCAAATTTGACCAGGTATGGGATTGTCTCCCCCTCCTGAACATCAGGTCTGAAAATGACTCCATGGGATTGAGGATGAAATGTGCCTGGAGAAAGTGAGTCAGAACTGAAAACTCATGAGACTCCAGGGCTCCTGTACAGCACAACACTTCACTGAGGACACTGCCTGCTCAGTTTGCAAGAATTTGTGTATTTTCTTAGACATCTGGCCCAGAAGTCTGGTCTCACAGGACCCATGCGACAGCACTCCCTGCTGTGCTAACATGCTTAGCCCACCCTCCCCTCTGACTCCGCCCAACAATCCTGGAATGGTGTGCCTACTGTGCAACTCAATCATTTTAATGTCACTGCCCAGGAAAGGAGAATGAGGAGTTGCCCCCGTCACCTTTATCCCTGACACTTATTTTCAAAAAACTAATGGTATCCAGACAGTTAAATACATGATAAATTGCATTGTCCTCATATTGCCAGATATTTCAGAATTATCTGTCATTGAGTTTGCTTCTTCCAGGTGCCTCAGGTCCTTACCACTCTATCATCATCTTGAAACAAGTAAAGGTCATAAGGTTCTCAGTGTACCATGGTGGTTCACACTTTGTAATAATTTTATGTGAATTCTTCTTTCGTTTGAACGTTGTTGTTGTTTTTGTTGTTGTTGTTTTCTTGTTGCTATATAGATTCCTTGTCAAGTCCGCATCCCTCACTGCTAAGGCTTTTCAGCCTATATTTGCTATGACAATATAATGCCATCAGGGGAATTGTGTCTTCCACTCCTACTGATTTGTCTGAGATCAATTTTTCCCTTGAATGTTAACCAGAAATTCTAATTTGTTTGTCCCTCTGATATACTTTGTATTTCTAGGCTCATTCTGTTATTTACTCAGCATGATGATTCCTATTAAGAGAACCTTACTATAAATGGACCTCTCCTCACTTTGGATGGGTTCTTCAACCTCCCCTGCACTGAAACCCTCATGGTCCTGCACTCTAATTACATTGGACCCTAACCTAGAAATATTGTTCAGAGTTCCATGGAATTCACTGGAGTTGTGTGTCTAAGATCTGAGTCCAATAAACAGCTATTGTCTAACATCTTGCCTAACAGGGAGCCAGAGGGGATGAGCAGTAGACAGTGAAGGATTAAACCGGGGCAGTGTCCAAATGGCAGGATGACACCAAGTATGTAGATGTATTTGGATGATGGTGGTTGAAGCTTCACTATATATAGTCATGCAATCCATTGGCACCATGTTTTCACACTTACTTAAATCTGTTTCATTTTTGGCAATCTTTTATAGTTTTCAGTTTTCAATTTTTTCCTACTCATTATATTCCCTCCTAAAAGTTTTATTCTTTTTGATGCTATCCTAAATAGAATTGTTTATTCATAATTTTTTGGGCTTCTTCATTTTGGATATAGACAACACTACCTGGTTGTGATAAGGCATTACCACTTGAACTCCTGTGGGAGATACTAGATAGATCTTATTGAGGATTGATGATAGAGTTTGTTCCCTATTTTGGAACAGTAGGAACAAGTAATGAAACAGGAAAGAATATGAGAAGGAAGCTCTGCATCTGTGACCTTAAAATAAGCAATCTCACATGATTTACTGTATGCACAGGAGAAAGTAGATGACTAAATAAAATGGCTGTTGCCTCGACGACTTATGGGGAAAATAGAAAACCCTAAAGCTTTTCTTCTTTTCCAGTTTGACATTCACTTGATTTATGTTTTCTAGAACCTATGTAATCATTTGTGAAACATATATTTCACAAGGACCAGGAATTCTCTGGTTGATGCAGTCAAAGTAGGAATAGGTAGGGTGAGGAAGGAGCTTCCCTCTTTGTTTCTGACACAGTGATTTTGGCAGGAAGGAGAGGAGTGATATGCTTCCAGCTCTTTTTGTCCTCAGAATGTGGCCCCTGGGAGAGGGCACCCTGCTCCCTACAAGCAGCCTTTCTCTGCTGGTTCCCTAGCTTCCACTCCCTCCTCCAAGCTCTAACATCTCACCCATCTCTTCATTGGACCATGATTCCCCGTCTCTGAGAACAATGATATCTAGGGAATAACCCTCAAGATTTGACGCACACCTAGGACTGCTGGATTATTTGAAGTTTGATTTAAAAAAAGGATATTTCATTCCAATTAGGTGTCCTTATTTTCTATGTACAATGGAATTGTGCAGTGAGTAACTATCAGTTTCTGGCTATAAATTATTTCCCAGATAATGATACCTTGTTTAATTGAATCATATGTTCCACTACTGAGACTTCTTCAGTTACAGATAAAGAAGTTATAGAAATTATTCAGTACTGAATCTCTAAGTAAGACCCAGATATTCATAAAGTACATAATTTTAAAATACCCTGTAATATCTGAAATGTATATAAATATCTAAAATACATAGATATAGATGGGATATGACAAATGAATAACAAAAAGGTCAGATTGTGAAAATAAGGGTAATTCGTGTTGATGAGGACGGGGACAATCTAAGTGAGTCCTTAGGGGAAGAGGTTGTCAAAGACCAGCAGTCCTCCCCTGAGATGTGTGGGTCTGCCCACCTCTGAACTTTCCAAGTGAGGAAGGATCTGAATGAGGATTATAGGTAAGATTCATGGACCTTCAACAAAATTAAGGTTCCCTTGCAAAGATGCATCTTCTCTATATAGGGTAGTGGCCTATCCCCACACTTCTACTCCACATGTTTGCCCATCTCCGCTTCTAGTCTTGGACAAAGGCAAGTGCAAGAAGGAGAAGTTGGAGACAGAATTATGAAACTCTGTCATAGAAAATCGTGGTTCAGGGAAATGTCCACTCTGGGCCTGTTGAAGATTGAGAGAGGTGATTTTCATGGAATCCCAGTTGAAGGGGAGATTTTCACCTGTACTCTGAAAATGGAGGCGATTAGTTTTTGGAGAACCAAATCAATAACAGAAGGATAGGAAGTCAAAAGTTTCAAGATGTCCAAGAGAGGAGAGAAGGTTAAGGAAAAAGTGCAGGGTGAGGGAGAACTAATCTAAGGCAAAGGGAATGAACCTCCTCTGACTGGATCATTGTGGGTTCTCCAGCATAGAGCCCCTGGCCTTCCAAAGGAGAGCTATCTGAGGAACCTGTGGAATGTGTTGGAGTGAATGGCTGAGGGCGTGAGGAAGCTAGATGGATACAGAAAACCAGGGAGAAGATTGATCCTTTCAAAGCTCAGGCTACTGTCATGTCAGAGAAGCTCCTGTGAACTGGACAACTTGTCATCTGCCACTCACCTTGATCTTCGAGTTTGAGGGAACTTCCCCACACTCCTCTCACGACACCCCCCAGTGATTCTTCCTATCACAAGGGTCCTATCCTCAGTTGCCCTCTCTGACATTTGGTCACCTGAACAAGGACCTTAATCATGCTGACTTTGTAGTTCTTGGAGCTCATGTGTGCAGAATAGAAACAGGTGGGTATTCTGGAATCCCACGCTGTGGAGGGGTGCCATGGTGGGCACCACGTTTTGTAAGTGATGGCAGGATCTGCTCTCTCAGCTACACTTGGGTTGCAGGTGGTGTGCTCATGTGCATTTTAGGACGCAATTGTGCATTGAACCATGTAGGAAATATGACAGCGCAGCCTCCTGGGCATCACCATGAGATCTGAGGAGAGATTCTTGGTCTTTCTTTCCTTTTGCTCTTGGGAATGGAGTCACTCATGACATATGGGGCCTCATTCTACATGACTGTTCCCTACATGATTCTTAATTGTTGAGGGTTCTAGTCACAGGAATAAGGAAGAGATGATGTAGGTTTCCATGTGGGTTGAGAAATGCCACCATCCAGTTTCACCAGGGGGTTATAGAGTCACAGCAGAGAAGAGCCTCCTATGGGTGAGTCATGCTCCAAGTCCCACTGAAGCATGTTCAGGCCCTTCTAAAAAAAGTCCAAAAATGCTTTAATAGACCGTTCCCTTAGAAAAAGTACACAATGTTATTAGAAAATATTCCTCAAAAAGGCATAAGATACAGGGAGCTTCAAAAAAGAAATGAATGAAAATAAAAATACAATCACTCAAAATCTTTTGGAGACAGGCATTGCAGTCCTAAGAGGGAAATACATAGCAATATGAGAATCCATCAAAAATTTTGAAAAAAACCAAATACACAAGATAACCTCTCACCTAAAGGAACTGGAGAAGAACAGCAAATAAAACATACACCAAGCAGAAGTAGAAAGCAGAACTCAGTGAAGTAGACCAGAAGAACTGTAGAACAGATCAACAAAGCAAGGTGTTGGTTCTTTGAAAGAATTAATAAGAAGCATAAATCATTAGCCATCCATATTAAAAGAAGAGAGAAATGACTCAAATTAAAAAATCATGAACGGGGAGGATCCCTGGGTGGCGCAGCGGTTTGGCGCCTGCCTTTGGCCCAGGGCGCGATCCTGGAGACTCGGGATCGAATCCCACATCGGGCTCCCGGTGCATGGAGCCTGCTTCTCCCTCTGCTTGTGTCTCTGCCTCTCTCTCTCTCTGTGACTATCATGAATAAATAAATAAAATCTTAAAAAAAAAATCATGAACGGAAAATGAGAGATCATAACCAATACCAAGGAAATACAAATGATTTTCAAAATATATTATGAGCAGCTACACGCCAATAAATTAGACAATCTAGAAGAAATGTACGCATTTCTGGAAAAATGCAAATTACCAAAACTGTAACAGGAAGAAATAGAAAACCTGAACAGGCCAATATCCAGAGAGGGAATTGAAGCAGGCATCAAAAACCTCCCAAAACACAATAGTCCAGAGCCAGATGGCTACCCAAGGGAATTCTATTAAAGGTTTAAAGGAGAAATAATGCCTTTTCTACTAAAACTGTTCCAAAGAGTAGAAAGGGATGGGATACTTCCAAACTCGTTTCTGAAGCCAGCATCACCTTAATTGCAAAACCAGACAAAGACCCCATAAAAGGAGAAGTATAGATCAATATCCCTGCTGAACACAGATGCAAAAATTCTCAACAAGATATTAGCCAATAGGATCCAATCGTACATTAAGATTATTCACCATGAACAAGTGGGATAATTGGGGAATTCAACGTTGGTTCAACACTCATAAAACAATAAACATGATACATCACATCAACAAGAGAAAAAAACAAGTATCATATGATCCTCTCAATAGATGCAGAGAAAGCATTTGACAAAATACAGCATCCAATCCTGATCCAAACTATTCAGGGTGTAGGTTTAGAGGGAACATGGTTCAGCATCTTAAAAGCCATTTATGAAAAGCCCACAGCAAATATCATTCTCATAGGGGAAACACTGAGCACCTTCAACTAAGATCAGGAACACAACAGGAATGTCCACTCTCGCCACTGCTATTCAAGATAGTACTGGAAGTCCTAGAGCAATCAGGCAACAAAACGAAATACAAGGCACTCAATTTGGCAAAGAGCATGTAAAAAAATCCCTTTTTGCAGATGACTCCAAAACCCAAATGACTCCACCCAAAGATTGCTAAACTCATATAGCAATTTGGCAATGTGGCAGGATACAAAAATAAAGCGCAGAAATCAGTGGCATTTCTATACACTAACAATGAGACTGAAGAAAAAGAAATTAAGGAGTCATTCTCTTCAGAGACTTGGAAAAAATCATCTTAATATTCGTGTGGAATCAGAAAAGACCCGATTAGCCAGGGGAATATTTTTTTAAATATTTTATTTATTTATTCATGATAGTCACACAGAGAGAGACAGAGAGGCAGAGACACAGGCAGAGGGAGAAGCAGGCTCCATGCAGGGAGCCCGACGTGGGATTCGATCCCGGGTCTCCAGGATCACGCCCCAGGCCAAAGGCAGGCACCAAACGGCTGCGCCACCCAGGGATCCCTAGCCAGGGGAATATTTAAAAAGAAAACCATACCTGAGGGGATCACAATGCCAGATTTCAGGTTGTACTACAAAGCTGTGGTCATCAAGACAGAGTGGTACTGGCAAAAAAACAGACATATAGGTCAATGGAAGAAAATACAGAACTCAGAAATGGCTCCTCAACTCTATGGTCAACTAATATTTGACAAAGCAGGAAATACTATTCACTGGAAAAAAGAAAGGCTCTTTAATAAATGGTGCTGGGAAAATTGGACATCCACATGCAGAAGAATGAAACTGGACAATTCTCTTTCACCACACACAAAGATAAACTCAAAATGGATGAAAGATCTAAATGTGAGACAAGAATCCATCCAAATCCTAGAAGAGAACACAGGCAACACCCTTTTTAGACCTGGCCACAGCAACTTCTTGCAAGATACATCTAAGAAGACAAGGGAAACAAAATCAAAAATAAATTATTGGGACTTCATCAAGATAAGAAGCTTTTGCAGAGCAAAGGATACAGTCAGGAAAACTAAACAACAACCTACAGAATGGGAGAAGGTATTTGCAAATGACGTATCAGATAAAGGGCTAGTATCCAAGATCTATCAAGAACTTATTCAACTTAACAGCAAATAAACAATCCAATCATGAAATGGGCAAAATACATGAAGAGAAATCTCACAGAGGAAGACATAGACATGGCCAACAAGCACATGAGAAAATGCTCCGCATCCCTGGCCATCAGGGAAATACAAACCAAACCACAATGAGATATCACCTCACACCAGTGAGAATGGGGAAATTAACAAGAGGGGAAATAACAAATGTTGGAGAGGATGTGGAGAAAGGGGAACCCTCTTGCACTGTTGGTGGGAGTGTGAACTGGTGCAGCCACTCTGGAAAACCGTGTGCAGGTTCCTCAAAGAGTTAAAAGTAGACTATCCAACGACCCAGCAATTACACTCTAGGGATTTACCACAAAGATGCAGATGCTGTGAAACGCTGGGACACCTGCACCCCAATGTTTCTAGCAGCAACGTCCACAATAGCCAAATAGTGGAAGGAGCCTCAGTGTCCATGGAAAGATGAATGGATAACTTTTCTCCATACCTGAGCCCTGCAAAACTCAGAATCTGTCTTTGAGTATTCTTATAGTTTTATAACAATGTACTTATTAGCATGAGGTTTAAGATTCTGATTTTTTTAATAAGAATACATACCTGGAAGCATTGGTTATATTACCAAGATGTTGACTAGAATGTCATACTGGTTTTATATATAAAATTTTTCTTTTATTTATAATATATTTACAAATATATATATTTTATTGGAGTTCAAATTGCCAACATATACTATAGCACTCAGTGCTCAACCCGTCAAATGCCCCTCTTAGTGCCTATCAACCAGTCACCCCATCTCCCCTTTCACTATCCCTTAGGGAAAAAAGGAGATAAAATGAGTGGGAAAATTTAGAGAGGGTGACAAAACATGAGAGACTCCTAACTCTGGGGAATGAACATGGGGTAGAATGTCATATTTGAATGAGATATATGCACTGTATACATCTATACACACATAATCAGATATGACCAGTCAGATTTAGAGAACTAACATTGGCTTTATGGATCCAGTAAAACCTCTTGGAAATATCATCCTACCACATTCTTACAGTTTCCAACAGCTTTACCAGGCTAGTCAGGAGGTCACAGCCTGGCAGGTGTAGGAATCTTGGTATATTTGGGTACCTAAAGAACAGACAATGCAACCAAGTGTATACTTATTACAGGGTAAATCTGAAGAAAAGGATTTGGCACAAGTTTCGGCTTGGCTTCTATACTGGAGGAGCTGTTAAACATTTCATCCAGAGATTTTTCACAAAAGCTGCAGCAAATAACGTTTTAACAAGAGCTTATATGTTCAAGTGCCATGCTTGCTGCAAATATGTGAATAATCTGATAAGTTATTTGTGAAACTATTCATATTCAGTGAACTAATTAATGTTAATTCAGCTACATTTAGTAGAAATGAGAGTGGTTGTTGAGAAAACATGTATTTCAATCACACATCTGAGTAAATACTTGAGTCAATTCCTGTTTATTATAACCGGAACTTGATAACTTGATCCTGATTTTCTCTACCTTCGTAGAATCTCTGGGTACAAATCTGAAAACTAGCATGTTGATTTTTCGCCCACATTTGGAAGTGCATTCAAACTGCCCTATATCCTGAAGTCCTGACAAGTAAATGTGAATCCAACGATAGAACCTTCAGAGAAGTCAGCACAGCAGCTCCTGTAGAGGTGGTCTTCATGCCAGTGGCTCTCTGGGACAGTCAGAGATAACCAGACACATTTGAACTACAAACCAGGAAAGTCTGACAGATTGTCACAGCCTTCTATCTCTCTACCTGAAGACACATGAGCTTGACATCAAGAAATCTTCTCCACTGGTTGCCCTCAGAACTCAGAACCTGTCTAAATTTTATTCAATCATTTACCATCTTTTTCCCCATACAAATGCCATTTGTTTAATACCTGATTCCTTGAACCACAAGCCTGACTTTGAGAATGCACCTCCATCAACTCCTCCTGAATTGGGTTTAAATAAACTGGCCAGTTGTCAGAATAGGGTCATCAAAATGAACAATCTGCTAGCACAAGTTTTAACACATGTATCCTCGGGAAATTTCAGAGAAGAGAGGGAACTGGCTAAAGATAGTCTGCCCCAGATTGGACCCCATTGGCACGAACATTAGTTTCACTTTAAACAAATGAAACTCAGCAGATTTAGGAAAATCTATTTAATCCCCCAAAACTGCCAGCTTGTACCAGGAAGAGAGCTATGACCAGGATCCCTCTTTACCTAAGACATGTGTCTACATAGCAGGACAACTTCTCTTTTCCAAACAACTCCTCTTCCCTTCCCTCTAATGCACTTTCTCCTCTTTGGTCATCGGACGCCTGCCCCTCTCCTTCACTCACATAAGTGTCGTGGTACCTGTCCTTGCAATACTCCATGTCTGTGTGGATACCCAGTATGTATGCTATAAACTTTGATTTTCTCCTGTTAATCTGCCAAATGTCAATTAGATTCTTAAAAAGAGGGACCTGAAGAGCACAGGAAATACTTACCTCCACAGCAACAGGCACTGGTGAAGTTTCATCAGAGGTCAGTCAAGAGTAAGCAGAGATGTGCATCTCTAGGACTGCTGATCAACAATCCCCTGGATCAGGGTCTGATCTTATATCCTGGAAACATGAGATAAACGTCATCCTGCATCAGAAATGGATCCTCACACTGTCCTAGCTGGTGGAGCCCCCTCCCCACACTCTTCTCAAGAACCCCACCTCCTCCCTCTCCTTCCAATTCTCATCCCAGTCCTGGCTTCCTCTATGTCATGATGACTTTCCTCCTCCTCATCTGCTGGTGCAGAACTCCTAGTCGACTGGGACAGAGTCCACACACCTACCTCATCCGCCCTACATGCTCACGACCTGCTCCATCACTATCTGTGCAGGACTGGGATGTCACTGTGGGACATCACATTCTGGGGTTCCCTGGGTAAACCTTCAATGCTCCAGCTCCACCCCACCAAGCACAACACTCCTCAGTATCCAGGGACAAGATTTCCTTATTTTTGGTTTATTCTGTGTCCTCTCTCTTCCCCCAGACACTATCAGCTCCTTGATCATGGGGACTCTTCCATGTCCACTTGTGTCCCACATCCCTAAGCTCACATGGGGCACATACTAGGTGTTCAGTAGGTGATGTGAAGGCACACTGTAAGGACAGTGCACCATCCTCAGTCAGACGCAGGTGGACTCTGTGTCTCCTGCTCTGTCCTGACTTGTCAACAGTAATAAAGGATTGTGGATCCCAATGATCAAGAATGAATTCTCGAGATGAATAATGTTGGAAACAGGTGATTTTATGATAGTGGGGACAGGGACCTGTGGGCAGAAACTGCACTGGGATTGTGAGGAGGGACTGATGATATGCTTTTTAATAAGTGGAGGTCAGGGATAGTGTAAAACTTTAAGGAATTTGGAGGCAAGGCTTTAAGGACCTTCATGATCTAGCTGCTGTTAAGGTGAGGTTATTCTCAATCTTTAATAAAGATAAACACTAAAGCACTAAGGCAGCCATGAGTTCCTTGAGCAACACAATATGTGTATATGTCAGGTCTCTAACAGTGGGCTGCAGGCTGTAAGGACATTTAATTTAATCTATATTTTCTTGTCTTTGTCTCTTCATTGACAGACTGTGAACAGGCCATCATGCTCCTGACAACAAGGAATTTCTCCTCAATATGAGAAAACCATAGAATGTTTTTGAGCCAAGGACAGGGTGCAGGGCTGAAGTGAAGAGAATCAGGATCATTTTGGAGCCAAAGCTCCGTCAGGTTGACCACAGAGTGCAGTTTACACCAAACAAAGGAGTAAGCTGACTTGGCCAAACAGTGGGTGCTGCAAAGCAAAATTCACTTATAGGGGGAGAGCAGGTTAGTGTCTCACTTCCTCCCAGGCCCAGAGCACTGTGTGACCATCGAGGTTGTCATCATAGGATTGGCAGTAATAATCAGCCTCGTCCTCAGCCTAGATACCAGTGATGGTCAGGGTGGCAGTGCTGCCTGACTTGGAGCCAGAGAATTGAACCGGGATCCCCGAGGGTCGATTGCTAGTACCATAGATGATTGTTTTAGGGGACTTTCCTGGGAGCTGCTGGTACCATTGTACAACGTAACCACTGCTGATGTTGGTGCTGCTTCCAGTGCAGGAGATGGTGACCCTCTGTCCCAAGGCCGCAGACACTGAGGGCAGGCTGAGTCAGCACAGCCTGGGCCCAGGAACCTGCAACAGGGAAAGACACAGAGAGGATTATGTTGGGGTCTGGAAACAATGAGAGGAAGCAGAACCTCACATGTCCTCCCAGGGGCCCTTCCCCCACCCCCATCTGGTCACCTGTGCAGTGAGCGAGGAGGGTGAGGAGGAGAGGGGACCAGGCCATGGTGGAGGTCATCACTGATCCTGCCTTCAGTGGTCCCACAGCTGAGCAGAGCCTCCTCTCATCTCTCTCTTCCCCTCTTCATCTTCTTTGAGAGGGAGGTCCCATCCATTCAAATGAGACTCCAGCTTTTGACATCCACCTGGCCTTGTGTCAGGTCCCTCTGTCTGAGATGACAGAGGCATGGGCAAGGGAGGGGCTGTGTAAGGCCAGGGGGTGGGGAGGTCCCAGCTGTGATCTCTCAGAAGAGGGCACAAGCAGAGCCAGGGGGGAGGTCCCAACTCTGATCACCCTGACGCCTCAGAAATGGAACCAGAATGCCCCCTGGTGTCCAGACCCAGAGGCACCACTGTGTGACAAGGTGACCAGGGCCCACATCTCCTGCTTCCCCAACTCTTTGCCCACTGTTCCTTCGCTAGGGCCAGACCAGGACCCTGTACGTCAGCTCACATTACTCCAGGGCTCACTATTTGCTCCACTGAGAGCCTTCAGAAAGAGTTTGTCCCCAGCTCCCTTGACCGTTCCTGGTCAGGAGTAAGGTGCTATCTCTTCCACAAAATCCTCTTAGCATTCAGTATCCAGTCCAGAGCAGTAACACTCCCCATGGACACATGGCCCTTGCTATGTAGGATGCTAGGACTTTCCTCTCATGAGGCTTCTCTGATTTCCAGAGTTATCTTCCTGTGAGTTCTGCACAGCACTGAGGACCTGGGGGCAAAATTACCAAAGAGACACAGCTTCTTGGATAAAGGAATTTGGAGACAGACCACTCTCTGTGTTGGGCACAGCTCGAGTCTCTGCAACTTGTGTCCAGCATGTTCAGGATACATTAGTAGTGGACCCCCCATGACTACAATCATGGGTTTCTACTGCCCCAGACCCCCTGGACTCAGAAGATTCTGTCAAACATCTCACATGTGATTGGAGGAGAGTTGGTGCCTAGAGGAATGATGCCCCTGAGCTCACAGGTCCTGTGACCTTGGGTAGGGTCACAAAACTTTCCATCAGACTGTAGCCTGGTTGGAGGTGGCTGTTGGGTGAATGAAGAATGACAGTCCAGGCAGACAGCACAGGGAGAGGGTGTCCCACATACCCAGGGGCCTGAAGCTCTGTGGGAGCAGCCCTGAGGCTGAGGTCCCAGAATCAGTAGAATGATCAGCCTCAGACACTGACTAGTGCCAAGAGATGCTCAGAGACTGAGCTGCTCATGGGGACGGACACTCCCCCTGGGTATCCTGAGCATCAGCCTCACCCCAGAGGAACATCCAGGCTGCCCTCGTGACAGGACCCCAGTCACACTAGATGTCACCAGTGGTTCCTGTTGAAGAAGCATCTGTCTCCCAGAGATTGAGGCTCTGAGAATGGCTGACTGACGCAGGTTGAATCTGGAGGGATTTAGAAGCCTGGAAACTGCAGCATCAAGGATGCTATTCACTCAGGCAGGGTATAGAACTCTGCGGGTGTGTGTGTGTGTGTGTGTGTGTGTGTGTGTGTGTGTGAGAGAGAGAGAGAGAGAGAGAGAGAATGCAAGATGAAAAATGAGGCTATGTGACCCTTCTCCCTCTAATGACTTCAAAACATGCTGAAGAATGGTTCTCCATGGATATGCTCTTCTAAATATCCAAGGCCTTGAACATATATTTAGAGGTAAGCATCTTAAAGATTTTTTATTTGAAAATATTATTTTTTAAAAAGATTTTATTTATTTATTCATGAGAGACACACAGAGAGAGAAAGAGACAGACAGACAGACAGACAGACAGAGGGAAAAGCAAGCTCCATGCAGGGACCCTGATGGATCCTGGGACTCCAGGGTACCACCCTGGGCTGAAGGCGGCTCTAAATCGCTGAGTCACAGGGGCTTCCCTGAAAAGATTGTTAGCCAAGGGGACTGAGGTGAGAGCAAACGTATTAACAATCCACGGAATCAGTAGTCTGGACTTGTTGAGTGACAAGAAATCTGTCCATTCCTTATCTCTGCAGACACTACACCTACGTCTCTAGGGTTTCCAGGTGTCGTGGAGCGCAGGGCTGGGGTGAGACCCAGCCTCCACCCACTTACCACACAACCCAACCTCACCCAAGTCCCCTAAGTTCTGCTGGTGTCTACCAGGAGTGAGAAAACATACTGGTGATAGTTTTGTGTCTGTGTGTGTGAAAAAACGCTCACAGACACAGCAGACCTGGGACTGTTTCTGTGGTAGAAAATGTTTCTGTGTTGGACCTACTGTCCACAGAATTCTTCAGAATGAAACCTTGGAGCATAAGAAAAATAATGACTTATATTTTATATTCCCCAAATGAATGAGACCATGTAATGTTTGTCCTCTGATTGACTTATTTCACTCAGCATAATACCCTCCAGTTCCATCCAAGTCGAAGCAAATGGTGGGTATTTGTCGTTTCTAATGGCTGAGGAATATTCCATTGCATACATAAACCACATCTTCTTTATCCATTCATCTTTTAATGGACACTGAGGCTCCTTCCACAGTTTGGCTATTGTGGACATTGCTGCTAGAAACCTCGGGGTACAGGTGTCCCGGCATTTCATTGCATCTGCATTTTTGGGGTAAATCCCCAGCAGTGCAATTGCTGGGTCCTAAGGCATGTCTATTTTTAACTCTTTGAGGAACCTCCACTCAGTTTTCCATAGTGGCAGTACCATTTCACATTCCCACCAACAGTGTAAGAGGATTCCCTTTTCTCCGCATCCTCTCCAACATTTGTGGTTTCCTGCTTTGTTAATTTTCCCCATGTTCACTGGTGTGAGGTGGTATCTCATTGTGGTTTTGATTTGTATTTCCCTGATGGCAAGTGATGCAGAGAACTTTCTCATGTGCATACAGCAATTTTGGCAGTGTGGCAGGATATAAAATCAATGCCCAGAAATCAGTGGCATTTCTATACACTAACAATGAGACTGAAAAAAGAGGAGGAGGGGCAAGATGGCGGAAGAGTAGGGTCCCCAAATCACCTGCCCCACCAAATTACCTAGATAACCTCAAATCATCCTGAAAATCTACGAATTCTGCCTGAGATTTAAAGAGAGAACAGCTGGAAGGCTACAGTGAGAAGAGTTCATGCTTCTGTCAAGGTAGGAAGACGGGGAAAAAAGAAATTAACAAACAAAAGGCATCCAAGGCGGAGGGGCCCCCTGAGGAGCCGGGCTACTGCTGGAACAAGCGAACCCAGGACAGAAGCTCCGTCCCAGAAAAGCAGGAGCTGCACCAATCTTCCGGGCAGAAAGGGCCCGCAGGGAGTTAGAGCAGGACCCTAGGATGGCGAGGTTGCCCTCAGGCTCCCTGGGACTCTAACAGACACCTGCAGCGCATGCAGGAGAGTGCGCTGAGCTCCCAAAAGGGCTGCAGTGTGCATGGGGGGACCCGGGAGCAGCTCGTAGGGGATCGGGTGGCGGCTCCGCAGAGGGGGCTGTGCAACCGGGAGCATGAATCCAACAGTGCAGGCCCCAGAGCACAGGGCGCCAGGGACACAGCCCAGGATCCGGCCTCCCCCTGGAACAGGCAGAAGCTGGGAGGGCCCAGGACCGCAAGGACTCTGCTGCCACAGCTGAGCAGATCAGTGGCCTCACCCCAGAGCCTCCAGGCCCTGCAGACTGAGAGCTCTGGAGTTACTGTGGGAGCTGACTCCAGGGATCCAGAGCTGGCCGCCGCCACTGCGGTTGTTCCTCCTGGGGCCTCATGGGGTAAAAAACCACCACTGAGCCCTGCACCAGGCAGGGGGCAGAGCAGCTCCCCCAAGTGCTCACACCTGAAAATCAGCACAACAGGCCCCTCCCCCAGAAGACCAGCTAGATGGACAAGTTCCAGGGGAAGTCAAGACACTTAAAGCATACAGAATCAGAAGATACTCCCCCATTGTTTTTGTTTTGTTTTGTTTTTTGATTTCTGTTTGCTTCCCCCACCTTTTTTTCCCTTTCTTTCTTTTTCTTTCTCTTTTTCTTCTCATTTTTTCTGTTTTTCTTCCTTTTTATTTCTTTTTCTCTTTTCTTTCCTTTCCTTCCTTCTCTCCTCTCTTTTGCTCCTTTTCCCAATAAAACTTGTTTTTGGCCACTCTGCACTGAACAAAATGAATAGAAGAAAAACCTCACCTCCAAAGAAAGAATCAGAAACAGTCCTCTCTCTCACACAGTTACAAAATCTGGATTACAAATCAATGTCAGAAAGCCAATTCAGAAGCACTATTATACAGCTACTGGTGGCTCTAGAAAAAAGCAAAAAGGACTCAAGAGACTTCATGACTGCAGAATTTAGATCCAATCAGGCAGAAATTAAAAATCAATTGAATGAGTTGCAATCCAAACTAGAAGTCCTAATGACAATGGTTAACGAGGTGGAAGAACGAGTGAGTGACATAGAAGACAAGTTGATGGCAAAGAGGGAAACTGAGGAAAAATGAGACAAACAATTAAAAGACCATGAAGATAGATTAAGGAAAATAAACGACAGCCTGAGGAAGAAAAACCTACGTTTAATTGGTGTTCCCGAGGTCGCTGAAATGGCCAGAGGGCCAGAATATGTATTTGAACAAATCCTAGCTGAAAACTTTCCTAAACTGGGCAGGGAGACAGGCATTCAGATCCAGGAAATAGAGAGATCCCCACCCCCCACTCCCCGCTAAAATCAATAAAAACCATTCAACACCTCAATATTTAACAGTTAAGCTTGCAAATTCCAAAGATAAACAGAAGATCCTTAAAGCAGCAAGAGACAAGAAATCCCTGACTTTTATGGGGAGGAGTATTAGGGTAACAGCAGACCTCTCCACAGAGACCTGACAGGCCAGAAAGGGTTGGCAGGATATATTCAGGGTCCTAAATGAGAAGAACATGAAACCAAGAATACTTTATCCAGCAAGGCTCTCATTCAAAATGGAAGGAGAGGGATCCCTGGGTGGCGCAGCGGTTTGGCGCCTGCCTTTGGCCCAGGGCGCGATCCTGGAGATCAGGGATCGAATCCCACGTCAGGCTCCCGGTGCATGGAGCCTGCTTCTCCCTCTGCTTGTGTCTCTGCCTCTCTCTCTCTCACTGTGTGCCTATCATGAATAAATAAAAATTAAAAAAAAATGGAAGGAGAGATAAAGAGCTTCCAAGACAGGCAGGAACTGAAAGAATATGTGACCTCCAAACCAGCTCTGTAAGAACTTTTAAGGGGGACTCTTAAAATTCCCCTTTAAGAAGAAGTTCAGTGCAACAATCCACAAAAACAAGGACTGAATAGATATCATGATGACACTAAACTCATGTCTGTCATTAGTAACTCTGAAGGTGAACAGGCTTAATGACCCCATCAAAAGGCGCAGGGTTTCAGACTGGATAAAAAAGCAGGACCCATCTATTTGCTTTCCACAAGAGACTCATTTTAGAAAGAAGGAAACCTACAGCCTGAAAATAAAAGGTTAGAGAACCATTTACCATTCAAATGGTCCTCAAAAGAAAGCAGGGTAGCCATCCTTATATCAGATAAACTAAAATTTACCACGAAGATTGTAGTTAGAGATGAAGAGGGACACTATATCATATTTAAAGGATCTATCCAACAAGAGGACTTAACAATCCTCAATATAATGCCCCAAATGTGGGAGCTGTCAAATATATCAATCAATTAATAACCAAAGTGAAGAAATACTTAGATAATAATACACTTATCCTCGGTGACTTCAATCTAGCTCTTTCTATACTCGATAGGTCTTCTAAGCACAACATCTCCAAAGAAACAAGAGCTTTAAATGATACACTGGACCAGATGGATTTCACAGATATCTACAGAACTTTACATCCGAACTCTACTGAATACACATTCTTCTCAAGTGCACATGGAACTTTCTCCAGAATAGACCACATACTGAGTCACAAATCCGGTCTGAACCAATACCAAAAGATTGGGATAGTCCCCTGCATATTCTCAGACCATAATGCCTTGAAATTAGAACTAAATCACAACAAGAAGTTTGGAGTGACCTCAAAAACGTGGAGGTTAAGGACCATCCTCCTAAACAATGAAAGGGTCAACCAAGAAATTAAGAATGAACTAAAAAAATTCATGGAAACTAATGAGAATGAAGACACAGCCGTTCAACATCTTTTGGATGCAGCAAAAGCAGTCGTAAGGGGGAAATACATCGCAATACAAGCATCCATTCAAAAACAGGAAAGAACTCAAATACAAAAGCTAACCTTACACATAAAGGAGCTAGAGAAAAAACAGCAAATAGATCCTACACCCAGCAGAAGTAGAGAGTTAATAAAGATTTGACCAAAACTCAACGAAATCGAGATCAGAAGAACTGTGGAACAGATCAACAAAACCAGGAGTTGGTTCTTTGAAAGAATTAATAAGATCGATCAACCATTAGCCAGCCTTATTAAAAAGAAGAGAGAGAAAACTCAAGTTAATAAAATCATGAATGAGAAAGGAGAGATCACCAACACCAAGGCAATACAATCGATTTTAAAAAGATATTATGAACAGCTATACACCAATAAATTAGGCAATCTAGAAGAAGTGGACACATTTCTGGAAAGCCACAAACTACCAAAACTGGAACAGGAAGAAATAGAATACCCGAACAGGCCAATAACCAGGGAGGAAATTGAAGCAGTCATCAAAAACCTCCCAAGACACAAAAGTCCAGGGCCAGATGGCTTCCCAGGGGAATTCTATCAATCGTTTAAAGAAGAAATCATAACTATTCTACTAAAGCTGCTTGGAAAGATGGAAAGAGATGGAGTATTTCCAAATTCTTCTATGAGGCCAGGATCACCTTAACTCCAAAAGCAGACAAAGACCCCACCAATAAGGAGAATTACAGACCAATTCCCTGATGAACATGGATGCAAAAATTCTCAACAAGATACTAGCTAATAGGATCCAACAGTACATTAAGAAGATTATTCACCATGACCAAGTAGGATTTATCCCCAAGACACAAGGCTGGTTCAACACTCGTAAGACAATCAATGTGATTCATCATATTAGCAAGAGAAAAACCAAGAACCATATGATCCTCTCATTAGTTGCAGAGAAAGCATTTGACAAAATACAGCATCCATTCCTGATCAAAACTCTTCAGAGTGTAGGAGTAGAGGGAACATTCCTCAACATCATAAAAACCATCTATGAAAATCCCACAGGAAATATCATTCTCAATGGGGAAGCACTGGGAACCTTTCCCCTAAGACCAGGAACAAGACAGGGATGTCCACTCTCACCACTGCTATTCAACATAGTACTGGAAGTCCTATCCTGAGCAATCAGACAACAAACTTGTCTTCTATGTCACTCACTCTTTCTTCCACCTCATTAGCATGAGTCGTTTGGACATCCAGTTTGGATTACATCTCATTTAATTTATCTTTAATCTTGGCCTGATTAGATCTAAATTCTGCAGTCATGAAGTCTCTGGAATCCTTTATGCTTTTTTCCAGAGTCATCAGTAGCTTTATATTTGTGGTTTTGAATTGGCTTTCTGACATCAAATTGTAATCCAAATACTGGAACTCTGTTGCAAAGTGTACTATTTTTGATATTTTCTTTTGTTGACTCTTCCTTATAGTCATTTTGTACAGTGCAGAATGACTGCATGAGTGGGCTAAGTCAAGACTATCAACCATGACCTAAGTAAATTTCACCCTAGGTGATTCTGACAAGGTCAGAGACCAGAAAAGAAAAACAAAGATCAGAACAAATTAAAAAAGGACCACTAAAGTGAAAAACAAATTTTAAAACAAAGTAGTAGAAAAATGAAAGGCCAAAAATCCCAAATAAGAAGGAAAAAAAAAGAAGATAAAAAAACTAAAGAGGAAAGAGAGAGAAAAAAAACAGAAAAAAAGAGAAGAAAAAGATAAATCAGGGGAGAGACTAGGAGATGTTGGTGAAGGAGTCGTAGTGGAAGGAGAATGTAGTCTACTTGAGGGGTCATAGAGTGTGATCCCCTTGGTTTGAGTGTTAAGTTCTGTATGTTAGAAGATGCTGAGTCCCAAATTTATGTAAACTAGAAATACTTTTAGAAAGCCACAATATTGACCACCAAAACATAAACGAGATAAAAGGGTGGCAGAATGGGAATGAAGAGAGAATATAATCTCACAGAATGGAACTGCACAGTATTCCACTTGGTTCTGGGTGCATGCTGGTCATGTTTTAGAAGGTATTAACTTCCACCATTGTAGAACAAAATAAGGCAGAGAAAAAAAAAACACAAAGCAAAACTCATGTTTTGGGAGATATATCTCCCAAAATTAAATTGAGTGTGTTGGAAGGAATTGGGAAGTGAATAATATATCTAACACATGTAATTGTAGAAATATGAAAGTCAAAAAAGAAGAAATTTAAAAATGAAGAAGTGATAAAAAATTGTAATTAAGGTGGGAATAGAGAAGACATATTGGAAATTTTTAGTCTGATATAAAAACGAGTTGTAATGGAAAAAGGGAAAAATTTAAAAAGAAAAAGGAAGGGGGCGCCCTCTAGTTCTATATACTATAAATCCCTTGTCTTCCCCCTGGAGCTTTGCACCACTGCTTGGTCAAGAACTTGCTCTTCCCCTGTCCTTGCAGTTCATTTTTGGGGGAAAGGGCCTGCTGTGCTCATTCTCAGGTGTGTGCACCTGGGGGAGCTGCCCCCGCCCTGTTTACCCTGTGACACCTCTGGTCCCTGGCGGCCCCGCTCTGTCCCAGGCACAGGGTGACACCAGCAGGACATCAGCAGTGGTGGCGGACAGCTCCCCAGCCCTGGAGTCAGCTCCAGCAGTAACTACCACAGCTCTCAGTCCGCAGGGGCCTGGATGCTCCTGGGGAGGCGCGGGTGCCCTGATCTGCACAGCTTGGGGGCACCCAGCTGCAGGACACTTCTCACTGTCCTGCCCCCGCCCCCGCCTCTGCGTGCCCGGGGGGGTGCGGGATCCTGGGCTGTGCCACCTGGCCTACTGGGATACGAGCCCTGCGCTTCTGGAATCACGTTCCTGGGGTGCGGCCCCCAAAGGCCCCAGGGCGCAGCCCCCTCCATCCAGAGCCCCCGACTGACCGACCAGCTTCACAGAATGGACTGTGCCCCGCATGGCATGTCCCAGCCCTTTACAGAGACAGGCCCACAGTCTGGGGCTCGCTTTCCCTGGGTGCACTTCCACTGTTAGTGACCCCTGGAGACTGGAGGCTCCACTGCCCATCCTGTGAACTTGCCCAATTTCCTCTTAAGCTCTTTAATGTCCAGGAAGAATCCGGTGCAGATTTTTAAAGTTCCCACTATCCAGGGCTGAGCTTTTCTGCCCTGTGGCTTTCGCTGCCCCACTTTAGCCCAGCCCCTCACAGTGCCCCTCCCCCACTTGATTCTTTTTTATTTTATTTTTCTGCCTTCCTACCTTGCTAGAAGTGAAAACCCTCTTCTCTGTCGTGTTCCAGCTCTTATCTCTTTAAATCTCAGGTGGATTCGTAGGTGTTCAGGATGTTTTGAAAGTTATCCAGGTAAGTTGGTGGCACCAGGTGAGTTGAGGAAGCTACTTCTTTGCCATCTTCTCCAGTTGTAGTGAATTGACGGGACACCTGCACCCCAATGTTCACAGCAGCAGTGTCTATAATAGCCAACTGTGGAAGGAGCCACCATGTCCTTTGACAGATTAATGGATAAACAAGATGTGAGATATGTATATATATCCTGTATATACTGTATACACACACACACACACACACACACACACACACACACACACACAAAGGAGTATTACTCAGCCATCAGAAAGGACGAATGGAACTGGAAGGTATTATGCTGAGTGAAATAAGTCAATCGGATAAAGACAATCATCATAGGGTTTCACTCATATGTGGAATACAAGAAATAGTGAAAGAGAATATAACAGAAAGGAAGAAAACTGAGTGGGGGAAAATTAGAAATGAAGAACAACCATGAGAGACTCTGAATTCTGGGAAACAAACAAAGGGTTGCAGAAGAGTAGGAGGGTGGGGTTGGGGTCACAGGGTCACAGGCACTAAGGAGGGCATTGATGGGATGAGCAGGGGGGTTATATGTTGAAAATTTGAATTTAAATATTTTTTTTTAAATTAGACTGCCTAGGGATCCCTGGGTGGCGCAGCGGTTTGGCGCCTGCCTTTGGCCCAGGGCACGATCCTGGAGACCCGGGATCGAATCCCACATCGGGCTCCCGGTGCATGGAGCCTGCTTCTCCCTCTGCCTATGTCTCTGCCTCTCTCTCTCTCTCTCTGTGACTATCATAAATAAATAAGAATTAAAAAATAAAATCTTAAAAAAAAATAAAATAAATTAGACTGCCTAGGTGGCTCAGAGTTTGAGCATCTGCCATTGGCTCAGGGCATGATCCTGGAGTCCTGGGATGGAGTCCCCCATTGGGCTCCCGGAAGTGAGGCTCTTCTCCTTCTGCCTATGTCTCTGCTACTTTCTCTGTGTCTCTCATGAATAAATAAAAAATATTTAATAAAAGAAGAAAATATGCATCTATTGGGGCTCCTTGCTGGCTCAGTCAGTGGAGGATAGCATTCTTGATCTCGGTTGTAGATGGAGGTTAGTGAAAAAAATTCTTAAAAAATTGAAAATATTGGGGATCTCTGGGTGGCTCTGTGGTTCAGTGCCTTCCTTCAACCCAGGGTGTGATCCTAGAGTCCCGGGATCGAGTCCCCCATTGGGCTCCATGCATGGAGCCTGCTTCTCCCTCTGCCTGTCTCTCTGCCCTTCTCTCTGTGTGTGTGTCTCTTGTGAATAAATAAAACTTTTTAAAAAATGGAATATATGAATGTAATATTTCCTAAAACATAGTATCATGGTGTGTGCTCTCATCTGTATGATTTCATCTGTGTTCTACATGTTTTATGAGGGAAAAAGTTTTAGTGATGTTAAGATTAAATCCTATTAATAAACATTCTGTCTAGCATTTTTGAGTATCCATTGGTATCGTGTGTAAGAAAGGAAAGCGTTACAGAGAGGCACCACTTTATGCCAGCATCCCCAGGGAATATGCTCTACTGCGGTTACCAGTAAAGGGATACACTGCCTTAGGGCATGTGTCCCTGCTCGGGAGCTATGGCACCAGGACTGTGGCCCACCCCTCATCTGCTGCTGTCACTGTGCTTAGCTGTCTCTTATCACTGTAATACACCTGGCTTTAAGCTCCACAGAAGCTTCTCAATAATGAGAGCTGGAGACAAGGGCCCAGGATTTTCTGTCTCACTTCCTCCTTATCTGAGAGGCTGTGGGTAATTGTAGCTGCTCCCACTGACATCATGCATACCACAGTAGTAGTCAGCCTCTTCCTCAGGCTGGGCTCCTATGATGGTGAGGGCGGCTTTGTTCCCAGAGATGGATCCAGGGAAGTGATCAAGGACCTCAGAGGGACGGCTGCTTGTGTCATAGATAAGCATGCGAGGAGACCGGCCTTGGGTCTGCTGGTACCAGCTGGGGTAGTTACTTGTAGTCAGTAACCCAGAGCTGAGGCCACACGTGAGTGTGACTGTCCCTCCTGGAGACACTGAGACTGATGAATCCTGAGTCACCACAGTCTGAGAATCTGCTCCTAAAACCAAGAGAGAAAGGTGTTGTTCAGAGAGATAAGGGTCACACTGAGACCTTGATTTTGTGTGCTCTTCAAGGATGCAGAGTCCATTTCCCTGACCTGAGCCAGAAGCAAGGACCCCAAGAAGAAGCACCATCCAGGTCATGGTAGGAACCCTCACAGGATGTGGTCTCACAGGCTCTTCGGCCAGAGTAGGGTGTCCCTGGGCCTTTTCTTGACTCCACACCTATGAGGATAAGCAAGTGCTTCATGCAAATCAGCTTCCACTCTCCCCTGGTCCAGGGTCACTCACATGTAATCCGGGAGATCTTGAAAGGAGCAGATGCTGGGACCTCACACACACAAATAATAGCATGATGACTGGGACACTGTGTGTCAGGAAGACATCTTTCACCAATCACCTTCCTATGACCCTGGTTACCTCCACCCAAAGTTCCTCTCTGAGAATCCTGACAGCTGTATGAGGAGATGGATCTGTTTTCCAACTCCTGGCCCTTCCTCTAAATCACCTCAACTCTAACCCCTCTCTGGAACATTTTCTTCCCTCCACAGGGACATTGCTCGTTGTCTCTTTGGAGGATCCTAGCAGCCACTCCTCCAGCCATGAGGACACTGGGAATCTCAGAGCTCATGTGACAGATGTAGTGATGGTGCTCTCCACGTTGTTAATCATGGACCGTTTTTACAAGGAGTCTGGGGTTGCCAACCAAGGATGTCTCTTTATCAGAAATGAACACAACACTGACTGAACAAGTGAACATCATGGACCATTTTGAACTCCATTTCCCTTTGTGTTCTGTTGAGGATCAGATGGCTCTGGAAGGCTGGGAAGGAACCTGGAGAAGGAGGACTGGCAGGAGCTTAAGGATTTTCCACGAACCGGGGAAGATGATGCTCATGCCTCATGTTTTTCCCAGGGTGAGATACCAAAATGCCTGGCATTCATTTTGGAATTACTCGTAAATTGTTTGTTTGATAAATCCTGAATGTTCTTTCCCCTTTCTCTTCATGTTTAAGATTCAGAACTCATATCTAAGAAAAATAGTCATACTCCTGATTTGCCTGTTAAACTAACACATCCCTGACACTTTAGAAAAGAATAGGTAATTTCATTACTATCAGATTTTGAGATGATGAGCAGTATTTATACTCAAGAAAATAGAAGAATGGGGAAAGCTGAAAGCACAATATCTTTTTCCATAGATAACTATATAGTGACATAAACAAGGAAAGAAATAAGAACTGAAATGATGGCAGATAAAAGACTCAGGCACTTACTGCATATTCCATCATGAGCACATTTGGAAGACATAGTTAAAGCAATGGTCCCTGAGGGTGTCCACCTGGACACATTCCCAGGCCTTCCCCAGACACCAGGGTCCTATTGACTTTCCTGTGGGGCAGACCTGGGTGGGGATCTGCAGCCAGAGCAGAGTGGAGGGATCGATAGACTGGAGACAGAATCACACAAGTCCCCAGGAGTCCTCTCAGGCAGGAAGGTGATAGAGCAGCGCCCCTGTGGGTCCTGAGTGATCCTACATGAGTCAGGCAGGAGCTTCCTCTGGGCTGTCTTGTACCTCTGAGAGGACATGCTGATGCAGGCTGACGAGGGCGCTCTAGAGATCACTGTGTCCCCTGTGCTGTGTCCTGTCACATCACTGTTCTCTCCCACAGGGTGTCAGGGAACCAGCACTGAGAGCTCAGGGTCTCTACATGGGTTGGGGTATCTGATGCATGGCTCAGTGCCTCTTCATAACTGCTCCCCTCATCCATGTTCCTCATCACTGAGAGAATGCACACAACTATTCTCAGCTCTAATCCTACCAGCGGATCAAGGCCATTTTTTTTAAAAAGATTTTACTTATTTATTCATGAGACACACACACACACACACACTCACACACACACACACACACACACACAGAGAGAGAGAGAGAGAGAGAGGCACAGATACAGGCAGAGGGAGAAGCAGGCTCCATGCAGGGTGCCCGATGCGGGATCGAACCCGGGAATCCAGGATCATGCCGTGGGCTAAAGGCAGGCACTAAACTGCTGAGCCACCCGGGGATCATGGACCTGCCGAAATTATGGTTGGGAAGAACTGGAGCACAAATTAGCCAATTAGCCCTGCCTTGCCCAGAATTGTTGATGTTCCCATGGGATAGAGGCAAAGCCATCTACTGAGTAGCTGACACCATGGCAAGTGGGCAAAAGGAAATTGCCTGCTTCTGGCAGGAGGTTATGGACACCTTGTCTCTGCTGAGCAATAATAAAGTGAAACCTGCATGAGGGCACAGTTTGGGGATTCATTAGTGTATGCAAGCAGTGGGCAGGTTTTTCCAAATATTTCCTCCCCTTAGGCCAACTTATCTCAATATCCTCTGACCATGAGAGTTGGTCCTTTTGGAGATTGGGTGTTTTTTGGCTTGTTATTATGGCTCTCAGCCTCTGGATAGTTCTTGGTTGGAGGAACTTACAGCATCGTATCTTACATGTGGGGGACATAATACAAGAGAAGTAACCCCAGGTTCTTACTGTTGTGCTGTGTTTTCCTCAATTTGTTTTAAGTCTTCCTTCTTCATTCTACATTCTGAAGTCTTCCTATACTTGTGTGTTGTAGTGTGTCAGGACATTTCAGTTGTAAGATCAGACCTGATTGAATGGGAGCACTTCCTATTGTCCAGAACTAGGTATCCTCAGGGTGCCCTCTCTGATTGCTACACTGCAGTGCTAGGATGGTGAGGACCCTGCTGAGGTGATGCTATGGAGGTGATTGATCTTGACTCTCAAGTTGTTAAAGTAAAAGACAAGTAATTTGAGTATCTTTTACATTATTCTTTATAGAATAATAAAAACTATAGACAGCACATAACCAAAACTTCAACGCAAGAAGTTTTACAAGCCAGATGGGACCTACTTTAGTACAAATGTCCAGCTTTGTGTTCTTAAATGCAGGGGATGGAAGAGGATATATTTTCATTCCCATTTTCCGTATGTTTCTGTGTGTTGAACTTTTTCACCAGAGGTGGGCTCCACAGGCTCTTCGGCTGGAGAAGGCTGTCCCAGGACCTTTTCATGACTCCAGACCTATGAGAATAAGCAAGTGTTTTATGCAAATCAGCTTCCTCTCTCTCCCTGCTCCACGGTCACCCACAAGTCACCTGGGAGATCTTGAAAGGGACAGATGCTGGGACCTCACACACACAAATGTCTGCAGGGTGACCTGGGACACAGACTGGCAGGAAGACATCTTCTCCAAATCAATGACCTGTGACCCTGGTGACCTCCACCCCAAAGTTCCTCCCTGAGAATCCTGACAGCTGTATGAGGAGATGGATACAATCTCCAACCCCTGGCCCTGCCTCTAAATCACCTCAACTCTAACCCCTCTCTGGAACATTTTCTTCCCTCCACAGGGACATTGCTCCTTGTCTCTTTGGAGGATCCTAGCAGTCACTCCTCCAGCAGTGAGGACACTGGGAGTCTCAGAGTCCATGTGACAGATGTAGCGATGGTGCTCTCCTCTTCGTTAATCAGGGACCATGTCTGCAGTAGTCCAGGGTGAGCTGACCAAGGATGTCTCTTTATCAGAAATGAACCCAACACTCTGTGAACAAGTGATCCTCATGGACCATTTTGAACTCCATTTCCCATTGTGTTCTGCTGAGGATCAGAGGGTCCTGGAAGGCTGGAGAAGGAACCTGGAGAAGGAGGACTAGCAGGAACATAAGGAGTCTCCAGGAACAGGGGAATATGAAGCTCAGGCCTCGTGTTTGCCCAGTGTTAGATACCAAAATGCCTGCCATTCATTTTGCAACTACTTGTAAATTGTTGGTTTGATAATTCATGCTTGTTCCTTATTCCTTTCTCTTCATGTTTGTGAGCCTGAACTCATATCAGAGAAAAATACTCATACTCATGAATTACATTTTTTTAAATTTTTTTTCAATTTTTATTTATTTATGATAGAGAGAGAGAGAGAGAGAGAGAGAGGCAGAGACATAAGCAGAGGGATAAGCAGGCTCCATGCACCGGGATGCCCGATGTGGGATTCGATCCCGGGTCTCCAGGATCACGCCCTGGGCCAAAGGCAGGCGCCAAACCGCTACGCCACCCAGGGATCCCTGAATTTCCTATTAAACTAAGGCATCCCTGACACTTTAAAAAACAATAGGTAATTTCACATCTATCAAATTTTGAGATGAGGAATGATATTCATAAAAAGAAAAAAGAAAGAATGGGGAAAGCTAAAAACACAAACACTATCTATTTCCATAGATAACTATAAAGTGGTGACATAAACAAGAAAGTCCAGTAAGAAATAACTACTGAAATGATAGCAGACAAAGGACTCAGGCACTTACTGCCTATTTCATCAAGAGCAAAATTGGAAGTCATAGTTTGAGCAAGGGTCCCTAAGGGTGTCCACCCGGACACCTTGCCCCAGGCACCAGCGACCTATTGACTTTCCTGTGGGGCAGACCTGGGTGGGGATCTGCAGCCAGAGCAGAGTGGAGGGATCGATAGACTGGAGACAGAATCACACAAGTCCCCAGGAGTCCTCTCAGGCAGGAAGGTGATAGAGCAGCGCCCCCGTGAGTCCTGAGTGATCCTACATGAGTCAGGCAGGAGCTTCCTCTGGGCTGTCTTGTACCTCTGAGAGGACATGCTGATGCAGGCTGACGAGGGCGCTCTAGAGATCACTGTGTCCCCTGTGCTGTGTCCTGTCACATCACTGTTCTCTCCCACAGGGTGTCAGGGAACCAGCACTGAGAGCTCAGGGGCTCTACATGGGTTGGGGTATCTGATGCATGGCTCAGTGCCTCTTCATATCTGCTCCCCTCATTCCATGTGCCTCATCATTGAGAGACTGCACACAACTATTCTCAGCTCTGATCCTTCCAGGTAATCAAGGAAAATTTTCAAGGAGTTACATTATTTCTAGGAGCCTATATTTTGAGTCATTTCTGCAATCATAGCTGTGTTCATAAACAATATCTTCCTGAAATTTAAATCTGATACTCACTGCTACGTTTTACTTGCTCCAGTGATTTGCTAGAATGAGAAAATGCATTTAGACTACATGCCTTTTGTTTTAATGTATATTTTATTTTTTTTTAAATTTTTATTTTTTTATTATAGTCACAGAGAGAGAGAGAGAGAGAGAGAGAGAGAGGCAGAGACACAGGCAGAGGGAGAAGCAGGCTCCATGCACCGGGAGCCTGATGTGGGATTCGATCCCGGGTCTCCAGGATCGCGCCCCGGGCCAAAGGCAGGCGCCAAACCGCTGCGCCACCCAGGGATCCCCTTAATGTATATTTTAAATCCTTTGTTTCAACAAAGACTTAAAGACTGTCAGTGTCAAAATCAGCCCAATTGGACCCGGGACCCTGGAAGGTATGTTAGATGTTGGCAGAAATAATTCATGACCACCACCTCTACCCCAATGACAGGAGCAAGAAGCAGAGCCAGTTCCCCTCCTGTCCCCACCCTTTCTCCTTCCCCTAAAAGGAATTCTCTATTCATTCAGTGAAGAGGTGAACAGAGGATCCAGGCTGTGGTAGAGAAGCCCCTGAGCTCTGCGTGCTGTGCTCTGATTGTTGGCATGGACTTGGTCCCTTCCCAGGTGAGTCTTATTGTTTCCCCAGGGAACATTGCAGTTTGAATTCATGAAGCAAATATACTTTTATTTAATGATTGTCCTGTCCATCTATCCTTCCATGAAAATCGTGTCTGGACCTGTTACTCCATGATGCAGTGGAGTTTGATGAAATATGAGAGCTGTTTGATTCAGAGCTGAGAGCTCTTGTGGCTCCAGGGCTGCAGCTGCAGGATAGTGTCACCCACAGTGAGGACCCTGCTTGCTCTAGTGTGCAGGGATAAATGCTCCTGGTCTTCTTCACCCAGACCCTGAGCTCTCAGGAGCAGCCCAGTAACTCCCACTGCTGGCCTCAGACACCAGGCCCCTCACCCCATGTCACACTCCCCAGCCCTCCTAAAGGGGCCTCTGACCTTTGCAGTTAGACCTTTCTGATATCACACCCAGGAAAGTAGAATGTAGCAGGTCATCTCTGTGAGGTTGAGCCATTCATTTTTCCAGGGCATCAATGCCCTCATTTAGACAGCTAACTGGAATAGTTATGTCACAGTGTGTTTCAGGATTCCCTGACAGTGGAGTTGCATCTGCCTTGTCCCTGGTTTCATTACTCGGAAATAATGCTCTTGAAACCAGCTCAAGATTCAGTCTCTAGAGAAGCCCATTGGTTCAACCTTGATAATAATTCTACCTTGGTTACCCTTATAGCTGAATTATTTGGTTACTGCTGGTGTCAGGGTCTCCTGTTAGGTTCACCAGCCTCTCTTGGATTTTAATCTCTGTCTTTTGCAAGGAGAGTATCATGCTGTCAGGGACAACATGTCCTTTGTCATTGATAACTAGTGTGGGTTCTCACTTATTCTTGAATATTACCCTTACAGCAATTATTTTGTAAGGAATTTCTGATACATTTCAGATGTTTTGGGTCCACTTGTGTAATTCTGCTCAGTCCTAAGGTTGACATTAAATAACACTGTTGTAAATGGTCTATAAAATTGATATTGGAAGCCTGGTTGGCTCAGTAGGTGAAGTGGCTGCCTTCAGCAGGTCACGATCCCAGAGTTCTGGGATAAAGCCCTGCACTGGGCTCTTTGCTCAGTAGGTGGTCTGTGACTCCTCTCCATCTGATCCCCTCCCTGCTCATGCTCTCTCACTCACTCATTATCACAAATAAGGAAATAAAATCTTTTAGGAAAATTAAAATGATACCAGCCCATCCTTCGTTTCACTGCCACTTACTTCCTGAAGGGATAGCTGATAACACTCTTGAGGATGTGCTCTAATAATTTATATCCACACACTCTCACAATACACACACATACACAACACATATATATTACATTACATAATCTTGTTTTTTTATGTAGTTCAATTGCTCCATATAAAACATAATCAGTGTTTTTTGACAAGCATTAGGATGTCTCTCATTTTGATTCATGGCTTACCAATATTCTATAGGAAACTTTACCATAATTTCACCACATTTCCACAGAGAAATATTCATGTTGGCTTCAATTGTGTTTTGTTAAGATTTTATTTATTTATTCATGAGAGACACAGGCAGAGAGAGAAGCAGGCTCCATGCAGAGAGCCCGATGCAGGTTAGATCCCCGGTCTCCAAGATCAAGCCCCGGGCTGAAGGCGAAGCTAAACCCCTGAGCCATCTTGGATGTCTGGTTTCAATTATTTGTTATGTAACATGTCTTAACTAGATGTACCTGTATGTTTAATTGGCGTGTATTAGTTAGATAATTTTCAGTAGAACTGACTTCAAAAATATAAAATGCTGATGCAAATCATATATATAATTAATATTTGATATAATTTAAAATTGATGTTCCAAAATTGGTTTACCAATTTATATTCTCACCAGCAACATATGAGAGTTCCTCTTTCAGCAGACATAGTACAGTGGATAAAATCAAAATTAATATCTGCCAATTTTATAATTGAGAAATAATTTCACTCATCAGCCACATTCCACTTATTAGTGACTTTTCCCAAATCTATTTATTGAATTTTAGATATATTATTTTTCTAGGGCTGCCATACAAAGCACGACAAATTAGGTGGCTTAAAAGTTTAGAAATGAATTTCTCCTGTTCATACAGAGTTCCAAAGTTTGTAGGGCCTTCCATGCCACGTTCTGTCTGGACCCTCCAGAGGAATGCTAGCTTCTCCGTGACTGTGAGAAATTTGAGGAAAAATTTGGGGTTCCCATTTGGTGGTTTACAGAGGCAGAACCACCGTCTCTGCCTCCACCCTCCCACGAAGCCCTCATTGTCTTTATCTGACTGTCTTATTACAAGCACACTAGTCAATTGAATTAGGATCCACCTACCCAATCATCATCTCATCTTTACTAATTACATCTGTAGCGCCCCTTTCCAAATTAAGGTCACCTTCTTAATCCTTGAGGTCTAAAACTTCAAGGAATGTTCTTTTGGAAGATACAATTTAATCTAGGCTATAGGGGAAGAAGAATCCTTTCTGAGATGCTTATAATTGTTAACATTTTTTAATATGCAACACAGTTGCTTTGCACTGAAATGAATCCTAATAAAGTAAACATTAAGACAATACAAAATGAGGATTTCTTCCATTTATTTTTAGCTGTCTTTGAAGATTGGTAATGTTCCTTTATCTACAGGAAATGTACTTATCCTCAATCTATAATTCTGATGCAATAGAAATTTTGTAATATGAAATACCTGAATTTGGCTTTCCTCTCTTTTTCCCCTTTAATACTTTGTTCTGTTTCTTAAATTCCACACAAGTGAAATCATATATTTCTTTCTCTAATTGACTTATTTTACTTAGTATCATACTCTCTCCATCCACATTGTTGTAGACAACAATATTTCATTCTTTTTTCATGACTGACTAATATTGCATTATATATAGAATGGAATATATCTATATCTCTACCTATATCTATATGTATCTTTATACACACACACCTGGGCTCTTTCTGTAATTTGGGTATTGTTGAAAATGCTACTATGAACCTAGGGGATCACGTATCTCTTTGAATTAATATTACTGTATTTTTAAACACCTAGGAGGGAAATTGCTGTATAATAAGATAGTTCTATTTTTAACATTTTGAGTATCGTCCATACTGTTTCGCAGAATTGCTACAAAGTTTGCACATCCATCAATTGTTCAAGATGGTTCCCCGTTATCTGTGTCTTTGCCCACACCTGCTGTTTCCTTGTTGTTAGTGGTTACAACTGGTGTGAGGTCATATCTCAGTTTCCTTTTGATTTGTATTTGGGATGTTTCTTTTATCTCCTCCTCAGCTCCAGGGATGAAGGGTGTGCTTGGTGGTATATTGTGCAAATAGGAGCCCACAATGCCATCGGATTCTGGATCCTCAGCCCAGATAGAAGCTTCCATCCAGGGAGGAGTTCTGGGGTGGGTGAGAGCAATGAGTTTGTCCCCTGGGAGGAGACAGTTGCTGTCATCTCTCCCTCTGGCAGTGAGCACCAGTGCAGGGCCCAGGCAGGTGGAAGCACTTCAGTGGGTTTCAGGCCTGGCCAGCTCTGAGCAGGTGCACAGCGCCCCCTGCGGATACCTCAGGAGATCATTCATGAGGAAGAGAATAGAACAAAAAGAAGGTAGTCTATTTTTGGTTCCACAAGCAAGGGAGCAAAGAAACAGTATGTGTCCTTTACTCTTGAGTCCCTCTAGAGTTTCCTTTTTTCAATTTCTCCTCTTATCTTTTTCAGTTCTATAATATCCGTTTGGTTTATTTTCATGACTTCTATTTCAAATCTTTTTTTTTATTTTTTTTAATTTATTTTTTATTGGTGTTCAATTTACTAACATACAGAATAACCCCCAGTGCCCATCACCCATTCATTCCCACCCCCCGCCCTCCTCCTCTTCTACCACCCCTAGTTCGTTTCCCAGAGTTAGCAGTCTTTACGTTCTGTCTCCCTTTCTGATATTTCCCACACATTTCTTCCCCCTTCCCTTATATTCCCTTTCACTATTATTTATAATCCCCAAATGAATGAGAACATATAATGTTTGTCCTTCTCCGACTGGCTTACTTCACTCAGTGTAATACCCTCCAGTTCCATCCACGTTGAAGCAAATGGTGGGTATTTGTCATTTCTAATAGCTGAGTAATATTCCATTGTATACATAAACCACATCTTCTTGATCCATTCATCTTTCGTTGGACACCGAGGCTCCTTCCACAGTTTGGCTATCGTGGCCATTGCTGCTATAAACATCGGGGTGCAGGTGTCCCGGCGTTTCATTGCATTTGTATCTTTGGGGTAAATCCCCAACAGTGCAATTGCTGGGTCGTAGGGCAGGTCTATTTTTAACTGTTTGAGGACCCTCCACACAGTTTTCCAGAGTGGCTGCACCAGTTCACATTCCCACCAACAGTGTAAGAGGGTTCCCTTTTCTCCGCATCCTCTCCAACATTTGTTGTTTCCTGCCTTGTTAATTTTCCCCATTCTCGCTGGTGTGAGGTGGTATCTCATTGTGGTTTTGATTTGTATTTCCCTGATGGCAAGTGATGCAGAGCATTTTCTCATGTGCATGTTGGCCATGTCTATGTCTTCCTCTGTGAGATTTCTCTTCATGTCTTTTGCCCATTTCATGATTGGATTGTTTGTTTCTTTGGTTTTGAGTTTGATAAGTTCTTTATAGATCTTGGAAACTAGCCCTTTATCTGATATGTCATTTGCAAATATCTTCTCCCATTCTGTAGGTTGTCTTTGAGTTTTGTTGACTGTATCCTTTGCTGTGCAAAAGCTTCTTATCTTGATGAAGTCCCAATAGTTCATTTTTGCTTTTGTTTCTTTTGCCTTCGTGGATGTATCTTGCAAGAAGTTACTGTGGCCGAGTTCAAAAAGGGTGTTGCCTGTGTTCTTCTCTAGGATTTTGATGGAATCTTGTCTCACATTTAGATCTTTCATCCATTTTGAGTTTATCTTTGTGTATGGTGCAAGAGAGTGGTCTAGTTTCATTCTTCTGCATGTGGATGTCCAATTTTCCCAGCACCATTTATTGAAGAGACTGTCTTTCTTCCAATGGATAGTCTTTCCTCCTTTATCGAATATTAGTTGACCATAAAGTTCAGGGTCCACTTCTGGATTCTCTATTCTGTTCCACTGATCTATGTGTCTGTTTTGTGCTAGTACCACACTGTCTTGATGACCACAGCTTTGTAGTACAACCTGAAATCTGGCATTGTGATGCCCCCAGATATGGTTTTCATTTTTAAAATTCCCCTGGCTGTTCGGGGTCTTTTCTGATTCCACACAAATCTTAAAAGAATTTGTTCTAACTCTCTGAAGAAAGTCCATGGTATTTTGATAGGGATTGCATTAAACGTGTATATTGCCCTGGGTAACATTGACATTTTCACAATATTAATTCTGCCAATCCATGACCATGGAATATTTTTCCATCTCTTTGTGTCTTCCTCCATTTCTTTCAGAAGTGTTCTATGGTTTTGAGGGTATAGATCCTTTACATCTTTGGTTAGGTTTATTCTTAGGTATCTTATGCTTTTGGGTGCAATTGTAAATGGGATTGACTCCTTAATTTCTCTTTCTTCAGTCTCATTGTTAGTGTATAGAAATGCCACTGACTTCTGGGCATTGATTTTGTATCCTGCCACGCTACCGAATTGCTGTATGAGTTCTAGCAATCTTGGGGTGGAGACTTTTGGGTTTTCTATGTAGAGTATCATGTCATCGGCGAAGAGGGAGAGTTTGACTTCTTCTTTGCCAATTTGAATGCCTTTAATGTCTTTTTGTTGTCTGATTGCTGAGGCTAGGACTTCCAGTACTATGTTGAACAGCAGTGGTGAGAGTGGACATCCCTGTCTTGTTCCTGATCTTAGGGGAAAGGCTCCCAGTGCTTCCCCATTGAGAATGATATTTGCTGTGGGCTTTTCATAGATGGCTTTTAAGATGTCGAGGAATGTTCCCTCTATCCCTACACTCTGAAGAGTTTTGATCAGGAATGGATGCTGTATTTTGTCAAATGCTTTCTCTGCATCCAATGAGAGGATCATATGGTTCTTGGTTTTTCTCTTGCTGATATGATGAATCACATTGATTGTTTTACGGGTGTTGAACCAGCCTTGTGTCCCAGGGATAAATCCTACTTGGTCATGGTGAATAATTTTTTTAATGTACTGTTGGATCCTATTGGCCAGCATCTTGTTGAGAATTTTTGCATCCATGTTCATCAGGGATATTGGTCTGTAATTCTCCTTTTTGGTGGGGTGTTTGTCTGGTTTTGGAATTAAGGTGATGCTGGCCTCATAGAACGAATTTGGAAGTACTCCATCTCTTTCTGTCTTTCCAAACAGCTTTAGGAGAATAGGTATGGTTTCTTCTTTAAACGTTTGATAAAATTCCCCTGGGAAGCCATCTGGCCCTGGACTCTTGTGTCTTGGGAAGTTTTTGATGACTGCTTCAATTTCCTCCCTGGTTATTGGCCTGTTCAGGTTTTCTATTTCTTCCTGTTCCAGTTTTGGTAGTTTGTGGCTTTCCAGGAATGCGTCCATTTCTTCTAGATTGCCTGATTTATTGGCGTATAGCTGTTCATAATATGTTTTTAAAATCGTTTGTATTTCCTTGGTGTTGGTTGTGATCTCTCCTTTCTCATTCATGATTTTATTAATTTGAGTCTTCTCTCTCTTCTTTTTAATAAGGCTGGCTAATGGTTTATCTATCTTATTAATTCTTTCAAAGAACCAACTCCTGGTTCTGTTGATCTGTTCCACAGTTCTTCTGGTCTCGATTTCGTTGAGTTCTGCTCGAATCTTTATTAACTCCCTTCTTCTCTTGGGTGTAGGATCTATTTTCTGTTTTTTCTCTAGCTCCTTTATGTGTAAGGTTAGCTTTTGTATTTGAGTTCTTTCCAGTTTTTGAATGGATGCTTGTATTGCGATGTATTTCCCTCTTAGGACTGCTTTTGCTGCATCCCAAAGAATTTGAACGGTTGTATCTTCATTCTCATTAGTTTCCATGAATCTTTTTAATTCTTCCTTAATTTCCTGGTTGACCCTTTTATCTTTTAGCAGGATGGTCCTTAACCTCCACGTGTTTGAGGTCCTTCCAAACTTCTTGTTGTGATTTAGTTCTAATTTCAAGGCATTATGGTCTGAGAATATGCAGGGAACATCCCAATCTTTTGGTATCGGTTCAGACCCGATTTGTGACCCAATATGTGGTCTATTCTGGAGAAAGTTCCATGTGCGCTTGAGAAGAATGTGTATTCAGTTGAGTTTGGATGTAAAGTTCTGTAGATATCTGTGAAATCCATCTGGTCCAGTGTATCATTTAAAGCTCTCGTTCCTTTGGAGATGTTGTGCTTAGAAGACCTATCGAGTATAGAAAGAGCTAGATTGAAGTCACCAAGTATAAGTGTATTATTATCTAAGTATTGCTTCACTTTGGTTAATAACTGATTTTTATATTTGGCAGCTCCCACATTCGGGGCATATATATTGAGGATTGTTAAGTCCTCTTGTTGAATAGATCCTTTAAGTATGATATAGTGTCCCTCTTCATCTCTCACTACAGTCTTTGGGGTAAATTTTAGTTTATCTGATATAAGGATGGCTATCCCTGCTTTCTTTTGAGGACCTTTCGAATGGTAAATGGTTCTCCAACCTTTTATTTTCAGGCTGTAGGTGTCCTTCTGTCTAAAATGAGTCTCTTGTAGACAGCAAACAGATGGGTCCTGCTTTTTTATCCAGTCTGAAACCCTGCGCCTTTTGATGGGGTCATTAAGCCCGTTCACATTCAGAGTTACTATTGAGAGATATGAGTTTAGTGTCATCATGATATCCATTCAGTCCTTGTTTTTGTGGACTGTTCCACTGAACTTCTTCTTAAAGGGGAATTTTAAGAGTCCCCCTTAAAATTTCTTGCAGAGCTGGTTTGGAGGTCACATATTCTTTTAGTTGCTGCCTGTCTTGGAAGCTCTTTATCACTCCTTCCATTTTGAATGAGAGCCTTGCTGGATAAAGTATTCTTGGTTGCATGTTCTTCTCATTTAGGACCCTGAATATATCCTGCCAGCCCTTTCTGGCCTGCCAGGTCTCTGTGGAGAGGTCTGCTGTTACCCTAATACTCCTCCGCATAAAAATCAGGGATTTCTTATCTCTTGCTGCTTTAAGGATCTTCTCTTTATCTTTGGAATTTGCAAGGTTCACTATTAAATGTCGAGGTGTTGAACGGTTTTTATTGATTTTAGGGGAGGATCTCTCTATTTCCTGGATCTGAATGCCTGTTTCCCTTCCCAGATTAGGAATGTTTTCAGCTAGAATTTGTTCAAATACATATTCTGGCCCTCTGGCCCTTTCGGCGCCCTCGGGAACCCCAAGTAAACGTAGGTTTTTCTTTCTCAGGCTGTCGTTTATTTCCCTTAATCTATCTTCATGGTCTTTTAATTGTTTGTCTCTTTTTTCCTCAGTTTCCCTCTTTGCTATCAACTTATCTTCTATGTCACTCACTCGTTCTTCCACCTCGTTAACCCTCGTTGTTAAGACTTCTAGTTTCGATTGCATCTCATTCAATTGATTTTTAATTTCTGCCTGATTAGCTCTAAATTCTGCAGTCATGAAGTCTCTTGAGTCCTTTATACTTTTTTCTAGAGCCACCAGTAGCTGTATAATAGTGCTTCTGAATTGGCTTTCTGACATTGAATTGTAATCCAGATTTTGGAACTCTGTGGGAGAGAGGACTGTTTCTGATTCTTTCTTTTGAGGTGAGGTTTTCCTTCTAGTCATTTTGCTCAGTGCAGAGTGGTCAAAAGCAAGTTGTATTGGGAAAAAGAGAAAAAGAGAGGAGAGAAAGAAGGAAAGAAAAGAGAAAGAGAAAAAAAGGGAAGAAAAAAAAACACGAAAAAAAAGAAGAAAAAGAGAAAGAAAAAGAAAGGAGAAAAAAAGGGGGTGGGCGAAGGAAACAAATCAAAAAGCAAAACAAAACAAAACAAAACAAAACAAAACAAAACAAAACAAAAAAGAACCACAGGGGAGTATCTTCTGATTCTGTGTACTTAAATCCCTTGGCTTCTCCTGGAAGTTGTCAGTCTAGCTGGTGTTCTGGGGGAGGGGCCTGCTGTGCTGATTTTCAGGTGTTAGCAGTTGGGGGAGCTGCTGTGCCCCTCCTGGTGCAGTGCTCAGTGGGGGTTGTTTACCCCGTGAGGCTGCAGGAGGAACAGCCCCAGTGGCGGGGCCAGCTCTGGAAACCTGGATTCAGTTCAGGCAGGAACTCCTTCTGCAGGGCCTGGAGGCTCTGGGGCGGGGCCGCTGATCTGCTCAGCTCGGGGCAGGAGCTTCCTTGCTGTCCTGGGCCCTCCCGGCCTCTGCCTGTCCCGAGGGGAGGCCGGATCCTGGGCTGTGTCCCGGCGCCCTGGGCTCTGGGGCCTGCGCTGTTGGATTCACGCTCCCGCCCCGAAGCCCCCTCCGTGGAGCCGCCCCCGAGCCCCTCCGAGCTGCTCCGGGTCCCCCCGTGCGCGCTGCAGCCCTTAGGGAGCTCAGCGCACTCTCCCGGGGCGCAGGTGCCTGTTACTGTCCCGGGGAGCCCGAGGGCATCCCCGCCCTCCTGGGTCCTGCTCCAACTCCCTGCGGGCGCCTTTCTGCCCGAGAAGGTCGGTGCAGCTCCTGCTTCTCCGGGACGGGGCTCTCCTGTCCTGGGCGCACTCGCCCCAGCCTCAGCCCAGCTCCTCGTGGGGCCCCTCCCCCTTGGAGTCCTTTGTTTCTTTATTTCTTTTCCCCCGTCTTCCTACCTTGTTAGATGCGCGAACTCTTCTCACTGTAGCATTCCAGCTGGTCTCTCTTTAAATCTCAGGCCGAATTGATAGATTTTCAGGATAATTTGAAGGTTTTCTAGGTAATTTGGTGGAGACAGGTGATTTGGAGACCCTACTCTTCCGCCATCTTGCTCCTCCCCCCCTTCTATTTCAAATCTGCATTTCTATCTTTTCCATTTGAGTGAAGAGTGGGATGAGGAGAACGGGCGCCCAGACCCTGGTACAGACGCCCCAAACTCTGCTTCTCAAGCCCACCGCCAGGCCTGAGGAATTTAACCCTTCTAAGGTTCCACCTTATCCTCAGTGTGGGGTCTTCCATGCAAATCATTCCCTGTCCTGAGACCATGCAGGCCTCTATTTGGAGGCATGACTCAGCTGCAGCTGAGCAAGAAGAGTGCAGGAGTGGAGAGTGGTTCATCCAGGATTGAGGCAGGAGCACCTGCAAGAGGCAGGGAGACAAGAAGAGCTCCCAGCTGAGGAATGGGAGAACCAGTGCTTTCTGGTGGAATGGAGACATGTCCACCTTGGGCTCCATATGGTGCCCAGGGCTCTTGTCCCCCATTCCCCACTGCTCACTGTTCAGCCTCTTCAGGTTGGCTTCTTTCACTTAGAAATAGGCATGGAAGTTTCCTCCCTATGTTTTTTTTTACCTTGATAACTCAAGTATTTTCTTTAAGATCTTATTTATTTATTCTGAGAGACACAGACAGAGAAAGGCAGAGACACAAGGCAGAGGGAGAAGCAGGCTCCATGGAGGGAGCCTGATGTGGGACTCAATCCCGGGGACCCAGGACCACACCCTGGGCCAAAGGCGGTGCTAAACCACTGAGCCACCCGGGCTGCACCTATCCCTCTATTTTTAAAGAGAATTTCCTTCTCTACTTTCATGTCTAGATCTCTACCCATAGTGTGTGGTAACTTCCTGATGATCCTTTCTTTCCTTGAGTCCAAGCCTTAATGTCCCTTCCATTAAAAAGCATTACAACAAGGGAGCCTTTGCACCAACTTGCAGTTTGTCAGCTTTGGTTGTTGTCTCTCATATGAACGTGAGCAGTTTGCCTTGCAGATAGAAGGACTAATCCTGTCATTATTCTGTCTCTTCATTTAATCTCAAATGTGCACAGAATATATAAGGAACTCTAGAAATTCAACAATGAGAACATAAAAGTCCACTTTTCATTAAACCAAGTAAAGATCAACAAGGGAGATATACTGATAGTAAGTTTGCATGAGAAGATTTTACATTAGATGAAAACCATTCCTACATATGTATTAGGACAGAAAGAAGACTGACCAAACATATAGAGCCGGCCTACTAAACTCCCACGAGAATAAAGACATAGAATATAATGTAGAATTCATTTGTCCCAAGGAAATCCATGAAGATGAATTGTTTTAAACAAAAGAGGAAGTAAATGCTGAAATAACAAAGGTTGAATTGGAACACGCAGGAAGCTAGTTTCTTTTGGACAATCTGCCAAAGCCTGGCTTTGGAACCAGGTATCCTGAATTGCTTCTATTGTTATTTAAAGAGGTTTACCCAGATGAGAACTTTGGCATTACAGCGAATATACCTCCCTGATTTAATCACAATAGCACCTGCTTGCATTAGCGAATTGAACTGGGAACTATCTCCCAGAGATATTTAATATTGCTACTAAATTTAAATGAAACATTTCTCTTTCTCCCTTGCAAAGGCTCTACATTATTTTATTTTATTTTTTAAATACTTTATTTATTTATTTATTTATTTATTTATTTATTCATGAGAGATACAGAGAGAGGGACAGAAAGAGAGGCAGAGACACAGGCAGAGGGAGAAGCAGGCTCCATGCAGGGAGCCTGAAGCAGGACTCGATCCCAGGTCTTCATGATCAGGCCCTGGGCTGAAGGCAGGCGCTAAACCACTGAGCCACGTGGGCTGCCCTCTACATTATTTTATTTATTTATTTATTTTTTCCTCTACATTATTTTAATTCAAAATTAAGAGAGTAGTTAAATAAGATCTAACAAGAGAGAGGAAACTTAATTTGTGATGCAAAGTGGGGCAAAGTATGGGAAAATATATACATAAACTCTACTTTTATTTCACAGGATGTATGTACCATTCATTGAAGAAGCCCTGGGAATTGTGTACTCAAATGGATGGTGTATTGGACTCTAAAATGAGAAGGAAAAAACAAGCACAAAGAAACAACAACCACTAAACAAAGTGTGAGGTCCTTGAGCTGAGCTCCCAGGGCAGCTTACATATTTGATTCAGAGACAGGATTTTATGTTACATACAATACTTCCAGGCAGTGTGGTTTCTCAACTCTGGACTCACTGCCAGTTTCCAGTGGGGAACGTACACTGGTTATTGGGGAAATCTCTGTTATGGAGGGAGGCTCATCATAAAATTCATCTATTTAATTACCTTTCTCCTTTGGAGGAAAGAAGCAGGCCCTGGGCTGGGATCTGCAGCAAGTGACACACTGTGTTGAAAATATGCATCTAGAGGGGCCTGACTGATTCAGTCAGTAGAGGGTGGGACTCTGATTTTGAGCTTGCAGGCTTGAGCCCCACCTGGGTGTAGAGATTACTAAAATTAAATCTTTAAAGACAAAAATGAAAATATACATGTGTATGTAATATTTCCTAAAATCTAGTATGATGTGTGCTGTCATAGGGATGGATTTCATCTTGTGTTCTACACGTTTTATAAGAGAAAATGTATTAGTAATATTAAGATTTATTAGTATTAAACATTTTAACATTTAAAGGCTCCACAGGTATTGTCTGTAACAAAGGAAAGAGTTACAGGAGGGCACCATTTCGTGCCACCATCCCCAGGGACTATGCTCTACTGTTGTCACCAGTAAAGGGATGAGTGTCCTCAGTACATGTGTTCCAGCTTGGAACCTATGTCCCCAGGACTGTGTCCCACCCCCTCATCTGCCTCTGTCACTGTGCTTAGCATCAGTGTCATACACTGGATTGGAAGCTCCAAAGAAGCTTCTAGATGAGGAGGACCAAAGACAATGGCCTAGGGGTTTTAGTCTCGCTTCCTCATTATCTGAGACACTGTGGGTAAGTGTAGCTGCTCCCACTGCCATGACCTATAGCACAGTAGTAGTCAGCCTCGTCCTCAGGCTGCAGCCCAGAGATGAGCAGGAACCCTACATTGGCTGAGGTGTCTTTGGATCCAGAGAAGCAGCTGGGGACCACAGGGCCCAACTCTGTACTTGAGTAGTAGTACAGGAGGTACCAGGGAGGGCTCCCTGGCTTCTGCTGGTGCCAGTATATGCTATAGCCACCAACACTGAAGCCACTGCTCAGGGTGCAGGTGAGTCTGGCTGTTGTTTCCAGGGATGCAGAGAGGGAGGGCGGCTGGGTCAGCACAAGCTGGGACAGGGAGCCTGCAAACACACACACGTCACAATGAAGACAAGAGACAGGGTGCATGTGGTTGAGGAGCTGAGCCACAGGGATCCGATTCAGGCTGGGGTTGCCCCACCTTGCACTGGGGCTTGTCCCTACCTGTGCAGTGACAGAGGAGCACAAGGAGGACAGGGGTCCAGGCCATAGTGATGTAGCCCCTTCTTAGGCTACGGAGCTGGAGCTGGGCTGCCCCTGGCCTGTCTTATCCCCTGTCCCCGGACCTCACAATGGAGGGGCTGCTCATGCAAATGTGACCACCCCTGCCTCTCCCTCCTGTGCACTTACTGTTCTGTGGCCCTGGGACAGGGAGGATTCCTGATGGACTAGCTTCCTCCTGGTGGGCCTCGTGGAAGCAGCTCTTGGAATCCACACACAGACCCAGGTCCAGGGACTCCTCCAGGTCCAGAGAGGACACAGCTGCTGAGTTTCAGCTGTAAGCCAGGGCCCAGGCCCAGGAGCTTCTGACAGAGGAGAGCTGCACAGCTGGGAGCCCCTGTTCTCCAGAAACCCCCAGACAGCATCGCACTTTGCCCATTGCTGGTCTCTGGCCAAATCTCTCCTCCTTTCCCCCCTCACAAGCCTTTCCTCCCCCTGCTTTTCTGACTCCTGTGCTGCTACCATGTAAGAGTGACACTCCAGGGAAGGACAAATGTCCTGAGGTGTCATCTGATCAGGCTTCCTCCATGTAGTGGAGTCTAGTAGGAGGGATCTATGCACTTCTGACCCAGGAGAGGCTGGGAACTGCTGTGGAGCTGAAGACAGGACACAGGGAACAGAGAGCAGATGGGCTCTGTCCTCACAGGCTGGGCTCAGGGGAGATGGGCTGACTCCAGGTGCTGAGTGTGAGCAGGAGTTTTTGGGAAGTACACACATATTCATGGAGGAGGTTCCAGAGGTTGGGAATGCTAGGCCCTTCCTGAGCAGGTCTGACAGGAAGCAGCAAAGTCTGGTGAGGCTTCTGGGGGTTTGGGAACAGAGCAGAGCCTGGGCTTCCAGGGGGAACCAGTGCATGGACATCCTGTGACCTCCCCTCCATTTCCTGTGAGAGTTTTCATACCAGCTGTGCCTGTCCTCATGGCCCTTCATTTGAGAATTTGCTTCAGGGGACGTCCTAGGACAGAATTTGGGATGGAGAGACAGAGAGGGGGATCTTGGGGGGTGGCTGGAGGAAGATGACAGCGGAGGAAACAGGGAAGGATGAAGTGGATTGTGTCCCCAAATGGGTCATTGGGAGGTTACTGACTGGATCACAGGATGCGGAGAGGTAGTGATGGTCTAGAGTGTCAGGTGAATAATGGTGGAGGATCACAGAGACAGGGATGCCTGCAGTGACACAAGTGAGGTCAGATGGGAGAGCAGGTGATGGCTGATGGTGAGTCTGTCGTCCAATGTCATATAGAGATTGTGGGGTTACATGTGGAGAGCTGTGGAGACACTCAACACCACCAGGGCTGGTGGGCGTTTTCCCTCTTCCATAGGAAGAATGTGGGTGTTGCCGTAACCACCTGGTGAGGTCTTAGTCTGCAACATCTGTCTATCCGTCAATCCATCCATCCGTCCATCCATCCATCCATCTATACATTCCATTATTCATTCTTTAAACACATATTTAAGGAATGTCCACATGTGTCAGATCAGTATACATCACAGTGTAAAACAAAATACCATTTTTACTCATTTTAGAATTGGTAATACCTTGCCTGTTTTATACACTGTGCCTGGTTGCTCTTTGCCTTTCTCAATGTCTGTTTGAGAGCCCACCTGATATCACACAAAGCTTCCTACTCAAAGACTCTGTGTCTATTTATCAAAAGATACTTCGACACACTGGAGAAAAATATGCAATTTTATGCGCATCAAATTTGATGATAAGGAGGATGCAAAACTTAAGAGAAAAAGGAAGAACTACAGAGAATAATTGACATACCTGAGAAACACAATGTCAGCTTCTGTAAGTCATCATAACATAGGGAAATATATGACTGATAGTATAATTATTAAAAATAGCAAGTGTCTCAATCATGAGTTTGAGAGTAATGAAATATAGTTCATCTTGAATTAACTGGGGAGTCACAGCAATCAGCGAAATCCTTCACCTTGAAGGGAGCCCTGAGCAACCCCTAGAACCTGACTCAGGCATCCTCAAGGCTTCCCAGGTCAGAGGAATCCTTTCCTACTGGGAAGGTCTGGAGCCACTGGTGAGCACAAGGATTGGAAACTGGGTGTGGATGACCCAGGGCCCAGGAGCCCCTCCCAATGTTGGAAGATGCAGACAGAAACTCTGTCCCCCACTGGCTCTACGGTGATGCAGGCTGTCCCTGGGGAGAGCTGTCTTTGGGCTGTGCTGCTCATCTTGGAAGGACCATGCTGACGCACTCTGTTCATGAGGGTCTATGGTACCCAGGAGTCCCATCAGTGGGACGAAGTGAGAGGAGATAAAGCTAAGCTACAGGGTGCCCAGGATATAAAACAAAAACAAACACATGCAAAAAGACAGTGAGATATAGCTTTCCTGACACAAGAGAACTCATTTTAGTCCCCAGCTATATTCTGGGATCTCTGTCCTAGTGTCTCTCCTTTCCCAGCACACATCTTGCAGATCCACCTAAGATTTATTTATTTTTTTTATTTTTATTTTTTTTATCTTTTTTCCACCTAAGATTTAAAAAGAAATACAAAACAAACAACACAAAACCCAATCAGTAGCTGAGGATTTTAACAGGACAAAGAGAATGGGGACCTGACAGTCTCTACCAGGCCAAGAAATACTTACCACATCAGAGAACACAAATCAGTGCTGAACCCACCGGTGCTGATTCAAAGAAAGCCAGGCACTGCACACCTTATCCCAAAGGAGGAGACCAAATCTTTCTGGTTTACACTGGCTCTGAGAGCAGGACCTCAGGATCTTACACCTGTGGGACTGTGACCTCTGATTAATTCCTTTTTTTAAAATAAATTTATTTTTTATTGGTGTTCAATTTACCAACATACAGAATAACACCCAGTGCTCATCCCGTCAAGTGCCCCCTCAGGCCCTGACACCCATTCACCCCCACCCCCTACCCTCCTCCCCTTCCACCGCCCCTAGTTCGTTTCCCAGAGTTAGGAGTCTTTAAGTTCTGTCTCCCTTTCTGATATTTCCCACACATTTCTTCTACCTTCCCTTATGCTCCCTTTCACTATTATTTATATTCCCCAAATGAATGAGAACATATAATGTTTGTCCTTCTCTGATTGACTTACTTCACTCAGCATAATACCCTCTAGTTCCATCCACATTGAAGTAAATGGTGGGCATTTGTTGTTTCTAATAGCTGAGGAATATTCCATTGTATACACAAACCACATCTTCTTTATCCATTCATCTTTTGATGGACACCGAGGCTCCTTCAACAGTTTGGCTATTGTGGCCATTGCTGCTAGAAACATCGGAGTGCAGGTATAAATTGCTGCGTTTCATTGCATCTGTATCTTTGGGGTAAATCCCCAATAGTGCAATTGCTGGGTCATAGGGCAGGTCTATTCTTAACTCTTTGAGGAACCTCCACACAGTTTTCCAGAGTGGCTGCTCCAGGTCACATTCCCACCAAAAGTGTAAGAGGGTTCCCTTTTCTCCGCATCCTCTCCAACATTTGTGGTTTCCTGCCTTGTTAATTTTCCCCATTCTCACTGGTGTGAGGTGGTATCTCATTGTGGTTTTGATTTGTATTTCCCTGATGGCAAGTGATGCAGAGCATTTTCTCATGTATATGTTGGCCATGTCTATGTCTTCCTCTGTGAGATTTCTCTTCATGTCTTTTGCCCATTTCATGATTGGATTGTTTGTTTCTTTGTTGTTGAGTTTAATAAGTTCTTTATAGGTTTGGAAACTAGCCCTTTATCTGATACATCATTTGCAAATCATTCTCAATGGGGAAGCACTGGAAGCCTTTTTCCTAAGATCAGGAAGAAGATGGGGATGTCCACTCTCACCACTGCTATTCAACATAGTACTGGAAGTCCTAGCCTCAGCAATCAGACAACAAAAAGATATTAAAGGCATTCAAATTGGCAAAGAATAAGTCAAACTCTCCCTCTTCGCTGATGACATGATACTCTACATAGAAAACCTAAAAGCCTCCACCCCAAGATTGCTAGAACTCATACAGCAATTTGGTAGTGTGGCAGGATACAAAATCAATGCCCAGAAATCAATGGCATTTCTATATACTAACAATGAGACTGAAGAAAGAGAAATTAAGGAGTCAATCCCATTTACAATTGCACCCAAAAGCATAAGATACCTAGGAATAAACCTAACCAAAGATGTAAAGGATCTATACCCTAAAAACTATAGAACACTTCTGAAAGAAATGGAGGAAGACACAAAGAGATGGAAAAATATTCCATGCTCATGGATTGGCAGAATTAATATTGTGAAAATGTCAATGTTACCCAGGGCAATTTACAAGTTTAATGCAATCCATATCAAAATTGAACACCAATAAAAAAATAAATAAATAAATAAACATAATAAATAAAGTTCCTGAGTAAAAAAAACAAACAAACAAACAAACAAAAAAACAAACAAAACAAAACAAAACAAAATATCATGGACTTTCTTCAGAGAGTTAGACCTCTGCTTAATTCCTGAACAAAAGAAACTATTTGGGCAGCCCTGGGTGGCTCAGTGATTTAGCGCCACCTGCAGCCCAGGGTATGATCCTGGAGAGCAGGGATCAAGTCCCAGGTTGGGCTCCCTAGATGGAGCCGGCTCTTCCCTCTGTCGGTCTCTGCCTCTCTCTCTCTGACTCTATCTCTCTCTCATGAATAAATAAATATTTTTTTAAAAGAAAAGAAACTATTTAACTTTTCTCCATACTTGATCCCTGCAAAAGTCAGAATCTCTCATTGAGCACTCTTATAATTTTATGACAATGTTCTTATTAGCACGAGGTTTTAAGATTCTGTCTTTTTATAAGAAGATATACCTGGAAGGATGGGTTATATTACCAAGATGTTGACTAGAGTGCCATATTAGTTTTATATATATATATATATATATATATATATATATATATTCATTTAATTGTAATATATTTATAAATATATATATTTTATTGGAGTTTGAATTGCCAACATATACTACACCACCCAGTGCTCATCCGGTCAAGTGTCCGCCTTAGTACCCATAACCCAGTCACCCCATTTCCCCTTCCACTACCCCGTAAGGGAAAAGGAGAGAAAGTGAGTGGGAAAAATAGAGTCAGTGACAAAACATGAGAGACTCCTAACTCTAGGAAATGAACAAGGAGTAGAATGTCACATTTGAATGAGATATATGCATCTGTATACATCTATACACACACAATCAGATATGGCCAGTCAGATTTAGGGAAGTAACATTGACTTTATGGATCCAGTAAAATCTCTTGGACATATCATCCTACCAACTTCTTACAGAGTTTCCAACAGCTTTACCAGGCTAGTCAGGAGGTCATGTCCTGGCAGGGCGGGAACCTTGGGATATTTGAGTACCTCAAGAACAGACAATGCACCCAAGTGTATACGTGTTGCAGGCTAAGTCTGATGACAAAGTTTAGCACAAGTTTTGGCTTGGCTTCTATACTGGAGGAGCTGCTAAACATTTCATCCAGAGTGTTTTCACAAAAGTTGCAGCAAATCATGTTTTAACAAGAGCCTATATGTTCAAGTGCCATGCTTGCTGCATATATGTGAATAATCTGATAAGTTATTTGTGAAAGTATTCATATTCAGTGAACCAATTAATGTTAACTCAGCTATATTTAGTAGAAATGATGGTGGTTGTTGAAAAAACATATATTTCAGTGATACATCTGAGTAGATACTTTTTTTTTTCATCTGAGTAGATACTTGATGCGATTCCTGTTCATTATAACCGGAACTTGATCCTGATTTTATCTAGCTTCCTAAAATCTCTGGCTACAAATCTGAAAACTAGCAGGCTGATTTTTCTCCCAACTTTGGAAATGCATTCAAACTGCCCTATATCCTGAAGTCCTGACAAGTAAATGTGAATCCAATGATAGAACCTTCAGAGAAGTCACCACAGCAGCTCATGTACAGGTGGTCTTCATGCCAGTGGCTCTCTGGGACAGTGATCACCAGACACATTTGAACCACAAACCAGGAAAGTCTGTCAGATTGTCACAGCCTTCTGTCACTTTACCTGAAGACGACATGAGCTTGACATCAAGAAATCTTCTCCACTGGTTGCCCTCAGAACTCAGCAACTGCCTACAATATCATTTGATCATTTACCATCCTTTTTTCCCCCTACACATGTCTCTTGTTTAATACCTGATTTCTTGAACCACAAGCCTGCTTTGAGAATGCACCTCCATCAACCCCTTCTGAAATGGGTTTAAGTAAACTGTCCTATCGTCAGGAGAGGGCCAACAAAATGGACAATCTGCTAGCACAAGTTTTAATACATGTATCTTTGGGAAATTTCAGAGAAGGGAGGGAACTAGCTAAAGATACGCTGCCCAAGATCGACCCCATTGGCATGAATATTAGTTTCACTTTAAACAAATGAAACTCAGCAAGTTAGGAAAATCTCTTTAATTCCCCCAAACTGCCAGCTTGTACCAGGAAGAGAGCTATGACCAGGATCCCTCTTTACCTAAGACATGTGTCTACATAGCAGGACAACCTCTCTTTTCCAAACAATTCCTCTCCCCTTCCCTCTAATGCACTTTCTCCTCTTTGGTCATTGGACCCCTGCCCTTCTCCTTCACTCACATAAGTGTCATGGTGCCTGACCTTGGAATTCTCCATGTCTGTGTGGATACCCAGTTGTATGCTATGAAATTTGATTTTCTCCTGTTAATCTGCCAAATGTCAATTCTATTCTTAAACAGAGGGACCTGAAGAGCAAAGGAAATACTTAACTCCACAGCAACAGGCACTGGTGAAGTTTCATGAGAGGTCAGTCAAGAGGAAGCAGAGATGTGCATCGCTAGGACTCCTGATCAAGGGTCCCCTGGATCAGGGGCTGATCCTATATCTTGGAAAATGAGATAGACGTATTCTGCATCAGAAATGGGTCCTCACACTGTCCTAGCTGGTGGAGGTCCCTCCCCTCCCCACACTGTTCCAAGAACCCCATCTCCTTCCCCTCCTTCCAACTCTCATCCCAGTCCTGGCTTCCTCTATGTCATGAGGACTCTGGCATTCTTCATCATCATCCTCTTGTCCGGAACTCCTAGTCTGACTGGGACAGAGTCCACACCCCTGCCACATCCCTCCTCTATGCTCACGCCCTGCCCCATCACTATCTGTGCAGGACTGGGATCTCATTGTGTGACATCACATTCTGGGGTTCCCTAGGTACACCTCCAATGTTCCAGCTTCACCCCACCAAGCCACCCCTCCTGAGTTTCCAGGAACAAGATTTCCCATTTTTATTATATGTTTATTCTGTGTCCTCTCTCTTTCCCCAGGCACTGTCAGCTCCTTGATAATGGGCACTCTTCCATGTCCACTTGTGTCCCACATCCCTAGGCTCACATGGGGCACATACTAGGTGTTCAGTAGGTGGTGTGAATGCACACTGTAAGGACAGTGCTCCATCCTCAGTCAGACGCAGGTGGACTCTGTGTCTCCTGTTCTGTCCTGACTTGTCACAGTGATACAGGATTGCCAATCCCAATGGTCAAGAACGAATTATCGAGATATATAATGTTGGTAACAAGTGGTTTTATTATAGGGGTAAAGGTCCTGTGGGAATAAAGCTGCACAGGAATTTGAGGAAGGACTGATGATATGCTTTTTATTTTAAAAAAAAAATTTTTTTTTATTTATTTTTGATAGACACACAGTGAGAGAGAGAGAGGCAGAGACACAGGCAGAGGGAGAAGCAGGCTCCATGCACCGGGAGCCCGATGTGGGATTCGATCCCGGGTCTCCAGGATCGCGCCCTGGGCCAAAGGCAGGCGCCAAACCGCTGCGCCACCCAGGGATCCCCCCGATATGCTTTTTAATAAGTGGAGTTCAGGAATAGTGTAAAACTGTAAGGAATTTGGAAGGAAGGCTATCAGGACCTTCATGATCTAGCTGCTGTTAAGGTGAGGTTATTCTCAATCTTTAATAAAGATAAACATTAAGGCACTAAGCAGCCATGAGTTCCTTGAGCAACTCACTCTCTGCATATGTCAGATTTCTAACAGTGGGCTGCAGGCTGTAAGGACATTTAATTTAATCTGTATTTTCTTGTCTTTCTTTCTTCATCGACAGACTGTGAACAGGCCACCATGTTCCTGACAACAAAGAATTTCTAATCAATACGAGAAAACCATAGAATGTGTTCAAACCAAGGACAGGGTGCAGGGGCTGAATTGAAGAGAATCAAGATCATTTTGGAGCCAAAGCTCTGGCAAATTGACTGCAGACTACAGTTTACACCAAACAAAGAAGAAAGCTGACTTGGCCAGACAGTGGGTGCTGCAAAGCAAAACTCATTTCTGGGGGGAGAGCATGTTTGTGTCTCACTTCCGCCAGGGCCCAGAGCACTGTGTGAGCACTGAGACTTCTATCATAGGACTGGCAGTAATAATCAGCCTCATCCTCAGACTGGATCCCAGTGATGGTCAGCGTGGCTGTGCTGCCTCACGTGGAGCCAGAGAATCGATCCAGGACCCCTGAGGGTCGATTGCCATTACCATAGATGATAGTTTTAAGGGGACTTTCCTGGGAGCCACTGGTACCATTGTATAGCATAACCACTGCTGATATTGGATCTGCTTCCCATGCAGGAGATGGTGACTCTCTGTCTCAGGGCCGCAGACTCTGAGGGTGGCTGAATCCGCACAGCCTGAGCCCAGGATGCTGTGAGGGGGAGAGACACAGAGAGGATTATGTTGGGGTCTGGAGACAAGAGGAGGAAGCAGAACTCCACATCCTTCCATGGCCCTTCCCCCATCCCCACATCCAGTCACCTGTACAGTGGGTGAGGAGGGTGAGGAAGAGAGGGGTCCAGGCCCATTGTGGAGGTCATCACCAATCCTGCCTTCTGTGGTCCCACAGCTGAGCAGAGCCTCCTCTCATCTCTCTCTTCCCCTCATCATCTTCTCTGAGAGGCATGGCCCATCCATGCGAATGAAACCTTGGCTTTTGACACCCACCTTGCCTTGTGTCAGGTCCCTCTGCCCGAGATGACAAGTGCATAGGCAAGGGAGGGGCAGTGTAAGGCCAGGGGTGGGGAGGTCCCAGCTGTGATCTCTGAGCAGAGGGCACAATCAGTGCCAGGTGGCAGGTCCCAACTCTGATCACCCTGACTTCTCAGAAATGGAACCAGAATGCCCCCTGGTGTCCAGACCCAGAGGCACCATTGGGTGACAAGGTGACCAGGTCCCTCACCCTCTGCTTCCCCAACTCTTTGCCCACTGTTCCGTGCATTAGGGCCAGGCCAGGTCCCTGTATGCCAGCTCACATTACTTCAGGGATCACTATTTACTCCACTGAGAATCGTCAGACAGAGTTTGTCCACAGCTCCCTTGACCATTCTTGGTCAGGGCGAAGGTGGTATGACTTACATCAATTCCTCTTAGAGATCAGGGTTCAGTCCAGCGCAGTGACACACCCCCATGGACACATGGCCCCTGCTATGCAGGATGCTGGGTCTTTCCCCTCATGAGGCTTCTCTGATTTCCAGAGTTATCTTCCCCTGAGTTCTGCACAGCACTGAGGACATGTGGTCAAAATTACCAAACAGAAACAGCTTCTTGGATATAGTGATTTGGAGACAGACCACTCTCTGTGTTGAGCACAGCTTGAGTCTCTGCAACTTGTGTCCAGCATGTTCAGGATAGAACATTATTCGTTAACCTCTCATGACTACAGGCATGGATTTCTCCTGCCCCAGGCCCCCTGGACTCAGAAGTTCTGTCAAACATCCCACATGTGATTGGAGGTGAGTTGGTGCTGAGGGGAGTGATGCCCCTGAGCTCACAGGACCTGTGGTCGTGGGATGGGTCACAAGACTTTCCATCAGACTGTAGCCTGGTTGGAGGTGGTAGTTGGATGACTGAGGGAGTGACAGCCAAGGCAGACAGCACAGGGAGGGGGGTCCGATGTCCACAAGGGCCTGGAGCTCCGTGGGAGCAGCCCTGAGGCTGTGGTCCCAGAATCAATGGAATGATCAGGCTCAGACACTGACTGGTGCCAAGAGATGCTCAGAGACTGAGCTGCTCATGGGGATGGAGACTCCCCCTGGGTATCCTGAGCATCAGCCTCACCCCAGAGGAACTTGCTCCGTGCACATCCAGGCTGCCCTGGTGACAGGACCACATTCTCACTAGATGTCACCAGTGTTTCCTGTTGAAGAAGCTTCTGTCTCCCAGAGATTGAGGCTCTGAGAATGGCTGATTGAGGACAGGTTGGCTCTGGAGGGATTGAGAAGCCTGGAAACTGCAGCATCAAGGATGCTATTCACTCAGACAGATGAAAGAACTCTGTGTGTGTGTGTGTGTGTGTGTGTGTGTGTGTGTGTGTGTGAGACAGAGAGAGACAGAGAGAGACAGAGACAGAGACAGAGAGACAGAGATAGAGACAGAGAATGCAAGATGAAGAATGAGGCAATGTGACCCTTCTCCCTCTAATGACTTTGAAACATGCTGAGGGATGGTTCTCCATGGAATTGCTCTTCTGAATATCCAAGGTCTTGAACTTACATTTAGAGGTAAGAAACTGAAAAGTTTTTTATTTGAAAAGATTATTTTTAAAAAGATTTTATTGGGATCCCTGGGTGGCGCAGCGGTTTGGCGCCTGCCTTTGGCCCAGGGCGCGATCCTGGAGACCCCAGATCGAATCCCACGTCAGGCTCCCGGTGCATGGAGCCTGCTTCTCCCTCTGCCTGTGTCTCTGCCTCTCTCTCTCTCTCTGTGTGACTATCATAAATAAATAAAATTAAAAAAAAAAAAAAAAGATTTTATTTATTTATTCATGAGAGACAGAGAGACAGAGAGAAAGAGAGAGACATACGGACAGGCAGACGGAGAAGCAGGCTCCATTCAGGCATCCCCACTGGATCTCGGGTCTCCAGGGTCCCACCCTGGGCTGAAGGCGGCACTAAACCGCTGAGCCACAGGGACTGCCCTGAAAAGATTATGTTAGCCAAGAGGGCTGCGGTGAGAGCAAATGTGTTAACAATCCACTGAATCAGGAGTCTAGGACCCGTTGAGTGACAAGAAATCTGTCCAATTTTTATCTCCACAGACACTACACCTACATCTCTAGGGTTTCCAGGTGTCATGGAGTGCAGGGCTGGGGAGAGACCCAGCCTTCTCCTTCTTACCCCACAACCCAGCCTCACCCAAAGTCCCCTGAGTTCCCCTGGTATCTACCAGGAATGAGAAAACATACTGCTGAGAGTTTTGTGTCTGTGTGTGTGAAAAAACGCTACAGCCTGGGATGATTTTTATGGTAGAAGTCCGTGGAGGAAAGTCAGGCTGTAGCCTGGAAGGTCAGTCAAGGCTGTGCTAGCTAACACTCAGGGCATCTCCCAAAGAGCTCCTCCTATATTAACTCCCATTTTGCTGCTCTTCCCCCCACAAAAGGTGAATTCTACATTTGAGGCTTCACAACAGCTTCATAGACAAAGGGATTTGCAGCAAATACTCAGATTCCTCCTCCCTAGACATCCAAGCCACCCTCCTCCACCCAGTGTCAGCTGTAGTAAGTCACATCCACAAGACTATTTCACCCAGTGTCCCTGGAGCAGGTTCAGGGTTTTTACAACATTTCAGGACCCCAAATCCCCCATTCCTAACCACAACCCTGATGTCACAACTGAGGGTCAAGTCCACAGCTATGGTCCAGGAATTCCTCTTGGGCCTGGTTCTCACCCAGCATCCCCACAGCCTAGTGCCTCATACCTGGGACGCACTGAGCCTTGGCCTGTCCTGAGAATAGGGGCCTGGGAGAGAAGAGGTTTATGCTCTGACAGCTGGAAGGGCAGAGTCCACCCTGAGTAGGACTTTCAAACTGCTGGGATGGTCCTTTTGTTGTAAACATTAAATTTATAAAAGTAGACGTTCTATGGGAAGAGAAAGGACCACCATGACAACAGGCTCTAATTTTTCTTTTATTTCTATATTTTTTATTGGAGTTCAATTTTTCAATGTATACCTTAACACCGAGTGCTCATCTCATCAAGTGTCCCCCTCAGTGTTCGTCACCCAGTCACGTCCACCCTCCGCCCACCTACCTTTCCACCACCGTTGTTCATTTTCCAGAGTTAGGAGTCTCTCATGTTCTGTCTCCCTCTCTGATATTTCCCACTCATTTTCCCTCCTGTCCCCTATAATCCCTTTTAATATTTTATATTCCCCAAATGAATGAGACCATATGATGTTTGTCCTTCTCCAGTTGACTTGTTTCACTCAGCATAATACCCTCCAAGTCCCTCCACATCAAAGCAAAAGGTGGGTGTTTGTTATTGCTAATTGCTGAGGAATATTCCATTGTATACATAGACCACAGCTTCTTTATCCATTCGTCTTTCAGTGGACACCGAGGGTAGTTTTTCAATTTGGATCACTAACATTATTTCTGTATCTATTTCTTCTCAGTTTTTATTTCTTCTGTGTCTTCAGAAAGGTGTAAATAGAAAACTAGGAGGAAGGATATTGTGATCCAGAATCTACTTCCAGTAAAATTAGTGTGTATTAAAGTTCTCTTAAATTGGGAGACAAAGTCCAAGGCCATAGGCAGGCTGAGATGGTGCCCCACGTCCTCCTCTGTGTGTGTCCCTGTGACCAGGACCACTGTGCCTGATTGTACAGTAAGAGTCAGCCTTGTCCTCACGCTGAGCCCAGAGATGAGCAGAAGCCCTGCTTCGCGGAGGTGTCTTCAGATTCAGAGTAGGGCTGGGGAAGTTGAGCCCTGGTGCTTATCTGAGTCTGAGTAGAACATCAGGAGATACTGGTGGAGCGGGGCTCCTTGGCTTCTGTTGGAATCAGTATATGTAGCAGCGGCCAACAATGAAGCCACTGCTCATGGTTCATGTGAGTCTGGCTGTTATTCCTGGAGATGCAGAGGGAGGTGGGGGGCAGCTGGGTCAGCCCTGGCTGGGACAGGGAAACTGTAGATACACAAACTCCCAGGAGGTGGGGCATTTTTGGTGGGAGTTTCCAGGGGAAAATAATATCAGGGAAGGTCCCCCAGAAGACAGATGATGTCCCTCCCTGGGCAGAAAGACAAGAACCGGAGGAGGAGAGGAGTCCAGGCCATGTTGACAAATCCCAAGAATGTAGCTGCACTGTGTTAAGCTTGTCTATTTCTCCCTACAGTCTCCAGGCAAATGACAGTGCTCTTTTTGCAAATTGTCACCCCTTCCAGTCTCTCTCAGACTCCACCTGGTAAGTGATTCAGAAAAACAAGGAACAGAGGATGCTGAAGGCAGGGACTGCTGAGAGTGGACATAGGAAGGGTGGAGGGAGCATCTGTGGGAACCCCTCAGGACCCTGCCCAGGAACCTCTGCCAGGCCCTGAGGGAACCAGGCTGCTGGGTCTAACCAGGGGCACAGAGGGCAGCTCAGCCTCTGCCCAGCTCTGAGGCCAAGTGGGTTTCCCCCAGGTGTGATGGTCCCCCTGCAGGGCCCAGGGGATGCACAGTGCCCCCTGCTGATTACATGTCTCTTTCAGGGTCCTCAGTGTCCTGAAGGTAACATCCAGAACTATGACCCCAGCACTCACCAGTGACCTGATGGACTGGGTGAAGCACGCTGCATGGTCTGCTGTAAAGAGCATGGATACAGGGTCTGTGATTTGAAAGCTTCCCACATGGAGGGAAGAGTTATCACAAAATAAGCACTTCTGTGAGAGAACTCGTCTTCTGGTTGAAGCTAAAGCAACAATGTTCCCAGCTGCAAAAAGAGCTGACATGTGCATCAGCAGAGCAGGGATGAGGCTGAAGGACCATGATAGCTTCACGACCTAAGAGCATTTCTTTTACTGAGAAATCAGAAGATGGCAAGTGAATGTACACTTGCCTAAAACAACCTGTCCCTGATCCCAAGGACAAAACTTTCTCTTTCCTTTGACACACTCTGTGTACAATGGGCTACTCTGAGAGAATCTGAGGTCAGAGATGATGAAGAAAATGCCATTCCCAGGAGGTCCCCAAGATGAACCTGGGCTCAAGGCATCAACTGAAGAATCAGCAGAAATGCAGGGGGAGCCTAAGCAAGAAGTTGCTGGGGCGCTCACTCACTTTGCAGTTGGATAAGTAGGTTTTTGTCTCACTTCCCCACAGGCCTGGAGCACTGTGCCAGCATTGAGACTGCTGTCATATGATGAGCCGTAATAATCAGCCTCGTCCTCAGCCTGGAGCCGAGAGATGGTCAGGGTGGCTGTGCTGCCTACTTGGAGCCAGAGAATTGATCAGGGACCCCCGAGGGACGGTTACTATTATCATAGATGACAGTTCTGGGGCCGGTTCCCGCGAGTGGTTGGTACCAGCCCACATAATAACTACTGATGTTGGAGCTGCTTCCAGTGCAGCAGATGGTGACCCTCAGGCCCAGGGACCCAGACACTGAGGCCGGCTGAGTCAGCACAGACTGGGCCCAGGAACCTGCAAGAAAGAGAGAAATAGACAGGGTGATGCTGGAATCTGGACCCCACATGTCCTCCCAGGGCCCCTTCCCTTGTCCCACATCCAGTCACCTGTCCAGTGAGTGAGGGTGAGGAGGAGAGGGGACCAGCCCATGGTGGAGGTCATCACTGATCCTGTCTTCAGTGGCCCCTCAGCTGAGAAGAGCCTCCCTTCATCTCTCCCTTCCCCTGTTCATCCTCTGAGAGAGGGCGGGACTCTCCCATGCAAATGAGACCCCAGCTCTCTGACTCTCCCTGGCCCTGGGTCAGGTCCCTCTGTCTGAGGATGTCAGGGGGGTAGGCAGGGGAGGGACTGTTTGGGGCTGGGGTGTGGTTCGGTAGGTCCCAGCTGTGAGCCCTGAGCAGGGGCCACAGTCAGTGCCAGATGGTGTTCCCAGCTCTGATCAAGCCTGACACCTCATAAATATGCCTCAATCGCCTTCTGGCTTCCTGACACCACCTCACGCTGCATGACATGGGGATCAGTTGGCCATAGGACACAGGTCCTGTCTCCAGAGCTCTATCCACTCTCCTCCTATGATCTGGACAAGTCTCCCCACATGTGGTCTCCCATGACTGTGGCATAGATTTTAGGCTACACTCTCATTTCTCAGTGTGAGGGACTCCTGGGTGGCTCAGTGGTTAAGCGACTGTCTTTGGCTCAGGGCATGATCTAGGAGTCCTGGGTTCAAGCCCCCCATCCGGCTCTGTGCAGGGAGCCTGCTTCTCCCTCTGCCTGTGTCTCCGTCTGTTTGTCTCTCTCTCTGTCTGTCTCTACCATGGATCCCTTGGCCTTTTATGGGCCACTCAGGACTGAGGTGGTGTCTCTACACCAATTCGTCTGACATCACTGTCACATCCAGAGGAGTGAAGGTTCCCCGTGTACAATTGGCCTCTCCTGCGCAGGATGCTGAGACCTTCCTCCTATATGATGACCCTGGTTGCCGCCCTCTCCTTCTCTGAGTTTCCTGAAATACTGAAGACCCAGGGAGTGATATTTTCCAGGTTGTGGGTGGAAGACCTCGTGTGCTTTCCTGGAAAGTTTACACACTGAACATCGTTGTCGTCTCTCACTGTTTTCACCTGTTTTTTTGTTTTGTTTTGTTTTCACCTGTTTTAAACTTAGTTCTCCCCACCCTGTGGGCAGTGACTCCCTCCTAGTGTCTGTCCTCCCCCACATGGATACAGGTACGCAGGAGCCCTGTCACATTTGGTTGTGGGTGTGCCACTGACCTCAGAGCACAAGGGCAGACATGCAAGGGTGTTTTAGCAGGAAGATGTGACAGCTGGAGAATTTCTGCCAAGAATCCAGAGGAAGAGATTGCGTATTGGTCACCCCCTAGACCAACTATGCACATAAATTGGATGAATGTTCTTTTTAAGATAATCTTCTCAATGTGCATTGACTAAGACTCAATGGTGATGTCACTGTGAAGACGCAGGTGGAATTATGTATATATTGTTCACAGATCTGTGTGGACAGCGTGGAGAATAACGATGGAAGCAGCACTAAAACCTCATTGCAGTTGCACCTGGTGGCTCAGTGATTGAGCATCTGCCTTTGGCTCAGGTCATGATTCCAGGGTCCTGGGATCGAGTCCTGCATCAGGCTCCCAGCGGGGACCCTCTTCACTGTCTGACTGTGTCTCTGCCTCTCTCTCTATGTGTGTCTAATGGATAAATAAATAAAACGTTTAAAAAATGAATGACTTTGGCTTTCATTTAAATAGACATTTATAAACATTTTATAAAATGATTTGTCTCTTTTTTTAACCTTATGATTATATCATGGTTCTGATCATGCACGGAGGAAAACCTGAAGTGGTGCCATGAGCCCCCATGAGGACCCTGTTGTATGAACTTCACAGCCATCTGAGTGCTGGAATTCCCATACACAGACGAGCTTCCAGGATGAGAAATTCAGGGTCCAACTCCTATGTGGGGTGGGCACAGCTGGCGCCCAGGCACCTGTGTTTCTCATGTTCAGGACAGAGCAATTGCTCATTCAGCCACCCATGAGGAGAATGAAGTTCTATGGGAAACAGGCACCTGGATCCAGAGTTGTTGTTAAGGTCCCCTGTGAGTGGTGGAGAGTGGAGATGAGGGGCCACGTCCCTGAGGTCACAGACCCTGTGGTCCTGACTTGGAACAGATGATTTAGCAGAGGTCCAGCCTGGCTGGAGGTGCCCCTATTGAGACTGTTGGAGTGACAGCTCAACCCTGAGAGCATAGGGAGGGTGAGTCCCACATCCCCAGGGGCTTTGACCTCCAGTGGATCAGCTCTGAGGCTGGGGTCTCAGAGTCAATGTACTGATTAGCCTCAGGCTCTGATTGGGGCCCAGGATGGTGGGGGACTGAGCTGCCCATGGGAACGGAGACTCTTCCAAGGAATCCTGAGGATCAGCTTTCTCCCAAGGAACAGGTATTCAGAGAATATCCTGGCTGCCCAGGTGAGACGACCACAGTCCCTTGTGTTCCCTGCTACTAGGGATTGTGCCTTCTGGAGATTGTGACATCAAAGACAGCTGCTGAGCACAGAGTAGCATAACTTTTGGAAGGACGGAGAAGCCCAAAAATTGCAGAGTGCAGGACAGTATACAACCAGAGATGAGACAACTGTGAGTGTGAATGTGTGTGTACATGTTTGTTTGTGCACGTGTGACCTAAAATTAGGCCACGTGGCCCTCATTCCCTTCTAAGCCTTCTCTACACACTGGGGTATTGCCCTTTATCTCAGGTCCTGGAGCCCAGATTTCAAGGCCCGTGTCTCAAAGCCCTTCTCCCTGAGAGAGGATTGATCCAGGCAGTGAGGACTCATATGAGAGCAGCCCTGTAACAACACCCCTGAATCAGACGTGTAGGTGCTGCTGAGTGACAGAAATGGGAAGGAGAATGCAGGGTTTCACAAGCAGCCCCAATTTCTGGTCATTCTTCTCCTCATAGATTGGCCCGGGTGACTGGAAACTTCAGCAAATTCATTTCTGGTTTTCTCTGAAATCCTGAGGTGGAGACAGAGCTCAGACCTGAAGAACCAGAGGGAGAGACAAGCCTGAGGGACAGGGGAGCAGAGGGGAGAAGGGGAGGGAGGGGGTGGGGGTGTTGTCTGGGAGAGTCTGCAGGACCTGGTCCAAATTCACTTGTGTCTGGTTCAGAGAGAGGAGACTGTCTGTGACCAGGGTTATAGACAGTGTATCAGCCGTGGGTACATCAGGAGTGACAAAGGTCACACTTTATGGAATTAGATGATAGAACTGACTGTAGATGAATATTTGCTGGGTGGCAGGTTCAGTTGCAGACACAGTATTTATCCCTGTCCATCTTCTCCAGCCCCAAGGGGGTGTGCAGTTGGGCTCTGATTCCTCATCAATTCCTGTCATCCTCGGATGTCCTATGAGGTGTCACTTTGCATACATCCCCTTAGTATTTCTCTTTTGTCTTTTGAATTCAGACCTTCTGGGGCACCGGGGTGGCTCAGTTGTTGAGCATCTATCTTCAGCTCAGGTTGTGTTCTCAGGTCCAGGGATGGAGTCCTACATCAGGTTCCCCAGAGAGAGCCTGCTTCTCCCTCTGCCTATGTCTCTGCCTCTCTCTGTGTCTCTCATGAATAAATAAATAAATAAAGTACTTTTTAAAAAAGAAGGAATCCAGACCTTCCCACATATATATGCTCCCTGCATGTATCTCCAGGTAAGATACTCTGAGAAGTAGTTCCAGACCATGTCTGTGGGGCCAGGGGTCTTTTTCTCACATCCTCCTTATCTGAGATGCTGTGAGTATTGGGAACTGCTCCTACTGCCATGGTCTGTAGCACAGTGACAGTCAGTCTTGTCCTCTGGCTGCAGCCCAGAGATGAGCAGGAGCCCTGCATTGGCCGAGGTGTCCTCGGAGCCAGAGAAGCGGCTGGGGACCCCGGGGCCCTGGTGAGTCACCGTAGACCATCAACAGGTACTCAGGAGGCCTCTTGCATGCTGGAACCTGCGTATGGACACCGCTGCAGCCGCTGCTCAGGGTGCAAGTGAGTCTGGCTGTTGTTCCCAGGGATGCAGAGAGGGAGAGCCCTGGGTCAGCACAGGCTAGGACGGGAAACCTGCAGACACATTCACAGGTGATGGAGCAGGGGCCAGACTGAATTTCCTCAAACCTCTAAGCTAGACCAGCTGACATAGGCTGACAGTGGCTCTGTGTCCCTGAGGTCAGTCCTGACCTGTGCCCTGACAGAGTAGAATGAACATTAAAGATCCCAGGCCAGGGTGACACAGTCCCTGGTCCCCTCCATGGGCTGGGCTGCCCCAGGACTCCTCGTCTCCCCCCTCTGCCACAGGAGGGGCTTTCCATGCACATGGGCTCCACCCACTGACTGCCCAGCCCCTCCCTGGGCCCTGATCCTGGAGCTCTGCTCACACCACACACTGAGGAGGATGGAGGTGGCTTCAGCCCTGGGGAGAACCCTGGGGGGAAGCACCTGCTGAGACCACACACAGGCCCCCAGGGGAGACTGCCAGGCCAGAGGGGACACAGATTCTGAGACCCCATCAGGGAGCTCAGAACCCAGTTCTCAGGCCCAGGCACCTTGAGTGAAGGGGTCTCACTGAGCAGCCCTGTAGGGACCACAGGGCAGTCCCTCAGTGTCCCCTCCTGGTCACAGGGCACACACCTCGGCAAGGCCCAAAGCCCTGATAGCCCAGCTGGTTTCCAGTTCTCACCAGTTCCCTCCCCATTGGCATGGCCAGGTCTGACTCTCAGAATGGGTTCCATCCTTGGGCATTAAAAACATGAGTTCCACATGTTCTCACTGAAATGTATTTGTTTTTTAACCTCCCGTTTTTGTTTATTTTTGTGTATTTTTTATTGGAGTTTGATTTGCCAACATATTGTATGACACTCAGTGCTCATCCATCAAGTCACCCAGCATCAGAAATTGGTCTTCACACTGCCCCAGCTAGTGGAGACCCCACCCCACACTATTCCCCAAACCCCCTCCTCCTTCCTCTCCTTCCAACTCCCATCCTCAGTCATGGGTTCCTCTAGGTCATAAGGACTCTTGACTTTTGTCCCCATATTCCTCATATCCAGAACTCCTAGTCTGACTGAGACAGAGTCCACAGCCCCTGTTGGGTGTTACCTACACACACACCCTCCTGCCCCAACACTATCTGTGCAGGACTGGAATGTCATTATGGGACATCAGGTTTGGGGTCCTGTATTAACCCCTCCAATCTGCAGGTCTGCTCTATCAACCTTCCCTGTATTCCTGGGACACAGTTTTCCTTTATGATATGATTAACTTCTGTATCTTCTCTCTTCCCCCATATATGGTCAGCTCCCTGAGCATGGGGATCCTTTCTATCAGTTCCATCTGTGTCCCATATGCCAAGGCTCACATGGGGCACATACAAGATGTTCAGTAAGTGGTGTGAATGCACAGTGTCTGAACAGTGCTCTTTCCTCAGTCAGAGGCAGATAGAGTCTGTGTCTCTTCTACTGTCCTGACTTAACGGAGTGATACAGGATTGTTGATCCCAGTGGTCAAGAAAGAATCTTTAAGATATTTAAGTTTGGAGAAGGTGATTTCATTATAGCAGAGGGACAGAACCTGCGGGCATAAAACTGCACTGGGATTGTGAGGAGTGACTGATTCTATGCTTTTTAATGAGTGGAGGTTAGGGACCTTATAAGACTCTAAGGAATTTGGAACCAAGGCTGTCGGGACCTTCAGGGCCTACCTGCTGTTCAGGTTACTCTCAGTCTTTAATAAAATGTAAACAATAAGGCACTAAAGCAGCCACTAATTCCTTGAGCAACTCACTCTGCATGTATCAGGTCTCTATCAGTGGGCTGCAGGGTGTAAAGACATTTACTTTAAGCTACATTTCTCTTGCCTTTGTTTCTAATCCACAGACACTGTGATCCAGGCAGCCTGCCACTGGCACCCAGGAACTTCACTCAATAGGTGAAAACTATACAATGTGTTCATGCCGAGGACAGGAGTGAGAAAAAATATTGCTGATAGTATTGTATCTGTGTGTATGAAGAAAAATAATGCTACAGCCTGGTACTTTGTGTACTGTAGAAAAAGTTTCTGTGGTGGGGGATCCCTGGGCGGCTCAGCAGTTTAGCTCCTGCCTTTGGATTAGAGCGTGGTCCTGGAGTCCTGGGATCGAGTCCCGCATCAGGATCCCTGCATGGGTCCTGCTTCTCTCTCTGCCTGTGTCTCTGTCTCTGTCTTTGTCTCTCTCTCTCTCTCTGTGTCTCTCATGAGTTAAATCTTTTTTAAAAAAGTTTCTTTGGTGGATCTGCTGTCCAGAGCATTCATTGAAATGAGAATCTGAGGATAAGAAAAATAATGGCATATCTTAAAATATGCAGAACTTTTGTCCATGGATTTCTCCAAGATTCCCCATGAGTGAGCGCATCAGATAATTGTGAAGCACGTAAAAATCAGTAGATCCCATGTGCGAATACCTACAATAGATTAAAACATGCTTTCAAGGAAAATATAATGACTTTATTTTCATTTTGTATATTTTCAAATTTTCATATTACAGAGAGTGGGGGTGGGCATCTGTTGGGTGCAGTGGCTGAGCATCGACATCTGATTTAGCTCAGGTCCTATTTCCAGGATAGTGATCTGGAGCCCCACATAGAGTTTGCACTGAGCTCAGAGATTCCTAGAATCTCTCTCCCTCTCCATCTACCTCCCACCACTGCATTCTCCCTCTCCCTAAATAGAGAAACCTCTACAAAAATTGAAGACTGACTAGAGGTGTTGAGTACCAAAAAAATGGAGCCTGGGTCTGAGAGCAGAGAGGATAATGTGAGAGGTTGCATGCAATTCTACTTCTGATCATTCTCTTCCATAGAGATGGACTATAGAGACAAGAAAATACAGCAGGATCATTTCCAGTTTTCTCTGGAAACCTGACATGGAGATGGAGCTGAAGAGCCAGAGGGAGAGACCAAAGCCTGAGGGACAGGGGAGCAGAAGGGAGAAGAGGAGGGAGGAGGTGGGGGTGTTTCCAGGGTGAGTCTGCAGGATCTGGTCTAAGGTTCACATGGAGATGATTCAGAGACAGGAGACTGTGACTGACCAGGGTTGTGGTCAATACACCTGCTATGGATGTATCAGTTGTGAAACAAGGTCACACTTTGTGGAATGAGACGATAGAACTGATTGTAGATGAATGTCTGGAGTCCAGAAGTTCAGTTGTAGACAAAATATTTCTTCCTTATCATCTTCTCCACATTGAGTGGTGACGTGCCATGGGGCTCTCGTCCCTCATCTTCTGTATCCTCCTGGGATATATGATTTTCTCTTACTTTATGTACATTACAAGGCTGTTTCTGTTACCTGTGGAGGGATAAGTCATCATGCAGAAGAGACCACCCCACTGTCTCCCCATGTAAGTTTCTTCTGTATCTTTAGGTCCAGAGATTTGTCTCATTCTCTCCTTATCTGAGACTCTGTGAGTATCGGGAGCTGCTCCCACTGCCATGATCTGAATGCAGCACAGTGACAGTCATCCTTGTCCTCTGGCTGCAGCCCAGAGATGAGCAGGAGCCCTGCATTGGCTGAGGCATCTTTGGATCCAGAGAAGTGGTTGGGGACACCAAATCCCAACCATGTAGTTGAGTCTGAGTAGTAGTACAGGAAATACCAGGGAGGTCACCCTGGATTGTCCTTGATGAGTATGTGTAGTAGCTGCCGACACCGCTCTGGGTGTAGGTACATCTGCCTGTTATCTCCAGGGATGCAGAGAGGGAGGGCAGCTGGGTCAGCACGGGCTGGGACAGGGAACCTACAGATGCAGACACACATGAGGCAATAGCTAGGTTCAAAGTAAATTTTCTCTAGGTTCCGAACCAGAGGGGTGATACAGGCTGATCCCTGAGGCCTGTCCCGACCTGTGCAGTGACAGAGGAACACGAAGAGGTCATGAGTCCAGACATGGTGACCTGGCTCCTGATCTTCAGAGTGGGCTGGGATAACCCAGGTGCCCTTTCTCCTCCACCTCTGCCACAGGAGAGACTGTCCATGCACATGGGCTCTCCCCACTGACTGTCCAACCCTCCTTGAGCTGTGAGGCTGGAGCTCAGCTCACACTAGACACTGAGGAGGATGGGCAAGGCTTCAGCCCTGGGGAGAGCTCTGGGAGAAATCACCTGCTGAGACAACACACAAGTCCCCTGGGGAATCTCTGCCAGGACAGAGGGGACACAGCTGCTGAGTCCCATCATGGAGCACTGTGCCAGACCTCAAGGCCCAGGCTGTTTGAATGCTGCTCACTAATGAGCTGCTTAGGGACCACAAGGCGGTCCCACATCATCCCCTGCTGGTCCAGGGCACACACCTCACCATGACCCAAAACTCTGAGAGTGAACTGGTGTCTCCACCTCACTAGGTCTCATTTCTAGGTACTAGGATCCTTTAGGCCTGCCCATAATACTGCTGAGTCTCACTCTCAGAAGGGGTCCTGATCTATGCCAATATCTATGAAATTAATTAAAAGGAAAATCTCTTTGGAAAGGAGTTCAGAGACCAATGGGGGCAGGGGGCTCTCATGCCCACCACTCCTCAATTGCAGACCCAGCTTCCAAAGAAGACATTTATTCACAACCCAAGGAAGTGAAGACAGAACCAAGGTACTTAGGTCCCAATTCCCCACATCTGCTTGTCACCTCTGCAGATATCTCAGCACAACCCGGCACTGAGCTGGCCTCTGCCAACTGCCCTGGGTGATTATCCATCCAGGATTATATAAACCAACATTAAGTACATAATTGCCCTGAAGGCTCTAAGGCCCCAAGTCATTACAGACATTCTCTTACATGTTACTGTGTTCTTTTTGCTGCTTTAGTTGTGTGAGGGTCTCCCGATAGGTTCCCTCACCCACAGGGGACAGGCCCTGGGCTCGCTTGTCTGTCTTTGCCTTGAGAATATAACACCAGTGGGGAAAGGGTATATTTTGCATCCCACTCAGGGTTTTAATTTTCTTATTGTTGTATTTTTGGCAACTCATTATTTTCTTCTGAATCAATGGCATATTTATGACTTTTTAGTCAACTTAATATTTGTATTGCATATGAAGAGAAATATGAAAAGAATGTTAGTGTATATTGACACAGCCTCCCTTTGGTATAGATTGTTCCTCCACTAGTGGAGAAGGGCTCCGATGGCCTATTATTGACAGCATCCTGGGCCCTGACTCATTGCATTGGAAAAGGCTTCATACACTGACCTTGAAAGAGAGAGGGACTTTCTGGAAATTGTCAAAAAATATTGAGATGATTTACAATAGTGGAACTGGAGACCAAGATTTAGGTCAAAAGTAAGTCTTATCCAATGTCATCCCAAATAATGGACTTTAGAGTAATATCAGTTGTGAAGAAAGGTATCAACCCATCTCAGCTAAGGTTCCAGAGCTCAAGGAATTACCAGGAAATCCAGGGACACAGGAGTGGATATCCAAGGGAGTGTTGTGTCCAAGATTGTGAATCCAAGAAAACCACCAAGGAGCCAACACCGATGCAAGTACATGAGGGTTTATTAACAAGCTGGAGCTTGGGTCCAAGTGTACCTGACACAGTGGAGCAGGGATTTGGACCCCGAGGGGGATTACAGCTGGGTTTTTATGGGCTGGTCTAGGGGATTTTCAGAAGGGGTGGAGGAATTTCTTAAGCTCTGTTTTCATTCTGATATGGGACTCTCTGTCAACGGTGTTCTGCGGTTTTTCCTGTAAAGTTCAGCTCTTATTCACAGGGGCCTGAGATGTCTATACTTGTGCTAATGCTAAACTTGAGGTGGAATGGCGTGAATTTTCTCAGCCTCTGCAGGGAGGGCGGCAGGAAACTAACTGGATTGTTGGTGGCACAGGCTGGACTTCTGCTCTTCTTGGCAACCCCTCCTCACTGACACCACCTTGAGTGAGCAGCTATTTGCTCCTGCACTCAGACTGACCAGGCCTGTATCAAGAGACAAGTAAGACAGGGAGAGATTGTTGTACAACCTCTACATGGCCTTTAGCAACAGTGTTGGAGGAAGGTAGAACTTGAGATGGTGAGGGACTTAGTTGGGGACAGGTGAGTCAGGAGGGGATGGGAAACATGTATCTTACTTCTCCAAGTAGCAGTAGCTCTTGGGGACAAGGTGGTTCAAGCCAAGTGAGCAACACTGATAATAATTCCTTCTCAACATGGAACCCAGTGTTAAGGAGGCCATGCTGACAATGCCAGTGGCAGAAGAGCAGTCTGTAACCAGGAAGCTCAGTCAAGGCTGTGCTAGCTCACAACTCAGGGCTTCTCCCGGAGAGCTCTTACTATAGTAACATCCATTTCACTGCTTTTCCCTCTGCAAAAGGGGAATTCTACATTTGAGTCTTCACAACTGATTCATGAGCACAGGGATTTGCAGCAAATACTCAGATTCCTCCTCCCCAGACATCCAAGCCATCCCCCTCCACCCAATGCTGTTGCAAAGCTCCACTGTGTAAAGGAGGAGAGAAGGCCACAAGCAGGCACTGGGGGATCAGGAACATGCCCTCACGAGGATGCCCATGGTCCTGAGTGGTGTCACCTGTAGGAAGTCACATCCACAGGACTACTTTACCCAGTGTCCCTGGAGCAGGTTCAGGGTTTTACAACTTTTCAGGACCCCAAATTCCCCATGCCTAACCACATCACTGATGTCACAAATGAAGCCTCAAGTACACAGCTCTGTGCCTGGAATTCCTCCTGGACCTGGTTCTCACACAGCATCTCACAACCTAGTACCTCATCCTTGGGACTCAGTGAGCCATGGCCAGTCCTGAGAAAAGAAGCCTCGGAGGGACAAGGAGGTCTCTGCTCTGACGGTTGGAAAGGCAGAGACTAGCTGAGGAGATCTTTCAACCTGCTGGGATGGGCCCAGTGCTCTGACCATTAAGTAGACATGTTTTATTTTTTAAAATAATAAATTTATTTTTTATTGGTGTTCAATTTGCCAACATACAGAATAACACCCAGCGCTCACCCCGTCAAGTGCCCCCCTCAGTGCCCGCCACCCAGTCACCTCCATCCCCCACCCACCTCCCCTTCCACCACCCCTAGTTCGTTTCCCAGAGTTAGGAGTCTTCCATGATCTGTCTCCCTTTCTGTTATTTCCAGTAGACATGCTTTAGGAAGAGAAAAGAACCACTATGTCACCAGGCTCTAATTTTCAATTTGGCTCATTAGGAATATTTGTATCTTCTTTGTCAGTTTTTATTTCTTCTGAGAGTTCAAAAAGGTAGAATTATAAATTAGGAGGAAGGACACTGTGATCCAGAATCTACTTCCAGTAAAATCAGCGTGTATTCCCATTCTGTTAAATTGGGAGACAGACATATTCGAAGGCCGTAGGCAGGCTGAGGTGTTGCCCCACATCCTCCTATGTGTGTCCCTGTGACCAGGACCACTGCACCAGATTGTACAGTAAGAGTCAGCCTTGTCCTCAGGCTGCAGCTCAGAGATGAGGAGGAGCCTGCATCTGCCTAGGTGTCATTGGATCCAGAGTAGAGCTGGAGACCTCGAAGCCTGGGACATTTAGGGAGCTGCTCAGAGGAGGGCCTTTCACATTCATCTCAAGAGAGGAGTAACCGTGTTCTGCACGGAGTCATAGAAGAAAAAAACAAAAGAGGTTATGAATATCTTCAAATTCAGATGAGAGTCAGTGACTTCACAGGAGTAAGACCACCTGGTGATGATGGGTCAGGGAAATGGGAGGGTGGGCAGAACAGGGAAGGACTGAAGAAACTCTGTGCTCAGGGCAGGGCAACTGAGGAAGGAATATATCAGGTGACAATGCAGGGGGCTGTGCTCCCAGGATGCCGTCAGGCCTGTGCAAGAGGAGAAAGGGGGAGAGAAGGGAGAAGAGGATGGTGAGAGCAGGGGTCTCTGCTTTGATGGGCCTTACAAAGAGTGCTACTGTCACTGCAGGGGAGCCTCAGGTAGGGAGAGGCTTCTCTGTGCTGAAGGAATGGAAGATTTGGAAAAGGAGAACAAACACAGATTTCCCAGCTCAGCATTGGTGGACCCTGACCACCAATGAGTGCCCATGGCTCGAGGCTGCTGTGCAAGCCTGGTGAGCAGACCCTGGAGTGGATGTGTAGCAGGTCAGGAGCCTGAGACTGAACTTTGGGCCTGAGACTGAACTTTGGGCCCCCTCTCCAGGTGCAGGACGGGGGACAGGAGTCTGGAGGCAGCATCCCTCAGTCCAGGCTGTCTCCCAAGGCTTTCCCTGCAGTGTCCTTGCAGTGTGTTGGGTAGTGGGTCCTGCCATCTGCTGTGGGTTCCGAGGGATAAGCCATGTGTCTGATGAGGTGAGACGTGCCCCTCTTTATATCCCCCATGAGCATGTTCCAAGGAGGGCTGAGGACAGTGAGCATGTGTTAGGGGGGTTGTTTGCAAACCTTCACACCCAGTGGGGAGGAGGAGTCATGGACGAGCGTAAGCTGAATGTCCAAGGTCAGACTGCAGTGCCCAGGACATCAGGTGTCATGAATAAGTAGAGGATGGAGACGAACCACAAGCTCAGCACCCACCTGCACACCCCCAGGACCCCAGCCACAGAGAGACAGAACTGGGGGTCTCTCTCATCCCTTCATCCCCTGGGGGAGAAGCACTGCATTCTGGTAACTGCTCAAAACTCCCACTTCCTCTACCTGATGCCTGTCATGGGAAGGACCCCCCCTAAGGTCTGGGAGCCAAAGGGGAGCCACGGGCTGATAGCAGGTGGGCCCTGGACCTAGACATACACAGGGGCTGCCTTCCCAGCTGAAAGGATCCAATGGTCCCCAGGGTCAGACTCCCAGTCCCCTGATGTCCAAGCCTTGGTCTGCCCTGAATGAGATGAGTTGACAGGAGCCCAGAGCAGAGCCCCCTGCCTCCAGTGCTGTGGGTCCCTTACCCATTGTGCATGGAGGACAGGCCACACCCAGGTCACAACCAGCCTTTGAGAGGCTGTACCACATGGCCCCAAATGGTTCAGAATCCCCTGCTGTGCCTCCTCTCTAGGGAGTGTCTCCAACTGTCACTACTGTCCTACTTCTTCTCTAGGATTACAGTGAGGTTTGGGGTCAGCATGTCCCCAGGGAACAAAAAAGATGGACCAAGACATCAATGATGCCTCCCCCATGGACTCCACTGTAGGTCCCCAAAGCCTAGTCTCCCTCTGTCTCTCTCTGTCTCTGTCTCTGACCGCAGCCCCTTCCTCTGTCAGCTGAGCCTCTGTACACACTCCTGGTGGGGAGGCCACAGGCTCGCTCTGTCTCTATGATGACCTCTGTGTGTGGCCCCAAGTGTGTTCTGTAATTTACAGGTTTATAATTAATCGACCCTTACTTTTCAAAGTTTTCTGAGTTGCAGCTGAAGGATCTCCTGCAGTCATCACCAGAACCTCAAGGGCAGGGCCTGACCTTGACATTGGTTATGGAGAGGCTGAGACCCTCACAACACAGGACCTTCTGTTCCTTTTTTTTTTTTTTTGGACCTTCTGTTCCTGAAGGGACAACACTGGCTCCCACCCTCTGTGACCATGGAGGTTGTGGTTCAATTCCAGGAAAGGGTCGGACTCATCACAAAGACTGACACCTCAGTCAAGGGGACACACACTGTCATCTGGACAATGAGCTCATGTGCAGTTTATTTGCTCCCTTTTCAAACTGTCTGTTTGATATTTGTCAGGTCCATCCTTCCTAACCTCCCCCTTCAGGGACATAGGGTCGAACCTCCTTGGATCAGTGGATGGGATATTCCCTGCCTGCACAAAGGTGCTGTCGCTCTGGGGTAGTTTGCTGAGCTGTGACAAGACATCAGGGTGGTGTGGCCGTGTAGGAGAGTGACATCACCATGAATACAGTCACCTCACACACTCACCCTTCTCCTCCGTCCCCCCACCCCCGCTGTCAATCCCTGGCCTCCTTCCCACTTCTAGATTCCCACCTCTTCCAAAATACAATGAAATTCCAGTGATGGGGAATATAGCCTGTGGTATGTTCTTCCCTATGAAATGTGAATTTAATACTCATGCATGTTTTTGAACTTCACATCTTATCTCCTTTAAATATTGACTAATATCACCCTCTATGAATATCCATCATGTTGGAGGAGGTTTTCCTTACCTCTTTCTGGTCATTTTATAAAAAGCTGGTATGGAAAATCAATCTGCAGATTTTTTATTGCTTTCAGCTCTGAAGAATATGAAAAAAGTTTCCTTAAACAAGTACATTGGGATTTTTCTCTAGAAAGCTATTTTTTTTTTACCGTTTATAATTTTGAATGTGACATTGATTTATGTGTTCCATGCAAACATCAAATAATGAGAACTAGACATCTGGTTGAAGCTAAGGGAATAATGATCCCAGCTGCACAGAGCGCTGACATGTGCATCAGCAGAGCAGGGATGGGGCTGAAGGACCATGACGGCTTCATGACTTATGAGTGTTTCATTTACTGAAAAATCAGAAAATGATAAGTGAATGTTCACTAGTCTAGAAGAAACTGTCCCAGTTCATGAGGACAAAACTTTCTGTATCCTTTGAGACTCTGTACAAATGTGGCTACTCTGAGTGACTTTGAGGTCAGAGATGATAAAGGATTCTCCATCCCCAGGTAGGTTCTGAGGATGGAACTTGGATCAGAGCATCAGGCAAAGCATAAGCAGAAACCCAGGGGAAGCCTAAGCAGGCAGCTTCTGGGCGCTCACTCACTTTGCAGACAGATAAGTAGGTTTTTGTCTCACTTCCCCACAGGCCTGGAGCACTGTGGCACCACTGAGACTGCTGTCATATGTTGAGCAGTAATAAACAGCCTCGTCCTCAGCCTGGAGTCCAGCAATGGTCAGGGCGGCTGAGTTGCCTGATTTGGAGCCAGAGAATCGATCAGGAACCCCAGAGGGTCGAGTATTGGTATAATAGATGATGGTTCTGGGGACTGTTCCTGGGAGCTGCTGGTACCAGCTCACATAACTGCTATAACCAACATTGGAGCTGCTTCCAGTACAGGAGATGGTGACCCTCTGGCCCAGGGACCCAGACACTGAGGCTGGCTGAGTCAGCACAGACTGGGCCCAAGACCCTGCAAGGGGGAGAGACACAGAGAGAGTGAGGCCGGGGTCTGGAGACAAGAGAAAGATGTAGGACCCCCCCACACATCCTCACAGGGCCCTTTCCTCTGTCTCCACATCCAGTCACCTGTGCAGTGAGCGAGGAGTGTGAGGAGGAGAGGGGACCAGACCATGGTGGAAGTCTTCACTGATCCTGCCCTCTGTGGTTCCACAGCTAAGCAGAGCCTCCCCTCATCTCTCCCTTCCCCTCTTCATCCTCTGAGAGAGGGAGGGGCTTTCCATGCAAATGAAACCCAAATTATCTTGTCCTTCAGTGCCCTGGGTCAAGTCCCTCAGCCTAGGGATGTGAAGGATGTGGGCAGGGGAGGGGAGAGGCTGTGTAGAAACCTGAGGTAGGGAGGTCCCAGCTGTGAGCCCTGAGCAGAGGGCACAGGCAGTGCCTGGTGGCAGGTCCCAGCTATAATCATCCTTGACTCTTCAGAAATGGATGCCATCACCCCCTGGTGTCCAATCTCAGATACACTATTGTGTGACTCATTGATCAGAGCCGATCTAAAACAAAGGGTGTCTAACCAGTGCTCTATCCAGTGTTTTAGGGCCAGGTCAGGAGTCCCGTTATGTAACCTCCCATAACCTGAGGGAAAACTTTCTGCTTTACTTAGACCCCTCATGGGTAAATGTGTCCGTAGCCCCTTGGGAATTCTTGAGTCAGGACTGAGGTGGTATCTCTATAGAAACTCCCCTTGGATCAGGATCAAGTCCAGAACAGTGACAGGTCTCTATGGACATTTGGAACCTTCTGTGCAACAGGCTGTGCTTTCTCCTGTTTTCTCCTTATGTGATTCTTCTCTGAGTTCTAGAGGATTCCTTCCACTGAGGTTTGTACATCAATGATGAGACAGGGAGAATTCTTTCCAGGTTGTGTGTAGAAGCCCTTGTGTTCATCCTAGTAGATTACACACTGAGATTCTTTGTCAACTGTCCCTACTTGCATGTTGTTGTCACAATAGTTTCCCACACACTGTGGGCAGGGACTCCCTCCTAGGGACTCCCTTCCCAGCACATAGTCACAAGACTGCAGGAGCCCAGGCAGGTGAGGTTGTGTGTGCCGCTGACATCAGAGCACAGGGGGCAAACCTGCTGGAAGGTCTTGTCAGACAGGAGTGACTGCTGAAGTTGCTGTGACAGGGACCAAGGGACAGAGTGATGTGTGAGTCACCCCTCAGTCAACTGGGCATTTAAAAGGGTTGTGGGCTCCTTCACACAAAATGCCTCTCAGGGAGATTGATTTAAACTCTGTGAAAAAGTAATTGTGAGGCTGCAGGTGGAATCACTATGCACCTTTCCCAGATCTGTGCTTAGTGCAGAGAGAATATGGACGAAAAGTCTGGTTAAGGAATTGGATGCAACAACAACTGTAAAGGAAGGCCTTCTGTTCTTGCTTGAAAAGGAGTCTACAGCTTTTTAATGAAATCAACTTTCTGTTTTTTGGTCATAGCTTTACTATTGTGGGTTTTTTCTACAAGCAGGAAAGTCCAAAGTGATGGCTAAGGAAACTCAAGGAGAGCCTATGGCTACAAATTTCAGAGGCATGTCAGGCATAGAATCACCAAACACACACAGAGCTTCCAGGGCAGAGAAATCTGAGGTCAGACTTGACTCTGGCTTGGACACAGCTGTAGTCCCTCTGCCTGGTATCCAGCATGTTCAGGACACATTTATTGCACACCCAGCCAACCATGACTACAAGAAGGGATTTCATATACGAAGGCCAGCTGCACCCCAAAGTTTCTGTCAAAAGTCCCACATGTGAGTGGTGGAGACATAGAGATAAGGGAGACTGTGGTCCTGAGTTGGGAAAGAAGGCTTCTCCACAGAGTTCCAGCCTCTTTGAAGATGTCAGGGGGTTGACCCAGGGAGTGACAGTCCAGTCCTGTGAGTACAGGGAGGGTGTGTTCCACGTCACCATGGCCTTTGAGAACCGTGAAAATAGTACTGACGCTGGGGTCCCCGAATCAATGTACTGATTAGCCACGGGTGCTGACTAAGCCCAGGGATGGGCAGGGGATGATCTGCCCATAGGGACAGAGATGCCATTGGGATACCTGATACAGCCTTGTCCCAGGAGAGCAGGTGTTCAGGGCACATTCTGGCTGCCCTGCTGACAGGACCCGAGTCATATATGATGTTGCAGTTTCCTGGTGACTGGGATTCTACATCACAGAGATTGTGACTCTGAGGATGGTGGGTGAGCACAGGCTCACATCCTCTGAATCTGGAAGTACAGAGAAATCTAGAAACTGCAGAGAACTGCAGAGTCAAGGATATTGTACAGAGAAGAGAGAGAAGAGGCCACTTTGCCCCCTGTTCTACCTGGGACTTCTGATGTTTGGTTCTCCATGGAGCTGATTCTAGAAATAAAAGGAAGGTGTCTGAAAGATCGTTTCCTAGAGGGGGATTTGGTTCTGGCAGTGAGGACTCACATGAGAGGAGATCTTGCAACAATCCGAAGTCCAGGTCTTTTTGGGTGACATAAATCTGTTTATCTCATCTGTCCTCGATCCAGTGAATGCCATAAGGATTTAGAGCAAAATCCTAGTAATGGAGACTTTGTTATTCCACCCAGTGGATCTCCACGGGGTATTATTTTATTGCCCAGGGTATGTGGAAATTACCTATGCAGTGAGGGAGGAGTGTGAGGAACAGGGTAGAGACAGCCCAACTCTGGATCCTGAGCCCCACATCCAAGCCTGAGCCTACAACCCATTCTCTGTGCTCCCGATACTCAACGTTTTGGGGAGTGGTTTCTCATGCAAACTTTCTTCTTGTCTAAGGTTTTGCAAACTCTTTCTTTGACATAAGCCAGGCTCCAGGTGAGCAAAAGAGAATAAGAGAATATAGGAGTCGGGGGTAGGGTTTCATCCAGGAGTGACACGGGAGCACCTGCAAAAGGCCCAGAGTCACACACACCCAGGCTCTCTGGTGGTTACAAGAGACATGTGGACCTTGGGCTGAGCTGGAGCCCAGGGCTCCTGTCCCTCATTCCTCCATGCTCACTGCTCTAGTCTCTTCAGATTGGCTTTTTCTACTTAGAAATATATTTTTTAAATTTTTTTATAGGAGTTCAATTTGCCAACATATAGCATAACACCCAGTGCTCATCCCTCCATGTGCCCCCCTCAGTGCCCATCACCCAGTCACCACAATCCCCTGCCCCTTCCACAACCCCTTGTTCATTTCCCAGAGTTAGGTATCTTTCATGTTTTGTCACCCTCATTGATATTTTCACTTATTTTCTTTCCTTTATTTTTTTATAATAAATTTATTTTTTTATTGTTGTTCAATTTGCCAACATACAGAATAACACCCAGTGCTCATCCTATCAAGTGCCCCCCGCCCACTCTCCATCACCCAGTCACCCCCACCCCCCACCCTCCTCTTCTTCCACCACCCCCAGTTCGTTTTTCAGACTTAGGAGTCATTATGTTCTGCCTCCCTTTCTGATATTTCCTACCCATTTCCCCTCCCCTCCTTTCTATTCCCTCTCACTATTATTTATATTCCCCAAATGAATGAGAACATACAATGTCTGTCCCACTCCAATTGACTCATTTCACTCAGCATAATACCTTCCAGTTCCATTCACGTTGAAACAAATGGTGGGTATTTGTCATTTTTAATGGCTGAGGAATATTCCATTGTACACATAAACCATATCTTCTTTATCCATTCATCTTTCGATGGACACTGAGGCTCCTTCCACAGTTTGGCTATTGTGGACATGGTTGATAGAAACATCAGGGTGCAGGTGTCTTGGCGTTTCATTGCATCTGTATCTTTGGGGTAAATCCCCAACAGTGCTATTGCTGGGTCTTAGGGCAGATCTATTTTTAACTCTTTGAGGAACCTCCGCACAGTTTTCCAGAGTGACTGCACCAGTTCACATTCCCACCAACAGTGTAAGAGGGTTCCCTTTTCTCCACGTCCTCTCCAACATTTGTGGTTTCCTGCCTTGTTAATTTTCCCCATTCACACTGGTGTGAGGTGGTATCTCATTGTGGTTTTGATTTGTATTTCCCTGATGGCAAGTGATGCGGAGCATTTTCTCATGTGCATGTTGGCCATGTCTATGTCTTCCTCTGTGAGATTTCTGTTCATGTCTTTTGCCCATTTCATGATTGGATTGTTTGTTTCTTTGCTGTTGAGTTTATACATGGAAATCTCCCCCATGTCTTCCTCTGCCCTAAAAATTTATGTCTTCGAATTGTTGAATCACATTCCATGTGTGGACATACTAGAACCTTTTACCCATTCACCATTTGCAGGACATATTTGTTGATTTTTAATCTTGACAATCATCACAAAACAGGAATAAACACTTTGGGACATATTTTGGGTGAACATAAGTAATTCATTTATAGCATTATCTAGTAACATGAAGTTTGTATTGTATCATTAAGATTTTGTTTAGCTCTACAAGAAACTGCCCAGGCATGTTCCAAAATGGCTGGGGCATTTGGCATCTCCCCAGCAGTAAAGGAGAGTTCCTGCTGCCCCACATCCTGGGCACCATCTGATGTTGACGTGGTATTGAATTTTACCCATGCTGATGGAAGTCTGGTGCTACCTCACTGTTTCAGTGTGTAATCTCCCAGTGACTTATCATGTGGGAAATCTTTACACAGGTGCAATACTTCTCTGTGTACATTTGTGGTAAGGGGTCTGTTCACATCTGTTCACCCACATCACCCAAATTCACTGATGCACGCGGAGCATCTTCCCAGTAACGGTGCAACACCCCCCAAATCTCATATCCCGTAAAAGGATTCATGGCCAAAGGCCCCAAATTCCCTCTTTGACTGAACCCTTCTCTTTAACTGCACAACTGAAGTCTCAGTTGCTGATGAAAGGATCCCATCCAGCTCTGAGAATGGAATTTCCCAGGGCCTGGGTCCTCACACCATGAACCACTGAACAGGAGAATGTGACCAGGGAGCTTCACTTCCCATAGTGGTGTTGATTCTTTCACATCTCACTTTCTCTCCTGCCTTTAAAGCTGAGCCTTTCTGAGCCACTGAGGAGGTTGTGGCTGCACTTCCTCACAAATTTAAATCACTGTGTAAATGTTACTACCCATATACAATGAACAGTAATAGCCTCGTCCTTAGGCTGGGCAACTGTGATGCTGAGGGCGGCTTTGTTCCCAGAGATGGATCCAGAGAAGCGATCAGGGACCCCAGAGGGTCAGCTGTTTGTCCTGTAGATTATTGTGTGAGGAGCCTGCCCTGGAGTCTGCTGGGACCAGCTAGGGTAGTTACTTATAGTGACTGACCCAGAGCTGAGGCCACATGTGAGTGTGACTGTCCCTCCTGGAGACACTGAGAGTGATGGCTCCTGGGTGACCACAGTCTGAGATTCTGATCCTAAAATCAAAAGGAGAGAAAGGTGTAATATGGGAGACAAGGGTCACATGAGTCCCTGTTTTATGAGCTCCCCACACATGCAAAGTCTTTTCCCTGACCTGAGCCATAGGCAAGGAGCCCAAGAAGAAGTACCGTCCAAGCCATGGTGGAGACCCTCACAGATTGCAGCTTCCTCAGGCTCCTGGGATGGAATGGGGTGTCCCTGGACCTTTTCATGTCTCCTGTCCTATGAGGTTAAGAAGGCACTTCATGCACATCAGCTTCCTCTCTCTCTCTGCCCTAGAGTCACCAGCATGTCCCCTAGGAGACTTTGAAATGATCAGATAATGGGACCTCAAATGCACAAATGATTGCATGGTGACCTGAGAAACTGGGTGTCAGGAGGACATCTTTCAGCAAATGACTGCCATACTGTCTCTAGTGACCTCTGTCCCAAGGTTCTTGTCAGGAAAGTCTGAGAGCTGAATGAGGAGATGGACGTGTTTTCACCCCCTGGCCTCATATCTACTTCACCTCAAATCTAACCCATCCCTGGAACATTCTCTTCCCTCCCCAGTGACATCCCCTCATCTGTCCTTGGAACGTCTTAGCGGTGCCTCTTCCAGCAGTGAGAACACTGGGAATCTCAGGGCCCCAGAGGTAGAGGCACTGGTGACAGAGGTAGAGGCACTGGTCTCCTCTCAGTTAATCATAGACCCTCTTGCAGTAGTCCCCGGGGAGCTGAACAGGGATGTCTCTTTATCAGAAATGAACATGACATTGTGTGAACAGGTGATGCTCATGGAGCATTTTGTTTTGTTTTGTTTTTGTTTTTGTTTTTCCATGGAGCATTTTGAACTCCATTCCCCTTTGTGTTCTGCTGATGATTGTATTGTATGATTGTCCTGTCCATCCATCATTCCATGAAAATCATGTCTGGACTGGTTACTCCATGACATAGCAGAGGACAAATTATGAGGCCTGTGTGATCCAGAGCTGAGAGCTCTTGTGGCTCCAAGGTCCTAGGTGCAGGAAAGTCACCCACAGGGAGGACCCTGCTTGCTCTAGTGTGCAGGGGCCAGTGATAGATGTTCCTGGTCTTCCTCACCCAGCCCCTGACACCCAGGAGCAGCCCACTCGCGGCCCCTGCTGGCCTCAGACACCATGTCCCCCAGCCTGTATCAACCTTCCCAGTCCCTCTGAAAGGGCCTCTGACCTTTGCAGTTGGACCTCTGATGTCACCACCCAGGACAGTAGAATTAGCAGGTCAGCTCTGTGGGGTTGAGCCATTCATTTTTCCAGGGCATCAACGCCCTCATTTAGACATTTAACTGAAATACTTATGTCTCAGTATGTTTCATGATTTCCTGACTCTGGAGTTTGTATAGGCCTTGTCCCTGGCATCATTATTGGGATTTAATGCACTTGAAGTGAGCTCAAGATTTAAAGTCTCTAGAGAAGCCCATTGGTTCAACCTGGGTAATATTTCTACTTGGGGTACCCTTATAAGCTGACTTACTTGGTTTTTGTTGTTGTTGGCAGGATCTCCTGTTAGGTTCACCAGCCCTCATGTGCATGTCTTGGCTTTTATCTCTGTCCATGCAATGAGAGTATCATGCATTCAGGGATGACATGTCCTTGGTCCTTGGTTACTTCTGTGGCTTCTCATTTATTCTTGGATATTACCCTTACAACAATTTTTTTGTAAGGACTTGTTGTTATGTTTAAGATATTTTTGGTCTACTTGTGTAATTTTGCTCAGTACAAAGGTTGATATTAAATAACATTGCTCTAAATGGTCTATAAAATTGATATGCAGAGCTTGGCTGGCTCATTAGGTTATGTTTCTTCCTTCAGCTCTGATCATGATCCCAGAAATCTGAGATAGAGGCCAGCATTGGGCTCCTTGCTCAGTAGGGAGTCTGCTTCTCCCTCTCCCTCTGATCCTCATCCTGCTCCTCGTCTCTCACTCACTCATTTTCTCAAATAAATTAATGAAATCTTTTACAAGAATTAATATGATACCAATGCACCCTCAGTTTCGCTGCCACTTACTTCCTGAAGGGATAACTGATAATACTGTCTTATATTTGCTCTAGTATTTTATATACACACACTCCCATTCGTACACACACCTACACAACACATATATATTACATAACACAATCTTGATTTTTTATGTAGTTCCATTGCTCCTCAGAAAACATAATCACTAGATTTTTAAAAATAGTTTTTTTTAATTTTTTTATTTATTTATGATAGTCACAGAGAGAGGGAGAGAAAGAGAGACAGGCAGAGGGAGAAGCAGGCTCCATGCACCGGGAGCCCGATGCGGGATTCGATCCCGGATCTCCAGGATCGCGCCCTGGGCCAAAGGCAGGCGCCAAACCGCTGCGCCACCCAGGGACCCCTTAAAAATAGTTTTTAAAGATTTCATTTATTTATTCATGAAAAAGAAACACAGAGAGAGGCAGAGACACAGGAAGAAGGAGAAGAGGCTCCAGCAGTGGGCCCGATGTGGGACTGGATCCCGGAACTCCAGGATCAAGTCCTGGGCCGAAGGCAGGCGCTAATCTGCTGTGTCACCTAGGGATCCCCTAAACATTGATTTTTGACAAGCATTAGGATTCTTGACAAGCTTAGGATGCTCTCATTTTGATTCATAGTTCATCACTTATTCATAGGTTAATTTACCATAATTTCACGACTTTTCCACAGAGAAATATTCAAGTTGGTTTCAATTATTTCTTATTTTAACGTGTCTTAACTATATGTACCTGTATATTTTAACTTGGAGTGTATTAGCTAGATAATTTTCATTAGAGTTGACCTCAAAAATTTGTAATGGTGATGCAGGTCATATATATATATATATATTTAATATTAAAAATAGTACTTAAAATTTATGTTCCAAAATTGATTTACCAATTCATACTCTCATCATCACAGTATGAGATTTCCTATTTCAGCAGACAATTTCAGTGGAAAAGTCAAACTTAATATCTTCCAATTTTATAATTGAGATAACTTCATTGTTTAGTTGTAATCCACTTATTAGTGATACTACCTAGATCTATAAATTGGTTTTTAGATTATATTATATTTCTAGGGCTGCCATAATAAAGCACCACAAAATCAGTGGCTTAAAACAATAAAAAGGCATTTCTGCTGTTGATACACACCTCCACAGTCTGTAAGGAGGGGCCATGATCTGTTTGGAACCTTCAGAGGAGTCCATCATGCCTCACCATAACTGTAAGAAATTTGAGGACAATTTTTGGGGTTCCCTGTCTGCAGCTGCAGAACCACAATCTCTGTCTCCACCCTCCCATGGATCCCTCCTTGTCTCCATCTGACTGTCATGTTACAAGCACAGGAATCCATTGAATTAGGAGGTCACCCCACCCCCTTCATCACCACATCTGTACGAATTACATCTGCAGCACCCTTTTTCATTTAAGGTCACATTCTTAAGTCCTGAGGTCTACAATTTCAACATATATTCTTTGGTAGGATACAATTTACATGAGGATATTAGGAAAGATTAATCCTTTCCAAAAAGACTGATAATAATCACTATGATTTATTTACTATTTACTGATTGATTGATTGATTTATAAGTTTATATTTATTCATTCAAGGGAGACACACAGAGAGAGGCATGGGCACAGGCTCTGGGAAAAACAGGCTCCATGCAGAGAGCCTGACATGGGATTCCATCCCAGGAATCCAGGATCAAGCCCAGGGCCGAACTCAGGAGTTCAACTGCTGAGCCAAGCACGCGTCCTTTTTTTATTTTTAAGATTATTATTACTATTTTTAAATATGCAATGCAGTTGCATTGCACTGAAATACAACCCAATAAAGTGAACATTAAAAAAATAAAAAATTTTTCCATTTTTAATTTTTTATCTGTAAAGGAAGACTTTTAATGTTCCTTTTTTTTCCTAGAGGAGATGTATTTAGCCTCAATCTATAGTTCTGATCCTACACACATTTTGTAATACAAAATACCTGAATTTGTCTCTTTGTGAACTAATGCCTCCTGAGTCACTCATACATTTATTCAATGTTAGGACTCACACAGGGATGGAAATCAGTCCAGAACCTTCCCAATGCTCGTCTCCCCATGGCCAGTCTGCATTTATAGTGCTCTGGGTTCAGGTGTTTGGCCATGAGATGTCAGTAATCATATGATATTTGTATCCACACTGGATGAAACAAAGTATATGTGTCCCTTCCTCATCTGGGTCTCTCACTGGTCCCAGCACCACTATAGTGTAGCCCCCAGGGGTACTCAGTCTCGTCCTCAGGCTGGGCACTAAGAGATCGGTACATCAGATTTGCTCCCAAGAAGGGAGTCTGAGAAATCAGTATTTGTTGTTTTTATTATAAATAAATGGCCTAGACTTGGCCAATTTTTTCCTGGATCCAGTATGGATAGTGTCCTGTGCTGGTGGCATTGTTGAAAGTGACTGTCCCTCTTGGGGACATGGCCATGAAAGCTCCTGAGTCACCATGACCTGAGAATTGGTCCCTGAAATGAAAATAGACCCTTTTTAGGAATTAAGAAGAAAGGCAGATGGATCCCTCCTAAGGGTGCCTCTCAAATCTCCATGAATTGGTGAAGTGGGTGATGAGGGGGAGGAGAAGGAGAGGAGTCAAGATCATGGTATGGAATTTCCACAGATTCCCTGGCCTTAAAACTGGCCCTGGTCTCTGCTGGGATGTCTCTTTTCTCTTTAAGTTTTTCTTTATATTCCAAATATCTAACACAATGTGTAATAGGAGTGCAACTTAGTAATTCAAGACTTAAATAAATGAGCCTGTGCTCATCACAAGTGCACTTCCTTCATCCCCACCACCTTTGTAACCCATCCCTCAACCCACCTTCCATTTGTTTTTTTAAATAAATTTATTTATTTATTTATTTTTTTAAAATAAATTTATTTTTTATTGGTGTTCAATTTGTCAACATACAGAAAAACACCCAGTGCTCATCCCGTCAAGTGCCCACCTCGGTGTCCGCCATGCAGTCACTCCCACCCCCCGCCCACCTCCCCTTCTACCACCCCTAGTTCGTTTCCCAGAGTTAGGAGTCTTTCATGTTCTGTCTCCCTTTCTGATATTTCCCACTTATTTTTTCTCCTTTCCCCTTTATTCCCTTCCACTATTTTTTATATTCCCCAAATGCACGAGACTATATAATTTTTGTCCTTATCCGATTGACTATTTCACTCAGCATGATACCCTCCAGTTCCATCCAGTTCAAAGCAAATCTACCTTCCATTTGGTAAGCATTAGTCGGTTCTCAAGATTTAAAGGTTTGTTTCTTGTTTTCCTCACTTTTTCCCCTATGATATCTTGTTTCATTTCTTAAGTTCTACATGAGTGAAATTATATATTTGTCTTTCTATGTTTGACTAATTTCACTTAGCATTATACCCTTTAGCTCCACCACGTCTTTGTATATGATAATATTTCATAATTTTTATGGCTGAGTAATAGTCCATCATATATATATATATATATAATATTCCATCATCATTATATATAATATAATATAATATAATATAATATAATATAATATAATATAATATAATATAAATATATTATATATATATAATATTCCATCATCTCTCTGTATTCCTTTTCATTTATCAGTTGGGCTCACACTATAATTTGTGTATTGTTGGAAATGCTGCTATGAACCTCAGGATGCATGTATCCCTTTATCCCTTTATTTTTTTTAATTTTTTTAAATTTTTATTTATTTATGATAGTCACAGAAAGAGAAAGAGAGAGAGGCAGAGACATAGGCAGAGGGCGAAGCAGGCTCCATGCACTGGGAGCCTGATGTAGGACTCGATCCCGGGTCTCCAGGATCGTGCCTTGGGCCAAAGGCGGGCGCCAAACCGCTGCGCCACCCAGGGATCCCCTCCCTTTATCCCTTTAAATTAGTATTTTTGTATTATTTGGGTAAATAACTAGGAGGGTAATTGCTGAATCAGAGTATTTCTATTTTTAATGTTTTGAGTGGCCTCCAAACCATTTTCCAAAGGAGCTACACAAGTTTGCACACCCATCAAGAGGACAAGAGGGTTCCCCTTTCTCTGCATCTTTGCCACACCTGCTATCTCCTGTTGTGTTTGTTAGCTGTTATGACTGGTGTGAGGTGATATCTCAGTTTAGTTTTGATTTGTATTTGGGACGTTTCTTTTATCTCCTCCTCGGCTCCAGGGATGAAGAGCATGCTTGGTGGTATATTGTGCAAATAGGAGCCCACAGTGCAGGGCCCAGGCAGGTGGAACCATTTCAGTGGGTTTCAGGCCTGGCCAGCTCTGAGCAGGTGCACAGAGCCCCCTGCTGACAGCCTCAGGAGATCGGTCAAGATGGTGGGAACTGTGCAGAAGGAATGGAGCCCATTTTTGTTTTCAACAAATAAGCCAGAAAACAAACAAATAAGGAGTGTTATCTACTCTTGAGTCCCTCTGGAGAGTTTCTTTTTTTCGATGACTTCTGTTATCTTTTTCAGTTCTAAAATTTCCATTTGGTTTGTTTTGATGATTTCCCTTTCATTTCTGCATTTCTATTTTTTCCATTTGTTTGAAGAGTGTTTGTAATTTTACATCACATGGGTTTTATGATTGTTGCCTAAAACTACCTCTCCAATAATTACAGCATGTGAGTGATCTCAGTGTTGGTGGCAATAGATTCTCCTTTCTCATTCATAATTTTATTTTCCTGGATCTTGGCATATCATATTTTTTTATTGGATCCTGGGTATTATGGTTATCATATAATGAGATGCTTGGTCCTCAGTTATTTTTCTTCAAACAAATGATTCTCTTGCTGAGGTGCAGCAGGAGGTGAAGGGTGTTTGTGTCAGCTTCCCGGTGGCTCAAGTGAAAATGTTTACCACTCTGCTGCTTACTCTCTGCTGGAGAAGGTGGGCAGTGATTGCCACATCCCAGCTCCCATCAGGTGGGGGTGTGGGACAAGCTCTTTGCTGGGCCCTGCCAACACCATGGTGGGATGCACAGGACAGAAAGGAGCTGCTTTCCTTCAGGGAGTGGATCCTCTGCTCCCCACTGCATTCCTTGTCCTCACTGACACCAGGGAGTGGAGGATCAAATGCAGGTCCAGCTCCCTTGCCTCCTGCATCAAAATTCAGTATTTTAATGCTCAGGGAGAGCCCAGTCTCAGTTCCCCAGAGTTCAGACAGTCAGCAGCATTGGGTATATGACAACAAATCAGTTTTGCCTTATACCACTGCATTCATTCTCTCTGCTGAGCAATGGGATTCAGATGAGCTACCCAGGACCACCAAAATCATAGGTGGGAAAACCTGGAGTGCAAACTACTCACCTAGGCCTGCCTTGCCCAGATTTGTTGATGTTCCCATGTGATGGAGGCTCAGTTATCTCCTGAGTCTGACACCGTGGTGGCTGGGTATTGGGGCACTGCCTGCTTCTGCCAGGAGGATATGGACACCATGTCTCTGCTGAGCAATAATGTGAACCCTGCATGAGGCACAGTTTGGGGATTCTTTAGTGTGTGTAATTGGTGGGCAGGTTTCTCCAAATATTTCCTCCACTCAGGCCAACTTATCTCCATATCCTCTGCATAAGAGTTGGTGCTTTTGGACTTTTAGTGTTTTCTGGTTTGATTTTTTGGATCTCAGCCTTTGAATGTTTCTTGGTTGGAGGAACCTACAGGATCTTGTCTCTCCTGTGGGGGACCTAATACAAGGAAAGGAACCAGGGTACACACTGTTGTGTTTTCCTCAATTTGTTTGAACTCTTCCTTCCTCCTTCTTCTACCATCTGATATCTTCCTATACTTGTTTGTTGTAGTGTGTCAGAACATCTCAGTTGTAAGAGAGAGGACTGCATGAGTGGGAGCACTTCCTACGGTGCAGAACTGGGGATCCTCATGGTGCCTGCTCTGAATGCCTTCTTCCAGGGCTAGGATGGTGGGGATCCTGCTGTGCTGCTGTGATGGAGGTGATTTATCTTGACTCTCAAGCTGTGTAAATAAAAGACAAAGAACACGATTATTATTTTTATCTTACTATTTACAGGGTAATAAATAGTCAATACATTGCATAACGAAGAATTCAATGTGAGAAGTTTTACAGACTGGCTGAAAACCAGTAGATCACAAATGTCTGGCTTTCTCTTCTTAAATGCAGAAGAGTTGAGAGAAGAAAATTTTATTACTTTTCCCTTGTGCATTTTACGTAGAAATTTTGTTCTGTAATAATTTTATATTTACAGCAAAATTGCAAATACAGAATAGAGATCTCTTCGTTTCACCCAGCTTTTCCAAATGATAACATTTGTGTTGTTATGAATCATTTATAAAAACAAGTACTTACCAGTGTTCTGATCATCTTGCAAAATTGCAGACTTTATCTAGATTTCAAAGTTTGTTTATTTATTTATTTATTTATTATTTATTTATTTATTTATTTGCTTACTTATTTTAACACTGTTTTGCCTGTAATCAATCCAACTAACAACATTGCATCTATTCATCAGAACATACTAAAATCCTCCAATATATGAATTTTCCGTCTATCTTTGTTCATGATTTTGGTGATTTGGAGACAGCTGGTGTGGTATTTTGTAAAATGTCCTACAATATGGGTTTGTCTGATGTTTTCTTTTTTTTTAAAGGTCTTATTTATTTATTCATGAGAGACACACAGAGAGAGGGAGAGACAGAGACACAAGCAGAGGGTGAAGCAGGCTCCATGCAGGGATCCTGATGTGGGACTAGATCCCGGGACTCGATCCTGGACCTCCCGGATCAGGCTCTGGGCTGAAGGCAGGTGCTAAACCGCTGAGCCACCGGGGCTGCCCCTATTTGATGTTTTCTCATGATTACGCTAAAGTTATGAATTTGGGGGAAGAATAGCACAGGTGAATTTATGTTCTTAGTGCATTACTGGGAATGCACTAAGTGTTAATATGTCATATTAACATGACATATCATTGAGCATATGGGTGGGAGACGGTGCCCCTTGGTGCTATTTTAAATGATTCTTTTTCTGTACATAATCTATGTGATGACAGTCTATTGGATTTTGGCCATTCTGATAGGTGTGCAATGGTAGCTCATTCATGTTTGCATTTGCTTATCCCTAAAGATATATTAATTGGAACAGAATATCACAGTTTTATATCCCATCTGCCTATCTCCTTCTGTGAAATATCTGGTAATGTCTCTAAGTTACTTTTTAGTGAGTTTTTTTTCTAGTGCTTTGTTTGAGAAGTTCATTGCATAGCGTCTTTCTTCCCTTCCTTCCTTTTTTCTTTCTTCCTTGTTCTTTCTTTTTTTCTCTCTCGATACCCTTTCTTTCTTTCCTTCTTATATGGATTTGTATTTGTGTATTTATGACTGCTCAACTCTCCAGAAGTTTGGCAATTTATCTGAAATGCATTCTGCTTCTGGTTTATTGATCTTCTCTGTTAGGTGATATTTTTGTTACTATTCAGGGGAAATGGGACACATCTTCTCTTACAGACATTTAACATCACATTTTCCAGTCAGGCAGGTCATACTAAATGTGGTTCCATGCCAGTCATGGTACCAGCTGCTCTCCATCAGTTCCAGTGTTTCTGAAACCCCAAGTGTCTGTGTTCTGCTGCTATAATCTTTGCCTATGAAGTTGGCCAAATACACCAGTGTTTCTAATGGCTTGGTGAAGAAGAAATAACTCTTCTCTGGAGTGACACCAGGGTTGGTAGTAAAAGTCCTTATGACGATCCCATCTGGAGGCTTGGAGAACACACAGCCTGAATCCATACATGTTGCAAACTAGCTTCCAAACAACAAGCCATTTTGTTCAGGCCCAATGGATTGAGGACAGAACTAAGAAGGTTTGATCTCAATTTCCCACAACTACTTGTCACCTGTACAGCGATTTCAGCATAACCTGGCACTGAGTTGTCCTCTGCCAGCGCCTGGGGTGATTACCAATCTAGGGCCATCTAAATTCAGTGTTAAAGGTTAAACGTCCCCAGAGTATCCCATAAGTCCACAGGTCATTACACTTCTGCATAGGTTTCCCTCATTACCTTGTGTGTTACTGGGTTCTTCTTTGTTGCTGTTGTTGTGTGAGTCCCCCTGTATCTGATTGTCATTTTTTGCTAACAAGCATTGACTCACATTTTTCTTTTGAGAATCATCATAAGCATTAGATAATAAAGAGGCTAGTTAAAATGTATTTCCTTTGGGGTGCCCGGGTGGCTCAGTTGGTTAATCATCCCACTCTTGGTTTTGGCTCTGGTCGTGATCTCAGGGACCTGAAATCTAGCCCTGTTCAGCTCAGCTGAATTGTTCTCAGCTACCTGTTCAGCTTGGAATCTGCTAAAACTTCGCTCTCCTCTCCCTCTGCCCTTCCCCACACATTCTCTCTCTTCTGCACTAATAATAAATTCTTTAAAAATAATTTCTTATATATTTAACATATGTGTTTATTTTTTATGTGTTTATTCATTTATTCATGAGAGAAACAAAGAGAGGGATGCAGAGACATAGAAAGAGACAGAAGAAGGCTCCATACAGCCTAATGTGGGACTTGATGCTGAGACTCCAGGATCTCACCTGGAGGCGGTGGCAGACCCTTACCTGCTAAGCCACCCAGCCATCCCTTAATATATGTGTTTAATGCTTATATACTTTTTGAAATATAATTTCAAATATATAATATGTATATATATATTGATTACAAATTAGATGCAAGTATGAATATATTTTTTCTCTAAGTGAAAATCAGTTACCACGGATGACAGTATAGCATGTTACAAGTTAGCCCCCTGAAGAAGATCTTGAATCTATGAGGCAACAGGAAGACTGAGGTGATGACAATCCTGTGCAAAGAATGGGAGCCAAGTAATACAAATGACCCCCCTCTGCATCTTTTCCCTCATCACTGAAAGGAACTCCTGTTGATGAGGGAGGAGGTAAAGGAAAGAATCAGGACAGGGCAGAGAAGCCCCAGCACTCTGCTCCCTGAAGACTCACTGTTGACATTCCTATCCTCCCCTCCTCAAGAGTTTTTCACCTTAGACCCAGGTAGCAATACTGGTGATTTTTTTTAACGTGTAAATTTGCCCAGTTATAGGATATCTCCTCCTGCCTGAACATCATCTCTGAACAGGACTCCATGGGGATTGAGGATGAAATATGACAGGAGAATGTGAGTCAGAACTGAGAACTCATGAGACTCCAGGGACATCTGTGAAGCACAATCACACATCACTGAGGACACTGCCTGCCCCCCTTGCAAGAATTTATTTATTTTCTTAGATGTCTGGCCCAGAAGTCTGTTCTCCCAGACTCATGCAACAGCGCCCCCTGCTGCGCTAACATGCTTAGCCCACCATCCTTTTTACACCACCCAAAACTCCTGGGATGGTGTCCAGACTATGCAACTGACATTTTATGCAATTGACATTTTAAGTCACTGCCCAGAATGGGAGAATCAGGAGGTGCCCCTTGTCGCCTTTGGCCCTGAGACTTTTTTCTCAAATCACTAATGGCCTCCAGATATTAAATACCTGATGTATTGCATGGTGCTCATATTACCAGATATTTCAAAATTATCTGACATTGAGTGCTTCTTCCAGGTGCCTGAGGTCCTTACAATTCTATCATCATCCTGAAACAAGTAAGGGTCATGAGGTCCTCAAGGTACCAAGGTGGTTCACACCTTGAAATAATTCTATGTGAATTCTTCTTTCCTTTGAACGTTGCTGTTGTTTTGTTGTTGCCTATATATTTTCCTGTCTGGGATAGTTCTCAGTGATAAGGCTTTTCAGCCTACATTTGCTATGACAATATAATGCCATCAAGGAAATGTGTCTTCCACTCCTACTGACTTGTGTGAGTTCAAATTTTCCCTTGAATGTTAGTCAGAAATTCTAATTTGTTTGTTTGTCTGATATACTTAGTATTTTTAAGGCTCATTCTATTACTTACTCAGAATGATGATTCCTATCAAGAGAACACTACTAAAGATGGACTTTTCCTCAATTCTGAGGAGTTCTTCAACCTCCCCTGTACTCAAATCCTCGTGGTCCTGCACTCCACACACATTGGACCCTAAACTAGATGTTTTGTTCAGAATTCCATGGAATTCACTGGGGTTGTGTTTCTAAGATCTGAGTCCAATGAATAGCTATTATCAACATCTTGTCTCACAGTGAACAAGAGGGGATGAACAGTAGACATTAAGGAGTTAAACTGGGGGCAGTGCCCAAATGGCAGGATGGCACCGAGTGTGGAGCTGTATTTGGATGGTGATGGTTGTAGCTTCACTATATTTAAGTCATCCAATCCATTCCCACTGTGTCCTCAAACTTATTTAAAACTGTTGATTTTCTGGCAATCTTTATAGTTTTCAGTTCACACGTCTTATTTTTCCTACTAGTTATATTCCCTCCTAAATGTTTTATTCTTTTTGAGGCTATCCTAAATAGACTAGTTTATTAATGTGTTTTTTTGGGCTTCTTAATTTTTGATATAGACAAAACTACCTGATTGTTATTGGGCATTACCACTTGAACTCCAGTAGAAGATACTAGATAGATTCCATTGAGGGTTGATGATAGAATTTGCTCCCTATTTTGGAACAGTAGGAACAAGAAATGAAACAGGAAAGAATATGCGTAGGAAGCTTTGCACCCATGACCTTAAAATAAGCAATCTCACATGATTGACGGTATGCACAGGAGAAAGTAGATGACAAAATAGAATGGGTGCTGCCTTCACCTCTTACGGGGAAAATAGAAAACCCTAAAGCAGTTCTTCTTTTCCAGTTTGACATACACCTGATTTATGTTTTCTAGAACCTATGTAATCATTTGTGAAACATGTATTTCACAAGGACCAAGAGTTCTCTAATGCAGATGAAGGAGAAATAGGTCGGGTGAGGAAGGAGCTTCACTCTTTGTTCCTCACCTAGTGATTTTGGCAGGACGGAGAGGAGAGAAATGTTTCTAGCACTTTGGTTCCTCAGGATGTAGCCCCTCGGAGAGGACACCAACCTCGCTACAAGCAGCCTTTCTCTGCTGGTGCCCAGCTCCTACTTCCTCCTCCAGGCTCTAACATCTGGAGGACCTTGATTCCCCTTCTCTGAGAACAATGATATCTAGGGAATACCCCTCAAGATTTGACACACACCTAGGACTGTTGGATTATTTGAAGGTGGAGGGGAAGAAAGCATATTTCACTCCAGTGAAGCATCTTTTTTTCTATTTATGCTGGAATCCTGCAGTTAGTAACTGAGAAGTTTCTGGTTATAAATTATTTTCCAGATAATTATACCTTATTTTATTGATTCATATGTTCCTGTGCTGAAACTTTTTCCATTACAAATCAAGAAGTTACAGAACGTATTCACTATTGTGTTTCTAGAGCAAGAGCCATATATTCATAAAGTACATAATTTTCAAAAATGTGGTGGTATCTGAACTGTATATAAATATCTAAAAAACATAGGTATCAAAACAAACACATAGGTATCAGTGGGATATGATATTTGAATAAAAAAAGGCCAGATTGTGAAAATAAGGGTAATTCATGTTGAGGAGGATGGGGACCATCTAAGTGAGTCCTTATGGAAGGAGGTTGTCAAAGACCAGCAGTCCTCCCCTGAGATGTGTGGGTCTGCCCCACCTCTGAACTCTCCAAGTGAGGAAGGATTTGAATGAGAATTCTGGGGAATGTATATGGACCTTCAACAAAACTAAGGTTCCCTTACAAAGATGCATCTTTCCTATATGAGGTAGTGGCCTACTCCCATACATCGACTCCACATGTTTGCCCATCTCTGCTTCTGGTCTTAGACAAAGGCAAGCATAAGAAGGAGATGTTGGAGACAGAATTATGAAATTCTGTCATAGAAAAACGTGGTGCAGGGGAAGGATTTCTCTGGGCCTGTTAAGGAGTGAGAGAGGCGCTCTTCATGGAATTCCAGATGAAGGGGAGATTTCCACCCTGTCTTCTGAAAATGGAGGAGATAGGTGTTTGAGGAACCAAGTCAATAACAGAGGGATAGGAGCTCAAAAGTTTGAAGATGCCCAGGAGAGGAGAGGAGGTTAAGCAAATAGTGCAGGGTGAGGGAGGACCGTTGAAGGCAAAGGGAATGGACCTCCTATGTTTGGAGTATTGCAGGTTCCTGGGCACAGAGCCCCCACCCCTTCACAGGAGAGCTGTCTGAGGAACCTGCAGAATGTGCTGGAGTGAATGGCTAAGGGCATGAGGAAGTTGGATGGATACAGAGAACCTGGGAGAAGATTGATCCTTTCACAGCTCAGGCTACAGTCAGGTCAGAGAAGCCCCTGTGAACTGAACAACTTGTCATCTGCAAATCATCGTAGACTTCCAATTTGAGGGAGCTCCTCCTCACTCCTCTCAGGAGGCTCCCAGTTCTTCTTCCCATCACAAGGGACCTGTCCTCAGTTGCCCTCTCTGATGTTTGGTCACTTGTACAGGGACCTTAATCATGCTGATTTTGTACTCTTGGTGCTCATGTGTGCAGAGTAGAAACAGGTGGGAGTTCTGGAATCCCACATGGTGGGGGGCATGGAGTTTGGTGGGCACCATGTCCTGTAAGTGAAGGCAAGATCTGCTCTCTGAGCTACACTGGGGTAGCAGGTGGTGTTCTCATGCGCATTTTAGGTCACAATTAGGCATTAAACAATGAAGGAAATATGACAGCACAGCATCTTGGGCACCACCATGACACCTGGGTACAGTCTTGCTCCTTCTTTCCTTTTGCTCTTGGGAATGGAGGTTCTCATGACATATGGGGTCTTATTTCCCCATGACTGTTCTGTACATCATTCTGGACTGGTAATGGCTTTGTCACAGGAAGAAGGAAGAGATGACATAGGTTTCCATGTGGGTTGAGGGAAAACCACCATCCAGTTTCTATAACCAGAAGGTTATACTCACAGCACAGGAGAGTCTCAAATGGGTGGAGCTATTGTTCCGAGTCTCATTGGAGTAGGCTCAGGCCCTTCTCACATGTGAAGAAATTTAGCATCAGTCCTTCTTTCTTTACAGCTGCCCAGAGCACCCTGGTGTCCCAACAATCGTGACCTGTATTTATCAAAATGGTACTTCACAGTTGGTTTTTTCAGTGACAGAATAAGATAAACCACTTGAAAACTTTTAAATGAAAATGTATCATACTCAAATATGGAAATAAGTAATGAAATGTGGACAGAAATAAAGAATGAAAAATTTGGGTTAATAATACATAACAGGTACACTTTATTATGAAGAAGAAAATCATCCAAAAATGTTTAAATACACCAATTTCCTTAGAAAAAAATACTCAATATAATTAGAACCTATTCCTCAAAAAGTAATAAGATACAGTCAGCTTTAATATAAAAACTAAAGAAAATGAAGATACAAACATTCAAAATCTTTGGAATACAACAAAAGTAGTCCTAAGAAAGAAATACATCACAATACAAGCATCCCTCGAAAATTTTGGAAAAAAAAAAAAAAACAGATACACCAGACAACCTCACAACTAAAGGACCTGGAGAAGAAGAGTAAATGAAACCTACACCAAGCAGAAGAAGAGAGCAGAGCTCCATGAAATAGAAACCAGAAGAACTTTAGAACAAATCGACAAAACCAGAAGTTGATTCTTTTAAAGAATAAATAAGATAGATAAACCATTAGCCAACCTTAAAAAAAGAAGAGAGAAAAGACTCAAATTAATAAAATCATGAATGAGGAAGGAGAGATCACCCCAACACAAAGGAAATACAAATGATTTACAAATCTTATTATGAGCAGCTATAGGCCAATAAATTAGGCCATCTAGAAGAAATGGACACATTTCTGGAAAACCACAAAATACCAAAACTGGAACAGGAAGAAATAGAAAACCTGAATAGGCTGATAATCATGGAGGAAATTGAAGCAGTCATCAAAAACCTCCCAAGACACAAAAGTCCAGGGGCAGATGGCATCCCTAGGGAATTCTATCAAATGTTAAAAGAAGAAATAATGCCTTTTCTGCTAAAGCTGTTTTGAAGGATAGAAAGGGACAAGATACTTTCAATCTTGTTTTATGAGACACCATCACCTTAATTCCAAAACCAGGAAAAGTCCCAACCAAAAAAGAGAACTATAGACCAGTATCTCTGATGAACACAAATGCAAGGATTCTCAACAAGATACTAGCCAATTGGATCCAGCACTACATAGTGGAAAGGGAGGTGGGGAGGTGACTGGGTGATGGGCACTGAATGGGGCACATGGCAGGATGAGCACTGGGTATTATATTATATTTTGGCCAATTGAACTCCAATAAAAAAATTTTAAAAATTAAATTAAAAAAAGAAAAAATGGATCCAGCAGTACATTAAGATTATTCACCATGATTAAGTGGGATTTATCCTCCAGATGCAGTGTTAGTTAAACATTTGTAAAACAATCAATGTGATACATCACATCAACAAGAGAAAAAGAAAACCAAATGATCTTGTCAATACATGCAGAGAAAGCATTTGAAAAGATACAGCCTCCATTCTTGATCAAAACTCTTCAGAGTGTAGGGGTAGAGGAAATATTCCTCGGTGTCTAAAAAACCATCTATGAAAAGCCTACAGCAAATATCATTCTCAATGGGGAAGCTCTGAGAGCATTTCCCCTAAGATCAGGATCATGACAGGGATATCCACTCTCACCACTGTTACTCAACATAGTACTAGAAGTCCAAGCCTCAGCAATCAGACAACAAAAAGAAATAAAAGGCATTCAAATGGGCAAAGAAGGTCATTGGCAAATATCTTCTCCCATTCTGCAGGTTGTCTTTTAGTTTTGTTGACTGTATCCTTTGCTGTGCAAAAGCTTCTTATCTTGATGAAGTCCCAATAGTTCATTTTTGCTTTTGTTTCTCTTGCCTTCATGAATGTATCTTGCAAGAAGTTACTGTGGCCAAGTTCAAAAAGGGTGTTGCCTGTGTTCTTCTCTAGGATTTTGATGGAATCTTGTCTCACATTTAGATCTTTCATCCATTTTGAGTTTATCTTTGTGTATGGTGTAAGAGAATGGTCTAGTTTCATTCTTCTGCATGTGGATGTCCAATTTTCCCAGCAATGAGATACGATCTCACACCAGTGAGAATGGGGAAAATTAACAAGACAGGAAACAACAAAGGTTAGAGAGGAGGTGGAAAAAGGGGAACCCTCTTGCACTGTTGGTGGGAATGTGACCTGGTGCAGCCACTCTGGCAAACTGTGTGGAGGTTCCTCAAAGAGTTAAAAATAAATCTGCCCTATGACCCAGCAATTGCACTGCTGGGGATTTACCCCAAAGATACGAATGCAGTGAAATTCTGGGACACCTGTGCCCCAATGTTTCTAGCAGCAGTAATAGCCAAACTGTGGAAGGAGCTTCGGTGTCCATTGAAAGATGAATGGATAAAGAAGATGTGGTCTACGTATACAATGGAATACTACTCAACCATTAGAAATGACAAATACCCACCATTTGCTTCGACATGGATGTAACTGGAGGGTATTGTGCTCAGTGAAATAAGTCAATCGGAGAAGGACAAACATTATGGTTTCATTCATACAGGTAATACAAACACTAGTGAAAGGGTTTATAAGGGAATGGAGAGAAAATGAGTAGGAAATATCAGAGAGTGTGACAAATCATGAGAGTCTCCTAACTCTGGGAAATGAACAAGCTGTAGTGGAAGGGGAGTTTGGCGGGGGGATGGGGTGTCTGGGTGATGGGTACTGAAGGGGCACTTGATGGGATGACACTGGCTGTTATACTATAACATGGATAAACGAACTCCAATAAAAAATACAAAACAAACAAAGAAAGAAAAGAAAGAAAACAAAAGAATCTAAGAAACCTTCAGAGATCATAGTTTGATTTGATTATATATATACATTTTCAGGTGTGTGGGTGCCTCAGCGATTGTCTGATTCTTTTTTCTCCATTTGAAAGCAGTCATTTATTAACTGGCCACATTACAAAAATAATCATGGTAGATACCTTAGTTCATCCTTCTAATAAGCCAATTGATCTGTTCTTCCCAGTTCCCAGCATCTCCAAATTCTTCAAAATGAGTGGTCTTTTTCTTCATTCTGTCACATGGAGAAGATTATTTGAAGGGCCATAAAAAGTTGTTTGTTTCTTTGAAATGTTTCCCAACAGTATAGATCGTGTGAATCAGATCCTCCATGCAGATGATGCCATATTTACCACGAGATCGAGCAATCAATGTGTTTCCTATCAGAGCATTTCGCTTCTTGTTGATCTTGCCATAACCATACTTGTAGATCAACTAATTCACTGACTTCAGGTTTGGGTACACCCTACTGTATATGTTTCCACAATCCTCAGGATGTAGACTGAAGCCCTGTTGAGCTTAACAAATGTGCCATTGAAGACCTGGCGAGGCAAAGAAGCTGTAACACCTTTGGAAACTTTGGGTTCACATCATCGATACATCCAATCCTGATGACAAATGTTAATTTGGGTTCTGCAGGCACGTAGAAGTTGCCAGCTTTTCTCACCATCCTCGCCATTCGCATCTCAGTTCTGTACATCTGCCCGGAGTCCTCGTGTTAATGCTTAGCCTTTTCATAGATTAGCTTCCTCCTTATCTTTCAAAGCATCTTTTGGGTGACTTTTTTCTCAGACACTTGATCTTTAACTCTTCAAAATTCCTTCCTTTTTCTTAAGTGTTTCTGGCACAGCAGGAACCCTCTTTTTCTTCGGTTCTGCACCCTCGATGGTTCCAGCCAGGAAAGAGCGTCAGTGTCTGATTCTTGATTTTATCTCAGGTCATGACCTCAGTGTCATGGGGTCGAGTCTCACCATGTCAGATTCAGCACTCAGGGGGTAGTCTGCTAGAGATTCCCTCACTCCCTCTCCCCTTGCCTCTCCACAACTCGTTCTCTCCCTTTCTGTATCTCTCTAAAAATAAATGTCATATATATGACTTATATATATTTTAAACATTGAAAACAATAGAAATTTTAAACTCTTACAGAAATAAAGACAATAGGGATACATACACATGACACATAAAATACAGAAAAAGAAAAATTGCGGAATATAGTGAACTAAAAAGAAGAAATACTGTTTCAAATGTTCTAAATAAATTATGAACAGTGAGATTGTGTTATCAGACTAATATATCAGACCCTATAACCATTGTGGATTATTATAGATATGGAGTGGGTTTTCATAAAGATAATTGCTCTTAGAACAGTCATACTAATAAATGAACAGAGTAAAATTACATGATCTCACTAGACCTTGAAAGAAATTTTGACTAATGTGAAAGCAAAGTCCTCATAAAAACCACATGAAGAGAAACAGAGAAATTTTACAATGATGAGTCGCTTTCTTGAACAGACATAGAACTCAGTCTCACACCGAGGAAAATAGTTAATGGGGTGGTGGTGGGAAGACATTTCTACCATTTCAGGAATGTGCAAATGTGACCTAAATACCATTAAATTGAACATTTTGGGGAACCGTGAGTGTCTCGGAGGTTTAGTGCCTGCCTTGGGCCCAGGGCATGATCCTGAAATCTCGGGATAGAGTCCCACATTGGGCTCCATGCATGGAACCTGCTTCTCCCTCTGCCTGAGTCTCTGCCTCTATCTCTTTATGTGTCTCTCATGAATAAATCAGTAAAGTCTTAAAAAATAAATAAATAAATAAACTCAACATCTTTCTTCAAGTATCAGACAATGCAAGTGAACAAGAAAAAATTCCTGGTTAGGCTTCAGCATTGATGGGAATGGAAAGGGAGTTATGTCAAAAGATCCAAATCTATTATTCAGATATAGATACTCTGGAATTGGTGCATCAGTGACAGAAGCAATCACCCAATGAGCAAAAAGAACAGGCATTCATATTGAAGATGAGTCAGAGGATTCCATGCATCTGGAAACTTCCAGAAATAGCTAAATGACCAAGGATGAGATCCTGGATTCCTCAGAGGTCAGGTGGGAGATGAGCACCCTGGCCCTGCCATCCCCATTCCACGTATTAAGTAGAAAGAGACCCTGTGTCACCTGATGGGGGAGATGACCTTTCTGTGTCCTATGAGGCCTTTTTTTTTCTTTGAGGCATCTTTTCTCAGAAGATGCTACACGAGTATCTTTGGGGACACAAGGGAAGGAGTAGCACTGAGACCCAGGTGGCAGCCCTGTATAGACCTGAACCCATGTTGGCAACAGGAACTGCAGGCACAGGAGGCACACACTGAGCCTGTGCAGCTTTTGGGACCTCCCCCTCCCAGCAGATGACAATGGGTTTCTGGTCTCCATTCTCAAGGACCTGAGATTCTATGTGAGCCTTGAAATGCTGTCACCAGAGGGGCAGTGAAACGTGACCTCATCCTCCAGGCTCAGACCAGCAATAGTTAGAGAGCCAGAGCTGCCAGACATGGAGCCAGAGAATGGACAGGGTCCACAGAAGGTCCAGCAATCATAATACATGAGGATATAGCTGCCCATTCATGGAGCTGTGGGTAGCAGGACACATATTGGACACTCCTGATGTGTCCTGATTCAGACAGAGCTAGATTCAGGGTCCCTGATTCTGCCCTGACCTGTTATGGACTCTGTCCTCAGGGCAGCTGAATTTGGCACCCAGGAATCAGTGCTCAATGTAAGAAAATCATACAATATCTTGCTCTCAAGGACAGGCTTCAAGGAGAAGTTTAAGAGAATGTGGAAAGAATGATAGACAAATTCCTTGAGGGGAGTCTCAGACGCCTGTTTATATCAAACAAACAAAGAAGAACTGACTTGGTCAAACTTTCAGGACTGCACCAGCAGCCCTGTCACACTGGGAATGGCAGGTTTGTGTCTCACTTCCCCTCAGGCCTAGAGCACTGTGTGAGCACCAAGTGTGGGATCAAAGGACTGGCAGTAATAATCAGCCTTGTCCTCAGCCTGGAGCCCAGTGATGGTCAGGGCACCTGAGTTGCCAGACTTGGAGCCGGAAAATCAGTCAGGGACCACTGATGGTTGATCCCCATCACTGTCTAGGAGGAGTTTTGAAGCCTTTCCCAGGAGCTGTTGGTACCAGCTCGTACCAAACCTACTGATGTTTGTGCTTCCAGAGCAGGAGATGGTGACTCTCTGGCCCAGGGACCCCGACACTGAGGGCGTCTGATTCAGCACAGACTGAATCATTTCATGGAGGGGGATTTGTTTCTGGTGGTGAGGACTCACATGAGAAGAGACCTTGCAACAAACAAGTCCAGGTTTTGTTGGGTGACATAAATCTGTCGTTTATCTCATCTATCCTCGATCCAGTGAATCCCATAAGCAGGACTTAGAGCCAAATCTTAGAAATGGAGACTTTGTTATTCCACCCAGTGGATCTCCAGGTGGTTTTATATTGTCACCCGGGGTATCTGGAAGTTACGTATGCAGTGAGGGAGGAGTGTGAGGAATAGGGCAGAGACAGCACAGACTCTGGATCCTGAGCCCCACGTCCAAGCCTGGGCCTACCAACCCATTCTCTGTGCTCTCCTGATACTCACATTTTGGGGGAGGTTTCTCATGCAAACTTTCCCCTTTTTTTAAGGTTACACAAGCTCCTCCTTTGACTTTAGCCAGAGCTCCAGCTTAGTATAAGAGAGTATAGGAGTCGGGGGTAGGGTTTCACCCAGGAGTGACACAGGAGCACCTGCAAAAGTCCCAGAGACAGACACTCCCAGGGGATGTACAAGGGAGCACCACTGCTCTCTGGTGGTTGCAAGAGACGTGCGGACCTTGGGCTGATCTGGTGTCCAGGGTTCCTGTCCCCCATTCCTCCATGCTCACTAATCTAGTCTCTTCAGATTGGCTTCTTTTACTGAGAAATATACATGGAAGTCTCCCCCATGTCTTCTTCTGCCCTGAAAATGTATGTATTTGAATTGTTGAATCACATTCCATGTATGGACATACTAGACTTTTTTTACCCATTCACCATTTGCAGGGCATATTTGTTGTTTTCTAGGCTTAGCAATCATCAATAAAATAGGGATAAATATTTAGGGACATATTTTGGGTGAACACAAGTAATTGATTTATAGAATTACCTAGGGGCATGGATTTTTATTATATCTCTAAGATTTTGTTTAACTCTGCAATAAACTGCCCAGGCATGTTCCAAAGTGGCTGGGGCATTTGGCATCTCCCCCCAGGAGTGAAGGAGAGTTCCTGCTGCCCCACATCCTGGGCACCATCTGATGTTGATGTTGTATTGAATTTTAGTCATGCTGATGGGAGTCTGGTGCTACCTCACTGCTTCAGTGTTTAATCCTCCCATGAAACATCATGTGGGAAATCTTTACACATGTGCAATAGTTCTCTGTGTACAATTTTGTAAGGGGTCTGTTCACATCTGCTCAGTGGGAAAACATGACCCAGCACCCATGAATTCTGGAGCTTGCAAAGCTCCAATATGAAAAGAAAGAGAGAAAATCAATATCACCAAGATTCCAGGACTCAGGGAATTCCACTAAATTCTTAGGAGGGCACCAGGGGATAGGCAGGGCCTGGGCAGAGGGCCACATAGTTCTCCTGGGTCACACAGCTGCCCTTCTTCTCATTCCAGCCCAACAACAGTGGGGGTCATATCGGTTCTGAAATCCATGTAACTATTTTTTCTTTGGGAGATGAATATCTTCAAAGGAGGTGTTTTCATTAACCTTTTACACTTAAAAAATTAAAAAATTCTGGACAATCAATCATTCTCTTTCTAGCAAGATATAAAGTATTCATAACCCGATTCTGAGCCTGTGTTGCTCTCAGGCAAGATGATGGAATAAGACGTGGAGGATAGACATTAACACACATCCCCAGGAAAAGAAGTTCTCTGTGTGATAATGGTAGTATGTTGCTCTACAGCAATGATGACCAATCTCTCCTCAGGCGGTAGCCAAAGTTGGTCGAAGGTGTTTTTGTCAACACACCCGGACCTGGAAAATCAGGCTTGAACCCCTGGCTGGTCTCTCAATGCTGTTCTGGGTCACAATGTAGGATCTCTGCCTGGGAGCTGTGGTACCAATGCCAGGGTAACCCCTGTGTTTCTACTGTTCTTGTGCAAGAGAAGGTGGCCTTGGATCTGGGCTCATCAAGAGGTTCCCTAGGGGAGGGACACATGTACACATGGGAGAGTTCTTACTCTTGACGTCCACAGCCCCCACATCCTTGGATTATGGAAAAGTTACAATGGGACTAAGGAAAGAGGGAGACAGCGCCAGTACTTTTGGGCTTAGGACACCCACTCACAGGAGTCTCCATTAACCTGTTGGCAGCTATAGCAGATGCTCATTCACACACCCACATCACCCAACTTCACTAATGTACGCTGAGCATTTTCCAAGTAATGGTGCAACATCCCCCAAACATCATATCCCATAAAATGTTCATGGTCCCAAATTCCCTCTTTGACTGAACCCTTCTCTTCAACTGCATAATGGAAGCCTCAGGTGCTGAGCAAACGATCCTGTCCAGCTCTGAGAATGCAATTTCCCAGGGCCTGTGTCCTCACACAACATCCCAGATCCTAGTGCTCAGGCCTAAGACATAGTGAACCTTGGTCACTTCTGAGCACTGGAGCCTGGGAGGGAAGAGAAGGCTCTGCTCTGAACCCTGGAGGTGCTGAATCCATGCTGGGGAGGACGGCACCCTCTGCTTAGATAGTCTAAGACCTCTGAGGGGGATAAAGTCAAAGAAAGGCTCTTTGTCCTCATTTCAGGAAAAAAACACCAGCAGAGAATCCGGTTTTATGATATTTGAAAACCAGGTAACATGAATGTTACAACATTGAAGTGTTTTGTTTTATTTTTGTTTTATGTTGTTTTTCTGAGGACTTAGAGACACGGATGAGATAATTGAGAATAAACCCATTATGAACCAGGTGGCACTTGTAAGTACATGGTATATATATACAACTTATTCTACAAGTTTAAATTTTCATGGAAGAAGAATCTGAAGAGATGAAGGATTTTGTCCCATGTCCTGATCTGCCAGTGTCACTGTGAGAAACATTATTGTTTCGGATTAGACAGTGAAGGTCAGTCTAGCCCTCAGGCTGTAGCCCAGAGATGAGGGAGCCCTGCCTTGCCTGAGGCATCCTTGGATCAGGAGAAGTGGCTGGGGACCCCAGAGCCCTGGTGCTCATCTGATTCTGAGTAGTAGTACAGGAGATACTGAGGAGGGCTCTGTGGCTTCCACTGGAACCAGTGTATATAGTAGCTGCCAACCCTGGGGCCACTGCTCTGGGTGCAGGTGAGTCTGACTCTTGTTCCAGGAGATGCAGAGAGGGAGGGCACTGGATCAGCAAAGGCTGGGTCAGGGACCTGCAAACACAGACACTGATGGGTAATGGAGCAAAGACCGAAGAAAACTTCCCAGTAGCTGAGCCAGAGGGGCTGTTGGAGCCTAGGAACTAGGACCTGGTATGTGAGGCCTTTCTGTACCTGTGCACTGAGAGAAGTACATCAGGAGACAGGAATCCAGGACATGGTGACCGTCCCCACACCAAGTGGGTGTCCGCAGATGCCTCCTTTTACCCCCATTATTTTCTGAGAGAGGGTGTCCATGCAAATGAAGTCCATCTAGTGATTTCCCAGCCCCTCCCTGAGCCCTGGTGCTGGAGTCAGCTCACACCACATTGTGGAGGTTGAGTGTTGGCTTTCCCCCTGGGGAGAGCCCTGGAGGAAACATCTGCTGAGACCACACGAAGTCCCTGCTCAGGGGACTCCTCCAGGCCTGAGAGGACACAGCTGTTGAGACCCCATCCGTGAGCAGACGGCCCAGCAGACAGACCCAGGCTTCCTTGAGTGAAGGGTCCTCACTGAACAATGATGTAGGGCCCAGAGGCCCACACCTCCCTCTGTTGGTCACAGGCACCCATCCCATCTGGGATCAAAGCCCTGGGAGCCCAGCGGGTTTCACCAGCTCACCACGGCCCTGTCCACACCCCCATGTCTGATCTCTAGATACCATGATTCATTTACACTGCACACGATTACTCTGGTCTCATTCTCTGAAGTGATGCTTCCCTATCTAAAGGACAACCATGTGCACAAATAGCGAATTATCATTTGGGGAATATAAATAATAGTGAAAGGGAATATAGGGCAAGGGAGAAAAATGTGTGGGAAATATCAGAAAGGGAGACAGAACATAAAGACTCCTAACTCTGGGAAACGAACTGGGGGTGGTGGAAGGGGAGGAGGGCGGGGAGTGGGGGTGAGTGTGTGATGGGCACTGAGGGGGACACTTGACGGGATGAGCACTGGGTGTTTTATTCTGTATGTTGGTAAATTGAACATCAATAAGAATTATTTTATTTTAAAAAAAAGATCTCTTATGAGAAAAGAAAAAAAAATGTGTCACCAGAGAAGTTACCACAAAAGGTGAAAGTTAAGTGTGTATCATGTCAAGCATCACTGATCAGAGGACAGTGGAGCTGGTTTGAAGGGCTGGTAGGTGCACAGTACACATTCATAGATCAATATTTAACAAGTATTCTGAGAGAAATTTATGGAAGTTAGTGTTTAATAAGCATCTATTACAATATTTTATTTTTAAATTTTTTATTGGAGTTCAATTTGCCAACATATAGCATAACACCCTGTGCTCATCCCGCCAAATACCCCCCTCAGTGCCTGCCACCCAGTCACCCACACCCCCCACCCACCTCCCTTCCACTACCCCTTGTTCATTTCCCATAGTTAGATGTCCCTCATGTTTTGTCACCCTCACTGATATTTTCACTCATTTTCTCTCCTTTCCCTTTATTCCCTTTCACTATTATGTATATTCCCCAAATGAATGAGACCATACAATGTTTGTCCTTCTCCAATTGACTTATTTCACTCAGCATAATACCTTCCAGTTCCATCCACGTCGAAGCAAATGGTGGGTATGTGTCGTTTCTAATGGCTGAGGAATATTCCATTGTATACATAGACACATCTTCTTTATCCATTCATCTTTCAATGGACACCGAGGCTCCTTCCAGTTTGGCTACTGTGGATATTGCTGATATAAACATCGGGGTACAGGTATCACCGCGTTTCACTGCATCTGTACCTTTGGGGTAAATCCCCAGCAGTGCAATTACTGGAATGTACGGCAGATCTACTTTAACTCTTTGAGGAACTTCCACACAGTTTTCCATAATGGCTGCACCAGTTCCCATTCCCAGAAACCGTGCAAAAGGGTTCCCCTTTCTCCACATCCTTTCCAACATTTGTTTTTTCCTGTCTTGTTAATTTTCCCCATTCTCAATGGTGTGAGGTGGTATCTCATTGTGGGTTTTTTTTAATAATAAATTTATTTTTTATTGGTATTCAATTTGCCAACATACAGAATAACACCCAGCCCTCATCCCGTCAAGTGCCCCCCTCAGTGCCCATCACCCATTCACCCCCACCTCCCGCCCTCCTCCCCTTCCACCACCCCTAGTTCATTTCCCAGAGTTAGGAGTCTTTATGTTCTGTCTCCCTTTCTCATATTTCCTACCCATTTCTTCTCCCTTCCCTTCTATTCCCTTTCACTATTATTTTTGATTTGTATTTTCCTGATGGCAAGTGATGTGGAGCATTTCCTCATGTGCTTTTTGGCCATGTCTATGCATTTCTGCTGTTCATACACTGCTCCCCACTTTGTAGGGAGTGGCCATGATCTGTCTGGAACCTGCAGAGGAGTCCATCTTGCCTCTCCATAAGTGTAAGAAATTCGAGGACAAATTTTCGGGTTCCCTCACTGCAGCTGCAGAACCACATTCTTTGTCTCCACCTTCCTACGGATCCCTCCTTGTCTCCATCTCTCTGTCATGGTACAAGCACAGGAATCAATTGAATTAGGAGGCCACCCCACCCCCTTAATCACTGCATCTGTACTAATTACATCTGCAGTACACCTTTTCCATATAAGGTCACATTTTAAGTCCTGAGCTCTACAATTTCAACATATGTTCTTTGGTAGGATAGAATTTAAATGAGGATGTTAGGAAAGAAGAATTCTTTCCCAAAAGATTTATAAGTATCACTATTCTGTTTGTTTGTTTATTTATTTATTTATTTATTTATTTATTTATTTATTTACATTTATTTTAAAGTTTTTATTTATTCATTCAAGAAAGACAAACAGAGAGAGAGAGGCAGGGACACAAGAGGGAGAAACAGGCTCCATTCAGGAAGCCCAACATGGGACTCGATCCCAGTACTCCAGAATCAAGGCCAGGGCTGAAGGCATGAGTTCAATCCCTGAACTAAGCAGGCCTCCGTTTAAAAAAATTTTATTACTATTTTTAAGCATGCAACACAGTTTCATTGCACTGAAATGCAACCTAATAAAGTAAACATCAAGAAAATACTAAATGAACACTTCTTCAATTTTTCATTTTTTATCTCTAACGGAAGACTTTTAATGTTCCTTTTTTATAGAGGATATGTATTTAGCCTCAATCTATAGTCCTGATCCAACAGACATTTTGTAATACGAAATATCTGATTTTGTGTTTTGTGAACTAATTCTTCCTGAGTCACTCATATACTTTTCAATGTTAGGATTCACCCAGGGATGGAAATCAGTCCAGACCCTTCCCAATGCCCATCTCCCCATGGCCGGTCTGCCTTTATAGTGCTATGGGCTCAGGTGTTTGGCCATGAGATGTCAGTAATCACAAGATATTTGTATCCACACTGGATGAAACAAAGTGTATGTGTCCCTTCCTCATCTTGGTTTCTCACTGGCCCCAGCACCACTATAGTGTAGCCCCCAGGGGTACTCATCCTCGTCCTCAGGCTGGACACTAAGAGATGGTCAAGTCAGATTTGTTTTTGTTCCCAAGAAGGGAGCCTGAGAAATCAATATTTATTGTTTTTGTTATAAATAAATGCTCCAGACTTGACCAATCTTTTCCTAGATCCATTATGGATAGCGTCCTGTGCTGGAGGCATTCCTGAAAGTGATTGTCCCTCCTGGGGACACTGCCATGAAGTCTCCTGAGTCACCAGGATCTAAGAATTGGTCCCTGAAATGAAAATAGACACATGTTAGGAATGAAGAAGAAAGGCAGATGGATCCCTCCTAAGGATGCCTCTGAGATCCCCATGAACAGGGGAAGTGGCTGAGGAGGGGGCGAAAAAGGAGAGGAGTCAAGATCATGGTGTGGAATTTCCAGATTCCCTGGCCTTAAAACTGGCTCTGGTTTCTGGGATGTCTCTTTTTTATTTAAGTGTTTCTTTACATTACAATTATTAACACAATGTGTAATAGGAGTACAATTTAGTAAATCAAGACTTAAATAAAAAAAAAGACTTAAATAAATGAGCTTGTGCTCATCACAAGTGCACTCCTTAAGCCCCAAGACCTTTGTAACCCATCCCTCCACCTACCTTCCATTTAGTCACCATTAGTTAGTTCTCTAGAGTTAAGGGTTTGTTCTTGTTTTCCTCTCTTTTTCCCCTATGATGCATTGTTTCATTTCTTAAATTCTCCATGAGGGAAACTATATGGTATTTGTCTTCCTATGATTGACATATTTCACTTAGCATTATACTCCCTAGCTCCATCCACATCTTTGCAAATGATAAAATGTGATTCTTTTTATGATTCAGTAATATTCCATTATATATATATATATATATATATAGAACCTCTTTAACCATTTATCAGTTGGCCTCACTCTGGTATTGCTCAAAATGCCACTATGAACTTCGGGGAGAATGTATCCCTTTGAGTTAATATATTTGGATTCTTTGGGTAAATAACAGGAGGGTAATTGCTGAATCACAGAGTATTTCTATTTTTAACGCTTTGAGTATCCTTCAAACTGTGTTCCAAAGGATCTACATAAGTTTGCACACCCATCAACAGAGCAAGGCATTTCCCCTTTCTCCACATCATTGCCCACACCTGCTGTTTCCTATGTTGTGTCTGTTAGCAGTTATGACTGGTGTGAGGTCATATCTCAGTTTAACTTTGATTTGTATTTGGGATGTTTCTTTACCTCCTCCTCAGCTCCAGGGATGAAGGGCATCCTTGGTGGTATATTGTGCAAATAGGAGCCCACAATTCTATCTGATTCTGGATCCTCAGCCAAGCTAGTAGCTTCCATCCAGGGAAGAGTTCTGGGGTGGGTGAGAACTATGGCTTTGTCCCCTGGGAGGAGACAGCTGCTGTCATCTCTCCCTCTGGCAGTGAGCACCAGTGCAGGGCCCAGGCAGATGGAACCATTTCAGTGGGTTTCAGGCCTTGCCAGCTCTGAACAGGTGCACAGCGCCCTCTGCAGACAGCCTCAGCAGATTAGTCAAGGTGGTGGGAACTGTGCCGAAGGAATGGAGCTCAGTTTTGGTTTCAACAAATAAGCAAGAAAACAAACAAATAAGGAGTGTTATCTACTCTTGAGTCCCTCTGGAGAGTTTCCTTTTTTTCAATGACTTCTGTTATCTTTTTCAGGTGTAAGATTTCCATTTGGTTTGTTTTGATGATTTCTCTTTAATTTCTGCATTTCTATTTTTTCCATTTGTTTAAGAGTGTTTGTAATTTTACAGCACATGGATTTTATGATAGTTGCCTAAAACTACCTGTCCAATAGTTACAGCATGTGAGTGATCTCATTACTGGTGGCAGTTGATTCTCCTTTCTTATTCAGGATTTTATCTTCCTGGTTCTTGACATGTCATATTTTTTTTATTGGATCCTGGGTATTATGGCTAGTATATAATGAGATTGTTGGTCCTCAGTTATATTTCTTCAAACAAGTGATCCTCCCACTGAGGTGCAGCTGCAAGGGGAAGGGTGTTCGTTTCAGCTTCCAGGTGGCTCAAGTGAAAATGTTTACCACTCTGTTGATTACTCTGTGCTGGAGAAGGTGGGGCAGTGATTGCCACTTCCCAGCTCTTATCAGGTGGGGGTGTGGGACAAGCTCTTTGCTGGGCCCTGTCAGTACCGTGGTGGGATGCACAGGACTTAACGGAGCTGCTTTCCTTCAGGGATTGGATCCTCTGCTCCCCACTGCATTCCTTGTCCTAACTGACACCAGAGAGGGGATGGTCAAATGCAGTGCCAGCCCCCTTGCCTCCTGCATCATACTTCAGTGTTTTCAGGCCCAGAGAGAGCCCAGTCTCAGTTCCCCAGTGTTCAGACCCCCACCAGCAATGGGTTATGGCAACAAACCAGCTTTGCCATGTACCACTGCATTCATTCCCCCTCCTGAGTGATGGAGTTCATATGATCTCCCCAGTATCTGCCAAAATCATGGGTGACAAATCATGGAGTGCAAACTAGTCAACTAGGTCTGCCTTGCTCAGAATTGTTGATGTTCCCATGCAATGGAGGCTCAGCTATCTCCTGAATCGCTGACACCATGGCTGGTGGGTATTGGGACACTGCCTGCTTCTGCCAGGAGGATATGGACACCATGTCTCTGCTGAGCAATAATGTGAACCCTGCATGAGGACACAGTTTGGGGATTCATGAGTGTGTGCAAGTCATGGGCAGGTTTGTCCAAATATTTCCTCCACTCAGGCAACTTATCTCCATATTCTCTGACCAGAGGAGTTGCTGCTTTTGGAGTTACAGTGTTTTCTGGTTTGATTTTCTGGATCTCAGCCTTTGAATGTTTCTTGGTTGGAGGAACCTACAGGATCTTGTCTTACATGTGGGGGACCTAATACAAGAAAAAGAACCAGGGTACGCACAGTTGCATTTTCCTCAATTTGTTTGAAGTCTACTTATTCCTCTTTCTACCTTCAAAAGTCTTCCAATACTTGTTTGTTGTAGTGTGTCAGGACATTTCAGTTGTAAGAGAGAGGACCTGCATGAATAAGAGCACTTCCTACAGTCCAATTCTGGGGATCCTCATGGTGCCCGTTCTGAGTTCTTTTTTCCAGGGCTAGGATGGCGGGTATCCTGCTGACCTGTTGGAAGGGAGGAGATTTACCTTGACTCTCAAGCTGTGTAAATAAAAGACAAAGAACCTGATAGTTATTTTTACATTACTCTTTACAGTGTAAAGAAAAGCAAATACATTCCATAACCAAGAACTCAATGTGAAAAGTTTTACAGGCTGGCTGGAAACCAGTAGAGCACAAATGTCTGTCTTTCTGTTCTTAAATGCAGAGGAGTGGAGAGAAGAAATTTTTATTCCTTTTTTCTTTTATTTATTTGTGTGTAGAAATTTTATTTTGTAATAAGTTTATATTTACAGAAATAAATACAAATATGGGATAGAGATCTCTAGGTTTCACCCAGCCTTTTCTAATGATAACATTTTGTGTTGTTATGATATGTTTATAAAAACAAGTATTTACCAGTGGTCTGATAATCCTGAAAAAATTGCTGACTCAATCTGGATTTCAAAATTTGTTTGTTTGTTTATTTATTTATTTACTTATTTTAACACTGTTTTGCCTAAAATCAATCCAAGTAATAACATTGCATTTATTCATAAGGACATAATAAAATCCTCCAATGTATGAGTTTTCAGGTTTTCTCTGTTCTTCATTTTGGGAATTTGGAGACAGCTGGTGTGCTATATTGTAGAATGTCACAGAACACAGTTTATCTGATTTTTCTCATGATTACATTAATTTTATGGATTTGGGGAAAAATAGCACAGAGGTGAATTGATGTTCTTAAAGCATCATTGGGACAATGTTTCATACAAACATGATATATCATTGAGAGTATGGGTGGGGACAATGCACATTCAGTGCTATTTAATTAATTAATTATTTAATTAATTAATTTTATTTTTTGAAGATTTTATTTTTATTCATGAGAGACACACACAGAGAGAGAGAGATAGATAGAGAGAGAGAGAGGCAGAGACACAGGCAGAGGGAGAAGCAGTCTCCATGCTGGTTGCCTGACACAGGACTCCATCCCTGGTCTCCAGGATCACACCCTGGGCTGAAGGTGCTGCTAAACTGCTGAACCACCGGGGCTGCCCCATTTGGTGCTATTTTAAGTGATTCTTTTTCTGTTCATAATCCATCTGATGTCAGTCTACTGGATTTTGGCCATTCTGATAAGTGTGCAATGGTAGCTCATTCATATTTGCATTTGCTTTTCCAATGATATATAGTATGGAACAGAATATCACATGCTTATATCAAATATCCCTATCTCCTTCTGTGAAATATCTGGTAATGTCTTTAACTTAATTTTTAGCCACTTTTTTTTTCTTGTGCTTTTTTTGAGAAATACATTGTAAACCATCTTTCTTTCCTTCCTTCCTTTTTCTTTCTTCCCTTTTCTTTCTTTCTCTCTCTTTATATCCTTTCTTTATTTCCTTCTTTTTTTTATTTATGATAGTCACACAGAGAGAGAGAGAGAGGCAGAGACACAGGCAGAGGGAGAAGCAGGCTCCATGCACCGGGAGCCCGACGTGGAATTCGATCCCGGGTCTCCAGGATCACGCCCTGGGCCAAAGGCAGGCGCTAAACCACTGCGCCACCCAGGGATACCATCTTTCTTTCCTTCTGATATATGTTTGTATCTGTATATTTATGACTGCTCAATTCTCCAGAAGTTTGGCAATTTATCAGAAATATATTCTGTCTCTGGTTTATTGATTTTCTCTGTTAGGTTTTATTTTTGTTATTATTCAGGGGAAATGGGACACATCTTCTCTAAGAGACATTTCACATCACATTTTCCAGTCATCCAGATCATACTAGAAGTGGAACCATACCAGTCATGGCACCAGTTGCTCTTCATTGGCTCCCGTGTTCCTGAAACCCCAAGTATCTGTGTTCTGCTGCTATAATCTTCACCTATGAAGTTGGCCAAATATGCCAGTGTTTCTAATGACTTGGTGAAGAGGAAATAACTATGCTCTGGGGTGACACCAGGGATGGTAGTAAAAGTCCTTATGACGATCCCATCTCAAGGCCTAGAGAACACACAGTCTGAATCCATACATGCTACAAACGAACTTCCAAACAACAAGCAATTTTGTTCAGGCCCAATGGATGGAGAACAGAACTCAGGAGGTTCGTCCGGTCTCAATTCCCCACATCCGCCTGTCACCTCTACAGTGGAATCTGCTAAAATTTCTCACTCCTCCCCTCTGCCCTTCCCCACACATTATCTCTCTCTCATTCGACTAATAATCCTGATAAATAATACATTATATATTTATCATATGTTTAATGCTTACATATTTTATACAATATAATTTCAAGTATATAATATGTATAAACATATAGATTAGAAATTAGATGCAAATATGAATTTTTTTTCTAAGAGAAAAAAATATCTGTTACCACAGATGATAGGATAGCATGTTCCAGTTTAGCCCCCTGAAGAAGAGCTTGAAGCATAAGGCAACAGGACGACTGGGGTGATGACCATCCTGTGTAAATAAAGGGAATACAAATGACCGCCCTCTGCATCTTTTCCCTCATCACTGAAAGAACTCCTTGTTGATGAGGGAGGAGGTAAAGGGAAGAATAAGGACAGGACAGAGAAGCCCCAGCACTCTGATCCCTGAGGACTCACTGGTGGCATTCCCATCTGCCCCTCATCAAAGGTCTCTCACCTTAGACACAGGTAGCAATACTGGTTTTTTCAAGATGCAAATTTTATCAGGTATGGGATTGTCTCTGCCTGCCTGAACATCAGCTCTGAAAATGACTCAATGGGGATTGAGGATGAAATGTGACTGGAGAAAGTGAGTCAGAACTGAGAACTCATGAGACTCCAAGGACTCTTGTGCAGCACACTTCACTGAGGACACTGCCTGCCCAGTTTGCAAGAATTTGTGTATTTTCTTAGACACCTGGCCCAGAAGCCTGGTCTCACAGGACTCATGAGACAGAGCCCCCTGCTGCGCTAACATGCTTAGCCCACCATCTCCTCTGACTCCACCCAACACTCCTGGAATGGTGTCCAGACTGTGCAACTGGATCATTTTAATGTCACTGCCCAGGAAAGGAGAATGAGGAGTTGCCTTTGTCAACTTTGGACGTGACACTTATTTTCAAAAAACTAATCGTCTCCAGACAGTTAAATAGATGATAAATTGCATTGTGCTCATATTACCAGATATTTCAGAATTATCTGTCATTCAGTTTGCTTCTTCCAGGTGCCTCAGGTCCATACCACTCTATCATCTTCTTGAAACAAGTAAAGGTCATAAGGTTCTCAGGGTACCAAGGTGGTTCACACCTTGTAATAATTCTATGTGAATTCTTCCTTCGTTTGAACGTTGTTGTTGTTTTCTTGTTACTATATAGATTCCCTATCAAGTCCGCATCCCTCACTGCTAAGGCTTTTCAGCCTATATTTGCTATGACAATATAATGCCATCAAGGGAAATGTGTCTTCCACTCCACTGATTTGTCTGAGATCAATTTTTCCCTTGAATGTTAGCCAGAAATTCTAATTTGTTAGTCCCTCTAATATACTTTGTATTTCTAGGCTCATTCTGTTATTTACTCAGCATGATGATTCCTATTAAGAGAACCTTATTATAAATGGACCTCTCCTTACTTCGGATGGGTTCTTCAACCTCCCCTGCACTGAAACCCTCATGGTCCTGCACTCTAATTACATTGGACCCTAACCTAGAAATACTGTTCAGAGTTTCATGGAATTCACTGGAGCTGTGTGTCTAAGATCTGAGTCCAATAAACAGCTATTATCTAACATCTTGCCTAACAGGGAACCAGAGGGGATGAGCAGTAGACAGTGTAGGATTAAACCGGGGCAGTGTCCAAATGGTAGGATGACACCAAGTGTGTAGATGTATTTGGATGATGGTGGTTGAAGCTTCACTATGTTAAGTCATCCAATCCATTGCCACCATGTCTTCTCACTTACTTAAATCTGTTTAATTTTTGGCAATCTTTTGTAGTTTTCAGTTTACAATTTTTTCCTACTCGTTATATTCCCTCCTAAATGTTTTATTTTTTTAAGCTATCCTAAATAGAATTGTTTATTAGTATCTTTTTTGGGCTTCTTCATTTTGGATATAGACAACACTACCTGGTTGTGATAGGCCTTTACCACTTGAACTCCTGTGGGAGATGCTAGATAGATCTCATTGAGGATTTATAATAGAGTTTGTTCCCTATTTTGGAAGAGTAGGAAGAAGTAATGAAACAGGAAAGAATATGAGAAGGAAGCTCTGAAGCTCTGCTTCCGTGAGCTTAAAATAAACAATCTCACATGATTGATGGTATGCACAGGAGAAAGTAGATGACTAAATAAAATGGCTGTTGCCTTGATTCCTTATTGGGAAAATAGAAAACCCTAAAACTTTTTCTTCTTTTCCAGTTTGACATACATCTAATTTATGTTTTCTAGAACCTATGTAATCATTTGTGAAACATGTATTTCACAAGGACCAAGAATTCTCCGGTTGATGCAGTCGAAGTTGTAATAGATAGGGTGAGGAAGGAGCTTCCCTCTTTGTTCCTGACCCAGTGATTTTGGCAGGAAGGAGAGGAGAGATATGCTTCCAGCTCTTTGCTTCCTCAGGATGTGGCCCCTGGGAGAGGACACCCTCCTCCCTACAAGCAGCTCCCTACAAGCTGGTTCCCCAGCTTCCACTCCCTCTTCCAAGCTCTAACATCTCCTTCATCTCCTCACTGGACCATGATTCCCCTTCTCTGAGAACGATGATGTCTAAGTAATAACCCTCAAGATTTGACGCACACCTACAACTGCTGGATTATTTGAAGGATGATTTAAAAAAAGGTATATTTTATTCCAATGAGGCGTCCTTATTTTCTATTTATGCTGGAATTGTGCAGTGAATAACTATAAGTTTCTGGTTATAAATTATTTCCCAGGTAATGATACCTTGTTTAATTGATTCATATGTTCCACTTCTGAGACTTCTTCAGTTACAAATAAAGAAATTATAGAAATTATTCAGTTTTGAATCTCTAAGACACAGATATTCATAAAGTACATAATTTTAAAATATGCTGTAATATCTGAAATGTATATAAATATCTAGAATACATAGATATAGATGGGATATGACATATGTATAACAAAAAGGTCAGATTGTGAAAATAAGGGTAATTCGTGTTGAGGAGTATGGGGACCATCTAAGTGAGTCCTTAGGGGAGGAGGCTGTCAAAGACCAGCAGTTCTCCCCTGAGATGTGTGGGTCTGCCTCACCTCTGAACTCCAAGTGAGGAAGGATCTGAATGAGGATTATAGGTAAGATTCATGGACCTTCAACAAAATTAAGGTTCCCTTGCAAAGATGCATCTTCTCTATATAAGGCAGTGGCCTATCCCCATACATCTACTCCACATGTTTGTCCATCTCTGCTTCTGGTCTTAGACAAAGGGAGGTATAAGACGGAGAAGTTGGAGACAGAATTATGAAACTCTGTCATAGAAAATCGTGGTTTAGGGAAAGGCCCTCTCTGGGCCTGTTGAAGTATGAGAGAGTCGTTTTTCATGGAATCCCAGATGAAGGGGAGATTTTCACCCTGTACTCTGAAAATGGAGGTGATTCGCATTTGGAGAACCAAATCAATAACAGAGGGATAGGAAGTCAAAAGTTACAAGATGTCCAGGAGAGGAGAGAAGGTTAAGCAAAAAGTGCAGGGCGAGGGAGGACCATCTAAGGCAAAGGGAAATGACCTCCTCTGCCTGGATCATTGAGAGTTCTCCAGCATAGAGTCCCTGCCCCTCCAAAGGAGAGCTATCTGAGAAACCTGTGGAATGTGTTGGAGTGAATGGCTGAGGGCATGAGGAACCTAGATGGATACAGAAAACCAAGGAGAAGATTGATCTTTTCAAAGCTCAGACTACTGTCAGGTCAGAGAAGCCCCTGTGAACTGAAAAACTTGTTATCTGCCACTCACCTTAATCTTCCAGTTTGAGGGAATTCCCCCGCACTCCTCTCAGGACACCCCCCAGTTATTCTTCCCATCACAAGAGTCCTACCCTCAGTTGCCCTCTCTGACATTTGGTCACCTGAACAAGGACCTTAGTCATGCTAACTTTGTAGTTCCTGGAGCTCATGTGTGCAGAATAGAAACAGGTGGGTATTCTGGAATCCCACACTGTGGTGGGGTGGCACGGTGGGCACCACGTCCTGTAAGTGAGGGCAGGATCTGCTCTCTGAGCTACATTGGGTAGCAGGTGGTGTTCTCATGTGCATTTTAGGTCGCAATTGGGCATTGAACCATGAAGAAAATATGACAGTGCAGCCTCCTTGGCACCACCATGAGATCTGCAGAAAGAGTCTTACTCCTTCTTTCCTTTTGCTCTTGCGAATGGAGTCACTCATGACATATGGGGTCACATTCCCCATGACTGTTCCCTACATGATTCTGGACTGCTGATGCCTTTGGTCACAGGAAGAAGGAAGAGATGACATAGGTTTCCATGTGGGTTTAGAAATGCCACCTTCCAGTTTCATCAGGGGGTTATAGAGTCACAGTAGAGGAGAGCCTCAAAGGGTTGGAGTCCTGCTCCAAGGACCACTGAAGCAGGTGCAGGCCCTTCTCACATGTGAAGAAGGTGGGCATCAGTCCTTCTAACTTGTCAGTCGCAATGACCCAGAGCCTCCTGGTGTCCACACAATCATGACCTGTATTTAAATCAAAATAGTGCTTCACAGTCAGGTTTTTCAATGACAGAATGAGATAAACCTCTTGAAAACTTTTAAATGAAAATGTATGATATGCAAATATGGAAATAAGTACTGAAATGTGGACAAAAATAAAGAATGATAAATATGGGTTAATAATAAATAACAGGTACACTTTATTAAGAAGAAGAAAAAAGTCCAAAAATGCTTAAATAGATCAATTTCCTTAGAAAAAATACACAATGTTATTAGGAACTATTCCTAAAAAGACTTAAGATACAGGGAGCTTCAAAAGAGAAACTAACGAAAATAAAGATACAACCATTCAAAATCTTTGGGAAATGGCATAGCAGTCCTGAGAGGGAAATACATCGCAATAGAAATATCCCTCAAAAATTTTGAAAAAAAAAAAAAAACAAATACACAAGATAACCTCGCACACCTAAAGAAACTGAAGAACAGCAAATAAAACATACACCAAGCAGAAGAAGAAATCAAAACTCAATGACGTAGAGACCAGAAGAACTGTAGAGCAGATCAACAAAACAAGATGTTGGTTCTTTGAAAGAATTAATAATAAGAAAAAAAAAGAATTAATAAGAAGAATAAACCATTAGCCATCCTTATTTAAAAGAAGAGAGAAATGACTCGAATTATAAAATCATGAATGAAAAATGAGAGATCACAACCAATACCAAGGAAATACAAATGATTTTAAAAGCATATTATGAGGGATCCCTGGGTGGCGCAACAGTTTAGCGCCTTCCTTTGGCCCAGGGCACGATCCTGGAGATCCGGGATCGAATCCCACGTCGGGCTTCCAGTGCATGGAGCCTGCTTCTCCCTCTGCCTGTGTCTCTGCCTCTCTCTCTGTGTGTGACTATCATAAATAAATAAAAATTTAAAAAAACACAACATATTATGAGCAGCTATACGCCAATAAATTAGGCAATCTAGAAGAAATGAAAGCATTTCTGGAAAAATCCAAAATTTTATTATAAAAATGCAAAACTGTAACAGGAAGAAATAGAAAACCTGAACAGGCCAATATCCAGGGGGGCAATTGAAGCAGTCATCAGAAACCTCCCAAGACACAAGAGTCCAGAGGTAGACAGCTACCCAAAGGAATTCTATCAAATGTTTAAAGAAGAAATAATGCCGTTTCTACTAAAAATGTTCCAAAGAATAGAAAGGGATGGGAAACTGCAAAACTCATTCTATTAGGCCACCATCACCTTAATTCCAAAACCAAACAAACCCCACAAAAAAGAAGAAGTATAAGTCAATATCCCTGATGAACACAGATGCAAAAATTCTCAACAAGATATTAGCCAATAGGATCCAATAGTACATTAAGATTATTCACCATGACCAATTGGGATTTAGTCGGGGAATTCAAGGTTGGTTCAACACTCATATAACAATCAACGTGATACATCACATCAACAATAGATAAATCAAGTATCATATGATCATCTCAATAGATGCAGAGAAAGCATTTGACAAAATACAGCATCCATTCCTGATCCAAAGTCTTCAGAGTGTAGGGATGGAGGGAACATTCCTCAACATCTTAAATGCCATCTATGAAAAGCCCACAGCAAATATCATTGTCAATGGGGAAACACGGAGAGCCTTTCCTCTAAGATCAGAAACAAGACAGGGATGTCCGCTCTCACCACTGCTCTTTCAGATAGTACTAGAAGTCCTAGACTCAGCAATCAAGCAACAAAAAGAAATAAAACGCACTCAAATTGGCAAAGAATACGTCAAACACTCCCTCTTTGCAGATGACATAATACTGTACATAAAAACCCAAATGATTCTACCCCAAGATTGCAAAACTCATACAGCAATTTGACAGTGTGGCAGGATACAAAATTAATGCCCAGAAATCAGTGGCATTTCTATACACTAACAATGAGACTGAAGAAAGAGAAATTAAGGAGTCATTCTCTTCAGAGAGTTGGAAAAAAATCTTAAGATTTTTGTGGAATCAGAAAAGACCCCAAATAGCCAGGGGAATTTTTAAAAAGAAAACCATAGCGGGGGCCATCACAATGCCAGATTTCAGGTGGTAACTCAAGGCTGTGGTCATCAAGACAGTGTTGTACTGGCACAGAAACGGACACATAGATCAATGGAGAAGAATAGAGAATCCAGGAAAGGACCCTCAACTCTATGGTCAACTAATATTTGACAAAGCAGGAAAGACTATCCACTGGAAGAAAGACAGTCTCCTCAATAAATGGTGCTGGGAAAATTGGACCTCCACATGCAGAAGAATGAAACTGGACCACTCTCTTACACCGCACACAAAGACAAACTCAAAATGGATAAAAGATCTAAATGTGAGACAAGATTCCATCAAAACCCTAGAGGAGAACACAGGCAACACGCTTTTGGGACTTGGCCACAGCAACCTCTCGCAACGTAAGAAAGCGAGGGGGGATCCCTGGGTGGCTCAGCGGTTTAGCGCCTGCCTTTGGCCCAGGGCACGATCCTCGAGACCCGGGATCGAATCCCACGTCGGGCTCCCAGTGCATGGAGCCTGCTTCTCCCTCTGCCTGTGTCTCTGCCTCTCTCTCTCTCTATGTGACTATCATAAATAAAAAAAAATTAATTTCTAAAAAAAAAAGAAAGCAAGGGAAACAAAAGTAAAAATGAATTATTGGGACTTCATCAAGATAAAAACATCAGCGCAGCAACATTAACAGTCAACAAAGCTAAAAGACAGCCTACAGAATGTGGGAAGATATTTGCCAATGACATATAAGATAAAGGGCTAATATCCAAGATCTATAAAGAATTTAAAGTCAACACCCAAGAAGAAATAATCCATCATGAAATGGACAGAAGCCATGAACAGACTTTTCTTCAAAGACCTGCATGCAACCCAACAAGCACATGAGAAAATGCTCCACGTCACTTGTTGTCAAGGAAACACAAATCCAAATCACAATGAGATACCACGTTACACCAGTGAGAATGGCTAACATTAACAAGACTGGAAGCAACAAATGTTGGAAATAATGTGGAGAAAGGAGAACTCTCTTGCACTGTTGGTGGGAATTCAAGCTGTTACAGCCACTGTGGGAAACAGTCCAGAGGATTCTCAAGAAGGTAAAAATAGAGGTACCCTACTTCCCAGTAAATACACTACTGGGTATTGGGGGCAACCACTGGGGGCAACCCAGAGATCCAGATGTAGTGGAATGATGGGATGCCTGCACCCCAGTGTTCATAGCAGCAATGTCCACAATAGCCAAACTGTGGAAAGAGCCACCATACCCTTTGACAGATGAATGGATAAAGTGGATATATACAATGCAATATTACTCAGCCATCAGAAAGGATGAATTACCTACAATTTATGTTGACCTGATGGAATTGGAAGGTATTTTGCTGAGTGAAATAAGTCGATTGGAGAAAGACAATCATCAAATGGTTTCACTCATATGTGGAATATAAGAAATAGCAAAAAGGACTATAAGGGAAAGGAGCAAAACTGGGTGGTGGAAAGTTTGGGAGGAAGACAAACCATAAGACATTCCTGACTCTGGGAAACAAAGGGTTTCAGAAGGGGAGGAGAGTAGGGGACAGGGTGACTGGGTGAGAGGCACTAAGGAGGGCATTGATGGGATGGGAACCGGTGTTAAATGTTGACAAGTTGAGTTTAAATAAATAATTAAAAAATTATTATGGCTGGGTGGCTCAGGTGGTAAATGATATGCTTTCAGCTCAAGACATGATGCTGGGATCCTGATATCCAGCCCAGCATAGGGCTACCAGCTGAGCAAGGAATCCTTTGTCCCTCTCCCTCAGCTCCCCTTTATCTCATGCCATCTTTCTCTTTCAGATAAATACATAAATATTTTCTCTGTTGAAAGTACACATTTAGGGATGCCTAGGTGGTTCATAGTTTGAGCGTCTGCCTTTGGCTCAGGGCATGATCCTAGAGTCCCGAGATGGAGTCCCACATTAGGCTCCCTACAGTGGGTTTGCTTCTCCCTCTGCCTATGTCTCTGTCTCTCTCTGTGTAGCACTCATGAATAAATAAATACAATTTTTGAAAAAAATAAATATGCATCTATAGGGGCTCCTTGCTAGCTCACTCACTGGAGGGTGGGACCTTGATCTCGGTTGTAAGTTTGAGCCCAATGCTGGATGTAGAGGTTCCTGAAAAATAAAATCTTAGAAAAAAATAAATATAAGTGTAATATTACTGAAAACATAGTATGCTGGTGTGTGCTGTTGTCTGTATGGATTTCATCTATTCTACACATTTTATGAGCAAGAAAGTATTAGTGATGTTAAGATTTTAGTATTAATAAACATTTTATCTAACAGTTTACAGGGTCTATGGATATTGTCTTTAAGAAAGCAAAGAGTTACAGGGAGGCACCTTTTCATGCCAGCATACCTGAGGAATATGCTCTACTGTGGTCACCAGTAAAGGGATTTACTACCTTAGGGCCTGTGTCCTTGCTTGGGAGCTATGGCCCCAGGACTGTTGCCCACCCCCTCATCTATCTCTGTCACTATGCTTAGCATCACTGTCATACACCTGACTGTAAGCTCCACAGAAGCTTCTCAATGAAGAGGACCAGATAAAATGACCCAGGGGTTTTTGTTTCACTTCCTCCTTATCTGAGATGTTGTGGGTTAATGAGGCTCCTCCTACTGCCATGTTGGATACCACAGTAGTAGTCAGCCTTGTCCTCAGGCTGGGTTCCTGTGATGGTGAGGGTGGCTTTGTTCCCACAGATGGATCCTGAGAAGTGATCAGGGACCCCAGAGGGGCGGCTGTTTTTGTCATAGATAATTGTGTGAGGAGCCTGCCCTGTGGTCTGCTGGGACCAGCTGGGGTAGTTATTGTAGTGATTGACTCAGAGCTGAGGCCACAAGTGAGTGTGACTGTCCCTCCTCTAGACACTGAGAGTGATGGCTCCTGGGTCACCACAATCTGAGAATCAGCTCTTAAAACCAAAAAGAGAGAAAGGTGCTATTATGGGAGACAAGGGTCACATGAATCCCTGCTTCTCTGTGCCCCCAGCAGATGCACAGTCCATTTCCCTGACCTGAGCCATAAGCAAGGAGCCCGGGAAGAAGCACCATCCAGGCCATGGTGGGGACCCTCACTGGAGGTGGGATCCACAGTTTCCTTGGCTGGAGAAGGGTGTCCTAGGACCTTTCCATGACTCCAGACCTATGAGAATAAGCCAGTGCTTTATGCAAATCAGCTTCCTCTCTCTCCCTACTCCAGGGTCACCCGCAAGTCACCTGGGAGATCTTGAAAGGGACAGGTGCTGGTACCTCACACACACAAATGTCTGCAGAATGAACTGGGACACAGACTGGCAAGAAGACATCTTTCTCTAAATCCACGACCTATGACCCTGGTGACCTCCATCCCAAAGTTCCTCTCTGAGAATCCTGACAGCTGTATGAGGAGATGGATACATTTTCCAACTCCTGGACCAGCCTTTAAATCACCTCAACTCTAACCCCTCTCTGGAACATTTTCTTCCCTCCCCAGGGACATTGCTTCCTGTCTCTTTGGAGGATCCTAGCAGTCACTCCTCCAGCCATGAGTCTACTGGGAATCTCAGAGTCCATGTGACAGATATAACGATGGTGCCCTCCTCTTCATTAATCAGGGACCATGTCTGCAGTAGTCCAGGGTGAGCTGACCAAGGATGTCTCTTTATCAGAAATGAACCCAACACTCTGTGAACAAGTGATCCTCATGGACCATTTTGAACTCCATTTCCCATTGTGTTATGCTGAGGATCAGATGGTCCTGAAGGCTGTGGAAGGAACCTGGAGAAGGAGGACTGGCAGGAGCATAAGGAGTCTTCAGGAACAGGGGAAGATGAAGCTCAGGCCTTGTGTTTGCCCAAGTGTTAGATACCAAAATGCCTGCCATTCATTTTGCAACTACTTGCAAATTGTTGGTTTGATAAATCATGCATGTTCCTTTTTTCTTTCTCTTCATGTTTGAGAGCCTGAACTCATATCAGAGAAAAACTATCATACTCATGATCTTCCAATTAAACTAAGGCATCCCTGACATTTAAAAAAACAATAGGTAATTTCACATCTATCAAATTTTGAGATGAGGAATGATATTCATACAAAGAAAAAAGAAAGAATGGGGAAAGCTAAAAACACAAACACTATCTATTTCCATAGATAACTATAAATTAGTGACATAAAAGAGAAAGTCCAGTAAGAAATAACAACTGAAATGATGGCAGACAAAGGACTCAGGCACTTAGTCCCTATTTCATCAAGAGCACAATTGGAAGTCATAGTTCAAGCACGGGTCCCTGGGGGTGTCCACCTGGACATATTACCCCCAGCCTTCCCCAGACACCAGCGTCCTATTGACTTTCCGGTGGGGCAGATGGGGGTGGGGATCTGCAGCCAGAGCAGAATGGAGGGTTCTTTTTTAATAATAAATTTATTTTTTATTGGTGTTCAATTTGCCAACATACAGAACAACACCCAGTGCTCATCCCGTCAAGTGCCCCCTCAGTGTCCGTCACCCAGTCACCCCCACCCCCCATCCTCCTTCCCTTCCACCACTCCTAGTTCACTTCCCAGAGTTAGGAGTCTTTATGTTCTGTCTCCCTTTCTGACATTTCCCGCCCCTTTCCTCCCCCTTCCCTCCTATTCACTTTCACTATTATATTATGCTGAGTGAAATGAGTCAATCGGAAAAGGACAAACATTATATGTTCTCATTCATTTGGGGAATATAAATATAAGTAACGAATGGAGGGATTGATAGACTGGAGACAGAATCACCCAAGTCCCCAGGAGTCCTCACAGGCAGGAAGGTGATAGAGCAGTGCCCCCTGTGGGTCCTGACTGATCCTACAAGAGTCATGCAGGAGCATCCTCTGGGCTGTCTGGTACCTCTGAGAGGTCATACTGATGCAAGCTGACCAGGGCGCTTTAGAGATCACTGTGTCCCCTGTGGTACATCCTGTCACATCACTGTTCTCTCCCACAGGGCATGAAATATAGTTCATCTTAGATTAACTGGGGAGTCACAGTAATCAGCCAGCCTCCCTCACCTTGAAGGGAGATCTGAGCCACCCCTAGAACCTGTGTCAGGCATCCTCAAGGCTTCCCAGGTCAGAGGAGTCCTTTCCTACTGGGAAGGTCTGAAGCCATTGGTGAGCACCAGGATTGAAAACTGGGTGTGGAGAACCCAGGGCCCAGGAGCCCCTCCCCAAGTTGGAAGATGCAGACAGAAACCCTGTTCCCCGCTGGCTCTAGGGTGATGCAGGCTGTCCCCAGGGAGAACTGTCTTTGGGCTCTGCTGCTCATCTCGGAAGGACCATGCTGATGCACTCCATTAATGAGGGTCTATGGTACCCAGGAGTCCCATCAGTGGGACAAAATGTGAGCAGACAAAGCTACAGGGTGCCCAGGATGTAAACAACAACAAAAACAGTGAGATATAGCTTTCCTGACAGAAGAGAAGTCATTTTAGTCCCCAGCTGTATTCTGGGATCTCTGTCCTAGTGTCTCTCCGTTCCCAGCTCACATCTTGCAGATCTACCTAAGATTTAAAAAGAAATACAAAACAAACAAACAAACAAACAAACAAAACCCAATCAGTACTTGAGGATTTTAACAGCACAAAGAGAATGGGGACCTGACATTCTCTACCAGGCCAGGAGAGATCCTGACTACATCAGAGAACACAAATCAGTAGTGAACCCGCCAGTGCTGATTCAAAGGAAGCCAGGCCCTGCATTCCTTACCCCAAATAAAGAGCCCAAACCCTTTCTGGTTTACACTGGCTCTGAGAGCAGGTCCTCAGTGCCTTTCCCCTGTGGGACAGTGACCTCTGCTTCACTCCTGAACAAAAGAAACTATTTGGGCAGCCCTGGATGGCTCAGCTGTTTAACACTGCCTGCAGCCTGGGGCATGATCCTGGACCCCAGGATGGAGTCCCAAGTTGGGTCCCTGTATGGAGCCTGCTTCTCCCTCTCCCTGTGTCTCTGCCTCTCTCTGTCTCTCTCTTTGTCTCTCTCTGTGTGTCTCTCATGATTAAATAAACAAAATCTTTAAAAAAAATAATCTATTTAACTTTTCTCCATACCTGATCCCTGCAAAACTCACAATCTGTCATTGAGCACTCATATTTTATGACAGCATATTTATTAGCACAAGGTTTTAAGATTGTTTTTTTATAAGAAGATATAACTGGAAACATCGGTTATATTACCAAGATTTTTTTTAATTTAATTTTTAATAGACTATTTTTAGAACTGTTTTATTTTCACAAAAATACTGAGTAAAAGGCACCAAGATTTCCCATATTCTCCCTGTCTCACACATGCATAACCCCTCCTTGCCATTGACATCCCCCATAAGAATGGTATATTTGTTACAATTGATGAACCTACACTAACACATTATTATCACCCATGGACCATAGTTTTCATTAGGGCTGACTCTTCATGAGTGAACATTCCATGAATTTGGACAAATGTAGAATGACAGGTACCCATCATTATTTTATCCTACAAAGCATTTTCATTGCACTAGAAATACTCTATACCCTCCCCCCTCTAACCTTGGCCACCACTGATTTTTTTATTATCTCCATAGTTTTGCCTTTACTAAAATGTCATATAGTTGGAATCACATAGTATGTAGCCTTCTCAGATTGGCTTCTTTCACTTAGTAATAAGCATTTAAGCTTTCTTCATAACTTTTCATGGCTTCATAGCTCATTTATTTTTAGTACCGAAAAATACTCCATTATCTGGATGTACCACAGTTCATTTATCCATTCATCTACTAAAGGACATCTTGGTTACTTTCAAGTTTTGACAATAATTTTTTAATAATAAATTTATTTTTTATTGGTGTTAAATTTGCCAACATACAGAATAACACCCAGTGCTCATCATGTCAAGTGCCCACCTGAGTGCCCATCACCCACTCACCCCCAACCCCCACTCTCCTCCCCTTCCACCACCCCTAGTTCAATTCCCAGAGTTAGGAGTCTCTCATGTTCTGTCTCCCTTTCTGATATTTCCTACCCATTTATTCTCCTTTCCCTTCTATTCCCTTTCACTATTTTTCATATTTCCCAAATGAATGAGACCATATAATGTTTGTCCTTCTCCGATTGACTTATTTCACTCAGCATAATACCCTCCAGTTCCATCCACATTGAAGCAAATGGTGGGTATTTGTCATTTCTAATGGCTGAGGAATATTCTATTGTATACATAGACCACAGCTTCTTTATCCATTCATCTTTCGATGGACACCGAGACTCCTTCCACAGTTTGACTATTGTGGACATTGCTGCTAGATACATCGGGGTGCAGGTGACGGCGTTTCATTGCATCTGTATCTTTGGGGTAAATTCCCAGCAGTGCGATTGCTGGGTCATAGGGCAGGTCTATTTTTAACTCCTTGAGGAGCCTCCACACAGTTTTCCAGAGTGACTGCACGATTTTACATTCCCACCAACAGTATAAGAGGGTTCCCTTTTCTCCGCATCCTCTCCCAACATTTGTTGTTTCCTGCCTTGTTAATTTTTCCCAGAGAATGGGGAAAATGGATGTGGGGGGTGGGAGTGAATGGGTGACGGGCACTGGGGGTTATTCTGTATGTTAGTAAATTGAACACCAATAAAAAATAAATTAAAAAAAAATTTTCCCCATTCTCACTGGCATGAGGTGGTATCTCATGGTGGTTTTGATTTGTATTTCCCTGATGGCAAGTGATGCAGAGCATTTTCTCATGTGCGTGTTGGCCATGTCTTCACTAGAATGTCATACTGGTTTTATATATATGTAAATTTTCTTTTATTTGTAATATATTTATAAATATATATATTTTTGGCGTTTGAATTGCCAACATATACTGTAACACCCAGTGCTCATCCCTTCAAGTGCCCCCCTCAGTGCCCATCACCCAGTCACCTCATTTCCCCTTCCACCACTCCTTAGGGGAAAAGGAGAGAAAATGAGTGGGATAAATTAGAGACGGTGACAAACTTTGAGAGACTCCTAAGTCTAGGAAATGAACAAGGGGTACAATGTCATATTTGAATGAGATATATGCATCTGTATACATCTATACATAAATAATCAGATATGACCAGTCAGATTTAGGAAAGTAGCATTGACTTTATGGATCCAGTAAAACCTCTTGGAAATATCATCCTACTACCTTTTTACAGAGTTTCCAACAGCTTTACCAAGCTAGTCAGGAGGTCATATCCTGGCAGGGTGGGAATCTTGGGATATTTGGGTACCTCAAGAACAGACAATGCAACCAAGTGTATACGTGTTGCAGGGTATGTCTGATGACAAGGTTTGGCACAAGTTTTGGCTTGGCTTCTATATGGGGGAGCTGCTAAACATTTCATCCAGAGGTTTTTCACAAAAGTTGCAGAAAATCACATTTTAACAAGAGCCTATATGTTCAAGTGCCATGCTTGCTGCAACTATATTTAGTAGAAATGAGGCTGGTTGTTGAGAAAACATGTATTTCAATGACACATCTGAGAAAATACTTGATGCGATTCCTGTTCATTATAACCTGAACTTGATCCTGATTTTCTCTAGCTTCCTAAAATCTCTGGCTACAAGTCTGAAAACTAGCATGTTTTTTTTTTTATTGGTGTTCAATTTACTAACATACAGAATAACACCCAGTGCCTGTCACCCATTCACTCCCACCCCCCGCCCTCCTCCCCTTCTACCACCCCTAGTTCGTTTCCCAGAGTTAGCAGTCTTTATGTTCTGTCTCCCTTTCTGATATTTCCCACACATTTCTTCTCCCTTCCCTTATTTTCCCTTTCACTATTATTTATATTCCCCAAATGAATGAGAACATATAATGTTTGTCCTTCTCCGACTGACTTACTTCACTCAGCATAATACCCTCCAGTTCCATCCACGTGGAAGCAAATGGTGGGTATTTGTCATTTCTAATAGCTGAGTAATATTCCATTGTATACATAAACCGCATCTTCTTTATCCATTCATCTTTCGTTGGACACCGAGGCTCCTTCCACAGTTTGGCTATCGTGGCCATTGCTGCTAGCATGTTGATTTTTCTCCCACCTTTGGAAGTGCATTCAAACTGTCCTATATCCTAAAGTCCTGAAAGGTAACTGTGCATCCAGTGATAAAACCTTCAGGAAAGTCACCACAGTGGCTCATGTACAGGTGGTCTTCATGCCAGTGGCTCTCTGGGACAGAGATCACCAGACACATTTGAAGTACAAACCAGGAAAGTCTGTCAGATTGTCACAGCCTTCTGTCACTCTACCTGAAGACGACATGAGCTTGACATCAAGAAACCTTCTCCGCTGGTTACCCTCAGAACTCAGCAACTACTTACAATTTCATTCGATCATTTACCATCCTTTTTTCCCCATACAACTGCCTCTTGTTTAATACCTGATTTCTTGAACCACAAGCCTGACTTTGAGAATGCACCTCCATCAACCTCTCCTGAAATGGGTTTAAATAAACTGACCTATTGTCAGGAGAGGGTCAACAAAATGAACAATCTGCTAGCACAAGTTTTAACACATGTATCTTTGGGAAATTTCAGAGAAGGGAGGGAACTGGCTAAAGATAGGCTGCCCGAGTTGGATCCCATTGGCATGAATATTATTTTTACTTTAAACAAATGAAACTCAGCAGATTTAGGAAAAGCTCTATAATCCCCCCAAATTGCCAGCTTGGACCAGGAAGAGAGCTATTATCAGGCTCCCTCTTTATCTAAGATATCTATATACACAGCAGGACAACCTCTTTTTTTTCCAAACAACTCTCACCTTCCCTCTAATGCACTTTCTCCTCTTTGGTCAGCTGATTACTGCCCTTCTCCTTCACTCATATAAGTGTCATGGTGCCTGACTGTCTTTGGAATTCTCCACGTCTGTGTGGATACCCATTATGTAGGCTATGAAACTTGATTTTCTCCTGTTAATCTGACAAATTAGATTTATAAATTCTTTATTAATTCTTTAATAAGAATTAGATTCTTATGAAAACAAGGGACCTGAAGAGCACAGAAAATACTTAACTCCACAGCAACAGACACTGGTGAAGTTTCATCAAGGTCAGTCAAGAGTAAGCAGAGATGTGCATTGCTAGGACTCCTGATCAACAGTCCCCTGGAACAGGGGCTGATCCTATATCCCGGAAACATGAGGTAGATGCCATCCTGCATCAGAAAGGGATCCTCACACTGTCCTAGCTGGTGGAGCTGTCACACTGTCCTAGTTCCTCCCCACACCGTTTCGAGGTTGTCTTCAGAGGACTGGCAGTAATAATCAGCCTCGTCCTCAGCCTGGAGCCCAGTGATGGTCAGGGTGGCTGAATTGTGAGACTTGGAGCCAGAGAATTGATCTGGGACCCCCGAGGGTCAATTGCTATTACCATATACGATAGTTTGAGGGGACTTTCCTGGGAGCTGCTGGTACCATTGTACATCATAACCACTTCCGATGTTGGTGCTGCTTCCAGTGCAGGAGATGGTGACCCTCTGTCCCAGGGCCTCAGACACTGAGGGTGGCTGAGTCAGCAAAGCCTGGGCCCAGGACCCTACAAGAGGGAGAGACACAGAGAGGATGATGCTGGGGTTTGGAAACAAGAAGAGGAAGCAGAACCTCACATGTCCTCCTAGGGTCCCTTCCCCTGTCCCCACATCCAGTCACCTGTGCAGTGAGCGAGGAGGGTGAGGAGGAGGGGGGACCAGGCCATGGTGGAGGTCATCACTGATCCTGCCTTCAGTGGTCCCACAGCTGAGCAGAGCCTCCCCTAGTCTCTCTCTTCCCTTCTTCATCCTCTCTGAGAGGGAAGGCCCATCCATGCAAATGAGATTCGAGGTTTCTTAAACCCACCTGGCCTTGGGTCAGGTCCCTCTGCCGGAGATGACAGGGGCATGGACAAGGGAGGGGCTGTGTAAGGCCAGGGGGTGGGGAGGTCCCAGCTGCGATCTCTGAGCAGGGGGCACAAGCAGTGCCAAGGGGCAGGTCCCAACTCTGATCACACTGACTCTTCAGAAATGGAACCAGAATGCCCCCTGGTGTCCAGACCCAGAGGCACTACTGTGTGACAAGGTGACCAGGGCCCACATCTCCTGCTTCCCCAACTCTTTGCTCACTGTTCCATGCATTAAGGCCGCATTCGGGCCAGGCCAGTCCCTGTATGCCAGCTCACATTACTTCAGGGCTCACTATTTGCTCCAGTGAGAATCTTCAGAAAGAGGTGTCCACAGCTCCCTTGACTGTTCCTGTTCAGGGCTAAGGTGGTATCTCTTATACAAATTCCTCTTGTTCAGGATCCAGTCCAGAGCATAACACATCCCCATGGACACATGGCCCCTGCTATGCAGGATGCTGGGACTTTCCTCACATGAGGCTTCTCTGATTTCCAGAGTTATCTTCCCCTGAGTTGCGCACAGCACTGAGGATATGGGGACAAAATTACCAAACAGACAGAGCTTCTTGGATAAAGGGATTTGGAGACAGACCACTCTCTGGGTTGGGCACAGCTCGAGTCTCTACAACTTGTGTCCAGCATGTTCAGGATAGAACATTAGTGGTTAACCCCCCATGACTACAGCGATGGGTTTCTCCTGCCCAAAGCCCCCTGGACCCAGAAGATTCTGTCAAACATCCCACATGTGATTGAAGGAGAGTTGGTGCTGAGGGGAATTATGCCCCTGAGCTCACAGGTCCTGTGGCCCTTTGTTGGGACACAAAACTTTCCATTAGAGAGAGAGAGAGAGAGAGAGAGATTGAGAGAGAGAGAGAATGCAAGATGAAGAATGAGGCTATGTGACCCTTCTCCCTCTAAAGACTTTGAAACATGCTGAGAGATGGTTCTCCATGGAGATGGTCTTCTAAATATGCAAAGTCTTGAACTTACATTTAGAGGTAAGCATCTCAAAGATTTTTTATCTGAAATGATTATGTTAACCAAGAGGACTGCTGTGAGAGCAAGCATGTTAACAATCCACTGAATCATCAGTCTAGGACTTGTTGAGAGACAAGAAATCTGTCTATTCCTTATCTCTGCAGACACTACACCTACATCTGTAGAACTTCCAGGTGTCATGGAGCACAGGGCAGGGGTGAGACACAGCCTCCTCCTTACCCCACAACTCAGCCTCACCCAAAGTCCCCTGAGTTCCCCTGGTGTCTACCATGGAGTGAGAAAACATACTGCTGAGAGTTTTGTGTCTGTGTGTGTGAAAAAATGCTACAGGCTGGGACAGTTTCTATGGTAGAAAATGTTTCTGTGGTGGATCTACTGTCCACAGAATTCTTCTGAATGGAAATCTGGAGCACAAGAAAAATAATGACTTATCTTAAAATATGCAGGCAAACCTTTGTCTATGGATTCCTCCAGGATTCCCCATGAGTGAGGGCATCAGATAATTCTGAAGTAGGTAAAAATCATTACATCCCACTTGCAAATACCTAAAAGTAGATAAACACATACTTTTCAGGAAATGTAATAATTTTACTTTCATATTACATAGAATGGAGTAGGGGGTGCATCTAGGAGGTGCAGTTCATTGAACATTAACTCTTATTTTTGCTGATGTCCTAATCCCAGGATAGTGAGCCCGAGCCCTGCACAGAGCTCTGCACTGAGTCTAGAGTCTGCTTGAGCCTCCTTCCCTCCTCCTCTGCCCACCCGCAGCTCCCCACAGCATGCTCTCTCTATATATAAAAATAAAGAGACCTCTAAAAATATTAAGACTGACTATTTGTGCTGGGTAAAAAAAATGGAGCCTAGGTCTTAGAGCAGGAAGGAGAATGTGAGGGATTTCTTGCAACTCTGTTTTCTTACCATTCTCCTCCAAGAGTTGGACCCTTGAGAGTAGAAACTACAGCAAGATCATTTCTGGTTTTCTCTGAAATCCTGATGTGGAGACATAGCTCAGACCTGAAGTGCCAGAGGGAGAGACCAAAGTCAAAGACAGAGGAACAGAGGGGAGAAGAGAAGAGAGGAGGTGCTGTCGAGGAGAGCCTGCAGGATCTGGTCCAAGTTCCCATGGAGATGTTTCAGAGAAAGGAGACTGTGTCTGGGACCAGCGTTATGGTCAGTGTATCCCCAGTGGATATAACAGTAGTGACACAAGGTCACACTCTACAGAATGAGATGATAGAACTGAGTGTGGAAGAATGTTTGGAATCTGCACGTTCAGCTGGATCATGGTGCTTCTTCCTGTTCATCTTCTCCACATTGAGTGGCGAGGTGCCTTGGGCTCTTTTATTTGTATGTCTGTGTGTCCTGGAATGCCCCATTTTCTCTCAGTCTATGCACATTACTGGAATATTTCTGTTTCCTGTGGAAGCATTATCATCGTGCAGGAGAGATCACCTTGCTCAGTCTCTCCAGATAAGTTTCTCCTTGAATGGGGGTTCAGAGACAAGATCCTTGGGTCCAGAGATTTGTCTCACTCCCTCCTTATCTGAGACCCTGTGAGTATCTTGTCAAGGAGGACAAGCTGACAAAGTCCATGGAGGAAAGTCAGGCAGTAGCTGCAAGGCTGTGCTAGCTCACAACTCAGGGCATCTCCCAAAGAGCTCCTACTATATTAACTTCCATTTTGCTGCTCTTCCCTCCACAAAAGGTGAATTCTACATTTGAGGCTTCACAACAGCTTCACAGGCAAAGGGATTTGCAGCAAATACTCAGATTTCTCCCCCTTAGACATCCAAGCCATCCCCCTCCACCCAGGACTATTGCAAATCTCCACTGGGTACCCACGGACAGGATGCCACAAGCAGGCCATCCGAGATGCCCATGGTCCTGAGTGGTGTCAGCTATAGGAAGACACATCCACAGGACTGCTTCACCCAGTGTCCCTGGAGCAGGCTCAGGGTTTTTACAACAATTCAGGACCCCAAATCCCCCATTCCTAACCACAACCGTGTGTCACAACTGAGGGTCAAGTCCACAGCTATGGGCCAGGAATTCCTCTTGGGCCTGGTTCTCACCCAGCATCCCCACAGCCTAGTGCTTCATACCTGGGATGCAGTGAGCCTTGGCCTGTCCTGAGAGCAGAGGCCTGGGAGAGAAGAGGAGGTTTCTGCTCTGACAGCTGGAAGGGCAGAGTCCACCCTGAGAAGGACTTTCAAAATGCTTGGATGGTACCTTTGTTCTGAACATTAAATTTTTTTGAATATTAAATTTATAAAAGTAGACGTTCTATGGGAAGAGAAAAGGACCACTGTAACAACAGGATCTAATTTTTCTTTTATTTTATATTTTTATATTGGAGTTCGATTTGCCAACATATACCATAACTTTCAGTGCTCATCACATCAAGTTCCCCCATCAGTGCCCATCACCCAGTCACCCCCACCCCTGGCCACCTCCCTTTCCACCACCCCTTGTTCATATCCCAGAGTTAGGAGTCTCTCATGTTCTGTCTCCCTCTCTGATATTTCCCACTTATTTTCTCTCCTGTCCCCTATAATCCCTTTTACTATTTTATAATCCCCAAATGAATGAGACATGATGTTTCTCCTCCATTTGACTTATTTCACTCAGCATAATACCCTTCAGTCCATCCACATCGAAGCAAATGGTGGGCATTTGTCATTTCTAATGGCTGAGTAATATTCCATTGAATACATAAACCACATCTTCTTTATCCATTCATCTTTCAATGGACACCGAGCCTAAGTTTTCAATTTGGATCACTAATAATATTTCTGTATCTATTTCTTCTCAGTTTTTATTTCTTTTGTGTCTTCAGAAATGTGTAAATAGAAATGTAGGAGGTAGTATATTGTGATCCAGAATCTACTTCCAGTAAAATTAGTGTGTATTCAAGTTATCTTAAATTGGGAGACAGAGTCCAAGGCCATAGGCAGGCTGAGGTTTTGTTCCATGTCCTCCTCTGTGTGTGTCCCTGTGACCAGGACCACTGTGCCAGATTGTACAGTAAGAATCAACCTTGTCCTCACGCTGGACATCCAGAGATGAGCAGAGGCCCTGCTTCAGCTGAGGTGTCTTCAGATCCAGAGCAGGGCTGGGGATGTTGAGCCCTGGTGCTTATCTGAGTCTGAGTAGAACCTCAGGCAATACGGGGAGCGGGGGTTCCCTGGTTTCTGTTGGAACAAGTATATGTAGCAGCCGCCAAGAATGAAGCCACTGTTCATGGTTCATGTGAGTCTGGCTGTTGTTCCTGGAGATGCAGAGAGGGAGGGCAGCTGGGCCAGCCCTGGCTGGGACAGGGAAACTGTATATACACAAAATCCCAGGAGGTGGGGCATTTTTGGTGGGAGTTTCCAGGGGATGATAATATTGGGGAAACTCAGAAGACAGATGATGTCCCTACCTGGGCAGAAAGACAAGAACTGGAGGAGGAGAGGAGTCCATGCCATGTTGACAAATCCCCTGTCCCAAGAATGGAGCTGTGCTCTGTTAGGCTTGTCTAATTCTCCCTACAGTCTCCAGGCAAATGACAGTGCTCTTTAGGCAAATTGTCACCCCTTCCAGTCTCTCTCAGACTCTATCTGGTCAGTGATTCAGAAAAACAGGGGACAGAGGATGCTGAAGGCAGGGACTGCTCAGAGTGGACATAGGAAGGGTAGAGGGAGCATCTGTGGCTACCCCTCAGGACCATGCCCAGGATCCTCTGCCAGGCCCTGAGGGCACCAGGCTGCTGGGTCTCACCAGGGGGGCAGGGTGCAGCTCAGCCTCTACCCAGCTCTGAGGCTAAGGGGGCTCCCCTAGTTGGGAGGGTTCCCCTGTAAGGCCCAGGGTATGCACAGTGCCCCTTGCTGATTACATGTCCCTTTCAGGGTCCTCAGGGTCCTGAAGGTGACATCCAGAGCTGTGACCCCAGCACTCACCAGTGACCTGAAGGACTGGATGGAGGACCCTGCATGGTCTGCTATAGAGAACATGGATACAGAGGCTGTGATTTGAGAGCTTCCCACATGGAGGGAAGAGTCATCACAAAAGAAGCACTCCTGTGAGAGGGGGAATGTCTACAAAACATAAGTCATGCAAAAGACTGAACCTATCCTAATTCATGGAACATTTAGGGAGCTCCTCAGAAGAGGGCCTTTCATATTCATCTCAAGAGAGGAATGGCAATGTTCTGCACAGAGTCAAGGAAGAAAAAAAATAAAACAATGCATAAAGATCTTCAATCCAAGATTGGAGGCTGTGATTTAACAGAAGCATCACCACCTGGTGAACCTGTGGCACCGGGGGATAGGAGGGGGGCAGAACAGGGCAGGACTGAAGATACCAAGTTGTCAGGGCAGAGCACCTGAAGCAGAAACACAGCAGGAGGGGATACTGGTGGCTGTGGTCCCAGGAGAAGGTGGGGAGAGAAGGGGGAAGAGGACTGTGTAGACTGGGGTCTCTGCTATGAGGAGCCCCTGAGAGGGTGCTGCTGTCAGTACAGGGGAGACTCAGGTATGGAGAGGCTTCTCTGTGTATGAAGGAGTAGAATCTGGGGAAGGAGCACAAACACTGAATTCCTAGCTCAGAAGTGGGAGACCCTGACCTTGAGCGTCAGGATCAGTGCCCACAGCCTGAGGCAGGTGTGCAGCCCTAGTGAGCAGGATCTTGGGTGTCTGTGTAAGGGGACAGGAGCCTGGGATGGTACCTTGAACCCCTTCCCTGGGTGCAGGACAGGGGACAGGAATCCAGGAGACAGCGTCCCTCAGTCCAGGCTGGCTCCAGGGGTTTCCCTGCAGTGTCCCTGCAGTGTGTAGCAATGTTAGTCCTCCCCTCTACTCCAGGTCCCCAGGGGTGAGCCGGGTATCAATGACGTGACCCATGACCCTCTTAGTCTCCCCCATAAATATGTTCCAGGAGGGCTGAGGTCAGTGACCATGTGTTGGGGGCTTTGCAGACCTTTACAACCCAGGGGGATGAGGAGTCATGTAGGAACATAGCTGAATGTCCAAGGTCAGGCTGCAGTGCCTGGGACATGGGCGTCATGGAGAAGTGGGGTGGAGAAGAACCCTAACCTCTGCCTTGAGCTGCACATCCCCAAGATCCCAGCCACAGGGAGGCAGAGCTGGGGGCTCTTTCTCAACCTTTCAGCCCCCAGAGGGAGCTGACAGCCCATCAGGGAGCTGGTTCCTGTAATGGGAAGGGCCTGGGAGGACCCCTCAGAGCTCAGGGGATCTGGGGCTGACAGCATGTGGCACCTGGGCCCAGACTAAGGCAGGGGCTGCCTTCCCAACTGCCAGCATCCCAGTCTCCTGCTGTGCCAGTCCTGCTCCACACTGGCTGAGATGAAGGAAGAGGATTCCAGAGCAGAGCCCTCTGCCTCCAGTGCTGTGGGTCCCTACCCCTTGTTTATGGAGGACAGGCCACACCCAGGTCACACCCAGCCTTCCTGAGGCTGCACCTCATGACCCCAAATGGCTCAGAACCCACTGCTGTGGCTCCTCCCTGGCGACTGTCTCCAACTGTCCCCACTGCTCCACTGCTTCTCCAGGATCAGAGTGAGGCTCACAGTCAGGACCATCCCCAGGGCAGGGAGCACATGGACAAAGACATAAGGGATGCTGCCCCATGGACTCCAAGGTGGGTCCTCAAGGCCTGGTCCTTCTCTGTCTCTATCTCTGTCTCTCACCCCAGCTCCTTCTCTGTCAGCTGAGCCTCTGTCCACACTCCTGGTGGGGAGGCCACAGGCTCGCTCTGTCTCTATGATGACCTCTGTCTGTGGCCCCAGGTGTGTGCTATAATTTAGAGGTTTATAAGTAATCAACCTTTAGTTTTCAAACTATCCTGTGTTGTACCTGAAGGACCTAGGGCAATTGTCTCCAGAACCATAAGGGCAGGTCCGATCTCCACACTGGCTATGGAGAGGTCGAGACCCTCACAACACAGGACCTTCTGTTCCTGAAGGGACAATGATGTCTCTCATCATCTGTGACTGTGGATGTCACGGTTCAATTCCAGGCCCGGCCCGGACACATGACAAGGACTGAGTCCTCAGCCCAGGGGTCACACTCTGTCATCCTAAGGGGCTCACGTGCAGTTTCTTTGCTCCCTTTTCAAACTTCCTGTAAATCTCCCTCAGGTGCCCACCTTCCTGCCCTCCCCCTTTAGGGACAAGGGGTCACACCTCCTTGGGGAAACGGATGGGATGATATTCCCCTGTGAGCTCCGTCATGGAACCCAGACTCCTAGAAGACATTCTCTGCCTGCATGTCGGTGCTGTGGCTCTGGGGTACAGTTCACTGAGCTGTGACAGCACAGCAGTGTGGTTCGGCCACCTTCACAGTGCCGTGTAGGAGAGTGAAATCACCACGAATACAGTCACGTCACACACTCACCCTCCTCCTTCCTCCACCTGCTGTCAGTCCCTGGCCTCCTTACCATCTCTAGATTCCCATCTCTTCCAAAATACAATGATATTCCCATGATGTGGAATTTAGCCTTTTATATGTTATTCATCCTGAAGAAATGGGCAGTTAATATTCATGCATGTTTTGAACTTATAAAATTACTTCTTTAAATGTTGACTATTATCACCCTCTATGACTATACATCAGGTTGGAGTAAATCTTCGTTACTTCAAGTCTGGTCATTTTATAAAAATCTGGTATAAAAAAGTGTGCAGGTTTATAATTGCTTTGAATTTTGTTGATTATGAATAAAGTTTCCATAAACATTCACGTGGGGATTTTTCTCTACAAAGTTTTTTTTTACCTTTTATATTTCTGAGTGTGGCATTGATTTATGTATTCCATGCAATCATCAAATAATTAGAAATCATCCTCTGCTTGAAGCTAAGGCAATAATGATCCCAGCTGCAAAAAGAGCTGACATGTGCATCAGCAGAACAGGGATGGGGCTGAAGGGCCATGATAGCTTCATGACCTAAGAGTATTTCTTTTACTGAGAAATAAGAAGATGCCAAGTGAATGTACACTAGCCTAAAAGAACCTGTTCCTGATCATGAGGACAAAACTGTCTCTTTCTTTTGACACCCTCTGTGCACAATGGGCTACTCTGAGTGACTCTGAGGTCAGAGATGATGAAGCAAGTGCCATTCCCGGGAGGTCCCCAAAATGCATCTGGGCTCAGGGCATCAACTGAAGAATCAGCAGAAACCCAGGGGTAGTGTAAACAGGAAGCGGCTGGGGCGCTCACTCACTTTGCAGTTGGGTAAGTAGGTTTTTGTCTCACTTACCCACAGGCCTGGAGCACCGTGGGAGCTTTGAGACTGCTGTCGTATGTTGAGCAGTAATAATCAGCCTCGTCCTCAGCCTGGAGCCCTGAGATGGTCAGGGTGGCTGTGCTGCCTGACTTGGAGCCAGAGAATCGATCAGGGACCCCCGAGGGTCGGCTACTACTACCATAGATGACAGTTCTGGGGCCTGTTCCCGGGAGCTGCTGGTACCAGCCTACACTATATCCACCGATGTTGGAGCTGCTTCCAGTGCAGGAGATGGTGACCCTCTGGCCCAGGGACCCAGACACTGAGGCTGGCTGAGTCAGCACAGACTGGGCCCAGGAGCCTGCAAGAAGGAGAGAAATAGACAGGGTGATGCTGGAGTCTGGACCCCACATGTCCTCCCAGGGCCCCTCCCCTTGTCCCACATCCAGTCACCTGTGCAGTGAGCGAGGAGGGTGAGAAGGAGAGGGGACCAGCCCATGGTGGAGGTCATCACTGATTCTCTCTTCAGTGGCCCCTCTGCTGAGCAGAGCCTCCCGTCATCTCTCCCCATCTTCATCCTCTGAGAGAGGGAGGGGCCCTCCCATGCAAATGAGACCCCAGCTCTCTGACCCCTCCCTGGCCCTGGGTCAGGTCCCACTGCCTGAGGATGCCAGGTGGTGGGCAGGGGAGGGGCCATATGGGGCTGGGATGTGGTTAGGGAGGTCCCAGCTGTGAGCCCTGAGCAGAAGCCACAGTCAGTGCCAGGTGGTCTTCCCTGCTCTGATCCAGCCTGAGCCCTAAGAAATAAGCCTCAACTGCCTTCTGGCATCCTGAGGCCACCTCATCCTGCATGACATGGGGATCAGTTGGCTATAGGACTCAGGTCCTGTCTCCAGAGCTCTGTCCACTCTCCTCCTATGATCTGGACAAGTCTCCCCGCATGTGGTCTCCCATGACTGTGGCATAGACTTTAAGCTACACTCTCATTTCTCAGTGTAAAGAACTCTTGGGTTGCTCAGTGGTTAAGCGTCTGTCTTTGACTCAGGGCATGACCCTGGAGTTCTGGGATCATGCCCCCCATCCGGTTCTGGGCAGGGAGCCTGCTTCTCCCTCTGCCTATGTCTCTGTCTCTCTCCTGCTGCTCATAAATAAATAAATGATTAAATAAAGTAAATAACTAAATAAATAAATAAATAACTATTTAAAAAAAAACGAAGAATCCAGACATTCCTACAGATATGTGCCCCTGCATGTATCTCCAGGTAATATTCTCTGAGAAGTAGCTCCAGATCATGTCTGTGTGTCCAGGGGTCTTTGTCTCACGTCCTCCTTATCTGAGACGCTGTGAGTATCGGGAGCTGCTCCCACTGCCATGGTCTGTAGCACAGTGACAGTCAGCCTCATCCTCAGGCTACAGCCCAGAGATGAGCAGGAGTCCTGCATTGGCCAAGGTGTCCTTGGAGCCAGAGAAGCAGCTGGGGCCCCGGGGGCCCTGGTAAGTCTCAGTAGACCATCAGTAGGTATTCAGGAGGCTTCCTGGCTGCTGGAACCAGCGTATGGCCACCACTGCAGTTGTTGCTCAGGGTGCAGGTGACTCTGGGTGTTGTTCCCAGGGATGCAGAGAGGGAGGGTGGCTGGGTCAGCAGAGGCTGGGACGGGGAACCTGCAGACACATTCACGGGTGATGGATCAGGGGCCAAACTGAATTTCCTCAAACCTCTAAACTAGACCAGCTGACGTAGGCTGACAGTGGCTCTGTGCCCCTGAGGTCAGTTCTGACCTGTGCACTGACAGAGTAGAATGAACATTAAAGATTCTAGGCCAGGGTGACACAGTCCCTGGTCCCCTCCATGGGCTGGGCTGCCCCAGGCCTCCTCTTCTCCTCCCCCTCTGCCACAGGAGGTGCTGTCCATGCACATGGGCTCTACCCACTGACTGCCCAGCCCCTCCCTGGGCCCTGATCCTGGAGCTCTGCTCACACCACACACTGAGGAGGATGGAGGTGGCTTCAGCCCCGGGGCGAGCCCTGGGGGGAGGCACCTGCTGAGACCACACACAGGTCCCCAGAGGAGACTGCCAGGCCAGAGGGGACACAGATGTTGAGTCCCCATCAGGGAGCTCAGAACCCAGTTCTCAGGCCCAGGCACCCTGAGTGAAGGGTCCTCACTGAGCAGCCCTGTAGGACCACAGGGCAGTCCCTCAGCGCCCCCTCCTGGTCACAGGGCACATACCTCAGTAACGCCCAAATCTCTGAGAGCCCAGCTGGTTTCCAGGGCTCACCAGTTCCCTCTCCATTGACATGTCCAGGTCTGACTCTCAGAATGGGTTCCATCTCTTGGGCATTAAAACCATGAGTTCTACATGTTCTCACAGAAATGTATTTGCATTTTAACCTCCCGTTTTTGTTTATTTTCATGTATTTTTTATTGGAGTTAGTTTGCCAACATATATTATAACATCCAGTGTTCATCCGTCAAGTGCCCCCCTCATTGCCTGTCACCCAGTCACCCCATTCCCCACCCACCTCCCAATCCATTACCCTTGTTCTTTTTTTTATAAATTAATTTTTTATTGTTGTTCAATTTGACAACATATACAATAATACCCAGTGTTCGTCCCGTCAAGTGCCCACTTCAGTGCCTGTCACCCAGTCACCCCCACCCCCGGCCCACCTCCCCTCCACCACCCCTAGTTCATTTCCCAGATTTAGGAGTCTTTCATGTTCTGTCTCTTTTCTTGATATTTCCCTTGTTCGTTTTGTACCAAAATATTTGCTGTATCAGTGACAAATCCGAGAAGCACAGTGTGTTCACAGATGAGCACTAGTATGGCTCACATCAGGCCATATTGTGTTAGATAGAGTCTACACTTTAGGGATATATTCAGACCCTCAATCATTGTCTCCATCATTCATTTCTCCCTGTACAGAGTCTTTTCTTTTTGGACAAACCTAATTTTTTTTCACATATTTTGCTGTGGTAAAACCCCAGCAGTGCAGTTGCTGGGTCGTACGGCAGGTCAATTTTTAATTCTTTGAGGAACCTCCACACAGTTTTCCAGAGTGGCTGCACCAGTTCACATTCCCACCAACATTGCAGAAGTGTTCCCCTTTCTCCACATCCTCTCCAACATTTGTGGTTTCCTGCCTTGTTAATTTTCCCCATTCTCACTGGTGTGAGGTGGTATCTCATTGTGGTTTTGATTTGTATTCCCTGATGGCAAGGGATGCGGAGAATTTCCTCACGTGCTTGTTGGCCATGTCTATGTCTTCCTCCATGAGATTTCTGTTCATGTCTTTTGCCCATTTCATGATTGGATTGTTGTTTCTTTGATGTTGAGTTTAATAAGTTCTTTATAGATCTTGGATACTAGCACTTTATGTGATTTGTCATTTGCAAATATCTTTTCCCATTCTGTAGGTTGTCTTTCAGTTTTGTTGACTGTATCCTTTGCTGTGCAAAAGCTTCTTATCTTGATGAAGTCCCAATAGTTCATTTTGCTTTTGTTTCTCTTGCCATGGATGTATCCTGCAAGAATTCCATGTTGTACTACAAAGCTGTGGTCATCAAAACAGTGTGGTTGGCACGAAAACAGACACATAGATTCATGGAATGGAATAGAGAATCCAGAAGTGGATCCTCAAATTTATGGTCAACTAATCTTCGACAAAGTAGGAATGACTATCCTCTGGAAAAATAGACACTCTCTTTGATAAATGGTGCTGGGAGAATGGACATCCACACGCAGGAGTATGAAACTGGACCATTGTATTATGCCATACACAAAGATAAACTCAAAATGGATGAGAGATATAAATGTGAGACAAGATTCCATCAAAATCCTAGAGGAGAACACAGGCAACACCCTGTTTGAACATGGCCGCAGTAAGTTCTTGCATGATTTCACAAAATTCTTTTTTTCTTAATTGGACTTCATTTTGCCAACAATTTGGTATGTTAGGTTAGTGCATAACATCCAGTGCTCATCCTATCAAGTGCTCCCCTCAGTTCCTGTTACCCAGTCACTGCATCCTACCACCCATGGTATTTTCATACAAATTACATTAAATGTGTAAATTGCTGTGGGTAGCATGGACATTTTCACAATATCAATTCTTCCAATCCATGAGCATGGAATACTTTTCCAAGACTTTGTGTCTTCTCCATTTCTTTCAGAAGTGTTCTGTAGTTTTTAGTGTATAGATCCTTTACCTCTTTGGTTAGGTTTATTACTAGGTATCTTATGCTTTTGGGTGCAATTGTAAATGGGATTGACTCCTTCATTTCTATTTCTTCAGTCTCCTTGTTAGTGTATAGAAATGCCATTGACTTCTGGGCATTGATTTTGTATCCTGCCACACTGCCAAATTGCTGTAAGAGTTCTAGGAATCTTGGGGTGGAGTCTTTTGGGTTTTCCATATAGAGTATCATGTCATCAGCGAAGAGGGAGAATTTGACTTCTTTGCCAATTTGCATGCATTTTATATCTTTTTGTTGTCTGACTGCTGAGGCTAGGACTTCTAGTATTATGCTGAATAGCAGTGGTGATAGTGGACATCCCTGTCTCGTTCCTGATCTTAGGGGAAAGGCTCCCAGTGCTTCCCCATTGAGAATGATATTTGCTGTGGGCTTTTCGTAGATGGCTTTTTTTTTTTTTTTGTCGTAGATGGCTTTTAAGATGTTGAGGAATGTTCCGTCTATCCCTACACTCTGAAGAGTTTTGATCAGGAATGGGTGCTGTATTTTGTCACATGCTTTCTCTGTTTCTACTGAGAGGATCATATGGTTCTTGTTTTTTCTCTTGCTGATATAATTAATCACACTGATTGTTTTATGAGTGTTGAATCGGCCTTGCATCTCGGGTTTAAATCCAACTTGGACATGGTGAATAATCTTCTTAATGTATTGTTGTATCCTTTTCTTTTTTATAAATTTATATTTTATTGGTGTTAAATTTGCCAACATATAGAAAAACACCCAGTGCTCAACCCTTCAAGTGACCCTCTCAGTATCTGTATTGTTGTATCCTATTGGCAAGTATCTAGTTGAGAATTTTTGCATCCATGTTAATCAGGGATATTGGTCTATAATTCACCTTATTGGTGGGGTCTTTGTCTGGTTTTGGAATTAAGGTGATGCTGGCCTCATCGAATGACTTTTTAAGCATTCCATCTCTTTCTATCTTTCCAAACAGCTTTAGTACAATAGGTATATTTTCTTCTTTAAACGTTTGATAGAATTCACCAGGGAAGCCATCTGGCCCTGGACTTAGGTGTTTTTTGGAGGTTTTTGATGACTGCTTCAATTTCTTCCCTGGTTATTGGCCTGTTCAGGTTTTCTATTTATTCCTGTTCCAGTTTTGGTAGTTTGTGTTTTTCCAGAAATGCTTCCATTTCTTCTAGATTGCCTATTTTTTGTATATCTGTTCATAATATGTTTTTAAAATCATTTGTATTTCCTTGGAGTTGGTAGTGATCTCTCCTTCCTCATTCATGATTTTATTAATTTGAGTCTACTCTTTCTTCTTTTTAATAAGGCTGACTAATGGTTTATCTATCTTATTAATTCTTTCAAAGAACCAACTCCTGGTTTTGTTGATCTGTTCCACAGTTATTCTAGTGTCGATTTCATTGAGTTGTGCTCGAATCTTTATTAACTCTCTTCTTCTGCTGTGTGTAGGATCTATTTGCTGGTTTTTCGCTAGCTCCTTTAGGTTCAAGATTAACTTTTGTATTTGATTTCTTTCAGTTTTTGGATGGATGCTTGTATTGTGATGTATTCCCCCTCAGGTCTGCTTTTGCTGTATCTCAAAGATTTTAAATGTTTGCATCTTCATTCTCATTGGTTTCCACGAATCTTTTTTATTCTTCCTTAATTTCCTGGTTGACCCTTTCATCTTTTAAAAGGTTGACCCTTTTTCTTAACCTCCACGTGTTTGAAACCCTTCCAAACTTCTTGTTCTGATTTAGTTCTAATTTCAAGGTATTATGGTCTGAGAATACGCAGGGGGTGATCCCAATCTTTTGGTATCAGTTAAGACCTGATTTGTGAGCCAGTATGTGTTTTTTTCTGGAGAAAGTTCCATGTGCACTTGAGAAGAATGTTCATTCAGTTGCAATTGGATATAAAGTTCTGTAAATATCTGGGAATTTCATCTGGTCCAGTGTATCATTTAAAGCTCTTATTTCTTTGGACATGTTGCGCTTAGAAGACCTATCAAGTATAGAAAGAGCTAGATTGAAGTCACCAAGTATAAGTGTATAATTATCTGGGTATGTCTTAACTTTGGTTATTAATTGGTTTAAATATTTGACAATACTCAGGTCACACCCAACCTTCTTGAAGGTTCACCTCGTGGCCCCAAAAGGCTCAGAATCTCCTACTGTAGCTCCTCCCTGGGGACTGACTCCAACAGTCCCCATGGCTCCACTGTTTCTCCAAGATTAGAGTGAAGCTCGAGGTCAGCACGATCCCCAGGGCAGAGAGCACATGGACAAAGACAGTGATGCTGCCTCCTTGGGCTCCAGTGTGGGTTCCCAAAGCCTGGTCTCTCCCTGTCTCTATGTTTGTCTCTGGCCCCAGTTCCTTCCTCTGTCAGCTGAGTCTCTGTCCACATTCCTGGTGGGAAGCCACAGGCTAGACCTGTCTCTACAATGATTTCTGTTTCTGGCCCCAAATTCCAGGTTTACAAGTAATCAACTTTTAGTTTTCAAAGTTTCCTGTGTTGTACCTGAAGGACGTCCTGCAGTGTCATCAGATCCACAAGGACAGGTCTGACTTTGACATTGATTATAGGGAGGCTGAGACCTTCACAACACATGACCTTCTGTTCCTGAAGGGACAACAGTGGCTCCCACCATCTGTGACCATGGAGGTCGTGGTCCAAATACAGGCAAGGCTCCGACACATCACAAAGACTGACCCCTCTGTTCGGGGACACACTGTCATCTGGACTAAGGGGCTCATGTGCAGTTTCTTTTCTCCCTTTTCAAACTGCCTGTTCACACTCCCTCAGGTCCCCTCCTTCCTGACCTCCCCATTCAGGGACACAGGGCACACCTACTAGGACCAGTGGATGGGATGATGTCACCCAGTGCCCCATCAGAGCCCCCAGAAACCTGGATGACATTCTCTGCCTGCACGAAGGTGCTGTGGCTCTGGGGTACAGTCTACTGAGCTGTGACAACACAGCAGTGTGGTGCGGCCACCATCACAGGGCCGTGTAGGAGAGTGACATCACTCAGAATACAGTCACCTCACACACTCACCCTCCCCTTCCTCCACCTGCTGTCAATCCCTGGCCTCCTTACCACCTCTAGATTCCCACCTCTTCCAAAATACAATAAAATTCCAGTTATGTGGAACGTAGCCTGTTATATGTTCTTATTCCCTATGAAATGTGCTTTTAAAACTCATGTAGGGGCAGCCCAGGTGGCACAGGGGTTTATTGCCACCTTCAGCCCAAGGCGTGGTCCTGGAGACAGGGGATCGAGTCCCACATCGGGCACCCTGCATGGAGCCTGCTCCTCCCCCTACCTGTGTCTCTTCCTCTCTCTCTCTCTCTCTCTCTCTCTCTGTGTGTGTGTCTCTAATGAATAAATAAATAAAATCTTTTAGAAAAATAAAAAATAAAACATGCATATTTTTGTACTTGGAAGCTTATTTCCTTAAATTTTGACTAATATCCCTCTCTCCAAATATACATCATATTGGAGGATATCTTCCTTGCCTAAACTGTCTCTCGTTTAATAAAAAGCTGGTATTAAAATCGGAGTGCAGGTTTTTTATTACTTTCAGGTGTGGTGATTATGAGTGGTTTCCATAAACATCCACATGAGGGTTTTTCTCTAGAAAGGTATTTTTTCCTTTCAAATTTTGAGTGCGTATTGATTTATAGTTCCATACTAACATCAAATAATAAACAGAACTAGTTATCTCCTTGAAGTTGAGCCAATAATGATCCTGGCAAAATAGAGAGCTGACACTTGCATCAGTAGAGCCGGGATGGGGCTGAAGGACCATGATAGCTTCATGACTTATGAGTGTTTCATTTACTGAAAAATCAGAAGATGATAAGTGAATGTTCACTAACCTAGAAGAAACTGTCCCAGTTCACGAGGACAAAACTTGTTCTTTCATTTAAGACTCGTTTTGTACAATTTGGGGCTACTCTGAGTGATTCTGAGGACACAGAGGACAAAGGAGCCGACATTCCCAGGTGGGTCTCAGGATGTATTAGGGCCCAGGGCATCAGGCCTAAAATAAGCAAAAACCCAGGGGGAGGTTAAGGAGGCAGCTGCTGGGGTGCTCACGCACTTTGCAGATGGGTAAGTGGGATTTTGTCTCACTTCCCCACAGGCCTGGAGCACTGTGGGAGCTCTGAGCCTGCTGTCCCACGTTGAGCAGTAATAATCAGTCTCGTCCTCAGCCTGGAGCCCAGAGATGGTCAGGGTGGCTGAGTTGCCTGACTTGGAGCCAGAGAATTGATCAGGGACCCCAGAGGGTCGGTTGTTATCATAATAGATGACGGTTCTGGGGCCTCTTCCTGTGAGCTGCTGGTACCAGTTCACAGAATTACCAATGATGTTGGAGCTGTTTCCAGTGCAGGAGATAGTGACCCTCTGTCCCAGGAACCCAGACACTGAGGGCGGCTGAGTGAGCACAGGCTGGACCCAGGACCCTAAAATGAGGGAGAGACACAGAGGATGATGCTGGGGTCTGGAGAAAAGAGGAGGAAGCAGGGAACCACTTGTCCTCCCAGGGTCCCTTTCCCTCTTCCCACATCCAGTCTCCTTGAATTGAGCGAAGAGGGTGAGGAGGAGAGGGGACCAGGCCATGGTGGAGGTCATCACTGATCTTGTCTTCTGTGGTCCCACAGCTGAGCAGAGGCTCCCCTCCTCTCTCCCTTCCCCTCTTCATCCTCTGAGAGAGGGATGGGCCCTTCCATCCAAATGAGACCCCAGATCTCTGACCCCTCCCTGGTCCTGGGTCAGGTCCCTCTGCCTGAGAATGTCAGGGGGATGGACAAGGGAGGGGATGTGTAGGGTTAGGGGTGGGAAGGTCCCAGATGTGAGCCCTGAGCAGAAGGCACAGGATTTCAGGAAACTCAGAGTAGGGGGGGGCACCAAACAGGGGGATCATATAGGAGGAAGGTGTCAGGATCCTGCCCAGAAGAGGCCATGTGTATACAGGGACCCGTCAGTCCTCTGGATGTGACAGTGATGTCAGAGGAATTGGTATACAGTCACCATCTCTGTACCCAATGGCCCATGAACAGCCAAAGGAACCGTGGATAGTTTCACACCGAATAGCTAGAGTGAAGCTTAAAATCTACACTATGTGATGATTTTTTTTAAAGAGTTTAGTGCTCCACAGTTAGGAGTCTTTCATGATCTGTCACCCTCACTGATATTTCCCACTTATTTTTTCTCCTTTCTCTTTTATTCCCTTTCACTATTTTTTATATTCCCCAAATGAATGAGAACATATAATGTTTATCCTTCTCCGATTGACTTATTTCACTCAGCATAATACCCTCCAGTTCCATCCACGTTGAAGCAAACGGTGGGTATTTTCCTTTCTAATGGCTGAGGAATATTCCATTGTATAAAGAGACCAAGGCTTCTATATCCATCATCTTTCGATGGACACCGAGGCTCCTTCTACAGTTTGGCTATTGTGGACATTGCTGCTAGAAACATTGGGGTGCAGGTGTCCCGGCGTTTCACTGCATCTGTATCTTTGGGGTAAATCCCCAGCAGAGCAATTGCTGGGTTGTAGGGCAAATATATTTTTCACTCTTTGAGGAACCTCCACACAGTTTTCCAGAGTGGCTGTACCATTTCCCACTCCCACCAACAGTGTAAGAGGGTTCCCCTTTCTCCACATCCTCTCCAACAATTGTGGTTTCTTGTCCTGTTAATTTCCCCCATTCTCACTGGTGTGAGGTGGTATCTCATTGCGGTTTTGATTTGTATTTCCCTGATGGCAAGTGATGCGGGGCATTTCCTCATGTGCTTGTTGGCCATGTCTATGTCTTCCTCTGTGAGATTTCTGTTCATGTCTTTTGCCCATTTCATGATTGGAATGTTTGTTTCTGGGGATCCCTGGGTGGCGCAGCGGTTTAGCGCCTGCCTTTGGCCAAGGGCACGATCCTGGAGACCCGGGATCGGATCCCACGTCGGGCTCCCGGTGCATGGAGCCTGCTTCTCCCTCTGCCTGTGTCTCTGCCTCTCTCTCTCTCTCACTGTGTGCCTATCATAAATAAATAAAAATTAAAAAAAGGAATGTTTGTTTCTTTGCTGTCCAGTTTAATATGTTCTTTATTGATCTTGGATATTAGTCCTTTATCTGATAGGTCATTTGCAAATATCTTCTCCCATTCTGTCAGTTGTCTTTTAGTTTTATTGACTGTTTCTTTGGCTGTGCAGAAGCTTTTATCTTGATGAAGTCCCAGTAGTTCATTTTTGCTTTTGTTTCTTTTGCCTTCGTGGATGTATCTTGCAAGAAGTTACTGTGGCTGAGTTCAAAAAGGGTGTTCCCTGTGTTCTCCTCTAGGATTTTGATGGAATCTTGTCTAACATTTAGATCTTTCATCCATTTTGAGTTTATCTTTGTGTATAGTGAAAGAGAGTGGTCTAGTTTCATTTTTCTGCATGTGGATGTCCAATTTTCCCAGCATCATTTATTTAAGAGACTGTCTTTTTCCCAGTGGATAGTCTTTCCTGCTTCGGAGAATATTAGTTGACCATAGAATCAAGAGCCCACTGCTGGATTCCCTATTTTGTTCCACTGATCTATGTGTCTGTGTTTGTGTCAGTACCACACTGTCTTGATGACCACAGCTTTGTAGTACAACCTGAAATCTGGCATATCCCCAGCTCTGGTTTTCTTTTTTAATATTCCCCTGGCTATTCAGGGTCTTTTCTGATTCCACACAAATCTTAAGATGGTTTGATCCAACTCTCTGAAGAAAGACCATGGAATTTTGATAGGGACTGCATTGAATGTGTAAATTGCCTTGGGTAACATTGAGATTTTCACAGTATTAATTCTTCCAATCCATGAGCATGGAATCTTTTTCCATCTATCTGTGTCTTCCTCCATTTGTTTCAGAGGTGTTATGTAGATTTTAAGGTATAGATCCTTTACCTCTTTGGTTAGGTTTATTCCTAGGTATCTTATGCTTTTGGGTGCAATTGTAAATGGGATTGACTCCTTAATTTCTCTTTCTTCAGTCTCATTGTTAGTGTATAGAAATGTCACTGATTTCTGGGCATTGATTTTGTATCCTGCCACGCTACCAAACTGCTGTATGAGTCCTAGCAATCTTGGGGTGGAGGCTTTTGGGTTTTCTATGTAGAGTATCATGTCGTCAGCAAAGATGGAGAGTTTGAATTCTTCTTTGCCAATTTGAATGCCTTTGATGTTTTTTGTTGTCTGATGGCTGAGGCTAGGACTTCCAGTACTATGTTGAATAGCAGTGGTGAGAGTGGACATCCCTGTCTTGTTCCTGATCTTTGGGGAAAGGCTCCCAGTGCTTCCCCATTGAGAATTATATTTGTTGTGGGCTTTTCGTAGATCGCTTTTAAGATGTTGAGGCATGTTCCCTCTATCGGCAGGGTCACTTTTTGCCTATCCTGGGACCTGCAGCTGCCTAGTTCCAGAATAATTCTTTTTCCTTCCTGGTTCCTGCCCTGAGGCCCTCGTGAGAGGCTCTGAGTTGTGTGCTTCGCACAGAACAAGAGATGGATTTGACATCTAGTCCCCTAGATCTGTCAGCCATGAGGTCTGCACATGCACGTCTTCACAGGTCTGAGGACACTTGAAAGTGCTATGTACTGGAAGTTCCTTCTGAGGCTCCAGGCCAGCTGTCATCTCACAGCCAATAGAGGGCTGGACTGACATATGGCCACAGCCTTGGCTCTCACCTTACAGGGGATTTAAGTCCATGTGCATGAAGGGGGTTGAAACATTGCACTTACTTTCCGTCTCCTCCCTAGAATCAAACAGCAGCACCCCTCCTGGTGTACAATGGGTTTTCTCTTCACTGAGTTACTCCATTCAGGTCATTTCACAGTTGAAAGTCGACTGCATTTATTGTTGAAGAAATAATTATGATTAGAAGTTTTCAAGTTTTGAGGATCCCTGGATGGCTCAGTGGTTTAGCACTGCCTTCAGCCTGGGGTGTGATTCTCAGGTCCTGGATCGAGTCCTGAATTAGACTCCCTGAATGGAGCCTGCTTCTCTCTCTCTCTCTCTCTGGAATAAATAAATAAAATCTTTTTTAAAAAAAGTTTTCAAGTATTATTCCATTCATGACATAATTCACATTTCTTATTTTGTAAAATGTCCATAGATAAAAATTCTAAATTCTACTACAATTGATTGATTGAGGACTGAGAATACATATGGTCATACATAGGAGCCACACAATGTGTACATCCATCTATTCTTATCTTTCCAGAGAGTCATTAATGGACACATTTCTAGTTTGCACTGGGAAGTCAGACAGGATGTCTGGGTCCTTCTGTGATGAGACGGGGAGCTCAAGGCTGCCTGGTCACTGCTGTAACCCCTCCTGCCATGTTCTTGCTGCCAGGAGGCTTCCCATTAGCTGAGTCCCTCTGGGTGTGAGCCCTACTTCAGGGACAGCCAAGGGCCTTTGAAGCCTCAGAGCGAGGCTCTAATAATTAGGTTGTAGGTCAGGATGTTCATGTGCTTCCCTCCCTGCATCCTCCTGCCTAGGCCACCCTGTAGAAAACAGGAGGAGAGAGACCCTTAAACAAGTCCATTTGAGAGACACCTCCTCATGGCCTGAAGCTGTTGGACTTCTCCAGGGGTGGAGTGCGGATTTTCCTGAGGAGCCCCTGCTCAGGGATGTGGGTGGCAGTGAGGGAGACTGTGTGTGTGGGGGGGGTGCCAGCAGATCTGTAGATCTCAGGGTTTGCTGCATGATGTCCTGCACATGTCCCACCTCCATATCACTACTTTCTGTACTAGTCACAGGCAAAGGGCACCTGAGGACTCTCCTTCTCTCTCCTCATATGTTGAGTGTCTTATCAGGGATGGGTCTAATCCTAATACACACAGCAGGCCCTGATCCACCAGCACTCACACCTCATAGGCTGGTCCTTTCCACACCTCCTGATATGAATCTGGAGATTGCAAAGGTAAGAACTTCGCTGGTTCAGTGGTGGCTGGGACTCCATGGCCAGTTCCTATCATGACACAGCCCCTCTCTGACCTCAGCTGTTCCCTGGATTTGTAGTAAATCCTCCATCTTTCAGGAAGAGTCCAGGGCCCCCTAAGCATGACTACAAAGGAGATGCAAGGAGAACAGTTGGGGTCTTTACTCTCACGTCCTTTAGGGACACAGAAGATCAAAGCTGAGGCAACGAAGAGATAAAATACCTTTATGAGATTCAGCAGGTTCTCTGCACCTCATTTCCAGTGCTCTGGGTCCCTCAGTCTGAAAGCCATTAGAAAAACTGGGTGAAATGTATGTTAGGGGCATCCCAGGTGGCTCAGCGGTTTAGAGTTGCCTTCAGCCCAGGGCCTGATTCTGGAGACCTGGGATCGCGTCCCACGTTGGGTTTCATGCATGAGACCTGCTTCTTCCTCTGCCTGTGTCTCTGCCTCTCCCTCTCATTCTCTGTTTCTCTAATGAATGAACGAATGAATGAATAAATAAATAAATAAATAAATAAATAAACAAAATCTTTAAAAAAAGAAATGTATGTTAGACATCTCTAACACATTTTAGCCTTTTTTCTGTATATAAATAAAAAGGTCAACACACATAAACATACGGAAAATGGGAATAAAGTATATGGTCTTCAATCCCCTCATTTAAGAACACAAAGCTGGACATTTTTACTATAATGGGTCCCATCTGGCTTGTAAACCTTTTTGTATTGAAGTTTTGGTTATGTGCTGTCTATAGTTTTTATTATTCTATAAAGAATAATGTGAAAGATACTCAAATTACTTGTCTTTTACTTTAACAGCTTGAGAGTCAAGATAAATCACCTCCAACACATCACCTCAGCAGGATCCTCCCCATACTAGCACTGCAGTGAAGCAATCAGAGAAGGCACCCTGAGGATCCCTAGTTCTGGACAACAGGAAGTGCTCCCATTAAATCGGGTCTGATCTTACACCTGAAATGTCCTGACACACTACAACAGACAAGTATAGGTAGACTTCTGAAGGTAGAATGAAGAAGGAAATCTTCAAACAAATTGAGCACAGCAGTGAGAACCTGGGGTTCCTTCTCTTGTATTATGTCTCCCACATGTAAGGTACGAGGCTGTAAGTTCCTCCAACCAAGAACTATCCAGAGGCTAAGAGCCATAAAATCAAGCCAAAAACCACCCAATCTCCAAAAGCACCAACTCTCATGGTCAGAGGATATTGAGATAAGTTAGCCTAAGGGGAGGAAATATTTGGAAAAACCTGCCCACTGCTTGCATACACTAATGAATTCCCCAACTGTGTCCTCATGCAGGGTTCACTTTATTGCTCAGCAGAGACATGGTGTCCATAGCCTCCTGGCAGAAGCAGGGAATATCCTTTTGCCCACTTGCCATGGTGTAAACTACTCAGTAGATGGCTTCGCCTCTATCCCATGGGAACATCAAAAATTCTGGGCAAGGCATGGCTAATTGGCGACTTTGTCCTCCAGTTCTTCACAACCATAATTTCAGGAGGTCTATTATCCCTAGGTGGCTCAGCGTTTTAGTGCCCGCCTTCAGCTCAGGGCGTGATCTTGAAGTGCCAGGTTCTAGTCCCATATCAGGTTCCCTGCATGGAGCCTGCTTCTCCCTCTGCCTGTATTTGTGCCTCTCTCTCTCTCTCTCTCTCTCTCTTTGTGTGTGTGTGTGTGTGTCTCATGAATAAATAAGTAAAATCTTATAAAAATTGGCTTTGATCCCCTGGGAGTATTAGAGCTGAGACTAGTTGTGTGCAGTCTCTCAGTGATGAGGATCATGGAATGAGGGGAGCAGATGTGAAGAGGCAGTGAGCCATGCATCAGATGCCCCACCCAGGTAGAGCCCTCGAGCTCCCAGTGCTGGTTCCCTGACACCCTGTGGGAGAGAACAGTGATGTGACAGGACACAGCACAGGGGACACAGTGATATCTAGAGCTCCCTGGTCAGCCTGCATCAGTATGTCCTCTCAGAGGTACAAGACAACCCAGAGGAAGCTCCTGCCTGACTCTTGTAGGATCACTCAGGACCCACGGGGGCACTGCTCTATCACCTTCCTGCCTGAAAGGACTCCTGGTGACTTGGGTGATTCTGTCTCCAGTCTATCAATTGCTCCATTCTGCTCTGTCTGCAGATCCTCACCAATATCTGCCCTACAGGGAAGCCAATAGGACGCTGGTGTCTGCAGAAGGCCTGGGGCAATATGTCCAGATGGACAACCTCAGGGACCGTTGCTCTAACTATGTCTTCCAAATGTGCTCATGATGGAATATGCAGTAAGTGCCCGAGTCTTTTATCTGCCATCATTTCAGTTCTTATTTCTTTTCTTGTTTATGTCACTATATACTTATCTATGGAAAAAGATTGTGTTTTCAGCTTTCACATTCATTTATTTTCTTGAGTATAAATACTGCTCCTCATCTCAAAATCTGATAGTGTCAGGGATGTGTTTAATAGGCTAATCAGAAGTATGATTATTTTTTCTTAGATATGAGTTCTGAATCTAAACCATGTAGAGAAAGGGGAAAGAACATGCAGGATTTATCAAACGAACAATTTACAAGTAATTCCAAAATGAATGCCAGTCATTTTGGTATCTCTCCCTGGGGAAAACATGAGGCCTGAGCCTCATCTTCCCTGTTCGTGGAGAATCCTTAAGCTCCTGCCTGTCTTCCTTCTCCAGGTTCCTTCCCAGCCTTCCAGAGTCATCTGATCCTCAACAGAACACAAAAGAAAATGGAGTTCAAAATTATTCATGAGGAAACTAATGAGAATGAAGATAAAACCGTTCAAAATCTTTGGGATGCAGCAAAAGCAGACGTAAGGGGGAAATACATTGCAAAAAAAGCATCCATTCAAAAACTGGAAAGAAATCAAATAAAAAAGCTAACCTTACACATAAAGGAGCTAGAGAAAAAGCAGATTGACCCTAAGCCCAGGAGAAGTAGAGAGTTAGTTAAAATTCAAGCAGAACTCAACGAAATCGAGACCAGAAGAACTGTGGAAGAGATCAGCAGAACCAGGAGTTGGTTCTTTGAAAGAATAAATAATATAGAAAAACCATTAGCCAACCTTATTAAAAAGAAGAGAGAGAAGACTCAAATTAATAAAATCTTGAATGAGAAAGCAGAGATCACTACCAACACCAAGGAAATACAAACGATTTTAAATACATATCATGAACAGCTATACGCCAATAAATTAGGCAATCCAGAAGAAATGGACGCATTCCTGGAAAGCCACAAACTACCAAAACTGGAACAGGAAGAAAAAGAAAAACTGAACAGGCCAATAACCAGGGAGGAAATTGAAACAGTCATCCAAAACCTCTCAAGACACAAGAGTCCAGGGCCAGATGGCTTCCCAGGGGAATTCTATCAAATGTTTAAAGAAGAAATCATACCTATTCTACTAAAGCTGTTTGGAAAGATAGAAAAGATGGAGTACTTCCAAATTCATTCTATGAGGCCAGGATCACCTTAATTCCAAAACCAGACAAAGACCTCACCACAAAGGAGAATTACAGACCAATATCCCTGATGAACATGGATGCAAAAATTCTCAACAAGATACTAGCCAATAGGATCCAACAGCACATTAAGAAAATTATTCACCGCGACCAAGTAGAATTTATCCCTGGGACACAAGGCTGATTCAACACTTGTAAAACAATCAATGTGATTCATCATATCAGCAAGAGAAAAACCAAGAACCATATGATCCTCTCATTAGATCCAAAGAAAGCATTTGACAAAATACAGCATCCATTCCTGATCAAAACTCTTCAGAGTGCAGGGATAGAGGGAACATTCCTAGACATCTTAAAAGCCATCTATGAAAAGCCCACAGCAAATATCATTCTCAAAGGGGAAGCACTGGGAGCCTTTCCCCTAAGATCAGGAACAAGACAGGGATGTCCACTCTCACCACTGCTATTCAACATAGTACTGGAAGTCCTAGCCTCAGCCATCAGACAACAAAAAGACATTAAAGGCATTCAACTTGACAAAGAAGAAATCAAACTCTCCCTCTTCGCTGATGACATGATACTCTACATGGAAAACCCAAAAGCCTCCACCCCAAGATTGCTAGAACTCATACAGCAATTTGGTAGTGTGGCAGGATACAAAATCAATGCCCAGAAATAAATGACATTTCTATACACTAACAATGAGACTGAAGAAAGAGAAATTAAGGAGTCAATCCCATTTACAATTGCACCCAAAAGCATAAGATACACAGGAATAAACCTCACCAAAGAGGTAAAGAATCTATACCCTAAAAACTACAGAACACTTCTGAAAGAAACTGAGGAAGACACAAAGAGATGGAAAAATATTCCATGCTCATAGATTGGCAGAATTAATATTGTGAAAATGTCAATGTTACCCAGGGCAATTTACACGTTTAATGCCATCCCTATCAAAATACCATGGACTTTCTTCAGAGAGTTAGAACAAATTATTTTAAGATTTGTGTGGAATCAAAAAAGACCCCGAATAGCCAGGGGAATTTTAAAAATGAAAACCATATCTGGGGGCATCACAATGCCAGATTTCAGGTTGTACTACAAAGCTGTGGTCATCAAGACAGTGTGGTACTGGCACAAAAACAGACACATAGATCAATGGAACAAAATAGAGAACCCAGAAGTGGACCCTGAACTTTATGGGCAACTAATATTCAATAAAGGAGGAAAGACTCTCCATTGGAAGAAAGACAGTCTCTTCAGTAAATGGTGCTGGGACAATTGGACATCCACATGAAGAAGAATGAAACTAGACCACTCTCTTTCATCATACAAAGATAAACTCAAAATGGATGAAAGATCTAAATGTGAGACAAGATTCCATCAAAATCCTAGAGAAGAACACAGGCAACAGCCTTTTTGAACTCAGCCACAGGAACTTCTTGCAAGATACATCCATGAAAGCAAAAGAAACAAAAGCAAAAATGAACTATTGGGACTTCATCAAGATAAGAAGCTTTTGCACAGCAAAGTATACAGTCAACAAAACTAAAAAACAACCTACAGAATGGGAGAAGATATTTGCAAATGACCTATCAGATAAAGGGCTAGTTTCCAAGATCTATAAAGAACTTCTTAAACTCAACACCAAAGAAACAATCCAATCATGAAATGGGCAAAACACATGAAGAGAAATCCCACAGAGGAAGACACAGACATGGCCAACATGCACACGAGAAAATGCTCTGCATCACTTGCCATCAGGGAAATACAAATCAAAACCACAATGAGATACCACCTCACACCAGTGAGAATGGGGAAAATTAACAAGGCAGGAAACCACAAATGTTGGCGAGGATGCGGAGAAAAGCGAACCCTCTTACACTGTTGGTGGGAATTTGACCTGGTGCAGCCACTCTGGAAAACTGCTTGGAGGTTTCTCAAAGGGTAAACAATAGACCTGCCCTACGACCCAGCAATTACAGTGTTGGGGATTTACCCCAAAGATTCAGATGCAATGAAACACTGGGACACCTGCACCTCGATGTTTCTAGCAGCAATGTCCACAATAGCCAAAGTGTAGAAGGAGCCTCAGTGTCCATCGAAAGATGAATGGAGGGGATCCCTGGGTGGCGCAGCGGTTTGGCGTCTTCCTTTGGCCCAGGGCGCGATCCTGGAGACCCGGGATCAAATCCCACGTCGGGCTCCCGGTGCATGGAGCCTGCTTCTCCCTCTGCCTGTGTCTCTGCGCCTCTCTCTCTCTCTGTGACTATCATAAATAAATAAAAATTAAAAAAAATAAATAAAAAATAAATCCCACATCGGGCTCCCTGCATGGAGCCTGCTTCTCCCTCTGCCTGTGTCTCTGCCTCTCTCTCTCTTTGTGACTATCATGAATAAATAAATAAAATCTTTAAAAAAAAAGAAAGATGAATGGATAAAGAAGATGTGGTTTATGTATACAATGGAATATTACTCAGCCATTAGAAATGACAAATACCCACCATTTGATTCAACGTGGATGGAACTGGAGGGTATTATGCTGAATGAAGGAAGTCAATCGTAGAAGGACAAACATTGTATGTTCTCATTCATTTGGGGAATATAAATAATAGTGAAAGGGAATATAAGGGAAGGGAGAAGAAATGTGTGCAAAATATCAGAAAGGGAGACAGAACATAAAGATTCCTAACTCTGGGAAACGAACTAGGGTTGGTGGAAGGGGAGGAGGGCAGGGTGTAGTGGTGAGTGGGTGACATGCACTGAGGGGAACACTTGACGGGATGAGCACTAAGTGTTATTCTGTATGTTGGTAACTTGAACACCAATGAAAAATTAATTTGTTAAAAAAATTTTAAAAATTTTTAAAAATGGTCTACGATGTTCACTTGTTCACACAGTTTTGTGTTCATTTCTGATAGAGACATCCTTGATCGCCACCCCCAGACTCCTTGTAAACACTGTCCATAATTAACAAAGAGGAAAGCACCATCGCTACATCTGTCACATGGACTCTGAGATTCCCAGTGTCCTCATGGCTGGAGGAGTGGCTGCTAGGATCCTCCAAAGAGGCAAGGAGCAATGTCCCTGGGGAAGGAAGAAAAAGTCACCCTGAGGGGTTAGATTTGTGGTGATTTAGAGGAAAGGCCAGGAGTTGGAAAACAGATCCATCTCCTCATACAGCTGTCAAGATTATCAGCGAGGAACTTTGGGTTGGAGGTCACCAGGGTCATAGGAAGGTGATTTGGTGAACGATGTCTTCCTGACACGCAGTGTCCCAGTCATCAGGCTATCATTGGTGTATGTGAGGTCCCATCATCTGCTCCTTTCAAGATCTCCCGGATTACATGTAAGTGACCCTGGGCCAGGGTAGAGGGGAAGCTGATTTTCATGAAGCACTTCCTTATTCTCATAAGTGTGGAGTCATGAAAAGGCTCAGGGACACCCTACTCTGGCTGGAGATCCTGTGAGACCACATCCAGTGAGGGTCCCCACCATGGCCTGGATGGTGCTTCTTCTTGGGTTCCTTGCTTATGGCTCAGGTCAGGGAAATGGACTCTGCATCCTTGAAGAGCACACAAAATCAAGGTCTCAGGGTGACCCTTATCTCTCATAACAACACCTTTCTCTCTTGGTTTTAGGAGCAGATTCTCAGACTGTTGTGTCTCAGGAGTCATCAGTCTCAGTGTCTCCAGGAGGGACAGTAACACTCACGTGTAGCCTCAGCTCTGGGTCAGTGACTACAAGTAGGTACTCCAGCTGGACCAGTAGACCCAAGGCCGGTCTCCTCGCATGCTTATCTATGACACAAGCAGCCGTCCCTCTGAGGTCCCTGATCGCTTCTCTGGATCCATCTCCGGGAACAAAGCTGCCCTCACCATCACAGGAGCCCAGCCTGAGGACGAGGCTGACTACTACTGTGGTATGCATGATGTCAGTGGGAGGAGTTACAATTACCCACAGCATCTCAGGTAAGGAGGAAGCGAAACAAAAAACCCTGGGCCCTTGTCTCCAGCCCTCATCATCGAGAAGCTTCTGTTGAGCTTAAAGTCAGGTGTATTACAGTGATAAGAGACAGCTAAGCACAGTGACAGAGGCAGATGAAGGGGTGGGCCATAGCTCCCGAGCAGGGACACATGCCCTAAGGTAGTGTATCCCTTTACTGGTGACCGCAGTAGAACATATTCCCTGGGGATGCTGGCATGAAATGGTGCCTCCCTGTAACGCTTTCCTTTCTTACACACGGTACCAATGGATCCTCAGAAATGCTAGACAGAATGTTTATTAATAGGAAATAATCTTAACATCACTAAAACTTTTTCCCTCATAAAACATGTAGAGCACAGATGAAATCATACAGATGAGAGCACACACCATGATACTATGTTTTAGGAAATATTACATTTATATATTCCATTTTTATTTTTATTTTTTTTTTTTTATTATTATTTTTTTTATTGGTGTTCAATTTACTAACATACAGAATAACACCCAGTGCCCGTCACCCATTCACTCCCACCCCCCGCCCTCCTCCCCTTCTACCACCCCTAGTTCGTTTCCCAGAGTTAGCAGTCTTTACGTTCTGTCTCCCTTTCTGATATTTCCCACACATTTCTTCTCCCTTCCCTTATTTTCCCTTTCACTATTATTTATATTCCCCAAATGAATGAGAACATATAATGTTTGTCCTTCTCCGACTGACTTACTTCACTCAGCATAATACCCTCCATTTTTAAAAGGATTTTATTTATTTATTCACAAGAGACACACACACAGAGAGACAAGGGCAGAGAGACAGACAAAGGGAGAAGCAGGCTCCATGCAGGGAGCCCATTTGGGGACTTGATCCTGGGACTCTAGGATCATACCCTGGGTTGAAGGAAGGCACTGAACCGCTGAGCCACCCAGAGATCCCCAATATTTTCCATTTTGTAAGAATTTGTTTTTCACTAACCTCTACCTACAACCGAGATCAAGAATGCTATTCTCCACTGACTGAGCCTGCAAGGTGCCCCTAATAGATGCATATTTTCTTCTTTTATTAAAGATTTTTTTTATTTATTCATGAGAGACACAGAGAGAGTAGCAGAGACATAGGCAGAGGGAGAAGAGCCGCATTGCAGGGAACCCAATGGGGGACTCCAACCCAGGACTCCAGCATCATTCCCTGAGCCAATGGCAGATGCTTAAACTCTGAGCCACCTAGGCACTCTAATTTTAAACAATATTCTATTTAAATTCAATTTTTCAACATATAACCCCCGTGCTCATCCCATCAATGCCCTCCTTAGTGCCCGTCACCCTGTAACCCCATCACCCCACCCTCCTACTCTTCTGCAACCCTTTGTTGTTTCCCAGAATTAGGAGTCTCTCATGGTTTTTCTTCATTTCTAATTTTCCCCCACTCAGTTTTCTTCCTTTCCGTTATATTCTCTTTCACTATTTCTTATATTCCACATATGAGTGAAATCCTATGATGGTTGTCTTTATCCGATTGACTTATTTCACTCGGCATAATACCTTCCAGTTCCATTCGTCCTTTTTGATGGCTGAGTAATACTCCTTTTTGTGTGTGTGTGTATACAGTATATACAGGATATATATACATATCTCACATCTTGTTTATCCATTCATCTGTCAAAGGACATGGTGGCTCCTTCCGGAATTGGCTATTGTAGACACTGCTGCTGTGAACATTGGGGTGCAGGTGTCGCCTCAATTCACTACAACTGGAGAAGATGGCAAAGGAGTAGCTTCCTCAACTCACCTGGTGCCACCAACTTACCTGGATAACTTTCAAAACATCCTGAACACCTACGAATCCACCTGAGATTTAAAGAGAGAAGAGCTGGAACACGACAGGGAAGAGGGTTTTCACTTCTAGCAAGGTAGGAAGGCAGAAAAATAAAATAAAAAAGAATCTAGTGGGGGAGGGGCACCACGATGAGCTGGGCTAAAGTGGGGCAGTGAAAGCCACAGGCAGGAAAGCCCAGCCCTGGATAGTGGGAACGTTAAAAACCTGCACTGGATTCTTCCTGGACATTAAAGCGCTTAAGAGGAAATTGGGCAAGATCGCAGGAGGGGCAGTGGAGCCTCCAGTCTCCCGGGGTCACTAACAGTGGAAGCGTACCCGGGGAAAGCAAGCCCCAGACTGTGGGCCTGTCTCCGTAAAGGGCTGGGACATGCCCTGCGGGGCCCTGGGGAGAAGCTGGTCGGTCAGGTGGGGGCTCTGGATAGAGGGGGCTGTGCCCTGGGGCCCTTGGGGGCTGCACCCCGGGAGCGCTATTCCAGCAGCACAGGCCCCGGATCCCAGGGCACCGGTGGGCACAGCCCAGGATTCCGCATCCCCCTTGGGCAGATGGAGGTGGGGGGCCCAGGATAGTGAGAAGTGTCCTGCCACTCGGTGCCCCCAAACTGTGCAGATCAGGGCACCCGCACCTCCCCGGGAGCATCCAGGCCCCTGTGGACTGGGAGCTGCGGTTGTTACTGCGGGAGCTGACTCCAGGGCTGGGGAGCTGGCAGCTGCCAGTGCTGATGTCCTCCTGATGTCAACCTGTGCCTGGGACGGAGCAGGGCTGCCAGGGACCAAAGGTGTCACAGGGTAAACAGGGCGGGGGCAGCTCCCCCAGGTGCACACACCTGAGAATCAGCACAGCAGGCCCTTCCCCCAAAAAATGAACTAGAAGGACAGAGTAAGAGCAAGTTCTTGACCAAGCAGCACTGCAAAGCTCTAGGGAAAGACAAGGGATTTACAGTATGTAGAACTAGAGGGCTCCCCCCTTCCTTTTCCTTTTTAAATTTTTTCCCTTTTTCCATTACAACTCGTTTGAATATCAGACTAAAATTTTCCAATAAGTCTTCTCTATTCCCACCTTAATATCAATATTTTATCACCTCTTCATTTTTAATTTCTATTTTGACTTTCATATTTCTATGATTACATGTCTTTGATATACTATTCGCTTCCCAATTCCTTTCAACACACTCAATTTAATTTTGGGTGATATATCTCCCAAAACATGAGTTTTGCTTTGTGTTTTTTGTTTTGTCTGCCTCATTTTGTTCTACAATTGTGGAAGTTAATACCTTCTAACACATGATCATAATGCACCCAGAACCAAGTGGTATGCAGGTTCATTCTGTGAGATTATATTCGCCCCTCATTACCATTCTGCCACCCTTTTATCTTGTTTATGTTTTGGTGGTCAATATTGTGGCTTTCTAAAAGTATTTCTGATTTATGTAAATTTGGGACTGAGCGTCTTCTAACATACGGAACTTAGCACTCAGAACCAAGGGGATCACACTGTAGGACCCTTCAGGTAGACTACATTCTCTCTCCACTATGACTTCTTCAACAACTATCTCCCAGTCCCTCCCCTGTTTTATCTTTTTCTTCTGTTTTATTTTTCTGTTTTTTTTTCTCTCTTTTCTCTTTAGTTTTTTTATCTTCATTTTTTCCTTCTTATTTGGGATTTTTGGCCTTTTATTTTTTTACTACTTTGTTTTAAATTTTGTTTTTCACTTTAGTGGTCCTTTTGTTTTATTTTGTTCTGATCTTTGTTTTCCTTTTCTGGTCTCTGACCTTATCAGAATCATCTAGGATGAAATTTACTTACGTTTTGGTTGATATTCTTGACTTAGCCAACTCATGCAGCCATTCTGCACTGTACAAAATGACTAGAAGGAAGAATCACCACAAAAGAAAGAATAAAAAATAGTACTCTCTGCCACAGAGTTCTAGAATTTGGATTACAATTTGATGTCAGAAAGTCAATTCAGAAGCAGAAATATAAAGCTACTGGTGACTCTGGAAAAAAATCATAAAGGATTCCAGAGACTTCATGACTGCAGAATTTAGATCTAATCAGGCCAACATTAAAAATCAATTAAATGGGATAAAATCGAAACTGGATGTCCTAACAATGAAGGTTAACAAAGTAGAAGAATGAGTGAGTGACATAGAAGACAATTTTATGGTAAGGAAGGAAGCTGAGGAAAAAAAGAGAAACACAATTAAAAGACCATGAAGAAAAGTTAAGGGAAACAAATTATAGCCTTAGAAGGAAGTATCCATGACAAATTGGGATTCCAGAAAATGCCAAAAGGGATGGAGGGCCACTAAGTATAATTGAATAAATCATGGCTGAGAAATTCCCTAATTTGGAGAGGGAAACAGGCATTCAGATCCAGTAGGTAGAGGGATTCCTCCCCAAATCAATAAAACCTGTTCAATACCTTTACATTTAATAGTGAAACTTGAAAATTCCAAAGATAAATAGAAAATATTTAAAGCAATTAGAGACAAGCGATTCTTAACCTTTATGGGGAGAAATATCATATTAACAGCAGAACTCTCCACAGAGACCAAGCAGGCCAGAAAGAGGTAGTGTGATATATTCAGGGTACTAAATGAGAAGAACATGCAGCCAAAAATAATTTATCAAGCAAGATTGTCATTCAGAATAGAAGGAGAGATAAAGAGCTTCCAAGATAGGCAGAAACTGAAAGAATATGTGACCATCAAGCCAACTCTGCAAGAAATACTAAGGGAGACCCATAAAAGAAAGGGAGCCCAAAGAAATAATCCACAAAAACAGGACCTGAATAGGTATTAAAATGACACTAAATTCATATCTTTCAATAGTTAATTCTGAACATGAATAGGCTAAAAGATCCCATGAAAAGATGCAGGGTATCACACTGGATAAAAAAAGCATGACCCTTCTCTTTGCTGTCTATAAGAGACTCAATTTACACCTGAGGACACCTCCAGCCTGAAAAATAAAAGGTTGGAAAACCATTCACCATTCAAACGGTCTTCAAAAGAAAGCTGGGGAAGCAATCCTCATATCAGATAAATTAAAGTTTATCCCAAAGACTGTAGTAAGAGATGACTATCTCATACTTAAAGGGTCTATGAAACAAAGAGACCTTAGAATCATGAATATTTATGCTCCTATTGTGGAAGCTACCAAGTATATCAATTAATAATCCAAGTAAAGAGATACTTAGATAATAATATAGAAGGAGGCTAATAGAAGGAGGCCTTGATAGGGCACTTTCTGTAAAAAACAGATCTTCTAGGCACATCACTAAAGAAACAAGGGCCTTAAATTATACACTGGACCAGATGGATTTCACAGATATACACTGAACTTTGTATCCAAATGCAACTGAATATACATTCTCCTCAAATGCACATGGAACTGTCTCCAGAATAGACCACATACTGGGTCACATCAGGTCTCAATAGAGACCAAATAATAGGGATTGCCTTCTGCATATTTTCAGACCACAATGCTTTGAAACCAGAACTCAATCACAAGAAGAAATTTGGAAGAAACTCAAACTCCTGGAAGTTAAAGAGCATCCTACTAAAAGATGAATGGGTCAACCAGAAAATTAGAGAAGAATGAAAAAGATTCATTGAAACAAATGAAAATGAAGATACAAGTGTTCAAAATCTTTGGGATAGAGCAAAAGCAGTCTTGAGGGAGAAATACATCACAATACAAGTATCCGTCAAAAAATTGGGAAAAAAAAACAAACTCAAATACATATGCGAACATCACACAAAAGGCACTGGAGATAGAACAGCAAATAAGACCTATACCATTCAGAAAAAGAGAGATAATAAAGATTCGAGCAGAACTTGGTGAAATAGAGACCAGAAGAACTATAGAGCAGGTCAACAAATCAGGAGTTGGTTCTTTGAAAGAATTAATAAGATAGATAAAGTAATAGGCAGCCTTATTAAAAGGGCAAGAGAAAAGAATCAAGTTAATTAAAATTATAAATGAAAGAGGAGAGATCACAACCAATAACAAGGAAATATAAATGATTTTAAAAATATATTATGTACAGCTATACACCCAAAATTATGCAATCTAGAAGAAATGGATGAATTTCTGGAAAACCAAAAAAAAAAAGAAACTAGAAGAAACAGAAAACATGAGCAGGCTAATAACCAGGGAGGAAATTGAAGTAGTCATCAAAAACCTCCAAAGACACAAAAGTCAAGGGCCAGATGATTTCCCTGGGGAATTCTATCAAACATTTAAAGAAGAAATAATACCTATTCTACTAAAGTTGTTCTGAAGGATAGAAAGGGAAGGAATACTTCCAAACTCATTTTATTAGGCCAGTATCACCATATTTTCAAAACCAGACCCGACCAAAAGGGTCACCCTACCAAAAAGGAGAATTATAGACCAATATCCCTGATGAACATGGATGCAAAAATTCTCAACAAGATACTAGCCAATAGGATCCAACATACATTAAGAAGATTATTCAAAATGATCAAGTAGGACTTATATCCGGGTTTCAAGGTTGGTTCAACACTGATAATACAATCAAAGTGATAGACCATATCAACAAGAGAAATAACAAATCCATATGATCCTCTCAATAGATGCAGAGAAAGCATTTGACAAAATACAGCATCCATTCCTGATCCAAACTCTTCAGAGTGTAGGGATAGAGGGTACATTCCTCAGCATCTTAAAAGCCATCTATGAATGGAAATAACAAATATCATTCTCAATGGGGAAAAAAATGAGAGCCTTTCCCCTAATATTAGGAACACTACAGGGATGTCCACTCTCACCACTGCTATTGAACATAGTACTAGCAATCATAGCCTTGGCAATCAGGAAAAAAAAGAAATAGAAGGACTTCAGATTGGCAAAGAAGTCAAACTCTCCCTCTTCCCAGATGACATGACTGTCTATAGAAAACCCAAAAAACTCCACCCCAAGATTGCTAGAACTCATACAGGAATTTGGCATTGTGGCAAGATACAAAATCAATGCCCTAAAATCAGTGGCAATTCTCTAGAGTAACAATGAGACTGAAGAAAGGAAATTAAGGAGTCAATCCCATTTACTATTGCACCCCAAAGCATAAGGGTGCAACTAGGGGGTGGTGGAAGGGGAGGAGGGTGGGGGGTGGGGATGAATGGGTGACGGGCACTGAGGGGGGCACTTGACGGGATGAGCACTGGGTGTTATTCTGTATGTTGGCAAATTGAACACCAATAAAAAATAAATTTACTATTAAAAAAAGTGACCCCGCCGTCACTGGAAACTCCCTGTGGACTGTCTCCATGGTAAGAGCCTGCTGGTCAACACCAGATCCAGTTGAAATGTCTAAAAGTTAGAAAAATCAAATATTTGTGTTATTTTTTCTGTGATGTCTCTCAACCCAACTCCTTCTCTGTCAGCAAAGCCTCTGTCCTCACTCCTGGTGGGGAGTCCACAGACTCGCTCTGTCTCTACGATGACCTCTGTGTGTGGCACCAGGTGTGTGGTATAATTTACAGGTTTATAAATAATCCACCTTTAGTTCTCAAACTATCTGGTTTTGTAGCTGAAGGACCTAGGGCAATTGTCTCCAGAACCATAAGGGTGGGTCTGATCTCCACACTGGCTATGGAGAGGTCGAGACCCTCACAACACAGGACCTTCTGTTCTTGAAGGGGAAACAATGTCTCCCATCATCTGTGACCGTGGACCTCATGGTTCAATTCCAGGCCCAACCCCGACACATCACAGGAACTGAGCCCTCAGCACAGGGGACACGATATGTCATCCTAAGGGGCTCACATGCAGTTTCTTTGCTCCCTTTTCAAACTTCCTGTTCAATCTCCCTCAGGTCCACACCTTCCTGTCCTCTCCCTTTGGGGACAAGGGGTCACACCTCCTTGGGGAAGTGGATGGGATGATATTCCCCTGTGAGCTCCGTCATGGACCCCAGACCCCTAGATGACATTCTCTGCCTGCACGAAGGTTCTATGGTCTGGGGTACAGTTTACTGAGATGTGACCACAAAGCAGTGTAGTGTGGCCACTGTCATGGTGCCCTGTAGGAGAGTGAAATCACCATGAATACAGTTGCCTCACACACTCACCCTCCTCCTTCCTCCACCTGCTGTCAATCCCTGGCCTCCTTACACCTCTAGATTCCCGCCTCTTTCAAAATACCATGAATTTCCCATGATGTGGAATTTAGCCTTTTATGTTATTCATCCTGAAGAAATGTGCAGTTAATATTCATGCATGTTTTTGAACTTAAGAACTTATTTCTTTAAATGTTGACTAATATCACCTGCTACGACTATACATCAGGTTGGAGTAAAACTTCCTTACTTTTTATAAAAAGTCTGGTCATTTTATAAAAATCTGGTATAAACAAAGTGTGCAGATTTTTTATTTTTTGAATTGTATTGATTATGAATAAAGTTTCCATAAATATTCACGTGGGGATTTTTCTCTAGAAAGCTTTATTTCTTACCTTTTATATTTCTGAGTGTGGCATTGATTTATGTGTTTCATACAATCATCAAATAAGAAGAACTGGTCATCTGGTTGAAGCTAAGGCAATAATGATCCCAGCTGCAAAAAGAGCTGACATGTGCATTAGCAGAACAGGGATGGGGCTGAAGGACCATGATAGCTTCGCGACCTAAGAGTATTTCATTTACTGAGAAAACAGAAGATGACAAGTGAATGTTCAGTAGCCTAAAAGAACCTGTCCCTGAACACGAGGACAAAATTTTCTCTTCCCTGTGACACCATCTGTGTACAATGGGCTACTCTGAGTGACTCTGAGGTCAGAGATGATGAAGCAAGTGCCATTCCCAGGAGGTCCCCAAGATGCACCTGGGCTCGGGGCATCAACTGAAGAATCAGCAGAAACCCAGGGGGAGCCTTAGCAGGCAGATCCTGGGGTGCTCACTCACATTGCAGATGGGTAAATGGGTTTTTGTCTCACTTCCCCACAGGCCTGGAGCACTGTGGGAGCTTTGAGACTGCTGTCCCATGTAGAGCAGTAATAATCAGCCTCGTCCTCAGCCTGGAGCCCAGAGATGGTCAGGGTGGCTGGGCTGCCTGACTTGGAGCCAGAGAATCGATCAGGGACCCCTGAGGGTCGGTTACTACTACTATAGATGATGGTTCTGGGGCCTGTTCCCGGGAGCTGTTGGTACCAGCCCACATAATATCCACCGATGTTGGAGCTGTTTTCAGTGCAGGAGATGGTGACCCTCTGGCCCAGGGACCCAGACACTGAGGCCGGCTGAGTCAGCACAGACTGAGCCCAGGAACATGCAAGAAAGAGAGAAATAGGGTGATGCTGGAGTCTGGACCCCACATGTCCTCCCAAGACCCCTCCCCCTGTCCCACATCCAGTCACCTGTGCAGCGAGCGAGGAGGGTGAGGAGGAGAGGGGACCAGCCCATGGTGGAGGTCATCACGGATCCTGTCTTCAGTGGCCCCTCAGCTGAGCAGAGCCTCCCCTCATCTCTCCCTTTCCCTCTTCATCCTCTGAGAGAGGGAGGGGCCCTCCCATGCAAATGAGACCCCGGGTCTCTGAACCCTCCCTGGCCCTGGGTCAGGTCCCTCTGCCTGAGGATGTCAGGGGGGTGTGTAGGGGAGGGGCTGTTTGGGGCTGGGGTGTGGTTTGGGAGGTCCCCGCTGTGAGCCCTGAGCAGAGGCAACAGTCAGTGCCAGGTGGTGTTCCCAGCTCTGTTACGGCCTGAGCCCTCATAAATAAGCCTCAACTGTCTTCTGGCATCCTGACACCACCTCACCCTGCATGACATGGGAATCAGTTGGCCATAGGACACAGGTCATGTCTCCAGAGCTCTGTCCACTGTCCTCCTATGATCTGGACAAGTCTCCCCGCAGGTGGTCTCCCATGACTGTGGCATAGATTTTAGGCTACACTCTCATTTCTTGGTGTAAGGGACTTCTGGGTGGCTCAGTGGTTAAGCATCTGTCTTTGGCTCAGGGCATAATCCTGGAGTCCTGGGTTCAAGCCCCCCTTCTGGCTCTGTGCAGGGAGCCTGCTTCTCCCTCTGCCTATGTCTCTTTCTGTCTGTCTGTCTGTCTGTCTCTCTCTCTCTGTGTGTGTGTGTGTGTGTCTCTGCCACGGATCCCTTAGCTTTTGATGGGCCACTGAGGACAGAGGTGGTGTCGCTACACCAATTTGTTTGACATCACTGTCACATCCAGAGGAGTGAAGGGTCCCATGTACAAGTGGCCTCTGATGAGCAGGATGCTGAGGCCTTCCTCCTATATGATGACCCTGGTTGCAGCATGGGTGCTCAGCTCTGAGATTCCTGAAATACAGAAGACCCAGGGAGTGGATTCTCTAGGCTGTGGGTGGAAGCCCTCGTGTTCTTTCATGGAAAGGTTACACACTGAACATCGTTGCCATCTCTCACTGTTTTCACCTGTTTTAAACTTTAGTTCTCCCCACCCTGTGGGCAGTGACTCTCTCCTAGGATCTGTCCTCCCCCACATCGACACAGGTCTCCAGGAGCCTTGCCAAGTTTGGTTGTGTGTGTGCCACTGACCTGAGAGCACAAGGGACAGACGTGCTAGGGTGTTTTAGCAGGAAGATGTGACAGCTGGAGAATTTCTGCCAAGAATCCAGAGGAAGAGATTGCGTATTGGTCACCCCCTAGATCAACTGTGCACATAAATTGGATGAATGTTCTTTTAAAGAGGATCTAGTCAATGTGCATTGACTAAGACTCAATGATGATGTCACTGTGAGGACGCAGATGGAATTATGAGTATATTGTTCACAGATCTGTGCAGACTGCATGGAGAATAATGATAGGAGCGGCATTTAAAACCTCAGTGCAGGGCAGCCCCGGTGATGTAGCGGTTTAGCGCTGCCTTCAGGCCAGGGCGTGATCCTGGAGACCAAGCATTGAGACCCGTGTTGGGCTCCCTGCTTGGAGCCTGCTTCTCTCTCTGCCTGTGTCTCTGCCTCTCTATCTCTCTCTGTGTGTCTCTCTCTGTAAATAAATAAATAGAATCTTTTAAAAAATAAAATACCCACCATTTACTTCAATGTGGATGGAACTGGAGGGTATTATGCTGAGTGAAGTAAATCGGAGAAGGAGAAACATTATATGTTCTCATTCATTTGGGAATATAAATAATAGTGAAAGAGAATATAAGGGAAGGGAGAAGAAGTGTGTGGGAAATATCAGAAAGGGAGACAGAACATAAAGACTCCTAACTCTGGGAAACAAACTAGGGGTGTTGGAAGGGGAGGAGGGCGGGGGGGTGGGGGTGAATGGATGATGGTCACTGAGGGGGGCACTTGACGGGATGAGCACTAGGTGTTATTCTGTATGTTGGCAAAAAAAAAAAAAAAGGATGGAGGTGGTTCAGTCCTGGGGAGAGCCCTGGGTGGAAGCACCTGCTGAGACCACACACAGGCCCTCAGGGGAGACTGCCAGGCCAGAGGGGTCACAGATGCTGAGTCCCCATCAGGGAGCTCAGAACCCAATTCTCAGGCCCAGGCACCCTGAGTGAAGAAGGGTCCTCCCTGAGCAGCCCTGTAGGGACCACAGGGCAATCCCTCAGCGCCCCCTCCTGGTCACAGGGCACACACCTCTGCAAGGCCCAAAGCCCTGAGAGCCCAGCTGGTTTCCAGGGCTCACCAGTTCCCTCCCCATTGACATGTCCAGGTCTGACTCTCAGAATGGGTTCCATCTCTTGGGCATTAAAACCATGAGTTCTACATGTTCTTACAGAAATGTATTTGTGTTTTAACCTCCCGTTTTTGGTTTTGTTTTGTTTTGTTTGTATTTTTTTATTGGAGTTCAAGAAACTCCTGCTCTGTCATCAGGCTGATGTCAATCTGCTCCCTTCATGCAGGCTCAATGCAATGGGATGCAGGGACCTTACATTCACTGCAGCTCTGGGTGGTCCTGAGGGAGGGGGACGTCAAACTTCCTGTGTGCACCACCCATTCGGGATTGTCCCCTCCTCAGACCTCAGTTTATCTGATCCCAGCTGCTCATCTTGGTGGGGGACTAGACATCCCTCCTTGAGGGCCTGGGTTCTCTTGCTCTTTCCGATATCAAGACAATGTGGCTGCAATTGTGCATCAGTCTCAGGTGGGGCTGGAGCTCTAGACCCAACCAGAGATGGGTCTACTCATTTGTGAATGTGACCTTGTCTTGGATCCAGAGACACAGCTGGGAATGCCGAAGCCCAACTGTGTACTTGAGTATCAGTAATAGTACAGTAGGTACCAGGGAAGGCTCTCTGCCTTCTGCTGGAACCAGCTTATAACATATCTATCAATACTGAAGCCATAGCTCAGGGTGCATGTGAATCTGGCTGTTGTTCCCAGGGATGCAGAGAAGGAAGCTGGGTCACCACAGCCTGGGATAGAGAACCTGAAGACACTCACACATCACAATGAAGACAAGAGACAGGTTGCTTCTGATTGAGCAGCTGAGCCACGCAGATATGACTCAGGCTGGGGTCCCCCCCCCGCCCTTTCACTGGGGCCTGTACCTACCTGTGCAGTGATGGAGGAGCCCAAGGAGGACAGGAGTCCAGGCCATGGTGGCGCAGTCCCTTCTTAGGCCACAGAGCTGAGGCTGGGGTGACCCTGTCGTGTTATCCCCTGTTCCAGGGCCTCACAGGGGAAAGGCTGCTCATATGAATGTGATCACGCCTGTCTCTCCATCCTCTGCATTTTTTGGTCTGTGGCCCTTTGACAGCGAGGATTCCTGATGCATTAGCTTCTCTCTGGTTGACCTGGAGGAAGCAGCTGCTGCGACCCCCACAGGCCCATGTCCAAGGACCCATCTCAGCTCAGAGAGGACATGACTATTTAGTTCCCACTGAAAGCAAAGTACCCAGCCCCAAGACTCTGTCAGAGAAGGGATTTCATAACTGTGAGGCCCTATCCTGCAGATCCGCAGACTCCATCCTACTTCCCCCTGCTGGTCTCTGGGCAACTGTCTTTCTTTCCCACCTCAGGAAGGCCTCCTCTTCCCCTGCTTCTCTGACTCCTGCACTCCCACCATGTGAGAGTAACTCTCCAGGGATGGGTAGAAGTCCAGGGCTGCTGTCTCTGATCAGGATTCCTACATGGACTGGGTTCTAGAAGGAGGGATCTGTGCAATCCTCTTCCAGGAGAACCAGGAACTGCTGTGGAGTTGAGGACCAGACATAGGGAACAGAGAGCAGAGGGTCTCTGTTCCTGCCAGAGGGGCTCAGGGGAGATGGATTGGCTCTGGGTGCTGGACGTCAGCAGGAGCTTGTGTGGGGGACACACATCTTCACAGAGGAGGACACAGAGGTGGGAATGCTGGGCACTTCCTGAGCAGGGTTGAGAGGACACAGAAAAGTCTGATGAAGCTGCCAGGGTTTTGGGGACAGAGAATGGCCTGGGCATCAAACAGGGACCAGTGCAGAGCCATCCTGTGACCTCCTTCCTCTCCATTTGCTGTGAGATTTTTCATCCCAGCTGTGCCTATCCTGTCCTCAGTGGTGTTCATCAGAGAATTAGCTTCAGTGGACCTCCTAGTACAGAAGGTAGGACAGGGAGACCTGGGAGGGTCATTAGGAGGAAGGAGGGGCTGGAGGATCATGACAGCGAGGGCAATGGGGAAGGGTGCAGGGGCCTGTGTCCCCAGATGGGACAGTGGGAGCTGACTGACTGGACTCCAGGCTGTGGGAGAGGGAGGGATGGTCCACAGTGTCAGGTGGATGGAGGGCGATGCCAACAAAGTCATGAATGCCTGAAGAGACACAGTTGAGGTCAATTGGGGTAGCAGGTAGAGGGCTGATGCTGGATCTGTTGATCGCATGTCACATAAAGACCATATATGATTTGTACAAAGTGTGGAGACATTCCCAGACAACCAGGGCTGAGGGAAGCCTTCCCTCCCCCAATGGAAGGATGTGAGTGCTACATTAACCACAAGCCTGAGGGCTTAGTCTGAGGGGTCCTGAAAGGAAAGCTGGAGGCCATAAAGTGACAGCAGGAACAGGGTGATAAACACACAACGATGATGGGAACCAAGTAGTTCAAATGCTTCCCCCACCCCTGCATCTTTACTATGCATCCCTGAAGGGAACCCCTGGTCTATGAGGGAGGAGGGGAGGAGAGGACAGGACCGAGAAGCCCAGGGCTCTGCTGGCTGAGGCCACACGGTTGGCATTCCCATCCTCCCCTCCACAGTGATCCCTTTTCCTAGACCAGGTAGCATTGCAGGTGATTCATTTCATCATGGGAACCTCTCCAGATGAGGGATTGTCTGTCCTGCCTGAACACCAGCCTGGGCAATGACTACATGGGGAGGAGGATGCAACATGAACAAGGAAGGGAGTCAGAGCTGAGCACCCATGCACCTCCAGGGGCATAGATGCTGCAGAGTCACACTGCAGTGAGGACACTACCTGCCAAGTGTGCAAGAATTACTAGATTATTTCCCTGGTTGGGCTGGACCAGAAGCCTGGCCTCAAGGGACCTGTCACACAGAGCCACCCTCTGGGCTGAGACACTGAGTCCTCCAGGCTCTCTCACCCTCCCAGCACTCCTGCAATGATGTCTAGATTTTGCCATTGACTGGAAATAATGTCATAGCCCAGGTCAGTGAATGGAGAGGTGCCCACCATGGAGTTTCGGGCTAACAGGGCTTTTTTTTTTTTAAGTCACTAACAACCCCAGGATGGTTAAATACATGGTGAACTGCACAGGGATTCTGTTCCCAAGTGTTTCAGCATCGCTGAGAGTAGAGTTTACCTCTTCCAGGTGACTGAGGTAATATCCATTCTACCATCATCCTGAACCAACTAAACGCCATAAAGGCCCACCGTACCTAAGTGATTCATACCTTAAAATAATTCTACATGGAACCAACTTCCACTTTGACCCTTGTTGTTGTGGGTTTAGATTCTCCTGTGAAGTCCCCTCAGACTGCTCTGCTAGGACCTTTGATGCTTCTCTTTGCCATAAGAATAGAATGCTGTCAGGGAAAAGTGTCTTCTGCTCCTGCTGACTTTTCTGGGTTCAAAGTTTCCTTGAAATTTAACCTGACAACTGCTTATATATGGGACTCTCTCATATACTTAATATATTTTGAAACCAGTTATGTACTGGTTCTGTAAACAGAACATTACTATAAATGGAGGCCTCTTATACTGAGTGGTCTTCCACCTCCTGCACTGAGAACCTTCATGATACATGTATTGGGCGCACCCCAGAATTATTGTTCAGAATTCATGGGGGATGGATGTCTGAGATCTAGGCCCAATGAACAGACATTTGTCCAAGACCTTCCCAACCAAGGAAGCAGATGGAGTGAGCAGTAGGCATCGCGGGGTTGAACTGAGGGAGTTTGGGACAAAAGCATTAATTTTCTCCAGGTTACTAATAAGATGCAGGCTGCTACATATAGGATTTATTTAACAGTGTTTATGTGAGGTAATATATTAGTGTTACCTAACCTTTGAGCTTGCTCTCTGCATGGCCCTGGAGTCCCGATCAGTCTCCAGTCAAAACCAAATTCAAGGCCAACTCTTTTCCAAGGTTCACTGTTCATTCATACCTGATAAGATCTACTTTGTTTATCCTACCTGAGGGACCAATGTTGCTGGTGCTGTATTATGAGAGTCTCCTGTTACATCAAGTGACCCCCAGTGCACAGGCCCTGGCAAAGATGTCTGCATTGGTACACACTAAAATGATCTCAGCATGAAAGTGTCCACTATTCATGCTTCCCAGTCTGGGTTTTCATTTTCCCTTTGCAGTGAGCCTGGGAATTCATTATTTCTTGTGTCTCTGTGATATACTTACTATTCATTTTCCTTTTATTTAGTCCAGATTCTAATTGTTAAGAGTATAAGGATTTATTTAAAATTTTATATGATACAAAAACCTTAGGATTTCTTTCTCTACTCCTAAATCAGGGGACCCCCAGGACTTGGTTTCCAACCTCAACAATTCAGCCTCGTAATTATTTGGTAAATGCAGCAGGGATTGACAGTAAAAAGGCCACAGAACATTCTGATTTTTTTTTATGTTATATCAAGGCTCTCTATGACAATGAAACCTCAGTCCATAGCTCTGTTCTCTAACACACTGAGAAGACTTTTACCATCATTTCAAACAAAGAGTCAGAGGAAAAACAAAGGGAGAGAAAGACTCCACATTAGATTAATCCTTACCGGTTCACCTGATCTGATTACATCTGAAACATCTACATTTCCTGATTTTGACACATCCCGAAACATGAAATGTTTGAGAACTTTTTATCACGTGAATGAGTGGAGACTGGAATCAATCCATAACGATATATATCCCCAGTTTGTTCACATTTTCTAGTTTTTACCCGATGTCCTTTTTCTGTTCTAAGATCCAGGTCAGGATTCTTCGTTACATTCCTGGTATCTCCTCTTTTAAAAAATATTTTATTTATTTATTCATGAAGAGAGAGAGAGAGAAAGAGACACAGGCAGAAGGAGAAACAGGCTCCATGCAGGAAGCCTGATGCAGGACTCGATTCCAGGTCTCCCGGATGAAACTCTGAGCTAAAGGCAGCACTAAACTGTTGAACCACCAGGGCTGCTCCGTTCCTGGTATCTCCTTAAGCTTCCCTTATTGTGACATTCTCTCAGGTTTTCCTTGTTTGCTGGTGTCTATGTCCACACTTACTGAGTGAGGATTATGCCTGACATCATTCAGGGCCAAGAGTTTACACCTGTAACCTGAAATCCTCTGCACAGGAAAGTATCTCTTCTGCTTATTTGTTGATACATGCAGTTAACAATATGGTCCGTGGACAGCTCTTATAGACTTGGAGTTAAAAGTCAATGCTATTACATTCATTTGGTCCTCAAATATTTCCAGTTTTTCGCAGTGGCAACATTTTCAGTTGGCTCATGAACTCCTCGACACATCCTGTCATTGTGCGCGTGTGTGTGTGTACCTGTGTATGCATGGTGGGAGTGCATTGATGTCCTTGTCTTTGTTCTGACAGATTCTTCACTTTCTGACACTACAAGGCACTCCCTGTTCATCCTGTGTAATCCCTGACTTGGGGATCAAACATTTCTCCCAAGAAGCCTGCCTGTCCTCCTGAAAGAATGGGATTAGAGAGCAATATCTGGGGAAATGCACCATAGTGACATTACGGGGCTTCACTATGTCTAATGCCTCACAGCGGAAACTCAAAGGAATCCTATGTGGGACTAAGCAATCCAAACATGAAGATAGTGGTGACGATTTCCGAGGGCAATTATCAGTCTCCACCAAATTACACATGATTGAAAACTGCCATCTCCAGCTCTAATCCATGACCACAGTCTTCACTCAGGCCTCCTACTTTGGTGAATCTCCATTCCTGAAGTGAGTAAGCAGCTTGCAGCAGCGTCCATCCATTTACTGAATTGTGCAGTTCCAGAACACAGCACAGCCCCAACAAACCATGCACCTGTTCTCCCCGGGACACACCCCTGTCTCCTAGATACAGAGCTCCGTGCAGTCTCTCGTGACTTTACACTTACAGGCTCCACTCAGGTTCAAGGTCACTCAGTGGAGCAGCTTTCCCCCGAGGGCTGCACTGAGGTGGGCTCACAGGTTTGTCCTGCAGGTCCATGGGTTTGGTCACAGACTACATTCCTTCATGAGCCCTAAACCTCATAATTGACTTTTATATGCAGATTTAAGGGCTCTGTCAAGTGGCTCTACATCGTTCAGTGAATTCTGACAGTGCCGTAGTGTCATTTCAGTACCATCACAGTAGCATATTGAAGAACTTCATTGCTCAGAAACAATTTTCTCTGTGCACGTGTACTTTTTCTTCTTTTAGCCTCTGAGAAGCAGCAGGTATCATTACACTCTCAAGACAATGGCTCTTCAAAAATGTAATACAGTAATCATAATACTGTGAAAAATATCCAGTTTTACAAATATGCCACCAATTGGATGACATGTTAGTCAGGAACAGCTGTGTGTTCATTATATATAAACCTGCAATAAACCTCCAGGGGCAGATATCTGGTTGCCTTCAGTTTTTAGAGGCTGTGAATGAAGCTGGTATAAACATTCTTGTGCAAGTTTTCCCTGAGCAAAAGTTTTTGGATTTATGTTTATAATTTTATAGTTTTATGTTTGCACCTATTTAACAAAAAATCAGAAAATAAGACAAAACAGCCAGCACTAGTTATAACCGGATAGTGTATAAAATCAAAAGGAAATAAGGCTGACTTACTTAAGCACAAAGTGGGTATTGTTGAGAACCATGGTATATTCAGAGGCAAAAGAAAATGCTTCATTTATTTTAGACTCAGAAGGTAAAAATGAATATCAACCAGCCTAGAGGTAACTGCTCACAGGTGAAGAAGACAAGACATGTCTGTTTACAGGAAGACTCTTCATTCAGGAGGGGCTGCTCTGAGTGACACTGAGGACAGAAGGGGCAGGAGGAGCCTCACCTCAGGCAGGCCCTGGGATGGACCTGGGCCCAGGGCATCAGGAAAGAATAAGCACAATCACAGGCTACTTTGAGGAGGAACTGCTGGTGTGTCCCCTCTTCACACATGAGTGTGTTTTTGTCTCACTTCCCCCCAGGCTTGGAGCACCGTGGGAGCATTGAGACTATCATCCCAGGATGAGCAATAATAATCAGCCTAGTCCTCAGCCTGGAGCCCAGAGATGGTCAGGTTGGTTGAGCTGCCAGAATTGGAGACAGAGAATCTCTCCAGGACCCCTGAGGGTCTGATATGATCCACTTAGATGATGGTTTTAGGGGCCGTTCCTGGAAGCTGTTTGTACCAGTTAAAATAATTATCACCCATGTTGTTTGTGCTTCCAGAACAGAAGATGGTGAACCTCTGAACCAGACCCCCAGACCTTGAGGGCGGCTGGGTCAGCACAGGCAGGGACAGAGAACCTGCAAACAAAGACCCTCATGGAGGATGGGTCATTGAATCTAGGAGTATCTCAGTTTGGGGGTAAGATCACCCTGGGAGCTCATCCATAAGACTGGCACTGTTCCCAAGCAGAAAGAGTAGAGCATAGTGACACAACACCTGGACTCCACAGTTGATGTGAGGTGACCCAGGCTTATATTATCCTCCCTACTGTCTTCTGGAAATGAAGGGGCTGCTTATGCAAAATTGCATCCCCTTCCAGACTCTCTCAGACTCCATCTGATAGTGTTCAGGAGAAGAGAGGACAGAGGAGGCTGAGGGCAGGACCTGCTCTGACTTGGACTCAAGAGAGGGTGGTGTGTGCAGCATGTGCAGCAGGGAACCCCACAGGACCCTGCCCAGGAGCCTCTGCCAGGCCCTGAGGGCACCAGGCTGCTGGGTTTCACCAGGGGCACAGGGGGCAGCTAAGCCTCTGCCCAGCCCTGAGGCCAGGGGGGTTCCCCCACCTGGGAGGGTCCCCCTGCAGGACCCAGGGGATGCAGAGTGACCCCTCCTGGTTACAAGTCCCTCTCAGGGTCTTCAGTGTCCTGAGGTTTATACCCTGGGCTCGGTCACCAGCACTCAGCAGTGACCTGTAGGAGTGTGTGAAGCCCCCTGTGGGGACTAATGTAAAGAACATGGATACAGTGTCTGTGATTTAAAAGCTTCCAAATAGAAGGAAGAGTCATACAGAAAGAAGCACTCCTGTGGGTATAAGAATTTATATAATTCTGGACAGCCCAGGTGGCTCAGCGTTTTAGTGCCACCTTCCACCCAGGATGTGATCCTGGAGACCCGGGATTGAGTCCCACGTTGGGCGCCCGGCATGGAGCCTACTTCTCCCTCTGCCTGTATCTCTGCCTCTGTGTGTGTGTGTGTGTGTGTGTGTGTCTTTCCTGAATAAATAAATAAATAAATAAATAAATAAATAAATAAATAAATCTTTTTAAAAAAAGAATTTGTATAATCCATAAACCATATGAAAGGGTGAAATCATCCCACCCTCTGAGACATTTAGGAACTCCTCAAGGGAAGGTACTCATGTCTGTCTTGACAGAGGAGTGACCGTGTTCTGCACGCAGAAGAGAAAACGAGACCAGGGCATGAAGATGCTCAAACCATGAAGGGACATGGTGATTTCACAGATTGAGAATATCATCTGGTGATGATGTCACCCTGAGATGGGTGGGCACACAGAACAGGGAAGGACTGAAGAAACCAGGTGATTTGCGAGAGCAACTGAGGCAGGAACACAGCAGGCTGTGTTATTGGCAGCTGTGCTCCCCAGGAGGAAGGTGGGGTGAGAAGGGGAAGAGGATCGTGAGTACAGAGGTCACTGCTATCATGGGCCCCTTAGAGGTTGCTGGTGTCACTACAGGGGAGCCTCAGGTAACGAGGGACTTCTTTGTGCATGAAGGAGTGGAAGATCTGAAGAAGGAGCACAAACACTGATTTCCTATTTCAAAACTGGGAGGCCCAGACCTTGAGCAGCAGGAGCAGTGCCCTTGGCATGGGGCTGGTGTGCAGGCCAGGTGAGCAGACCCCGGGGTGAGTGTGGTCATGTAGGGGGGGACAGGAGTCTAGGAAAGAACCCTGGGCTCCATCCCTGGGTACAGGATGGGGGACAGGGGTCCTGCAGGCAGCATCCCTCAGTCCAGGCTGGCTCCGGGGGCCTCCCCTGCAGGATGCCTGCAGCTTGTGGGTGTGTGAGTCCTCCTCACTGTTCTAGGTCTCCCAGGGTGAGCTCGCTGTCAGATGAGGTGACACCTGCCCCTCTTGGTTTCCCCATGGGAATGTTCATGGAGGGCTTAGAACAGTGAGCATGTGTTGGTGGGTATGTTCGCAGACCTTCACACTCCAGCGGGGAAGAGGATTCATGGAGGAGCATGAGCTGAATGTCCAAGGTCAGGCTGCAGTGTCCGGGACAGTGGGCATCATGAAGAAGTAAGGATGGAGAAGAACCCCAACTTCTCCCTCCACCTGTACATCCCCAGGACCCCAGCCACAGGAAGGGAGAGCTAGGGGCTCTCTATCATCCTTTCAACCCCTGGGGAGAGGGTGTCAATCTGGTCAGTCACTGCTCTGCACCCCATCTTCTCCCTGATGTCCTCTTTGGCAGGAGGACCCTCCTGAACTGTGGGGTCTGGGCTTTATAGCAGGTGGGGCCTGGGCCCAGGCTCAGGCAGCGACTTCCTTCCCAGCTGCAGCACCCCATAGACCCTAGGGACAGGCTTCCAGTCCCCGGCTGCCCCAGACCCGGTCACCCTTAACTAAAATGAGGGGACAGGAGCCCAGAACATAGCCCCCTGCCTCCAGTGCTGAGTCCCCTGCCCATTATGCTTGGAGTAGACAACACCCAGGTCACACCCAACCTTCTTGAAGCTTCACCTAATGACCCCAAATGGCTCAGAATCCCCAGCTGTGGCTCCTCCGTGGAAAATGTCTCCAACTGTCCCCACTGCTCCACTGCTTCTCCAGGATTAGAGTGAAGCTCGAGGCCAGCATAATACCCAGGGCAGGGAGCACATGGACAAAGACATCAGGGATGCTGCCCCCATGGACTCCAGTGTGGGTCCCTGAAACCTAGTCTCTCTCTGTCTCTGTGTCTGTCTCTGACTCCACTTCCTTCCTATGTCAGCTGAGCCTCTGTCCACACTCCTGGTGGGGAGGTCACAGGCTAGACCTGTCTCTACAATGATTTCTGTTTCTGGCCCCAATTTCCAGGTTTATAAGTAATCACTCTTTAGTTTTCAAGTCCCTGTGTTGCAGCTGACGGATGTCCTGCTGTCGCCATCAGAACCACAAGGACAGATCCGACCATGACATTGGTTACGGAGAGGCCGAGACCCTCACAACAGAGGACCTTCTGTTTCTGAAGGGACAACACTGGCTCCCACCATCTGTGACATTAGAGGTTGTGGTTCAATTCCAGGCACGGCTCTGAAACATCACAATGACTGACCCCTCCGCCCAGGAGACACACTCTATCATCTGGACTAGGGGGCTCAGGTGCAGTTGCTTTGCTCCCTTTTCAAACTGTCCAATTTCCCTCAGGTCCCCACCTTCCTGTCTCCTCCCTTCGGGAACATGGGGGTCACACCTCCTTGGAGCACTAGATGGGATGATGTCCCCCTGTGAACTCTGTCATGGACCCCAGACTCCTAGAAGACATTTTCTGCCTGCACAAAGGTGCTGTCACTCTGGAGTTAGTTTACTGAGTTGTGACAACACATGGGTGTGGTGTGACCTTCGTCACAGTGCCGTGTAAGAGAGTAGCATCACCACAAATACAATCACTTCATACACTCCCCCTCCTCATTCCACCACCCGCTGTCAATCCCTGGCCTCCTTACCACCTCTACATTCTCACCTCTTCCAAAATACAATGAAATTTCAATGATGTGGATGTAGCCTTGATATTTTCTTCTTCCATAAAAAATGTGCATTTAAAACTTATGTATATTTTTCGACTTGAGAGCTTCTTTCCTTATTTTGATTAATATCCCTCTCTCTGGACAGCCTGGGTGGCTCAGCGGTTTGGCGCCACCTTCATCCCAGAGCATGATCCTGGAGACCCGGGATCCAGTCCCACATTGGTCTCCCTGCATAGAGCCTGCTTCTCCCTCTGCCTGTGTCTCTGCCTCTTTTTCTCTCTGTGTCTCTCATGAATAAATAAATAAATATTTTTTTAAAAAAGACTGTGGAAGGAACCACCATATCCTTTGACAGATAAATGGATAAAGAGGATATATACAATGCAATATTACTCAGCCATCAGAAAGGATGAATTACCTACAATTTATGTCGACATGAATAGAAATGGAAGGTATTGGCTGAGTTAAAAGAGTCAATCGTAGAAGGACAATCATCAGATGGTTTCACTCATATGTGGAATATAAGAAATAGTGAACGATGGGCAGACCAGGTGGCTCAGCGGTTTAGCAGCGCCTTCGGCTCAGGGCCTGATCCTGGGGTCAGGATCAAGTCCCATGTTGTGCTCCCTGCCTGGAGCTTGTTTCTCCCTCTGCATGGGTCTCTGCTTCTCTCTCTATGTGTGTCTCTCATGAATAAATAAATAAAATATTTATTAAAAAAAGAAATAGCGAACAGGACTATAAAGGAAAGGAGGAAAACTGAGTGGGGGAAAGTTTGAGAGAAGACAAACCATAAGAAACTCCTGACTCTGGGAAACAAACAAGGTAGGGAAGGGGAGGTAGGTGGGGGAAGGGCTGACTGGGTGATGGGCACTAAGGAGGGCATTGAAGGGATGTGTACTGGTGATATATGTTGACAAATTGAGTTTAAATAAATTATTTTGAATAATTGTGATGCCTGGGTGGCTCAAGTGGTTAATAATCTGTCTTCGGCTTAAGTTGTGATGCTGGGGTCCTGATATCCAGCCTTGCATTGGGCTGCCTATTCACCAAGCAGTCTGCTTGTCCCTGTCCCCCAGCTCCTCATATCTCATCCCATATCTCTCTTTCAGATAAATACATAAAATCATTTTTGTGTTGAAACACACATTTAGGGATGCATAGGTGGTCCATAGATTAAGTGTCTGCCTTTGGCTCAGGGCATGATCCTGCAGTCCCGAGATCGAGCCCCACATCAGGCTCCCTACAGGGAGCCTTCTTCTCCTTCTGCCCATGTCTCTGCCTTTCTCTGTGTATCGCTCATGAATAAATAAATAAAATCCTTTAGAATAATAAATATGCATCTATAGGGGCTCCTTGTTGGCTCACTCACTGGAGGGTGGGATTCTTGATCTTGGTGGTAGGTTTGAGCCCCATGCTGGATGTAGTCATTCCGGAAAAATAAGATCTTAAAAAAGTAAAATGTAAATATACATGTAATGTTTCCTAAAACATAGTATGATGGTGTCTGCAGTCGTCTGTATGGACTTCATCTACTATTCTACACGTTTTATGAGTAAACAAGTATTAGTTATGTTAAAATTTATTAGTATTAATAAACATTTTGTCTAACAGTTTAGAGAGTCCATGGATATTGTCTTTAATAAAGGAAAGGGTTACAGGGAGGCACCATTTCATGCCAGCATCCCGGGGGGCATTTGCTCTACTGCTGTCACCAGTAACAGGATTAACTACCTGTGCATGTGTTCCTGCTTGGGAGCTATGGCCCCAGGACTGTGGCCCACCCCCTCATCTGTCTCTATCACTGTGCTTAGCATCACTGTCATGCACTGTAAGCTCCACAGAAGGTGCTCAATGATGAGGACCAGATAAAAGACCCAGGGGTTTTTGTGTCACTTCCTCCTTATCTGAGATGCTGTGGGTAAGTGTAGCAGCTCCCACTACCATGTCGTGTAAAACAGTAATAGCCTCGTCCTCAGACTGGGCTCCTGTGATGGTGAGGGCGGCTTTGTTCCCAGAGATGGATCTAGAGAAGCAGTCAGGGACCCCAGAGGGGCAGTCTTTTGTGCTGTAGATAATCGTGGCAGGAGCCCGCCCTGGGGTCTGCTGGAACCAGTTGGGGTAGTTACTTGTAGTGACTGACCCAGAGCTGAGGCCACAAGTGAGTGTGACTCTCCCTCCTGGAGACACTGACAACAATGCCTCCTGGCCACCACAATCTGAGAATTTGGTCCTAAAACCAAGAGGAGAGAAAGGTATAGTTATGGTAGACAAGGGTCACATGAGTCCTTGCTTTTATGTTCCCCCAACAGATGCAGAGTCCATTTCCCTGACTTGAGCCAAGAGCAAGTAGCCCGAGAAAAAGCACCATCCAGGCCATAGTGGGGACCCTCACTGGAGGTGGACTCCACAAGCTCTTTGGCTGGAGTAGGGTGTCCCTGGCCTTTTCTTGACCCCAGACCTATTATAATAAACAAGTGCTTTATGCAAATCAGCTTCCTGTCTATCCCTCCCCCAAGATCACCTGCAAATCACCTGGGAGATCTTGAAAGGGACAGATGCTGGGACCTCACACACACAAACGTCTGCAGGGTGGCCTGGGACACTGATTGTCAGGAAGACATCTTTGATAAATCACCTTCCTATGACCCTGGTGACCTCTACCCCAAAGTTCCTCACTGAGAATCCTGACAGCTGTATGAGGAGATGGATACATTCTCCAACTCCTGGCCCTGCCTCTAAATCACCTCAACTCTAATCACTCTCTGAACATTTCCTTCCCTCCCCAAAGACATTGCTTATTTCCTTGGAGGATCCTAGCAGCCACTCTTCCATCCATGAGGATACCAGGAATCTCAGAGTCCATGTGACAGATGTAGGGATGGTGGTCTCAACTTAGTTAATCATGGACAGTGTCTACAAATAGTCCAGGGGTGCCAACTGAAAATGTCTCTTTATGAGAAATGAACCCAATATTCTGAACATTTTGAACTCCATTTCCCTTTGTGCTCTGCTGAGGATCGGATGGTCCTGGAAGGCTGGGGAAGGAACCTGGAGAAGAAGGACTGGCAGGAGCAAAAAGGATTCTATAGGAACAGGGGAAGATGAGGCTCAGGCCTCGTGTTTGCCCCAATGTTAGATACCAAAAGACTGACATTGATTTTGGAATTACTTGTAAATTGTTGGTTTGATAAATCATGCATGTTTTTTCCCTTTCTCTTCATGTTTGAGAGCCTGAACTCATATCAGAGAACAATATTCATGAATTTCCTATTAAACAAAGGCATCTCTGACACTTTAGAAGACAAAAGGAATTTCACATCTATCAAATTTTGAGATGAGAAATGGTATCCATACAAAAGAAAAAAAAAAAGAATTGGGAAAGCAAAAACACAAACAATATCTTTCTCCATAGATAACTATAAAGTACTGATATAAATGAGAAAATCCAGTAAGAAATAACAACTAAAATGATGCAGATAAAGGACTCAGGCACTTACTGCCTATTTCATCAAGAGCACAATTGGAAGTCATACTTAGAGCAAGGGTCCCTAAGGGTGTCCACCTGGACACATTGCCCCAAGCCTTCCCCAGACACAAGCGTCCTATTGACTTTCCAGTGGGGCAGATCTGGGTGGGAATCTACAGCCAGAGCAGAATGGATGGATTGATAGACTGGAGACAGAATCAACCAAGTCCCCAGGAGTCCTCTCAGGCAGGAAAGTGATAGAGCAGCGCCCCCGTGGGTCCTGAGTGATCCTACATGAGTCAGGCAGGAGCTTCCTCTGGGCAGTGCTTGTACGTCTGAGAGGACATAGTGATGCAGGCTGACCAGAGCACTCTGGAGATCACTGTGTCCTCTGTGGTGTGTCTTGTCACATCACTGTTCTCTCCCACAGGGTGTCAGGGAACCAGCACTGGGAGCTCAAAGGCTCTACCCGAGTTGGGGCATCTGATGCATGGCTCAGTGCCTCTTCACATCTGCTCCCCTCATTCCATGTGCCTCATCACTGAGAGACTGATCACAACTAATCTCAGCCCCAATCGTCCATGGTTATGAAGGTCAATTTTTACCCAAGGGATCACATGGCTTCTAGTAGTTCATATTTTGAGTCATTTCTGCAATTCATAGCTATGTTAATAAATGATATCTTCCTGAAATTTAAATCTGATACTCGAGAGGGGGCAAGATGGTGGAAGAGTGGGGTCCCCAAGTCACCACCAACTTAGCTAGATAACTTTCAAATCATCCTGAGAACCTATGAATTCGGCCTGAGATTTAAAGAGAGAACAGCTGGAATGCAACAGTGAGAAGAGTTCCTGCTTCTATCAAGGTAGGAAGACAGGGAAAAAAGAAATAAAGAAACAAAAGGCATCTGAGGGGGAGGGGCCCTGAGGAGCTGGGCTGAGGCCGGGGCGAGTGCCCCCAGGTCAGGAGAGCCCCGCCTGGAGGAGCAGGTGCTGCTCCAACCTTCCAGGGATGGACAGGCGCTTGCAGGGAGTCAGATCAGGACACCAGGAAGGTAGGGATGCCCTCAGGCTCCTGGGGGCACTAACAGAGCCCCTGCCCCTGGGGAGAGCCCCACACCCCATGGCCGAGCTCCTTAAAGGGCTGCAGTGTGCCCCGCAGCCTGGGAGCAGCTCGGGGGGGCTCAGGCAGAGGTTCCGTGGAGGGGGCTGTGTGGCCGGGAGCGCGATTCCAGCAGTACAGGCTGGAGAGTCCAGGGCACCGGGGACACAGCCCAAGATCTGGACTCCCCCCAGGACAGGTGGGGGCAGGAGTGCCGAGGACACCGAGGACACCTGCCACCGGGGGCCCCGAGCTGAGTAGGTCAGCGGCCCCGCCCGGGAGCATCCAAGCCCCTGCAGACTGGGAGCTGCAGTAGTTACTGTGGGAGCAGACTCCAGGGCTGGGGGGCTGGCCGCCGCCACTGCTGCTGTTCCTCTTGGGGCCTCACAGGGTAAACAGCCCCCACTGAGCCTCACAGTGGCCTCACTGGATAAACAGCTTAAACATCTTTCACTGAGCCCTGCACCAGGCAGGAGGCTGAGCAGCTTCCCCAAGTGCTCATACCTGAGAATCAGCACATCAGACCCCTCCACCAGAAGACCAGCTAGACGGACAGGGGAAAAACAAATTATTGACCAAGCAGCACTGGAAAGTTCCAGGGGAAGTCGAGGGGTTTACAGTATACAGAATCAGAGGATACTCCCCCTTCTTTTTGTTTTCTGTTTGCCTCCCCCCCTTTTTTATCTTTTTTTTCTTTTACTTCTTTTTTCTTTATCTTTTATTTTCTTTTCTCTCTTCTATCTTTTTCTCCTTTTTTCCAGTACAACTTGTTTTTCGCCACTGTGCACTGAGCAAAATTACTAGAAGGAAAAACTCACCACAAAAGAATCAGAAACAGTCCTCTCAAAAAAAAAAAAAAAAGAAACAGTCCTCTCTACCACGGAGTTACAAAATTTGGATTACAATTTAATGTCAGAAAGTCAATGCAAAAGCACTATTATAAAGCTACGGGTGGCTCTAGAAAAAAAGTATAAGGGACTCAAGAGACTTCATGACTGCAGAATTTAGATCTAATCAGGCAGAAATTAAAAATCAACTAAATGAGATGCAATCCAAACTAGAGGTCCTAACGATGAGGGTTAACAAGGTAGAAGAACGAGTGAGTGACATAGAAGTCAAGTTGATGGCAAATAGGGAAAATAAGGAGAAAAGACAAAAACAATTAAAAATCATGAGGATAGATTAAGGGAATTAAATGACAGCCTCAGAAAGAAGAATCTACGTTTAATTGGGGTTCCCGAGGGCGCCGAAAGAGACAGAGGTCCAGAATATGTATTTGAACAAATCATAGCTGAAAATTTTCCTAATCTGAGAAGGGAAACAGGCATTTAGATCCAGGAAATAGAGAGGTTCCACCCCCCTAAAATCAATAAAAACCGCTCAACACCTCGACATTTAATAGTGAAGCTAGCAAATTCCAAAGATAAAGAAAAGATCCTTAAAGCAGCAAGAGGCAAGAAATCTCTAACTTTTATGGGGAGAAATATTAGATTAACAGCAGACCTCTCCACAGAGACTGGCAGGCCAGAAAGGACTGGCAGGATATATTCAGGGTCCTAAATGAGAAGAACATGCATCCAAGAATACTTTATCCAGCAAGACTCTCATTCAGATAAACCACATCTTCTTTATCCATTCATCTTTCGTTGAAAAGATGTGGTTTATGTATACAATGGAATATTACTCAGCTATTAGAAATGACAAATACCCACCATTTGCTTCAACGTGGATGGAACTGGAAGGTATTATGCTGAGTGAAGTAAGTCAGTCAGAGAAGGACAAACATTATATGTTCTCATTCATTTGGGGAATATAAATAATAGTGAAAGGGAATATAAGGGAAGGGAGAAGAAATGTGTGGGAAATATCAGAAAGGGAGACAGAACGTAAAGACTGCTAACTCTGGGAAACGAACTAGGGGTGGTAGAAGGGGAGGAGGGCGGGGGGTGGGAGTGAATGGGTGACGGGCACTGGGGGTTATTCTGTATGTTAGTAAATTGAACACCAATAAAAAATAAATTAAAAAAATAAAAAAATAAAAAAAAGAACTTATTAAACTCAACACCAAAGAAACAAACAATCCAATCATGAAAAGGGCAAAAGACATGAACAGAAATCTCACAGAGGAAGACATAGACATGGCCAACATGCATATGAGAAAATGCTCTGCATCACTTGCCATCAGGGAAATACAAATCAAAACCACAATGAGATACCATCTCACACCAGCGAGAATGGGGCAAATTAACAAGGCAGGAAACAACAAATGTTGGAGAGGATGCGGAGAAAAGGGAACCCTCTTACACTGTTGGTGGGAATGTGAACTGGTGCAGCCACTCTGGAAAACTGTGTGGAGGTTCCTCAAAGAGTTAACAATAGACCTGCCCTACGACCCAGCAATTGCACTGTTGGGGATTTACCCCAAAGATACAAATGCAATGAAACGCCAGAACACCTGCACCCCGATGTTTATAGCAGCAATGGCCACGATAGCCAAACTGTGGAAGGAGCCTCGGTGTCCAACGAAAGATGAATGGATAAAGAAGATGTGGTTTGTGTATACAATGGAATATTACTCAGCTATTAGAAATGACAAATACCCACCATTTGCTTCAACGTGGATGGAACTGGAGGGTATTATGCTGAGTGAAGTAAGTCAGTCGGAGAAGGACAAACATTATATGTTCTCATTCATTTGGGGAATATAAATAATAGTGAAAGGGAATATAAGGGAAGGGAGAAGAAATGTGTGGGAAATATCAGAAAGGGAGACAGAACGTAAAGACTGCTAACTCTGGGAAACGAACTAGGGGTGGTAGAAGGGGAGGAGGGCGGAGGGTGGGAGTGAATGGGTGACGGGCACTGGGGGTTATTCTGTATGTTAGTAAATTGAACACCAATAAAAAATAAATTAAAAAAAAAGACTCTCATTCAGAATAGAAGGAGAGATAAAGAGCTTCCAAGAAAGGCAGGAACTGAAAGAATATGTGACCACCAAGCCAGCTCTGCAATAAATATTAAGGGGGATTCTGTAATGGAAGAAGTTCAAGGGAACAATCCACAAAAACAAGGACTGAATAGGTATCATGATGACACTAAATTCATATTTTTCAATAGTAACTCTGAATGTGAATGGGCTCAATGACCCCATCAAAAGGCGTAGGGTTTCAGACTGGATAAAAAAAGCAAGACCCATCTATTTGCTGTCTACAAGAGACTCATTTTAGACCTAAGGATACCTACACCCTGACAATGAAAGGTTGGAGAACCATTTACCATTCAAATGGTCCTCAAAAGAAAGAAGGAGTATCCATCTTCATATCAGATGAACTAAAGTTGATCCTGAAGACTGTAGTGAGAGATGAAGAGGGACACTATATCATACTTAAAGGATCTATCCAACAAGAGGACCTAGCAAACATCAATATTTATATCCCAAATGTGGAACTTTCTCCAAAATAGACCACAGACTGGGTCAGAAATCAGGTCTTAACACCAAAAGATTAGCATTATCCCTTGTATATTTTCAGACCATAATGCTTTCAAATTAGAACTAAATCACAAGAAGAAGTTTGGAAGGATTTCAAACACGTGGAGGTTAAGGACCATCCTGCTAAAAGATGAAAGGGTCAACCAGCAAATAAGGGAAGAATTAAAAAGATTCATAGAAACTAATGAGAATGAAGATACAATCATTCAAAATCTTTGGGATACAGGAAAAACAGTTCTGAGGGGGGAATACATCGCAATACAAGCATCCATCCATTCACTGGAAAGAACTCAAACACAAAAGCTTACCTTGCACCTAAAGGAGCTGGAGAAAAACAGCAAATAGATCCTACACCCAGAAGAAGAAAAGAGTTAAAAAAGATTTGAGCAGAGCTCCATGAAATGGAGACCAGAAGAACTGTGGAACAGATTAACAAAACCAGGAGTTGGTCCTTTGAAAGAATTAAAAAGATACATAAACCATTAGCCAGCTGCATACAGCAATTTGGCAGTGTGGCAGGATACAAAATCAATGCCCAGAAGTCAGTGGCATTTCTATACACTAGCAGTGAGACTGAAGAAAGAGAAATTAAGGAGTCAATCCCATTTACAATTGCACACAAAAGCATAAGATACCTAGGAATAAACCCAACCAAAGAGGTAAAGGATCTATACCCTAAAAACTATAGAAGACTTCTGAAAGAAATTGAGGAAGACACAAAGAGATGGAAGAATATTCCATGCTCATGGATTGGCAGAATTAATATTGTGAAAATGTCAATGTTACCCAGGGCAATTGACACATTTAATGCAATCCCTATCAAAATATCATGGACTTTCTTCAGAGAGTTGGAACAAATCATCTTAAGATTTGTGTGGAATCAGAAAAGACCCCGAATAGCCAGGGGAATTTTAAAAATGAAAACCAGAGCTGGGGGCATCACAATGCCAGATTTCAGGTTGTACTACAAAGCTGTGGTCATCAAGACAGTGTGGTACTGGCACAAAAACAGGCACATAGATCAGTGGAACAGAATAGAGAATCCAGAAGTGGACCCTCAACTTTATGGTCAACTAATATTCGACAAACAGGGAAAGACTATTCATTGGATAAAAGACAGTCTCTTCAATAAATAGTCCTGGGAAATTTGGACATCCACATGCAGAAGAATGAAACTAGACCACTCTCTTTCACCATACAAAGATAAACTCAAAATGGATGAAAGATCTAAATGTGAGACAAGATTCCATCAAAATCCTAGAGGAGAACACAGGCAACACCCTTTTTGAACTCGGCCACAATAACTTCTTGCAAGATACATCCATTAAGGGAAAAGAAACAAAAGCAAAAATGAACTATTGGGACTTCATCAAGATAAGAAGCTTCTGCACAGCAAAGGATACAGTCAACAAAACTAAAAGACAACCTACAGAGTGGGAGAAGATATTTGCAAATGACCTATCAGATAAAGGGCTAGTTTCCAAGATCTATAATAACTTATTAAACTCAACACCAACTGTGTGGAGGTTCCTCAAACAGTTAAAAATAGACCTGCCCTACGACCCAGCAATTGCACTGTTGGGGATTTACCCCAAAGATACAAATGCAATGAAACGCCGGGACACCTGCACCCCGATGTTTATAGCAGCAATGGCCACGATAGCCAAACTGTGGAAGGAGCCTCGGTGTCAAACGAAAGATGAATGGATAAAGAAGATGTGGTTTGTGTATACAATGGAATATTACTCAGCTATTAGAAATGACAAATACCCACCATTTGCTTCAACGTGGATGGAACTGGAGGGTATTATGCTGAGTGAAGTAAGTCAGTCGGAGAAGGACAAACATTATATGTTCTCATTCATTTGGGGAATATAAATAATAGTGAATGGGAATATAAGGGAAGGGAGAAGAAATGTGTGGGAAATATCAGAAAGAGAGACAGAACGTAAAGACTGCTAACTCTGGGAAACGAACTAGGGGTGGTAGAAGGGGAGGAGGGCGGGGGGTGGGAGTGAATGGGTGACGGCACTGGGGGTTATTCTGTATGTTAGTAAATTGAACACCAATAAAAAATAAATTAAAAAAAATAAATAAACTCAACACCAAAGAAACAAACAATCCAATCATGAAATGGGCAAAAGACATGAACAGAAATCTCACAGAGGAAGACATAGACATGGCCAACAAGCACATGAGAAAATGCTCCGCATCACTTGCAATCAGGGAACTACAAATCTAAACCACAATGAGATATCACCTCACAACAGTGAGAATGGGTAAAATTAACAAGGCAGGAAACCACAAATGTTGGAGAGGATGTGGAGAAAGGGGAACCCTCCTGCACTGTTGGTGGGAATGTGAACTGGTGCAGCCACTCTGGAAAACTTTGCGGAGGTTCCTCAAAGAGTTAAAAATAGATCTGCCCTACGACCCAGCAATTTTACTGCTGGGGATTTACCCCAAAGATGCAGATGCAATGAAACGCCAGGACACCTGCACCCCGATGTTCTAGCAGCAATGTCCACAATAACCAATCTGTGGAAGGAACCTCGGTGTCTATCGAAAGATGAATGGATAAAGAAGCTGTGGTGTGTATACAATGGAATATTACTCAGCCATTAGAAACGACAAATACCCACTATTTGCTTCGACGTGGAGGGACCTGGAGGGTATTGTGCTGAGTGAAATAAGTCCATCGGAGAAGGCAAACATTATATGGTCTCATTCTTTTTGGGAATATAAAAAATAGCGAAAGGGAATAAAGGGAAAGGAGAGAAAATGAGTGGGAAATATCAGAGAGGGAGACAGAACATGAGAGACTCCTAACTCTGGGAAATGAACAAGGGGTAGTGTAAAGGGAGGTGGGTGGGGTTTGGGGTGACTGGGTGATGGGCACTGAGGGGGCATTTGACGGGATGTGCACTGGGTGTTACGTTGTATGTTGGCAAATTGAACTCCAATAAAAAAAATGTTATACAAATATTAAGTGTTTTAAATGACCACTTTTGGTACGTTGTTAGATTGAATGTAAATATGTTGTTATATTTTGTTTCCTATGCTTATGAAGCACATGGATTTTTAATTTTCTTATTTAAAAAAATCTTAAATTTAGAATAAAAGAGGAAAACTAGGTTTATAATACATTCTAATTCATCCTTCTTCTCTTAGTATTCTCATGATTCCCTATTAAATGCTTGATAGAATTCTCTAGTGAAGCCGACTGGCCTGAAGTTGTTTGTGGGAATGATGTCAAGGAGAGTGATGAAGAATTTCAGTGTAAGTTCTAGCAAACATGAAATACATGAAGTGTTTCCTCATTCCTTGTACAAAATCTACAATGTATCAATTATGGCTGCAGATATGTCTTATTTGCCTGTAATTTTCCTTTACATTTTATATGACTGTTGATGTAAAATTAACTGCTAATTCAATTTTCCAAGTTAAGTTAGTATATCAATATTTAATAAAGATAATGCGTTTTGAGGCAAAAAATAATAGAAACTACCCATGTATAATGTCAGGTCTTGCACAACCTTAGAGGTACAAACAAATCATATATAAAATATCATGCTATCCTTTGTCTCTACATATTTCCTTGGAAACCAATGGTAGTCAGGAACCATAATGCTGAGATTGTACAGTCTGCAGGCTGAATTACAAATCCATTGGTCATGTATTGTCCCTCAATTCTATATCTCCTGGGCATGCACTGCTCCACTGCAGGCTGTTGTGACACCAGTAGATTGCGATTTTGAGTCAGTTTCTCAGTGTTCTTGGATCTTTAGTGCCATTTGGGGAATGATTGAGTCCGAAGATGTTACTCTCTTTGCATTTAAAGGGATATTTTCAGGAATAATTTTATGTTAATAAAATAATAGATGCTTCTTAAACACTCACTTTCATGCATATCTCTTGGGATGCTTATTAAAACATACATCTATGAACACCAATACTGGTTTCAGATGTAGAAGTATAGGATGGGAGGTTGCAGGTTTATTAGGCTTCACATTATGAAAATCTTAATTCAGTCTTCACAAATTAGCGAATAAAGTGAGATCTACCAATGCTTTATTTATAGTTTATTAATAGTCCTCATAGATAACAGTAGATTGAGTGTCAGTATTGGTTTATGGATAACGGAAGGGAAACTGCACTCCTGAACATTTTAGGCAGAAAGGGTGCAAGGAGGCACAGTCTTGGAAGGTACATTGGAGAAATGAACACACCTTGGCAGAGATGGAATGGAGTTGATTGCCACTAAGCAATGAACAGGAGAGTGGCACCCAGGAGCTTCACTTCCTATGGTGATGTTGACTCTTTCCCCACCTCACTTTCTCTCCTGCCTCTAAGGGTGAGGCCATGAGGAGGTTTTGGTTGCACTTCCCCATAGATTTAAATCACTGTGTAAGCACCACCACTCATATACAGCGAACAGTGGTAGGCAGCCTCATCCTCAGGCTGGGCTTCTGTGATGGTGAGGGCAGCTTTGTTCTCAGAGATGGATCCAGAGAAGCGATCAGGGACCCCAGAAGGGCGGCTGCTTGTGTCATAGATAATCCTGCTAGGAGCCTGGCCTGGGGTGTGCTTGTACCAGCCAGGTTTGTTACCTGTAGAGACTGACCCAGAGCTGAGGCCACAAGTGAGTGTGACTGTCCCTCCTGGAGACACTGAGAGTGATGGCTCCTGCGTTACCACAGTCTGAGAATCAACTCCTAAAATCAAGAAGAGAGAAAGGTGTTGTTATGGAGACAAGGGTCACATGAGTCCCTGTTCTTATGTGCCCTCACAGATGCAGAATCCTTTTCTCTGACCTGATCCATAAGCAAGGAGCTCAAGAAGAAGTAACCTCCAGACCATGGTGGGGACCTTCATAAAATGCAGCCTGCTCAGGCTCCTGGGCTGGAGAGGGGTGTCCTGGGTCCTTTTCATGCCTTCAGACCCATTAGAAGGAAAAGACGCTTCATGCAAATCAACTTCCTCTCTCTCCCTGCCCCAGAGTCATCCACATATTCCCCTGGGCAATCTTGAAAGAGGCAGACGCTAAGGACTCACAGACAACAATGACTGCAGGGTGACCTGGGACACTGAGTATAAGGAAAACTTCTTTCACCAAATCACCTCCCTATGATCCTAGGGACGTCTGTCCCAGGGTTGCTCTCGGAGAAACCTGAAAGCTCTATGAGGAGATGGCATGTGTTCTTCACCTCCTGGCCCTACATCTAGTTCACCTCAAATCTAACATATCCCTGGAAAATTTTCTTCCCTCCCCAGTGACATTCCTTCTTGTCTCCTTGGAGGATCTTAGCAGCCACTCCTCCAGCAGTGAGGACACTGGGTATCTCAGAGGGTGTAGGGATGGTGGCCTCCTCTTAGTTAATCATGGACCCTGTCCGCAGTAGCGCAGGGGGAGCTGACCGGTGATGTCTCTTTATCAGAAATGAACAGAACACCGTGAACAAGTGAACCTCAGGGAGCATTTTGAACTCCATTTCCTTTTGTGTTCTGCTGAGGATCAAAGGGTCCTGGAAGGCTGGGGAAGGGATTGGAAGGAAGGAGGACTGGCAGGAGGGTAAAGAGTCTCCAGGAATAGGGGAAGATGAGGCAAAGAAAGGACTCATGTTTGTCCCAGTGTGAGATACAAAAATGACTGGCATTCATTTTGGAATTACTTGTCAATTGCTGTTGTGATAAACACTACAGGATTATTTTTCTTTCTCTTCATGTTTGAAAGCCCGAACTCATATCAGAGAAAAATTACTCATACTAAATGATTTTCCTATTAAATGAACGCATCCTTGACCTTTAGAGAATGATAGGTAATTTCATATCTATCAAATTTTGGGATGAGGAGCAATATTCATACTCAAGAGTAAAAAAAGAATTGGAAGGCTGAAAACACAAATAATATCTATTTCTGTAAGTAAGTAACTCTAAGGTATTGGCAGAAATGAGAAAGACAGTTAAGAGAGAACTAAATGAAGGAAGATAAAGGACTCAGGCACTTACTGCATATTTCATCATGAGCACATTTGGAAGACATAGTTATCAGCAAGGGTCCCTGAGGGTGTCCACCTGGACACATTGCCCCAGGGCTTCCCCAGACACCAGGGTCCTATTCACTTTTCCGTGGGGCTTACCTGTGTGGGTTCTGCAGCCAGAACAGAATGGAGGGATTGATAGACTGGAGACAGAATCACCCAAGTCCCCAGGAGTCCTCTCAGGTTCGAAGGTGATAGAGCAGCATCCCTTTGTTGGTCTTGAGTGATCCTTCATGAGTTGGGGGAGCTACCTCTGGGCAGTGCTTGTACCTCTGAGAGGACATACTGATGCAGGCTGACCAGGACGCTCTAGAGATCACTATGTCAACTGTGGTGCATACTGTCACATCACTGTTCTCTCCCACAGGGTGTCAGGAAGCCAGCACTGGGAGCTCGGGGGCTCTACCCAGGTTGGGGCATCTGATGCATGGCCCAGTGCCTCTTCATATCTGCTCCCCTCATTCCACGTGCCTCATCACTGAGAGACTGCACACAACTAGTCTTAGCCCCAATCCTCCCTGGTGATCAAGGCCAATTTTATCCTGTATCAAATGAATTCTAGTATCTCAGATTTTGAGTCAATTCTGTGATGATATCTCCCTGCAATTTAAATCTGATACACTTCTGTTGGGTTGTGCTTCCTCCCGTGATTTGCTAGAATGATAAAATAAGTTTAGAATACATGAATTTTGTTTTAATATATATTTTAAACCATTTTTTTCAACAAAGACTTAAACACTGTGGGTGACAGAACCAGTCTAATTGGTTCTGGACCCAGGAAGGACCCAGGACCCTGGAAGATAGGTCAGATGTTGACACAAAGAATTGATGACCACCACCTGTACCCAGATGACAGGAGCAAGAAGCAGAGCCAGTTCCTCTCCTGTCCCGACCCTTTCTCTTTCCCCTAGGGGAAACTCCCTGTTCAATCAGTGGGGAGGTGAAGAGAGGATCCAGGTCATGGTAGAGAAGCCACTGAGCTCTGCCTGCTGTGATCTGATTGTTGGCATTGGGACAGTCGCTTCCCTGAAAAGTCCTATACTTTCCCCAGGGAACATTGCAGTTCGAGTTCATGAAACAAATATATATTTATTGTATGATTGTCCTGTCCATCTACCTTCCACGAAAATCATGTCTGGACAGGGTACTCCATGGTGCGGTGGAAGAGCAAATATGGGGCCTGTGTGATTCAGAGCTGACAGCTCTTGTGGCTCCAGGGTTGCAGGTGCAGGAAAGTCACCCACAGTGAGGACCCTGCTTGCTCTAGTGTGTAGGGGCCAGTGATAGATGTTCCTGGTCTTCCTCGCCCAGACCCTGAGCTCTCAGGAGCAGCCCAGCAGCGCCCACTGCTGGCCTCAGACTCCGTGCACCCCCAGCCCATATCACACACCCCAGCCCTCCTGGAAGGGTCTCTGTCATTTGCATTTGGACCCTTCTCGTCACACCCAGAGCAGTAGAATGAGCAGGTCAGCTCTGTGGGGTTGAGCCATTCATTTTTCCAGGGCATCAATGTTCTCAGTTAGACAGCCAACTGAAATATATATGTCACAGTGTGTTTCAGGATTCCCTGACAGTGGAGTTGCATCTGCCTTCTCCCAGGTTTCATTACTAGGACATAATGAGCTTGAGTCAAGCTCAAGATTTAAAGTTCCCAGGGATCCCTGGGTGGCTTAGTGGTTTAGCATCGCCTTCGGCCCAGGGCATGATCCTGGAGTCCCAGGATCGAGTCCCATGTTGGGCTCCCTGCATGGAGCCTGCTTCTCCCTCTGCCTGTGTCTCTGCTTCTCTCTCTGTGTATCTCATGAATAAATAAATAAAATCTTCATTAAAAAAGGAAATAGCAAACAGGACTATAAAGGAAAAGAGGAAAACTGAGTGGGGGAAAGTTTGAGAGGAAGACAAAACATAAGAGACTCCTGACTCTGGGAAACAAACAGGGTTGCAGAAGGGAACAGGGTTGCAGAAGGGAAGGAGGGTGGGGGATGGGCTGACGGGGTGATGGGCACTAAGGACGGCATTGAAGGAAGTGTTGGTGATATATGTTGGTGGTGTATGTTGACAAATTGAGTTTAAAAAGTTATTTTTAATAATTGTGATGCCTGGGTGGCTCAGGTGGTTAATGATCTGCCTTCGGCTTAAGATGTGATGCTGGGGTCCTGATATCCAGCCTTGCATTGGGCTGCCTATTCAGCAAGGAGTCCGCTTGTCCCTGTCCCTCAGTTCCCCCTATCTCATCCCATTCCTCTCTTTCAGATAAATACATAAAATAATTTTTGTGTTGAAACACGCATAGGTGGTCCATAGTTTAAGTGTCTGCCTTTGGCTCAAGGCATGATCCTGCAGTCCCGGGATCGAGTCCCACATCAGGCTCCCCACAGTGAGCCTGCTTCTCCCTCTGCCTATGTCTCTGCCTTTCTCTGTGTATCACTCATGAATAAATAAATAAAATCCTTTAGAATAATAAATATGCATCTATAGGGGCTCCTTGTTGGCTCACTCACTGGAGGGTGGGATTCTTGATCTTGGTTGTAGGTTTGAGCCCCATGCTGGATGTAGTCATTCCGGAAAAATAAAATCTTAAAAAAAGGAAAATATAAATATAAGTGTAATGTTTCCTAAAACATAGCATGATGGTGTGTGCTGTCATCTGTATGGACTTCATCTACTATTCTACACGTTTTATGAGCAAAAAAGTATTAGTGATGTGAAGATTTATTAGTATTAATAAACATTTTGTCTAACAGTTTAGAGGGTCCATGGATATTGTCTTTAATAAAGGAAAGGGTTACAGGGAGGCACAATTTCAAGCCAGTATCCCGGGGGCATATGCTCTACTGCTGTCACCAGTAATGGGATTAACAACCTTAGTGCATTGTCCCTGCTTGGGAGCTATGGCCCCAGCACTGTGGCCCACCCACTCATCTGTCTCTATCACTGTGCTTAGCATCACTGTCATGCACCTGACTGTAAGCTCCACAGAAGCTTCTCAATGACAAGGACAAGATACAAGGTCCCAGGGGTTTTTGTGTCACTTCTTCCTTATCTGAGATGCTGTGGGTAAGTGTAGCTGCTCCCACTGCCATGTCGTGTAAAACAGTAATAGTCAGCCTCGTCCTCAGACTGGGCTCCTGTGATGGTGAGGGCGGGTTTGTTCCCAGAGATGGATCAAGAGAAGAGATCAGGGACCCCAGAGAGGTGGCTTTTATGTCATAGATAATCTGCAAGGAGCCCGCCCTGGGGTCTGCTGGAACCAGTTGGGGTAGTTACTTGTAGTGACTGATCCAGAGCTGAGGCCACAAGTGAGTGTGACTATCCCTCCAGGAGACACTGACAACGATGCCTCCTGGGTCACCACAATCTGAGAATCTGCTCCTAAAACCAAGAAGAGGAAAGGTATAGTTATGGGAGACAAGGGTTACATGAGTCCCTGCTTTTATGTTCCCCCAACAGATGCAGAGTCCATTTCCCTGACCTGAGCCATGAGCAAGTAGCCCAAGAAAAAGCACCATCCAGGCCATGGTGGGGACCCTCACTGGAGGTGGACTCCACAAGCTCTTTGGCTTGAGTAGGGTGTCCCTGGGCCTTTTCTTGACTCCAGACTTATGATAATAAGCAAGGGCTTTATGCAAATCAGCTTCCTCTCTATCCCTCCCCCATGGTCACGAGCAAGTCATGGGAGATCTTGAAAGGGGCAGATGCTGGGACATCACACACAAACGTCTGCAGGGTGGCCTGGGGCACTGATTATCAGGAAGACATCTTTCATTAGATCACCTACCTATGACCCTGGTGACCTCCATCCCAAAGTTCCTTGCTGAGAATCCTGAGAGATGTATGCGGAGATGGATACATTCTCCAACTCCTGGCCCAGCCTCTAAAACACCTCAACTCTAATCACTCTCTGGAACATTTCCTTCCCTCCCCAGGGACATTGCCCCTTGTTTCCTTGGAGGATCTTAGCAGCCACTCCTCCATCCATGAGGACACTGGGAATCTCAGAGTCCATGTGACAGATGTAAGGATGGTGGTCTCCTCTTAGTTAATCATGGATAGTGTCTACAAGTAGTCCAGGGAGTGCCTACTGAGGATGTCTCTTTATCAGAAAGGAACCCAACACTCTGTGAACAAGTGAAATATAAGAAATAGTGAACGATGGGCAGCCCAGGTGGCAATGTGTAAATTGCCCTGGGTAACATTGACATTTTCACGATATTAATTCTTCCAATCCATGAACATGGAATATTTTTCCATCTCTTTGTGTCTTCCTCCATTTCTTTCAGAAACGTGAAAGTGAAAAGATTTAAAGTTCTCTAGAGAAGCCCATTGATTCAACCTTGATAATATTTCTACTTGGGTTACCCTTATAAGCTGACTTATTTGGTTATTTTTGCTGTTGTCAGAGTCTCCTGATAGGTTCACCAACCTCCATGGTGCAGGTCTTGGCTTTTTATCTCTGTCTTCGCTATGAGAATATCATACCTTTGGGGACAACAAGTCTTTTGTCATTGATTACTAGTATGGGTTCTCAATTATTCTTGGATATTACCCTTACAGCAATTATTTTGTAACAACTGTCTGATGCATTTAAGATATTTTTGGTCTACTTTTATAATTTTGCTCAGTACAAATGTTGATATTAAATAACACTGCTATAAATGGTCTATAAAATTGGTTTGGGGAGCCTGGGTGACTCAGTTGGTTAAGTGTCTGCCTTCAGTTCAGGTCAAGATGCCAGAGTCCAGGGATGGAAGGAACCCTGCATCCAGTTCCCTGCTCAGCAGGTGGTCTGTGACTCCTCTCCTTCTGATCCTCTCCCTGCTCCTGCTCTCTCACTCACTCATTCTCTCAAATAAATAAAATCCTGTACAGAAATTAATATTATACCAACCCACTCCTCAGTACCACTGTCACCTACTTCCTGAAGGGATAACTGATAACACTCTCAAGGATGTGCTCTAGTAATTTATATATACACACTCCCACACATAAACGCACATACACAACACATATATTTTACATAACATAGTCTTGGGGTTTTTTTTGTGTAGTTCCATTTTTCCATATAAAACATATTCAGTGATATTTGACAAGCTTATGTCTTTCATTTTGATTCATAATTCATCATTATTCCATAGGATAATTTACCATAATTTCATCATTTTTCCACAAAGAAATATTCATGTTGGTTTCAATTATTTGTTATGTAACACGTCTTAACTAGATGTACCTGTATATTTATCTTGGAGTGTATTAGCTAGATAATTTTGATTAGACTTAAAAAAATTTCATTAGACTTGTTTTCTAAAAATGTAATGCTGATGCAAACCATATATATATTTAATATTTGATAAGAATTTAAAATTTATGCTCCAAAATTGGTTTACCAATTTATATTCTCACCATAAAAGTATGAGAGTTCCTATTTCAGCAGACATATTACAGTGGATAAAACCAAAATATCTTCCAATTTTATCATTGAGAAATAATTTCATTGTTCAGTCACACTCCATTTATTAGTGACATTTTCCAGACCTATATATTGATTTTAGATTTATTATTTTTCTAGGGCTTCCATAACAAAGCGCCACAAACCAGGTGGCTAAATGCAATAGAAAGGCATTTCTGCTGTTCATACACAGCCCCACAGTTTGTAGGGCCTGGACGTGTTCTGTCTGGAACCTGCAGAGGAATCCTTCTTGCCTCTCTGTAACTGTGAGAAACTTGAGGACAATTTTTAGGATTCACTGTTTGCAGCTGCAGAACCTCAGTCTCTGCCTCCACCCTCCCATGGAGCCCTCCTTGTCTCCATCTGACTGTCTTGCTACAAGCACACCAGTCAATTGAATTAGGAGGCCACCCCACAGCATCATCGCCTCATCTGTACTAATTACATCTGCAGCACCCCATTCCCAAATAAGGTCACTCTCATAAGTCCTGAGCTCTACAATTTCAACATATGTTCTCTGGTAGATACAATTTAAATTAGATATTAGGAAAGAAGAATCCTTTCCAAAAAGGCTTATGATTGTTACTATTTTTTAATATGCAACACGGTTGCATTGCACTAAAATGAAACCTAATAAACATCAAGAAAATACAAAATGAAAATTCCATTTTTCTTTTTAAGCTGTAAAGTAGTATTGGTAATGCTCCTTTTTTACTGTAGGAAATGTATTTAGCCTCAATCTATAATTCTGATACAACAGAAATTTTGTAATACAAAATACCTGAATTTGGCTTTTTGTGAACTAATGCCTCCTAAGTTATTCATACACTTACTCCGTGTTAGGACTCACAGAGGGATGGAAATCAACCAAGACCCTTCCCATGCCCATCTTTCCATGGCTGGTCTGCATTTACAGTGCTTTGGGCTCAGGTGTTTGGCCATGAGATGTCAGTAATCACATGATATTTGTATCCACACTTGATGAAACAAAGTTTATATGTCCCTTCCTCCTCTGGGTCTCTCACTGTGCCCACACCACCATAGTGTAGCCCCAGCGGTACTCAGCCTCATCCTCAGGCTGGGCACTAGGGGACAATCCAGTCAGATTTGCCCCCAAGATGGGAGCCTGAGAAATGGGTGGAGGTCTATGAGTATTTCTTGTTTTTATTATAAATAAATGACCTAGACTTGGCCAGTATGCTACTAGATCCAGTATAGATAGTGTCCTGTGCTGGAGGGATAGGTGAGAGTGACTGTCCCTCCTGGGGATATGGCCATGAAGGCTCCTATGCCACCACAGTCTGAGAACTGGTCCCTGAAATGAAAATAGACACATGTTAGGGATGAAGAAGAAAGGCAGAGGGATCTCTTCTAAGGATGCCTCAGAAATCTCCATGATCAGGGAGAGTGGGTGAGGAGAGGGAGAAGAGAAATCCAGGTCATGGTGTGGAATTTTACTGGATCTCTGGCCTTACATCTGGGTCTGATCTCTAGGATGTCTCTTTTATTTAAGTTTTTCTTTATATTCCAATTAGCTAACACACAGTATAATAAGAGTACAACTTAGTAATTCAAGACTTATATAAATGAGCCAATGCTCATCACAAGTGCACTTTTTAATTTCCATCACCCATTAAACCCATCCCTCCACCCATCTCCCTTTTGGTAAGCATTAGTTATCTTAAGAGTTAAAGGTCTGTTTCTTGGTTTTCCTCTCTTTTTTCCCTATGATACTTTGTTTCATTTCTTAAATTCTACATGACTGAAATCATATATTTGTCATTGCCTTATTGACTTATTTCACTTAGCATTATACACTCTAGCTCCATCCACATCATTGCAAATGATAATATTTCATTCTTTCTTATGACTAAGTAATATTCCATCATATATCTAATATATATTATATTATATATTAATATATAAAACATCTTTAACAATTTATCAAAAAAACAATTTATCAGTTGGGCTGATTCTATAATTTGAGTATTGTTGATAATGCTAGTATGAGCCTCGAGGAGCATGTATCCCATTGAATTAGTAATATTGTATTCTTTGGGTAATTACCTAGGAGGGTAATTGCTGAATCCTAGAGTATTTCTATTTTTAACTTTTTGAGTATCCTTTGTTTTCCAAAGGAGCTACACAACTTTGCCCACCCATCAACAGTGCAAGAGGGTTCCCCTTTCTCAGCAGCTTTGCCCACACCTGCTATTTCCTATGTTGTGTCCATTACCTGTTATGACTGATGTGAAGTCATATCTCAGTTTCGTTTTGATTTGTATTTGGGACGTTTCTTTTATCTCCTCCTCGGCTCCAGGGATGAAGGGCATGCGTGGTGGTATATTATGCAAATAGGAGTGCACAATGCCATCTGATACTGGATCCTCAGCCCAGTTAGAACCTTCCATCCAAGAAGGAGTTCAAGGATGGGTGAGAGCTATGAGTTTGTCCCCTGGGAAGAGACAGCTACAGGCCCCAAATCAGGTGGAAACATTTCAGTTGGTTTCAGGCCTGGCCAGCTCTGAGCAGGTGCACAGCGCCCCCTGCTGGCAGCCTCAGCATATCAGTCAAGGTGGTGGGAACTGTGCAGAAGGAATGGAGCCCATTTTTGGTTTCAACAAATAAGCCAGAAAACAAACAAATAAGGAGTGTTACCTACTCTTGAGTCCCTCTGGAGAGTTTCTTTTTTTTCGATGACTTCTGTTATCTTTTTCAGTTCTAAAACTTCCATTTGGTTTGTTTTGATGATTTCTCTTTAATTTCTGCATTTCTATTTTTTCCATTTGTTTGAAGAATGTTTGTAATTTTACATCACATGGATTTTATGATAGTTGCCTGAAACTACCTTTCCAATAATTACAGCATATGACTGATCTCAGTGTTGGTGTCAGTTGATTATCCTTTCTCATTCAGGATTTTATTTTCCTGGTTTTTGACATGTCATATTTTTTTATTGGATGCTGGATATTATGGCTATTATATAATGAGATGCTTGGTCCGTAGTTATTTTTCTTCAAACAAGTGATCCTCCCGCTGAGGTGCAGTAGCAAGTTATGGGTGTTCGTGTCGCTTCCAGGTGGCTCAAGTGAAAATGTTTACCACTCTGCTGCTTACTCTCTGCTGGAGAAGGTGGGGCAGTGATTGCCACTTCCCAGCTGCCATCAGGTGGGGGTGTGGGACATGCTCCTTGCTGGGCCCTGCCAACCTCAAGGTGGGATGCACAGGACTGAATTGAGCTGCTTTTCTTCAGGAAATGGATGCACTGCTCCCCATTGCTTTCCACTCCTCACTGACACCAGGGAGTGGAGAGGTGAAAGGCACGTCCAGCTTCCTTGCATCCTGCATCATAATTCAGTGTTTTCAGGCCCAGGGAGAGTCCAGGCTCACTTCTGAAATGTTCAGATGGTCATCAGCAATGGGTGCATGACTGCATATCAGCTCTGCCATGTACCACGGCATTCATTTTCCCTGCTGAGGAATGGGGTTCAGATGAGCTCCCCAGAAGACGCTAAAATCATGAGTGGGAAAAATTGGAATGCAAACTAGTCAACTAGGCCTGCCTTGCCCAGAATTGTTGATGTTCCCATGAGATGGAGGCTCAGTTACCTACTGAGTAGCTGACAACATGGCTGCTGGGTATTGGGGCACTGCCTGCTTCTGCCAGGAGGATATGGACACCAGGTCTCTACTGAGCAATAATGTGAACACTTCATGAGGGCACAGTTTGGGGATTCATTAGTGTGTGCAAGTGGTGGGCAGGTTTGTTCAAATATTGCCTCATCTCAAGCCAACTTCTCTCTATATCTTCTGACAAGAGGAGTTGCTGCTTTTGGCGTTTTGGTGTTTTTTTATTTTATTTTCTGGATCTCAGGCTCTGGATGATTCTTGGTTGGAGGAACCTACAGCATCTTGTCTTACCTGTGGGGGACATCATACAGGAAAAAGAACCAGGGTATGCACTGCTGTGTTTCCCTCAATTTGTTTGAACTCTTCCTTCTTCCTTCTCCTACTTTATGATGTCTTCTTATGCTTGTTTATTGTCGTGTGTCAGGACATTTCAGTTGTAAGAGAGGACCTGCGTGAGTGGGAGCACTTCTTACTGTCCAGAACTGGGGAACCCCATGGAGCCTGCACTGAATGCTTTCTTCCAGGGCTAGGATGGCGGGGATCCTGCTGAGGTGCTATGATGGAGGTGATTTATCTTGACTCTCAAGCTGTGTAATTAAAAGACAAAGAACGTGATTATTATTTTTTAATAATCAATTTATTTTTTATTGGTGTTCAATTTACCAACATACAGAAAAACACCCAGTGCTCATCCAGTCAAGTGCCCCCCTCAGTGCCCATCACCCATTTACCCCCACCCTCCACCCTCCTCCCGTACCATCACCCCTAGTTCGTTTCCCAGAGTTAGGAGTCTTTATGTTCTGTCTCCTTTTCTGATATTTCCCACACATTTCTTCTCCCTTCATTATATTCCCTTTCACTATTATTTATATTCCCCAAACTAATGAGAACATACACTGTTTATCCTTCTCAGATTGACTTACTTCAGTCAGCATAATGCCCTCCAGTTCCAGGCAGCCCTGGTGGCTCAGTGGTTTAGCGCTGGTTGCAGCCCGGGGTGTGATCCTGGAGACTAGGATCGAGTCCCACGTCGGGCTCCCTGCATGGAACCTGCTTCTCCCTCTGCTGTGTCTCTGCCTCAACTCTCTCTCTCTCTCTCTCTCTCTCTCTCTCTCTGTGTGTGTCTCTATGAATAAATAAATAAAATCTAAAAAAAAATACCCTCCAGTTCCATCCACATTGAAGCAAATGGTGGGTATTTGTCGTTTCTAATGGCTGAGGAATATTCCATTGTATACATAAACCACATCTTCTTTATCCATTCATCTTTTGATGGACACTGAGGCTCCTTCCACAGTTTGGCTATTGTGGACATTGCTGCTAGAAACATCAGGGTGCAGGTGTCCCCACATTTCATTGCATCTGAATCTTTGGGGTAGATCCCCAACAGTGCAATTGCTGGGTCGTAGGGCAGGTCTATTTTTAACTGTTTGAGGAACCTCCACACAGTTTTCCACAGTGGCTGCACCAGTTCACATTCCCAACAACAGTGTAAGAGGGTTCCCTTTTCTCCACTTCCTCTCCAACATTTGTTGTTTCCTGTCTTGTTAATTTTCACCATTCGCACTGGTGTGAGGTGGTATCTCATTGTAGTTTTGATTTGTATTTCCCTGATGGCAAGTGAGCAGAGCATTTTCTCATATGCATGTTGGCCATGTCTATGTCTTCCTCTGTGAGATTTCTGTTCATGTCTTTTGCCCATTTCATGATTGGATTGTTTGTTTCTTTGGTGTTGAGTTTAATAAGTTCTTTATAGATCTTGGAAACTAGCCCTTTATCTGATATGTCATTTGCAAATATCTTCTCCCATTCTGTAGGTTGTCTTTGAGTTTTGTTGACTGTATCCTTTGCTGTGCAAAAGCTTCTTATCTTGATGAAGTCCCAATAGTTCATTTTTGCTTTTGTTTCTTTTGTCTTCGTGGATGTATCTTGCAAGAAGTTACTATGGCCGAGTTCAAAAAGGGTGTTGCCTGTGTTCTTCTCTAGGATTTTGATGGAATCTTGTCTCACATTTAGATCTTTCATCCATTTTGAGTTTATCTTTGTGTATGGTGAAAGAGAGTGGTCTAGTTTCATTCTTCTGCATGTGGATGTCCAATTTTCCCAACACCATTTATTGAAGAGACTGTCTTTCTTCCAATGGATAGTCTTTCCTCCTTTATCGAATATTAGTTGCCCATAAAGTTCAGGGTCCACTTCTGGATTCTCTATTCTGTTCCACTGATCTATGTGTCTGTTTTTGTGCCAGTACCACACTGTCTTGATGACCACAGCTTTGTAGTACAACCTGAAATCTGGCATTGTGATGCCCCCAGATAGGGTTTTCTTTTTTAAAATTCCCCTGGCTATTCGGGGTCTTTTCTGATTCCACACAAATCTTAAAATAATTTGTTCTAACTCTCTGAAGAAAGTCCATGGTATTTTGATAGGGATTGCATTAAACGTGTATATTGCCCTGGGTAACATTGACATTTTCACAATATTAATTCTGCCAATCCATGAGCATGGAATATTTTTCCATCTCTTTGTGTCTTCCTCAATTTCTTTCAGAAGTGTTCTATAGTTTTTAAGGTATAGATCCTTTACATCTTTGGTGAGGTTTATTCCTAGGTATCTTATGCTTTTGGGTGCAATTGTAAATGGGATTGACTCCTTAATTTCTCTTTCTTCAGTCTCATTGTTAGTGTATAGAAATGCCACTGACTTCTGGGCATTGATTTTGTATCCTGCCACGCTACCGAATTGCTGTATGAGTTCTAGCAATCTTGGGGTGGAGACTTTTGGGTTTTCTATGTAGAGTATCATGTCATCGGCGAAGAGAGAGAGTTTGACTTCTTCTTTGCCATTTTGAATGCCTTTAATGTCTTTTTGTTGTCTGATTGCTGAGGCTAGGACTTCCAGTACTATGTTGAATAGCAGTGGTGAGAGTGGACATCCCTGTCTTGTTCCTGATCTTAGGGGAAAGGCTCCCAGTGCTTCCCCATTGAGAATGATATTTGCTGTGGGCTTTTCATAGATGGCTTTTAAGATGTCGAGGAATGTTCCCTCTATCCCTACACTCTGAAGAGTTTTGATCAGGAATGGATGCTGTATTTTGTCAAATGCTTTCTCTGCATCCAACGAGAGGATCATATGGTTCTTGGTTTTTCTCTTGCTGATATGATGAATCACATTGATTGTTTTACGGGTGTTGAACCAGCCTTGTGTCCCAGGGATAAATCCTACTTGGTCATGGTGAATAATTTTCTTAATGTACTGTTGGATCCTATAGGCCAGTATCTTGTTGAGAATTTTTGCATCCATGTTCATCAGGGATATTGGTCTGTAATTCTCCTTTTTGGCGGGGTCTTTGTCTGGCTTTGGAATTAAGGTGATGCTGGCTTCATAGAACGAATTTGGAAGTACTCCATCTCTTTCTATCTTTCCAAACAGCTTTAGGAGAATAGGTATGATTTCTTCTTTAAACGTTTGATAAAATTCACCTGGGAAGCCATCTGGCCCTGGACTCTTGTGTCTTGGGAGGTTTTTGATGACTGCTTCAATTTCCTCCCTGGTTATTGGCCTGTTCAGGTTTTCTATTTCTTCCTGTTCCAGTTTTGGTAGTTTGTGGCTTTCCAGGAATGCGTCCATTTCTTCTAGATTGCCTAATTTATTGGCGTATAGCTGTTCATAATATGTTTTTAAAATCGTTTGTATTTCCTTGGTGTTGGTAGTGATCTCTCCTTTCTCATTCATGATTTTATTAATTTGAGTCTTCTCTCTCTTCTTTTTAATAAGGCTGGCTAATGGTTTATCTATCTTATTAATTCTTTCAAAGAACCAACTCCTGGTTCTGTTGATCTGTTCCACAGTTCTTCTGGTCTCGATTTCGTTGAGTTCTGCTCGAATCTTTATTAGCTCCCTTCTTCTCTTGGGTGTAGGATCTATTTGCTGTTTTTTCTCTAGCTCCTTTATGTGTAAGGTTAGCTTTTGTATTTGAGTTCTTTCCAGTTTTTGAATGGATGCTTGTATTGCGATGTATTTCCCCCTTAGGACTGCTTTTGCTGCATCCCAAAGATTTTGAACGGTTGTATCTTCATTCTCATTAGTTTCCATGAATCTTTTTAATTCTTCCTTAATTTCCTGGTTGACCCTTTTATCTTTTAGCAGGATGGTCCTTAACCTCCATGTGTTTGAGGTCCTTCCAAACTTCTTGTTGTGATTTAGTTCTAATTTCAAGGCATTATGGTCCGAGAATATGCAGGGGACAATCCCAATCTTTTGGTATCGGTTCAGACCCGATTTGTGACCCAATATGTGGTCTATTCTGGAGAAAGTTCCATGTGCTTGAGAAGAATGTGTATTCAGTTGAGTTTGGATGTAAAGTTCTGTAGATATCTGTGAAATCCATCTGGTCCAGTGTATCATTTAAAGCTCTCGTTTCTTTGGAGATGTTGTGCTTAGAAGACCTATCGAGTATAGAAAGAGCTAGATTGAAGTCACCAAGTATAAGTGTATTATTATCTAAGTATTTCTTCACTTTGGTTAATAATTGATTTATATATTTGGCAGCTCCCACATTTGGAGCATATATATTGAGGATTGTTAAGTCCTCTTGTTGAATAGATCCTTTAAGTATGATATAGTGTCCCTCTTCATCTCTCACTACAGTCTTTGGGGTAAATTTTAGTTTATCTGATATAAGGATGGCTACCCCTGCTTTCTTTTGAGGACCATTCGAATGGTAAATGGTTCTCCAACCTTTTATTTTCAGGCTGTAGGTGTCCTTCTGTCTAAAATGAGTCTCTTGTAGACAGCAAATAGATGGGTCCTGCTTTTTTATCCAGTCTGAAACCCTGCGCCTTTTGATGGGGTCATTAAGCCCGTTCACATTCAGAGTTACTATTGAGAGATATGAGTTTAGTGTCATCATGATATCTATTCAGTCTTTGTTTTTGTGGACTGTTCCACTGAACTTCTTCTTAAAGGGGAATTTTAAGAGGCCCCCTTAAAATTTCTTGCAGAGCTGGTTTTCAGGTCACATATTCTTTTAGTTGCTGCCTGTCTTGGAAGCTCTTTATCTCTCCTTCCATTTTGAATGAGAGCCTTGCTGGATAAAGTATTCTTGGTTGAATGTTCTTCTCATTTAGGACCCTAAATATATCCTGCCAGCCCTTTCTGGCCTGCCAGGTCTCTGTGGAGAGGTCTGCTGTTACCCTAATACTCCTCCCCATAAAAGTCAGGGATTTCTTGTCTCTTGCTGCTTTAAGGATCTTCTCTTTATCTTTGGAATTTGCAAGCTTCACAATTAAATGTCGAGGTGTTGAACGGTTTTTATTGATTTTAGGGGGGGGATCTCTCTATTTCCTGGATCTGAATGCCTGTTTCCCTTCCCAGATTAGGAAAGTTTTCAGCTAGAATTTGTTCAAATACATATTCTGGCCCTCTGTCCCTTTCGGCGCCCTCGGGAACCCCAATTAAACGTAGGTTTTTCTTCCTCAGGCTGTCGTTTATTTCCCTTAATCTATCTTCATGGTCTTTTAATTGTTTGTCTCTTTTTTCCTCAGTTTCCCTCTTTGCTATCAACTTGTCTTCTAGGTCACTCACTCGTTCTTCCACCTCGTTAACCCTCGTCGTTAGGACTTCTAGTTTGGATTGCATCTCATTCAATTGATTTTTAATTTCTGCCTGATTAGCTCTAAATTCTGCAGTCATGAAGTCTCTTGAGTCCTTTATACTTTTTTCTAGAGCCACCAGTAGGTGTATAATAGTGCTTCTGAATTGGCTTTCTGACATTGAATTGTAATCCAGATTTTGTAACTCTGTGGGAGAGAGGACTGTTTCTGATTCTTTCTTTTGAGGTGAGGTTTTCCTTCTAGTCATTTTGCTCAGTGCAGAGTGGCCAAAAGCAAGTTGTATTGGGAAAAAGAGAAAAAGAGAGGAGAGAAAGAAGGAAAGAAAAGAGAAAGAGAAAAAAAAAGGGAAGAAAAAGAAAAAAAAAACGAAAAAAAAAAGAAGAAAAAGAGAAAGAAAAAGAAAGGAGAAAAAAAGGGGGTGGGGGAAGGAAACAAATCAAAAAGCAAAACAAAACAAAAACAAAAACAAAAACAAACAAACAAAAAAAGAACCACCGGGGAGTATCTTCTGATTCTGTGTACTTTAAGTCCCTTGGCTTCTCCTGGAAGTTGTCAGTCTAGCTGGTGTTCTGGGGAGGGGCCTGTTGTGCTGATTTTCAGGTGTTAGCAGTTGGGGGAGCTGCTGTGCCCCTCCTGGTGCAGGGCTCAGTGGGGGTTGTTTACCCCGTGAGGCCGCAGGAGGAACAGCCCCAGTGGCGGGGCAGCTCTGGAAACCTGGAGTCAGCTCCGGCAGGAACTCCGTCTGCAGGGCCTGGAGGCTCCGGGGCGGGGCCGCTGATCTGCTCAGCTGGGGCAGGAGCGTCCTTGCTGTCCTGGGCCCTCCCGGCCTCTGCCTGTCCCGGGGGAGGCCGGATCCTGGGCTGTGTCCCGGCGCCCTGTGCTCCGGAGCCTGCGCTGTTGGATTCGCGCTCCCGGGCCGCGCAACCCCCTCCGCGGAGCTGCCGCCCGAGCCCCTCCGAGCTGCTCCTGGAACCGCGCAGCCCCCTCCGCACGGAGCCTCTTCCTCTGCCCGAGCCCCTCCGAGCTGCTCCCGGGGCCGCGCAGCCCCCTCCGGGGAGCCGCCGCCCGAGCCCCTTCAGTTGCTCCGGGTCCCGCCGGGTCCCGCCGTGCGCGCTGCAGCCCTTAGGGAGCTCGGCGCACTCTCCTGGGCGCGCAGTTGCTCTGTTACTGTCCCGGGGAGCCCGAGGGCATCCTCGCCCTCCTGGGTCCTGCTCCAACTCCCCGCGAGCCCCTTTCCCCCCGGAAGGTCGGTGCAGCTCCTGCTCCTCTGGGACGGGGCTCTCCTGTCCTGGGGACACTCGCCCCGGCCTCAGCCTGGCTCCTCGCGGGGCCCCTCCCCCTTGAAGGTCTTTGTTTCTTTATTTCTTTTTCCCCGTCTTCCTACCTTGATAGATGCGCGAACTCTTCTCACTGTTGCATTCCAGCTGGTCTCTCTTTAAATCTCAGGCCGAATTCATAGATTTTCAGGATAATTTGAAGGTTTTCTAGGTAGTTTGGTGGAGACAGGTGATTTGGAGACCCTACTCTTCCGCCATCTTGCTCCTCCTCGAGGTAGTCATTTCTTACTACAGTCTTTGGGATAAACTTTAATTTATCTGATATTAGGATTGCTCCCCCAGCTTTCTTTTGAAGACCGTTTGAATGGTGAATGGTTTTCCAACCTTTTATTTTCAGGCTGGAGGTGTCCTTAGGTGTAAAATGCGTCTCTTATAGACAGCAAATAGAAGGATCTTGCTTTTTTATCCAGTCTGATACCCTGCATCTTTTCATGGAATCGTTTAGCCTATTCATGATCAGAATTTACTATTAAAAGATGTGAATTTAGTGTCTTTATAATACCTTTTCAGGTCCTGTTTTTGTGGATTATTTCTTTGGGCTCCCTCTTTCTTTAACAAGGGTCTCCCTTAGCATTTCCTGTAGAGCCAGTTTGATGGTCACATATTCTTCCAGTTTCTGCCTATCTTGGAAGCTCTTTATCTCTCTTTCTATTCTGAATGACAACCTTGCTGGATAAATTATTCTAAACTACATGTTTTTCTCATTTAGTACTCTGAATATATCACACCAGCTCTTTCTAGCCTGCTAGGTCTCTGTGGAGAGGTCTGCTGTTAATATGATATTTCTCCCCATATAATTTAAGAATCTCTTGTCTCTCATTGCTTTAAATATTTTCTCTTTATCTTTGGAATTTTCAAGTTTCACTATTAAATGTCAAGGTGTTGAACACTTTTTATTGATTTGGGGAGGAATCCCTAGATCTACTGGATCTGAATGCCTGTTTCCCTCTCCGGATTAGGGAAGGTCTCAGTCATGATTTGTTCAAATATACTTTCTGGCCCTTCCTCCCTTTTGGCATTTTCTGAATTCCAATTATTCATGGATATTTCCTTCCAAGGCTATCATTTGTTTCCCTTAAGTTTTCTTCATGGTCTTTTAATTGCTTTTCTCTTTTTTCCTCAGCTTCCTTCCTTACCATAAACTTGTCTTCTATGTTGCTCACTCTTTCTTCCACCTCATTAGCACTAGTTGTTAGTACATCCAGTTTGGATTGTATCTCATTTAATTTATTTTTAATTTCGGCCTGATTAGATCTAAATGTGGTAGTCATGAAATCTCTGGAATCCTTTATGCTTTTTTCCAGAGTCACCAGTAGCTTTATATTTGTGCTTTTGAATTGGCTTTCTGACATCAAATTGTAATCAAAATTCTGGAACACTGTGGCAGAGAGCACTATTTTTGATTCTTTCTTTTCTTGTGACTCTTCCTTATAGTCATTTTGTACAGTGCAGAATGGCTGCATGAGTGGGCTAAGTCAAGACTATCAACCATGACCTAAGTAAATTTCACCCTAGATGATTCTGACAAGGTCAGAGACCAGAAAAGGAAAACAAAGATCAGGACAAAATAAAACAAAAGGACCACTAAAGTGCAAAACAAATTTTAAAACAAAGTAGTAGAAAAATTAAAGGCCAAAAATCCCAAATAAGAAGGAAAAAAAGATTAAAAAAAACTAAAGAGGAGAGAGAAAAAAAAACAGAAAAAAAGAGAAGAAAAAGATAAAACAGGGGAGGGACTGGGAGATGGTGGTGAAGGAGTCGTAGTGGAGGGAGAATGTAGTCTACCTGAGGGGTCCTAGAGTATGATCCCCTTGGTTCTGAGTGTTAAGTTCTGATGTTAGAAGATGCTCGGTCCCAAATTTATATAAACCAGAATTACTTTTAGAAAGCCAAATATTGACCACCAAAACATAAATGAGATAAAAGGGTGGCAGAATGGGAATGAAGAGAGAATATAATCTCACAGAATGAACCTGCACAGTATTCCACTTGGTTCTGGGTGCATGCTGGTGATGTTTTAGAAGGTATTAACTTCCACCATTGTAGAACAAAATAAGGCAGACAAAACAAAAAACACAAAGCAAAACTCATGTTTTGAGAGATATATCTCCCAAAATTAAATTGAGTGTGTTGGAAGGAATTGGGAAGTGAATAATATATCTAACACATGTAATCGTAGAAATATGAAACTCAAAAAAGAAGAAATTTAAAAATGAAGAGGTGGTAAAATATTGTAATTAAGATGGGAATAGAGAAGACTTATTGGAAATTTTTAGTCTGATATTAAAACGAGTTGTAATAGAAAAAGGGAAAAAATTTAAAAAGGAAAAGGAAACAGGGCCTCTAGTTCTATATACTATAAATCTCTTGTCTTCCCCTGGAGCTTTGCAGTGCTGCTTGGTCAAGAACTTGCTCTTCCTCTGTACTTCCAGTGTATTTTTTGGGGGAAGCGCCTGCTGTGCTGATTCTCAGGTGTGTGCACCTGGGGGAGCTGCCCCCGCCCTGTTTACCCTGTGACACCTCTGGTCCCTGGTGGCCCTGCTCTGTCCCAGGCACAGCGTGACACCAGGAGGACATCAGCACTGGTGGCGGCCAGCTCCCCATCCCTGGAGTCAGCTCCTGCAGTAACTACCACCATCTCCCAGTCTGTAGGGGCCTGGATGCTCCCAGGGAGGCGTGGGTGCCCTGATCTGCACAGCTTGGGGGCGCCCAGCCACAGGAAAATTCTCACTGTCCTGGCCACCCCCCTGCCTCCGCCTGCCCAGTGGGAGACGTGGGATCCTGGGCTGTGCCCCCCTGGTGCACTGGGATCCGGGTCCTGCACTGCTGGAATCGTGATCCTGGGGTGTGGCCCCCGAAGGCCCCAGGGCACAGCCCCCTCCATCCAGAGCCCCCCACCTGACCGACCAGATTCTCCCCAGGGTCCTGCAGGGCATGTCCCAGCCCTTTACGAAGACAGACACACAGTCTGGGGTTCGCTTTCCCTGGGTGCGCTTCCACTGTTAGTGACCCCGGGAGACTGGAGGTTCCACTGCCCTTCCTGCGATCTTGCCCAATTTCCTCTTAAGCACTTTAATGTCCAGGAAGAATCTGGTGCAGATTTTAAAGTTCCCACTATCCAGGGCTGGGCTTTCCTGCCCATGTCTTTTGCTGCCCCACTTTAGCCCAGCTCCTCGTGGTGCCCCTCCCCACTTGATTCTTTTTTATTTTATTTTTCTGCCTTCCTACCTTGTTAGAAGTGGAAACCCTCTTCTCTGTTGTGTTCCAGCTCTTCTTTCTTTAAATCTCAGGTGGATTCGTAGGTGTTCAGGATGTTTTGAAAGTTATCCAGGTAAGTTGGTGGCACCATGTGAGTTGAGGAAGGTACTCCTTCGCCATCTTCTCCAGTTGTAGTGAATTGACGGGACACCTGCACCTCAATGTTCACAGCAGCACTGTCTACAATAGCCAACTGCAGAAGGAGCCACCATGTCCTTTGACAGATGAATGGATAAACAAGATGTGAGATATATATGTGTGTGTGTGTGTATATATATATATATATATATATATATATATATATATATATACACACACTGTATACACACACACACACACAAAGGAGTATTACTCAGCCATCAGAAAGGAAATTGAACTGGAAGGTATTATGCTGAGTGAAATAAGTCAATCGGATAAAGACAATAGTCATAGGGTTTCACTCATATGTGGAATATAAGAAATAGTGAAAGAGAATATAACAGAAAGGAAGAAAACTGAGTAGGGGAAAATTAGAAACAAAGAACAACCATGAGAGACTCCTACTTCTGGGAAACAAACAAAGGGTTACGGAAGAGGAGGAGGGTGGGGGGATGAGGGAAAGGATGACAGGTAGTAAGGAAGGCATTGATGGGATGAGCACGGGGGTTATATGTTGAAAAATTGAATTTAAAAAAATATATTTTTTAAATTAGAGTGCCTAGGTGGCTCAGAGTTTGAACATCTGCCATTGGCTGAGGGCATGATCCTGGAGTCCTGGGATGGAGTCTCACATTGGGGTCCCTGCAGTGAGGCTCTTCTCCTTCTGCCTATGTCTCTGCCACTTGCTCTATGTCTCTCATGAATAAATAAAAAAATCTTTAATAAAAGAAGAAAATATGCATCTATAGGGGCTCCTTGCTGGCTCAGTCAGTGGAGCGTAGGATTATTGATCTCAGTTGTATGTAGAGGTTAGTGAAAAACAAATTCTTAAAAATGGAAAATATTGGGGATCTCTGGGTGGCAGGGTTTAGTGCCTTCCTTCAACCCAGGGTGTGATCCTGGAGTCCCGGGATCGAGTCCCTCAGTGGGCTCCCTGTGTGGAGCCTGCTTCTCCCTCTGCCTGTGTCTCTGCCCTTCTCTGTGTGTGTGTGTCTCTTGTGAATAAATAAATAAAATCTTTTTAAAAATGGAATATATAAATGTAATATTTCCTAAAACATAGTATCATGGTGTGTGCTCTCACCTGTATGGATTTCATCTGTGCTCTAAATGTTTTATGAGGGAAAAAGTTTTAGTGATGTTAAGAATAATTCGTATTAATAAACATTTTATCTAGCATTTTCGAGAATCCATTGGTATCAAGACTAAGAAAGGAAAGCGTTACAGGGAGGCACCATTTCATGCCAGCATCCCCAGGGAATATGCTCTACTGCGGTCACCAGTAAAGGGTACACTACCTTAGGGCATGTGTCCCTGCTCGGGAATGATGGCCCCAGGACTATGCCCCCCACCTCATCTGCCTCTGTCACTGTGCTTAGCTGTCTCTTATCACTGTCATACACCTGACTTTAAGCTCAACAGAAGCTTCTCGATGATGAGGGCTGGAGACAAGGGCCCAGGGGCTTTTGACTGGCTACCTCCTTATCTGAGATGCTGTGGGTAATTTTAGCTGCTCCCACTGACATCATGCATGCCACAGTAGTAGTCAGCCTCGTCCTCAGGCTGGGCTCCTGTGATGGTGAGGGCGGCTTTGTTCCCAGAAATGGATCCAGAGAAGTGATCAGGAACTTCAGAGGGACAGCTGCTTGTGTCATAGACAAGCATGTGAGGAGACTGGCCTTGGGTCTGCTGGTACCAGCTGGTGTAGTTACTTGTAGTCAGTGACCCAGAGCTGAGGCCACAAGTGAGTGTGACTGTTCCGACTGGAGACACTGAGACTGATGACTCCTGGGTCACCACAGTCTGAGAATCTGCTCCTAAAACAAAGGAGAGAAAGGTGTTGTTATGAGAGATAAGGGTCACCCTGAGACCTTGATTTTGTGTGCTCTTCAAGGATGCAGAGTCCATTTCCCTGAGCCATAAGCAAGGAGCCCAAGAAGAAGCACCATCCAGACCATGGTGGGGACCCTCACAGGATGTGGTCTCACAGGCTCTTTGGCTGGAGTAGGGTGTCCCTGGGCCTTTTCTTGACTCCACACCTAAGAGAATAAGCAAGTGCTTCACACAAATCAGCTTCCTCTTTCCCCTGGCCCAGGGTAACTCGCATATAATCCGGGAGATCTTGAAAGGAGCAGATGCTGGGACCTCACACACACCAATGATAGCATGATGACTGGGACACTGAGCGTCAGGAAGACCTCTTTCACCAAATCACATTCCTATGACCCTGGTGACCTCCATCCCAAAGTTCCTTTCAGAGAATCCTGAGATCTGTATGAGGAGATGGATATGTATTCCAACTCCTGGCCCTGTTTCTAAATCACCTCAACTCTAAACCCTCAGGGTGACATATTCTTCTCTCCCCAGGTACATTATTTCTTGTCTCCTTGGAGGATCCTAGGAGTCACTCCTCCATCCATGATGACACTGGGAATCTCAGAGTCCATGTGACAGCTGTAGCGATGGTGCTCTCCTCTTCATTAATCATGGACCGTGTTTACAAGGAGTCCAGGGGGTGCCGACCAAGGATGTCTCTTTATCAGAAATGAACACAACACTGTGGGAACAAGTGAACCTCATGGAGGATTTTGAACACCATTTTCCTTTGTGTTCTGTTGAGGATCAGATGGCTCTGGAAGGCTGGGAAGGAACCTGGAGAAGGAGGACTGCCAGGAGCATAAGGATTCTCCAGGAACAGGGGAAGATGAGGCATAGACCTCATGTTTTTCCCAGGGTGAGATACCATATTGACTGGCATTCATTTTGGATTTACTTGTAAATGGTTCGTTTGATAAATCCTGCATGTTCTTTCCCATTTCTCTTCATTTTAAGATTCAGAACTCATATCTAAGAAAAATAGTCATAATCCTGATTAGCCTATTAAACGAACACATCCCTGACATTTTAGAAAGAATAGGTAATTTCATTACGATTGGGTTTTGAGATGAGGAGCAGTATCTATACTCAAGAGAATAGAAGAATGAGGAAAGCTGAAAACACAATATCTTTTTCCATAGATAACTATATAGTGACATAAACAAGGAAAGAAATAAGAAATGAAATGATGGCAGACAAAGGACTCAGGCACTTACTGCCTATTTCATCAAGAGCACAATTGGAATTCATAGTTCGAGCAAGGGACCCTGAGGGTGTCCACCTGGACACATTGCCCCAGGCCTTCTCCAGACACCAGTTTCCTATTGAGTTCCCTGTGGGGCAGACCTGGGTGGGGATCTGCAGCCAGAGTAGAATGGAGGGATTGATAGACTGGAGACAGAATCACACAAGTCCCCAGGAGTCTTTTCAGGCAGGAAGGTGATAGAGCAGTGCCCCCGTGGGTCCTGAGGGATCCTAAATGAGTCAGGCAGAAGCTTCCTCTGGGCTGTCTTATACCTCTGAGAGAACATACTGATGCAGGCTGACCAGGGAGCTCTAGAGATCACTGTGTCCCCTGTGGTGTGTCCTGTCACATCACTGTTTTCTCCCACAGGGTGTCAGGGAAACAGCACTGGGACCTCGGGGGCTCTACCCAGGTTGGGGCATCTGATGCATGGCTCAGTGCCTCTTCACATCTGCTTCCCTCATTCCATGTGCCTCATCACTCAGAGACTGCACACAACTAGTCTCAGCTCTAATCCTACCAGGGGATCAAGGCCAATTTAAAAAAGATTTTTCTTATTTATTCATGAGACAGAGAGAGAGAGAGAGAGAGACAAATACAGATGGAGAAGCAGGCTGCATGCAGGGAGCCCAATGTGGGACTCGAACCCAGGAATTCAGGATCATGCCCTGGGCTGAAGGCAAGTGCTAAACCCCAGAGCCACCCAGGGATCATGGACATGCCAAAATTATGGTTGGGAAGAACTGGAGCACAAAGTAGCCAATTAGCCCTGCCTTGCCCAGAATTGTTGATGTTCTCATGGGATAGAGGCGAAGCCATCTACTGAGTAGTTTACACCATGGCAAGTGGGCAAAAGGAAATTCCCTGCTTCTGCCAGGAGGTTATGGACACCATGACTCTGCTGAGCAATAAAGTGAACCCTGCATGAGGGCACAGTTGGGGGATTCATTAGTGTGTGCAAGCAGTGGGCAGGTTTTTCCAAATATTTCCTCCCCTTAGGCCAACTTATCTCAATATCCTCTGACCATGAGAGTTGGTGCTTTTGGAGATTGGGTGGTTTTTGGCTTGATTTTATGGCTCTCAGCCTCTGGATAGTTCTTGGTTGGAGGAACTTACAGCCTCGTATCTTACATGTAGGAGACATAATACAAGAGAAGGAACCCCAGGTTCTCCCTGCTGTGCTGTGTTTTCCTCAATTGGTTTGAAGTCTTCCTTCTTCAATCAACCTTCAAAAGTCTTCCTATACTTGTCTGTTGTAGTGTGTCAGGACATTTCAGTTGTAAGATCAGACCTGATTGAATGGGAGCACGTCCTATTGTCCAGAAGTACGGATCCTCATGGTGCCTTCTCTGATTGCTTCACTGTAGTGCTAGTATGGGGAGGATCCTGCTGAGGTGATGCGATGGAGGTGATTTATCTTGACTCTCAAGCTGTTAAAGTAAAAGACAAGTAATTTGAGTATCTTTTCCATTATTCTTTATAGAATAATAAAAACTATAGACAGCACATAACCAAAACTTCAATGCAAAAAGTTTCACAAGCCAGATGGACCCATTATAGTACAAATGTCCAGCTTTGTGTTCTTAAATGCAGGGGATGGAAGAGGATATATTTTTATTCCTACTTTCCGTATGTTTTTGTGTGTTGAACTTTTTATTTATATACAGAAAAAAGGCAAAAATATGTTAGAGATGTCTAACATACATTTCTTTTTTTTAAGATTTTTATTTATTTATTTATTTATTTATTTATTTATTTATTTATTTATGAGAGAGAGGCAGAGACACAGGCAGAGGAAGAAGCAGGCCCCATGCACGAAACCTGATGTGAGACTCGATCCCAGGTCTCCAGGATCAGTCCCTTGGCTGAAGGGAACACTAAACCGCTGAGCCACCTGGGATGCCCCTAACATACATTTCACCCATTTTTTCTAATGGCTTTCAGAGTGAGGGACCCAGAACACTGGAAATGAGGTGCAGAGAACCTGCTGAATCTCATAAAGGTATTTTATCTCTTCGTTGCCTCAGCTTTGACCTTCTGTGTCCCTAAAGGATGTGAGGGTAAAGACCCTAACTGTTCTCCTTGCATCTCCTTTGCAGTCATGCATAGGGGGCCCTGGCCTTTTCCTGAGAGATGGAGGATTTACTACATATGTCCAGGGAACCGCTGAGGACAGAGAGGGGCTGTGTCATGATAGGAACTGGCCATGGAGCCCCAGCCACCACTGACCCAGAGAAGTACTTACATTCGCAATCTCCAGATTCATATCAGGAGGTGTGGAAAGGACCAGCCTAGGGAGGTGTGAGTGCTGGTGGATCAGGGCCTGCTGTATGTATTAGGATTAGACCCTTCCTTGACAAGACACTCAACATATGAGGAGAGAGATGGAGGGTCCCCAGCTGCCCTTTGCCTGTGACTAGTACAGAAAGTAGTGATATGGAGGTGGGACATGTGCAGGACATCATGCAGCAAACCCTGAAATCTACAGATCTGCTGGAACCCCCCTGCCCAGTCTCCCTCACTGCCACCAACATCCCTGAGCAGGGGCACCTCAGGCACATCCACACTCCACCCCTGGGGAAGTCCAACAGCTTCAGTCCATGAGGAGGGGTCTCTCAAATGGACCATCTAAGGGTCTCTCTCCTCCTGTTCTCCACAGGGTGGCCTAGGCAGGAGGATGCAGGGAAGGAAGCACATGAACATCTGGAACTAAAACCTAACCATTAGAGCCCTGCTCAGATGCTGCAAAGGCCTTTGGTTGTCCCTGAAGTAGAGCTCACACCCAGGGCGACCCAGCTCATGGGAAGCCTCCTCTCAGCAAGAACATGGCAGGAGGGGTCACAGCAGTGACCAGTGAGCTCCCCGTTTCATCACAAAGGACCCAGACATCCAGTCTCACTTCCCAGTGCAAACTAGAAATGTGTCCATTAATGACTATCTGAAAAGACAAGTAGAGATGGATGTACACATTGTGTGGCTCCTATTTATGACCATATGTATTGTCAGTTCTCAATCAATCAATTGTAGTAGAATTTAGAATTTTTATCTATGGGCATTTTACGAAATAAGAAATGTGAACTATGCCATGAATGGAATAATACTTGAAAACTTTTTTTAAAAAATATTTTAATATTTATTCATGAGAGAGAGAGAGAGAGAGAGATAGACCGAGAGAGAGAAGCAGGCTCCATTCAGGGAATCTAATGCAGGACTCAATCTTGGACCTCAGAATCACGCCCCAGGCTGAAGGCAATGCTAAATCACTGAGCCATCCAGGGATCCTCAAAACTTGAAAACTTCTAATCATAATTATTTCTACAACGATAATTGCAGTCGACTTTCAACTATGAAATGAACTGAATGGAGTAATTCAGTGAAGAGAAAACCCATTGCACACCAGGATGGGTGCTGCTGTTTTATTCTAGGGAGGAGACAGAAAGTAAGTGCAATGTTTCAACCCCCTTCATGCACATGGATAAGTCCCCTGTAAGGTGAGAGCCAAGGCTGTAGCCACATGTCAGTCCAGCCCTCTTTTGGCTGTGAGGTGACAGCTGGCCTGGAGCCTCATAAGGAACCTCCAGTACATAGCACTTTCAAATGTCCTCAGACACGTGTAAATGTGCATGTGCAAACCTCATGGCTGACAGATCTAGGGGACTGGACGTCAAAGCCACCTCTTATTCTGTGTGAAACACACAACTCAGAGCCTCTCATGAGGGTCTCAGGGCAGGAACCAGGAAGGAAAAAGAATTATTCCGGAACTTGACAGCTGCAGGTCCCAGGATAGGCAACAAGTGACCCTGCCACCACTGGTAACTCCCTGTGGACCTTCTCCATGGTAAGAGCCTGCTGGTCAACACCAGATCTGATCCTGACTGTAAGCTCCACAGAAGCTTCTCAATGAAGAGGACCAGATAAAAGGACCCAGGGGTTTTTGTCTCACTTCCTCCTTATCTGAAATGTTGTGGGTGAGTGAGGCTGTTCCCATGTGAGGAGCCATGTTCTGTAACACAGTAGTAGTCAGCCTCAACCTCAGGCTGGGCTTCTGTGATTGTGAAGGCGGCTTTGCTTCCAGAGATGGATCCAGAGAATCGACCATGGACCCCAGAGGGGCAGCTGTTTTTGTTGTAGGTAACTGTGCTAGGAGCCTTGCCTGGGTTCTGCTGGTATACCTGGGGTAGTTACTTGTAGTGACTGACCCAGAGCTGAGGCCACAAGTGAGTGTGACTGTCCCTCATGGAGACACTGACAGTGATGGCTCCTGAGTCACCAAAATATGAGAATCAACACCTAAAACCAAAAAGAGAGAAAGCTGCTATTATGGGAGACAAGGGTCACATGAATCCCTGTTTCTCTGTGCCCCGAACAGATGCAGAGCCCATTTCCCTGATCTGAGCCGTAAGCAAGGAGCCCGAGAAGAAGCACCGTCCAGGCCATTGTGGGGACCCTCACTGGAGGTGGGCTCCACAGGCTCTTCGGCTGGAGAAGGGTGTCCCAGGACCTTTTCATGACTCCACACCTATGAGAATAAGCAAGTGCTTTATGTAAATCAGCTTCCTCTCTCTCCCTGCCCCACAGTAATCTGCAAGTCACCTGGGAGATCTTGAAAGGAACAATGCTGAGAATTCACACACACAAATGTCTGCAGGGTGACCTGGGACACAGACTGACAGGAAGACATCTTTCACCAAATCATGTACTTATGACCCTGGTGACGTCCATCCCAAAGTTCCTCGCTGAGAATCCTGACAGCTGTATGAGGAGATGGAAACATCCTCCAACTCCTGGCCCAGCCTCTAAATCACCTCAACTCTAATCCCTCTCTGGGGCATTTTCTTCCCTCCCCAGGGACATTGCTCCTTGTGTCTTTGGAGGATCCTAGCAGTCACTCCTCCAGCCATGAGGACACTGGGAATCTCAGAGTCCATGTGACAGATGTAACGATGGTGCTCCCCTCTTCGTTAATAAGGGGCCATGTCTGCAGTAGTCCAGGGCGAGCTGACCAAGGATGTCTCTTTATCAGAAATGAACCCAACACTCTGTGAACAAGTGAGCCTCATCGACCATTTTGAACTCAATTTCCCATTGTGCTCTGCTGAGGATCAGAGGGTCCTGGAAGGCTGGGGAAGGAACCTGGAGAAGGAGGACTAGCAGGAGCATAAGGAGTCTCCAGGAACAGGGGAATGTGAGACTCAGAGCTCTGTTTGCCCAAGTGTTAGATACCAAAATGCCTGCCATTCATTTTGCAACTACTTGTAAATTGTTGGTTTGATAAACCATGCATGTTCTTCTTTCCTTTCTCTTCATGTTTGAGAGCCTAAACTCCTATCAGAAAAACAATCATACTCATGATCTTCCAATTAAACTAAGGCATCCCTGACACTTTAGAAAACAATAGGTAATTTCACATCTATCAAATTTTGAGATGAGGAATGATATTCATACAAAGAAAAAAGAAGGAATGGGGAAAGCTAAAAACACAAACAGTATCTATTTCCATAGATAATTATAAAGTAGTGACATAAACGCGAAAGTCCAGTAAGAAATAACTACTGAAATGATGGCAGAGAAAGGACTCAGGCACTTACTGCCTTTTTCATCAAGAGCACAATGGGAAGTCATACTTAGAGCAAGGGTCCCTGAGGGTAGCCACCTGGACACATTGCCCCAGGCCTTTTCCAGACACCAGCGTCTTATTGACTTTCCTGTGGGGCAGATCCGGGGGGCGGGATCTGCAGGCAGAGCAGAATGGAGGGATCAATTGACTGGAGACAGAATCACCCAAGTCCCCAAGAGTCCTCACAGGCATGAAGGTGATAGAGCAGGGCCCCCTGGGGTCCTGAGTGATCCTACATGAGTCAGGCAGGAGCTTCCTCTGGGCTGTCTTGTACCTCTGAGAGGACATACTGATGCAGACTAACCAGAGTGCTCTAGAGGTCACTGTGTCCCCTGTGGTGCATCCTGTCACATCACTGTTCTCTCCCACAGGGTATGAAATATAGTTCATCTTGAATTAACTGGGGAGTCACAGTAATCAGCCAGCCTCCCTCACCTTGAAGGGAGCCCTGAGCCACCCCTAGAACCTGTCTCAGGCATCCCTAAGGCTTCCCAGGTCAGAGGAATCCTTTCCTACTGGGAAGGTCTGGAGCCGCTGGTGAGCACAAGGATTGGAAACTGGGTGTGGAGATCCCAGGGCCCAGGAGCCCCTCCCAAAGTTGGAAGATGCAGACAGAAACCCTGTCCCCCGCTGGCTCTAGGGTGATGCAGGCCGTCCTTGGGGAGAGCTGTCTTGGCTGTGCTGCTCATCTTGGAGGGACCATGCTGATGCACTCTGTTCATGAGGGTCTATGGTATCCAGGTGACCCATCAGTGGGACGAAGTGTGAGCAGATAAAGCTACAGGGTGTCCAATATGTCAAAAAAAAAGAAAGAAAGAAAGAAAGAAAGAAAGAAAGAAAGAAAGAAAGAAAGAAAGAAAGAAAGAAAGAAAGAAAGAAAAAAAACACAGTGAGAGATATAGCTTTCCTGACACAAGAGAAGTCATTTTAGTCCCCAGCTATATTCTGGGATCTCTGTCCTAGTGTCTCTCCTTTACCAGCACACATCTTGGAGATCTACCTAAGATTTAAAAAGAAATACAAAACAAACAAACAAGCAACAAAAAACCAATCAGTAGTTGAGGATTTTAACAGGACAAAGAGAATGGGGACCTGACAGTCTCTACCAGGCCAGGAGAGATCCTAACCACATCAGAGAACACAAATCAGTGGTGAACCCCCCGGTGCTGACTCAAAGGAAGCCAGGCCCTGCACTCCTTACCCCAGATGAGGAACCCAAACCCTTTCTGGTTTACACTGGCTCTGAGAGCAGGTCCTCAGCACCTTCCCCCTGTGGGACAGTGACCTCTGCTTCACTCCTGAACAAAAGAAACTAATTGGGCAGCCCCAGGTGGCTCAGCTGTTTAACACTTCCTGCAGCCTGGGGCATGATCCTGGAGACTCAGGATGGAGTCCCAAGTCGGGTCCCTGCATGGAGCCTGCTTCTCCCTCTCCCTGTGTCTCTGCCTCTCTCCTCTCTCTCTCTCTCGAATAAACAAAATCTTAAAAAAAAGAAAAGAAACTATTTAACTTTTCTCCATACCTGATCCTTGCAAAACTCACAATCTGTCATTGAGCACTCTTATACTTTTATGACAATAGCACAAGGTTTTAAGATTCTGTTTTTTTATAAGATATAACTGGAAACATCGGTTATATTACCAAGATGTTGACTGGAATGCCATACTGGTTTTATATATATAAATTTTCTTTTATTTATAATATATTTATAAATATATATATTTTATTGGAGTTCAAATTGCCAACATATACTAAACAACCCAGTGCTCATCCCGTCAAGTGCTCCCCTCAGTGCCCATCACCCAGTCACCCCATCTCTCCTTCCACTATCCCTTAGCGGAAAAGGAGATAAAATGAGTGGGAAAAATTAGAGACAGTGACAAAACAGGAGAGACTCCTAACTCTGGGAAACGAACAAGGAGTAGAATATCATATTTGAATGAGATATATGCATCTGTATACATCTATACACACATAATCAGATATGACCAGTCAGATTTAGGGAACTAAGGTTGGCTTTACAGATCCAGTAAAACCTCTTGGAAAGATCATCCTACCACCTTCTTACAGAGTTTGCAACAGCTTTACCAGGCTAGTCAGGAGGTCATGTCCTAGCAGGGCAGGAACCTTGGGATATTTGGGTACCTCAAGAACAGACAGTGCACCCAAGAGTATGCGTGTTGCAGGCTAAGTCTGATGACAAGGCTTGGCACAAGTTTTGACTTAGCTTCTATACTGGGGGAGCTGTTAAGTATTTCGTCCAGAGGTTTTTCACAAAAGTTGCAGAAAATCACATTTTAACAAGAGCCATGCTTGCTGCAACTATATTTAGTAGAAATGAGGCTTGTTGTTGAGAAAACATATATTTCAATGACACATCTGAGTAAATACTTGAGTCGATTCCTGTTCATTATAACCTGAACTTGATCCTGATTTTCTCTAGCTTCCTAAAATCTCTGGCTACAAGTCTGAAAACTAGCATGTTGTTTTTTCTCCCACCTTTGGAAGTGCATTCAAACTGGCTTATATCCTGAAGTCCTGAAAGGTAACTGTGAATCCAATGATAGACCTTCAGAGAAGTCACCACAGCGGCTCAGGTAGAGGTGGTCTTCATGCCAGTGGCTCTCTGGGACAGAGATCACCAGACATATTTGAACTACAAACCAGGAAAGTCTGTCAGATTGTCACGGCCTTCTGTCACTCTACCTGAAGATGACATGAGCTTGACATCAAGAAATCTTCTCCACTGGTTGACCTCAGAACTCAGCAAATACTTACAATTTCATTCAATCATTTACCATCCTTTTTTTCCCATACAACTGTCTCCTGTATAATACCTGATTTCTTAAACCACAAGCCTTACTTTTAGAATGTACCTCCATCAACCCCTCCTGAAATGGGTTTAAATAAACTGGCCTATGGTCAGGAGAGAGTCAAAAAACTGAACAATCTGCTAGCACAAGTTTTAACACATGTATCTTTGGGAAATGTCAGAGAAGGGAGGCAACTGGCTAAAGATAAGCTGCCTGAGCTTGGATCCCATTGGCATGAATATTATTTTTACTTTAAACAAATGAAACTCAGCAGATTTAGGAAAAGCTCTATAATCCCCCAAAACTTCCAGCTTGTACCAGGAAGAGAGCTATTACCAGGCTCCCTCTTTACCTAAGATATGTATCTACAGAGCAGGACAACCTCTCTTTTCCAAACAACTCCTCTCACCTTCTCCCTAATGCACTTTCTCTTCTTTGGTCATCAGACCCTTGCCCTTCTCCTTCACTCACATAAGTGTCATGGTGCCTGACTGTCTTTGGAATTCTCCACGTCTGTGTGGATACCCACTATGTAGGATATGAAACTTGATTTTCTCCTGCTAATCTGCCAAATTACATCTTATTAATTCTTTATTAATTCTTTAATAAGAATTAGATTCTTATGAAAAGAAGGCACCTGAAGAGCACAGGAAATACTTAACTCCACAGCAACAGGCACTGGTGACGTTTCATCAGAGGTCAGTCAAGAGTAAGCAGGGATGTGCATCCCAAGGACTCCGGATCAATAGTCCCCTGGATCAGGGGCTGATCCTATATCCTGGAAACATGAGGTAGACATCATGCTGCATCAGAAATGGATTCTCACACTGTCCTAGCTGGTGGAGGCCCCTCCCCACACTGTTCCAAGAACCCCACCTCCTTCCCCTCCTTCCAACTCTCATCCCTGTCCTGGATTCCTCTATGTCATGAGGACTCTGACTTTCTTCATCATCATCCCCTTGTTCAGAACTCCTAGTCTCACTGGGACAGAGTCCACACCCCTGCCACATCCCCCCTACTGCTCATACCCTGCTCCATCACTATCTGGGCAGGACTGGGATGTCATTGTGGGACATCAAATTCTGGGGTTCCCTGGGTACACCTCCAATGTCCCAGCTCCACCCCACCACGCTCACCCCTCCTCAGTATCCAGGGACAAGCTTTCCCATTTTTATTATATGTTTATTCTGTGTCCTCTCTCTTTCCCCAGAAACTGTCAACTCCTTGATCGTATGGACTTTTCCATGTCCACTAGTGTCCCACATCCCTAGGCTCACATGGGGCACATACTAGGTGTTCAGTAGGTGGTGTGAATGCACACTGTAAGGACAGTGCTCCATCCTCAGTCAGCCGCAGGTGGACTCTGTGTCTCCTGTTCTGTCCTGACTTGTCACAGTGATACAGGATTGCCGATCCCAATGGTCAAGAACAAATTCTCAAGATATATAATGTTGGAGAGGTGATTTTATTATAGCAGGAACAGGAACTGTGGGCAGAAAGCTGCACTGGGATTGTGCAGAGGGACTGATGATATGCTTTTTAATAAGTGGAGGTCAGGGATAGTGTAAAACTCTAAGGAATTTGGAAGCAAGGCTTTCAGGAACTTCATGATCTAGCTGCCGTTAAGGTGAGGTTATTCTCAATCTTTTTTTTTTTAATTTTTTTTATTTATTTATGATAGTCACACACACACAGAGAGAGAGAGAGAGAGAGAGAGGCAGAGACATAGGCAGAGGGAGAAACAGGCTCCATGCACCGGGAGCCTGACGTGGGATTCGATCCCGGGTCTCCAGGATTGCGCCCTGGGCCAAAGGCAGGCGCTAAACCGCTGCGCCACCCAGGGATCCCCTATTCTCAATCTTTAACAAAGATAAACATTAAGGCACTAAGGCAGCCATGAGTTCCTTGAGCAACTCAATCTGTTCATATGTCAGGTCTCTAACAGTGGGTTGCAGGCTGTAAGGACATTTAATTTAATCTTTATTTTTCTTGCCTTTCTTTCTTCATTGATAGATTCTGTACACAGGCCATCATACTCTCGGCACCAAGGAATTTTTCTTCAATACAAGAAAACCATAGAACGTGTTCGAGCCATGGACAGGGAGGAGAGGCTGAATTGAAGAGAATCAGGATCATTTTGGAGCCAAAGCTCCGTCAGGTTGACCACAGACTGCAGTTTACACCAAACAAAGGGGGAAGCTGACTTAGCCAAATAGTGGGTGCTGCAAAGCAAAACTCATTTCCGGGGAGAGAGCATGTTTGTGTCTCACTTCCTCCCAGGCCCAGAGCACTGTGTGACCATCGAGGTTGTCATCAGAGGACTGGCAGTAATAATCATCCTCGTCCTCAGCCTGGAGCCCAGTGATGGTCAGCGTGGCTGAATTGCCATACTTGGAGCCAGAGAATCGATCCGGGACCCTCAAGGGTCGATTGCTATTACCATAGATGATAGTTTTAGGGGACTTTCCTGCAGCTACTGGTACCATAGTGTATAATAACCACTGCCGATGTTGGTGCTGCTTCCAGTGCAGATGGTGACCCTCTGTCCCAGGGCTGCAGACACTGAGGGCAGCTGAGTCAGCACAGCCTGGGCCCAGGACCCTACAAGAGGGAGAGACACAGAGAGGATGATGCTGGGGTTTGGAATCAAGAAGAGGCAGCAGAAACTCACATGTCCTCCCAGGGTCCCTTCCCCCATCCCCACATTCAGTCACCTGTGCAGTGAGCTAGGAGGCTGAAGAGGAGAGGGGACCAGGCCATGGTGGAGGTCATCACTGACTCTGCCTTCAGTGGTCCCACAGGTGAGCAGAGCCTCCTCTCATCTCTCTCTTCCCTTCTTCATCTTCTCTGGGAGGGAAGGCCCATCCGTGCAAATGAGACTCCAGCTTTCTGACACCCACCTGGCCTTGGGTCAGGTCCCTCTGCCTGAGATGACAGGGGCATGGGCAAGGGAGGGGCTGTGTAAGGCCAGGGGGTGGGGAGGTCCCAGCTGTGATCTCTGAGCAGAGGGCACAAGCAGTGCCAGTTGGCAGGTCCTAACTCTGATCACCCTGACTCTTCAGAAATGGAACCAGAATGCGCCCTGGTGTCCAGACCCAGAGGCACTAGTGTGTGACAAGGTAACCAGGGCCTACATCTCCTGTTTCCCCAACTCTTTGCCCAGTGTTCCATGCATTAGGGCCACATTAGGGCTAGTCCAGTCCCCGTATGCCAGCTCACATTACTTCAGGGCTCACTATTTGCTCCACTGAGAATCTTCAGAGAGAATTTGTCCATAACTCTCTTGACCACTCCTGGTCAGGGCTAAGGTGGTATCTCTTATACAAATTCTTCTTAGAGTTCAGGGTCCAGTCCAGAGCATGACACATACCCATGGACACATGGTCCCTGCTATTCAGAATGCTGGGACTTTCCTCTCATGAGGCTTCTCTGATTTCCAGAGTTATCTACCCATGAGTTCCACCCAGCACTGAGGACATGGGGAAGAAATTACCAAACAGACAGAGCTTCCTGGACAAAGGGACATTTGGGGACAGACCACTCTCTGGGATGGGCACAGCTCGAGTCTCTGAAACTTGTGTCCAGCATGTTCAGGATAGAACATTAGTCGTTAAACCCCATGACTACACCCATGGATTTCTCCTGCCCAAATCCCCCTGGACCCAGAAGATTCTGTCAAACATCCCACATGTGATTAGAGGAGAGTTGGTGCTGAGGGGAATGATGCACCTGAGCTCACAGGTTCTGTGGCCCTTTGTTGGGACACAAGACTTTCCATGAGGGAGAGAGAGAGAGAAAGAGAGAGAGAGAGAGAGAGAGAGAGAGAGATGAAGAATGAGGGTATGTGACCCTTCTCCCTCTAAAAACTTTGAAACATGCTGAGGGATGGTTCTCCATGGAGATGGTCTTCTAAATATCCAAGGTCTTGAACTTACATTTACAGGTAAGCATCTCAAAGATTTTTTATCTGAAATGATTGTGTTAGCCAAGAGAATTGCTGTGAGAGCAAACATGTTAACAATCCACTGAATCAGGAGTCTAGGACTTGTCAAGTGACAAGAAATCTGTCCATTCCTTATCTCTGCAGACAAGACACCTACATCTCCAGGGTATCCAGGTGTTGTGGAGCGCAGAGCAGGGGTGAGACCCAACCTCCTCCTACTTACCCCACAACCCAGCCTCACCCAAAGTCCCCTGAGTTCCCCTGGTGTCTACCAGGAGTAAGAAAACATACTGCTGAGAGTTTTGTGTCTGTGTGTGTGAAAAAACACTACAGCCTGGGGTGGTATCTATGGGAGAAAATGTTTCTGTGGTGGATGTACTGTCCACAGAATTTTTCAGAATGAAAATCTGGAGCAAAAGAAAAATAATGACTTATCTTAAAATATGCAGGCAAACCTTTGTCTATGGATTCCTCCAGGATTCCCCATGAGTGAGGGCATCGGATAATTCTAAAGTAGGTAAAAATCATTACATCTCATGTGCAAATACCTAAAAGTAGATAAACACATCTTTTTCAGGAAATGTAATAATTTTACTTTCTTTTTTTAATAAAATAATTTTTATTGGTGTTCAATTTACCAACATACAGAATAACACCCAGTGCTCATCCCGTCAAGTGTCCCCCCTCAGTGCCCGTCACCCACTCACCCCCATCCCCCGCCCTCCTCCCCTTCCACCACCCCCAGTTTGTTTCCCAGAGTTAGGAGTCTTTATGTTCTGTCTCCCTTTCTGATATTTCCAACACATTTCTTCTCCCTTCCCCTATATTCCCTTTCACTATTATTTATATTCCCCAAATGAATGAGAACATACACTGTTTGTCCTTCTCCAATTGACTTACTTCACTCAGCATAATACCCTGAGTTCCATCCACATTGAAGCAAATGGTGGGTATTTGTCGTTTCTAATGGCTGAGGAATATTCCATTGTATACATAAACCACATCTTCTTTATCCATTCATCTTTCGATGGACACCGAGGCTCCTTCCACAGTTTGGCTATTGTGGACATTGCTGCTATAAACATCGGGGTGCAGGTGTCCCGGCATTTCATTGCATCTGAATCTTTGGGGTAAATCCCCAACAGTGCAATTGCTGGGTCATAGGGCAGGTCTATTTTTAACTCTTTGAGGAACCTTTGCACAGTTTTCCAGAGTGGCTGCACCAGTTCATTCCCACCAACAGTGTAAGAGGGTTCCCTTTTCTCCGCATCCTCTCCATTTGTGGTTTCCTGCCTTGTTAATTTTCTCCATTCTCACTGGTGTGAGGTGGTATCTCATTGTGGTTTTGATTTGTAGTTCCCTGATGGCAAGTGATGCAGAGCATTTTCTCATGTGCATGTTGGCCATGTCTATGTCTTCCTCTGTGAGATTTCTCTTCATGTCTTTTGCCCATTTCATGATTGGATTGTTTGTTTTTTTGCTGTTGAGATAAGAAGTTCTTAATAGATCTTGGAAACTAGCCCTATATCTGATACATCATTTGCAAATATCTTCTCCCATTCTGTAGGTTGTCTTTTAGTTTTGTTGATTGTATCCTTTGCTGTGCTAAAGTTTCTTATCTTGATGAAGTCCCAATAGTTTATTTTTGCTTTTGTTTCTTTTGCCTTCGTGGATGTATCTTGCAAGAAGTTACTGTGGCCAAGTTCAAAAAAGGTGTTAAAGGCATTAAAGGCATTCAAATTGGCAAAGAAGAAGTCAAACTCTCCCTCTTTGCCGATGACATGATACTCTACATAGAAAACCCAAAAGCCTCCACCTCAAGATTGCTAGAACTCATACAGCAATTTGGTAGCGTGGCAGGATACAAAATCAATACCCATAAATAAATGGCATTTCTATGCACTAACAATGAGACTGAAGAAAAAGAAATTAAGGAGTCAATCCCATTTACAATTGCACCCAAAAGCATAAGATACCTAGGAATAAACCTCACCAAAGAGGTAAAGGATCTATACGCTAAAAAGTATAAAACACTTCTGAAAGAAATTGAGGAAGACACAAAGAGATGGAAAAATATTCCATGTACATGGATTGGCAGAATTAAGATTGTGAAAATGTCAATGCTTCCCAGGGCAATTTACACGTTTAATGCCATCCCTACCAAAATACCATGGACTTTCTTCAGAGAGTTAGAACAAATTATTTTAAGATTTGTGTGGAATCAGAAAAGACCCCGAATAGCCAGGGGAATTTTAAAAAGAAAACCGTATCTGGGGGCATCACAATGCCAGATTTCAGGTTGTACTACAAAGCTGTGGTCATCAAGACAGTGTGGTACTGGCACAAAACAGACACATAGATCAATGGAACAGAATAGAGAACCCAGAAGTGGATCCTGAACTTTATGGCCAACTAATATTCGATAAAGGAGGAAAGACTATCCATTGGAAGAAAGACAGTCTCTTCAATAAATGGTGCTGGGAAAATTGGACATCCACATGCAGAAGAATGAAACTAGACCACTCTCTTTCACCATACACAAAGATAAATTCAAAATGGATGAAAGATCTAAATGTAATTCTACTTTCATATTAAATAGAATGGAGTAAGAGGTGCATCTATGAGGTGCAGGTTGTAGAGCATCAACTCTTGTTTTTGCTGATGTCATAATCCCAGGATAGTGAGCTAAAGCCCTGCACAGAGCTCTGCACTGAGCCCAGAGTCTGCTTGAGCCTCCTTCCCTCCTCCTCTGCCTGCCCGCAGCTAAAGCTAACTCATGCAAAAGACTGAGCCTATCCTAATTCCAAGGACTTTTAGGGAGCTCCTCAGAGGAGGGCCTTTCATATTCATGTCAGGAGAGGAGTGGCGGTGTTCTGCCCAAAGAGTCATCAAAGAAAATATTAAAATATTAAAACAATGCATAAAGATTTTTCAAATCAAGATGGGAAGCGGTGATTTTACAGAAGCATCACCACCTGGTGAACCTGTGGCCTGGGGATAGGAGGGGGGACAGAACAGGGCAGGACTGAAGATACCCAGTTGTCAGGGCAGAGCACCTGAAGCAGGAGCACAGCAGGAGGGCATGCTGGTGGCTGTGGTCCCAGGAGAAGGCGGGGAGAGAAGCGGGAAGAGGACTGTGTGAACTGGGGTCTCTGCTATGAGGAGCCCCTGAGATGGTGCTGCTGTTGCTGCAGGGGATCCTCAAGTAGGGAGAGGCTTCTCTGTGCATGAAGGAGTAGAAGATCTGGCGAAGGAGCACAAACACTGAATTCCTAGCTCAGAAACGGGAGACCCTGACCTTGAGCGTCAGGATCAGTGCCCACAGCCTGAGCCAGGTGTGCAAGCCTGGTGAGCAGGCCCTGGGGTGTATGTGTCCGTGTAGGGGGATAGGAGCCTAGGATGGTACCTTGGACCCCTTCCCTGGGTGCAGGACAGGGGAAAGGAATCCAGGAGGCAGCGACCCTCAGTCCAGGCTGGCTCCGGGGGCCTTCCTTGCAGCGTCCCTGCAGTGTGTGGCGATGTTAGTCCTCCCCTCTGCTCCAGGGCCCTAGGGGTGAGCCAGTTGTCAATGATGTGACACATGACCCTCTTCGTCTCCCCCATAAAAATGTTCCAGGAGGGCTGAGGCCAGTGACCATGTGTTGGGGAGTTTGCAGACCTTCACAACCTAGGGGGACGAGGAGTCATGGAGGAGCATGAGCTGAATGTCCAAGGTCAGGCTGCAGTGCCCAGGACATGGGCATCATGGAGAAGTGGGGATGGAGAAAAACCCCAACCTCTGCCTTGAGCTGAACATCCCCAGGATCCCAGCCACAGGGAGGCAGCGCTGGGGGCTATTTCTCAACCTTTCAGTCCCCAGAGGGAGGAGAATATTATCTTGGTCACTGCTCCCCACTCCCAGTTCCTCTCCTGGTGCCTGTAATGGGAAGGGCCTGGGAGGACCCCTCTGAGCTCAGGAGATCTGGGGATGACAGCAGGTGGGACGTGGGCCCAGACTCAGGCAGGGGCTGCCTTCCCAGCTGCCAGAACCCCATGGACCCCAGGGACAGGCTCCCAGTCCCCTGCAGCTCCATTCCTGGTCCACACTGGCTGAGATGAGGGAAGAGGATTCCAGAGCAGAGCCCTCTGCCTCCAGTGCTGTGGGTCCCCACCCCTTGTGCATGGAGGACAGGCCACACCCAGGTCACACCCAGCCTTCCGGAGGCTGCACCTCATGACCCCAAATGGCTCAGAATCCCCTGCTTTGGCTCCTCCCTTAGGACTGTCTCCAACTGTCCTCCCTGCTCCACTGCTTCTCCAGGATCAGAGTGAGGCTCAGGGTCAGGAACATCCCCAGGGCAGGGAGCACGTGGACAAAGACATCAGGGGTGCTGCCCCCATGGACTCCAAGGTGGGTCCTCGAGGCCTGGTTCTCTCTCTGTCTCTGTCTCTGTCTCTGTCTGTCATCGGAGCTCCTTCTCTATCAGTTGAGCCTCTGTCCACACTCCTGGTGGGGGGCCACAGGCTCGCTCTGTCTCTCCGATGACCTCTGTCTGTGGCCCCAGGTGTGTGCTATAATTTACAGGTTTATAAATAATCAACCTTTAGTTTTCAAACTATCTGGTGTTGTAGCTGTAGGACCTAGGGTCACACCTCATTGGGGAAGTGGATGGGATGATATTCCCCTGTGAGCTCCTTCATGGACCCCAGACTCCCAGAAGACATTCTCTGCCTGTACAAGGGTGCTGTCGCTCTGGGGTACAGTTTACTGAGCTGCGACAACACAGCAGTGTGGTGTGGCCACCATCACAGTGCCGTGTAGGAGAGTGACATCACCACGAATACAGTCACCTGACACATTCACCTTCCTCCTTCCTCCACCTTCTGTCAATCCCTGGCCTCATTACCACCTCTAGATTCCTGCCTCTTCCAAAACACAATGAAATTCCCATGATGTGGAATTTAGCCTTTTATATGTTATTCATCCTGAATAGATGTTCAGTTAATATTCATGCATGTTTTTGAACTTAAGAACTTATTTCATTAAATGTTGACTAATATCACCCTCTACGACTATTCATCAGGTTGGAGTAAATCTTCCTTAATTCAAGTCTGGTCATTTTATTTTATTTTTTTAAATTTTTTTAAATTTTTTTATTTATTTATGATAGTCACAGAGAGAGAGAGGCGCAGAGACACAGGCAGAGGGAGAAGCAGGCTCCATGCACCGGGAGCCTGACATGGGATCCGATCCCGGGTCTCCAGGATCGTGCCCTGGGCCAAAGGCAGGTGCCAAACCACTGTGCCACCCAGGGATCCCAAGTCTGGTCATTTTATAAAAATCTGGTATAAAAAAGTGTGCAAATTTTTTATTCCTTTGAATTGTATTGATTATGAATAAAGTTTCCATAAACATTCACGTGGGGATTTTTCTCGAAAGTTTTTTTTTTTACCTTTTATATTTCTGAGTGTGGCATTGATTTATGTGTTCCATGCAATCATCAAATAATAATAACTTGTCCTCTGGTTGAAGCTAAGGCAATTATGATCCCAGCTGCAAAAAGAGCTGACATGTGCATCAGCAGAACAAGGATGGGGCTGAAGGACCATGATAGCTTCACGACGTAAGATTATTTCTTTTACTGAAAAACCAGAAGATGATAAGTGAATGTTCACTAGCCAAAAAGAACCTGTCCCTGATCCCGAGGACAAAACTTTCTCTTTCCTTTGACACCCTCTGTGCACAATGGGCTACTCTAAGTGACTCTGAGGTCAGAGGTGATGACGCAAGTGCCATTGCCAGGAGGTCCCCAAGATGCACCTGGGCTCAGGGCATCAACTGAAGAATCAGCAGAAACCCAGGGGGAGCCTAAGCAGGCAGCTGCTGGGGCGCTCACTCACTTTGCAGGTGGTAAGTAGGTTTTTGTCTCACTCTCCAAAGGCCTGGAGCACTGTGCCAGCATTGAGACTGCTGTCCCACGTAGTACAGTAATAATCAGCCTCGTCTTCAGCCTGGAGCCCAGAGATAGTCAGGGTGGCTGTGCTACCTGACTTGGAGCCAGAGAATCGATCGGGAACCCCTGAGGGTCGGTTACTACTACTATAGATGACGGTTCTGGGGCGTGTTCCCGGGAGCTGCTGGAGCCAACTCACATAATATTCACCGATGTTGGAGCTGCTTCCAGTGCAGGAGATGGTGACCCTCTGACCCAGGGACCCAGACACTGAGGCCGGCTGAGTCAGCACAGACTGGTCCCAGGACCCTGCAAGAAGGAGAGAAATAGGGTGATGCTGGAGTCTGGACCCCACATGTCCTCCCTGGGCCCCTCCCCTTGTCCCACATTCAGTCACCTGTGCAGTGAGCGAGGAGGATGAGGAGGAGAGGGGACCAGCCCATGATGGAGGTCATCACTGATCCTATCTTCAGTGGCCCCTCAGCTGTGCAGAGCCTCCCCTCATCTCTCCCTTCTCCTCTTGTTCCTCTGAGATAGGAAGGGGCCCTCCTATGCAAATGAGACCTCAGCTCTCTGACACTTCCCTGGCCCTGTCTCAGGTCCCTCTGCCTGAGGATTTCAGGGGGATGGACAAGGGAGGGGCTATGTGGGGCTGGGGTGTGGTTAGGGAGGTCCCAGCTGTGAGACCTGAGAAGAGGCCACAGTCAGGGCCAGGTGGTGTTTCCAGCTCTGATCCAGCATGAGCCCTAAGAAAAAAGCCTCAACTGCCTTCTGGCATCCTGACACCACCTCAACCTGCATGACATGGGAATCAGTTGGCCATAGGACTCAGGTCCTGTCTCCTGAGTGAACCACCTTGGTACCCTGAGAACCTTATGACCCTTACTTGTTTCTTTCTCTTTTTTTTACTTCAATTTTTTTATTTTTATTTATTTTTTATATATTTCTTTTAATTGGAGTTCAATTTGCCAACATATAGCATAACACCCCATGCTCATCCCATCAAGTGCCCCACTCAGTGCCCTTACCTTTTTTTTTTTGCCCTTACTTGTTTCAAGATGTTGATAGACTGGTAATGACCTCAGGCACCTGGAAGAAGCAACTCAATGTCAGATAATTCTGAAATATCTGGTAATATGAGCACATGCAATACATCATGTATTTAATGTCTGGAGGCCATTAGTGATTTGAGAATAAGTGTCAGGGCCAAAGGGGACAGGGGGCACCTCTTCATTCTCCTGTCCTGGGCAGTGACCTTAAAATGATCCAGTTGCACAGTCTGGACACCATGCCAGGTGTGTTGGGGGGTGTCAGAGGGGATGGTGGGCTAAGCATGTTAGAGCAACAGGGAGCGCTGTCGCATGGGTCCTGTGAGGACAGACATTTAAGAAAATACACAAATTCTTGAAAACTGAGCAGGCAGTGTTCTCAGTGAAATGTGTTGTGCTTCACAGGAGTCCCTGGAGTCTCATGAGTTCTCAGTTCTGACTCACTTTCTCCAGTCACATTTCACCCTCAATCCCCATGGAGTCATTTTCAGAACTGATATTCAGGCAGGAGGAGACAATCCCATATCTGGGCAAATTTGCACTTTAAAAAAAATCACCAGTATTGCTACCTGCTACCTGGGTCTAAGGTGAGAGACCCTTGAGGAGTGGAGGATAGGAATGCTATCAGTGAGTCCTCAGGGAGCAGAGTACTGGGGCTTCACTGTCCTGTCTTGATTCTTCCCTTTACCTCCTCCCTCATCAAAAGGAGCTCCTTTCAGTGATGAGGGAAATGATGCAGATGCAGAGGGAGGTCATTTGTATTCCCTTGCTCCCATCATTTGCACAGGATGGTCATCACCCCAGTCTTCCTGTTGCCTTACAGATTCAAGCTTTTCTTCAGGGGGCTAAACTAGAATATGCTATTCTTTCATCCTTGGTAACTGATTTTCACTTCAAGAAATAAGGTATTCATATTTGCATCTAATTTGTAATCTATATATATATAAATATAATATATTTGTAATTATATTTCATATAATATGTAAACATTAAATATATATGTTAAATATATAATATATTATTTTTAAAGATAATAATTCAAAGAAGAGAGAGAGAATGTGTCGGGAAGGGCAGAGGGAAAGAAGCGAGAAATTTTAGCAGATTCCAAGCTGAACAGATAGCTGAGAACAGGGCTAGGTTTCAGGTCCCCGAGATCATGACCAGAGCCAAAACCAAGAGTGGGAAAACTAAACAACTGAACTGCCCGGGCACCCCATAGGAAATACATTTTAACTAGCCTCTTCATTATCCTAATGCCTATGATGATTCCCACAATAAAATTTAAATCAATACTTGTGAGCAATAAATGACAGATACAGGGGGACTCATATAAAAACAGCAGAGCGAAGAACACAGTAACACACAAGGTAATAAGGGAAACCTATGCAGAACTGTAATGAGTTGTGGAATTATGGGATACTCTGGGGACATGCCACCTTTAACAATGGATTTAGATGGCCCTAGTTTAGTAATCACCCTGAGCACTGGCAGAGAACAACTCAGTGCCAGGTTATGCTGAAATCCCTGTGGAGGTGACAAGTAGATGTGGGGAATTGAGACCAAACTTCCTTAGTTCTATCCTCAATCCACTGGACCTGAATAAAACGGCTTGTTGTTTGGAAGCTAGTTTGCAACATGTATGGATTCAGGCTGTGTGTTCTCTAGGCCTCCAGATGGGATCGTCATAAGGACTTTTACTACCAACCCTGGTGTCACTCCAGAGCAGAGTTATTTCCTCTTCGCCAAGTCATTAGAAACACTGGTATATTTGGCTAACTTCATAGGCAAAGATTATAGCAGCAGAACACAGACACTTGGGGTTTTAGGAACACAGGAGCCAATGGAGAGCAGCTGGTGCCATGACTGGTATGATAACACATTTAGTATCATCTGGCTGACTGGCAAATGTGATGTTAAATGTCTCTAAGAGAAGATGTGTCCCATTTCCCCTTAGTAATGACAAAAATAAAACCTAAGAGAAAATCAATAGACCAGAAACAGAATGTATTTCAGATAAATTGCCAAACTTCGTCAGAGTTGAGCAGTAATTTAAAAAAAATAGAAAAATACAAATATATATATAAGAAGGAATAAAAGGAAGGATACAAATAGAGGTACATAAATAAAGAAAAGGAAGAAAGAAAAAAGGAAAGAAAGAAGGTAAAAAGCTATACAATTAACTTCTCAAACAAAGTACAAGGAAAAAAAAACCTGAATAAAAAGTAAGTTAAAGACATTACCACTGAGGTGGGTACTTGACTCGATGAGCACTGGGTGTTATTCTGTATGTTGACAAATTGAACACCAATAAAAAATAAATTTATTAGAATAAAGATGTTACCAGATATTTCACAGAAGGAGATAGGCAGATGGAATTTAAACGTGTGATATTCTGTTACATATTACATATCATTAGGGAAAAACAAATGCAAACGTGAATGAGCTACCATTGCACACCTATCAGAATGGCCAAAATCCAGTAGACTGGCATCAGATAGATTATGAACAGAAAAGGAATCAGCAAATTTGGACTATCCCCATCCATATGCTCAATGATACGTCATGTTAGTATGACACATCTTCCCTATGAGGTATTAAGAACATCAATTCATCTTTTGTTATTTTCCCCCAAATCCATAATGTTAGCATAATTATAAGAAAACATGAGATAAACCCATATCCTGGGACATTTAAAAAAATAGCATACCAACTGTTTCCAAATTCCCAAAATCAAGAGCAGAGAAAGACTGAAAACTTCTACATTGGAGAATTTTAATATGTCCTGATGAATAGATGCAATGTTGTTACTTGGATTGATTTCAGGCAAAACTGTGTTAAAATAAGTAAGTAAGTAAGTAAATAAATAAATAAATAAATAAATAAACTTTGAAATCTAGATAAATTCTGCAATTTCACAAGATGGTCAGACCACTGGCAAGTACTTGTTTTTATAAACATATCATAGGAACACAAATGTTACATTAGAAAAAGCTAGGTGAAATATAGAGATATTTATCTTATACTTGCATTTATTTCTCTAAGTGTGAAATTATTGCAGAAAAAAATTCTACACACAAACAATAAGGAAAAGAAGGAATCAAAATTTCTTCTTTCCACTCTTCTGCATTGAAGAACAGAAAGCCAGACATTTGTGTTATGCTCGTTTCCTGCCGGCCTGTAAAACGTCTCACATTGATTCTTGGTTATGGAATGTATTTACTTTTTATTACCCTGTATAGAATAATGTAAAAATAATAATCACGTTCTTTGTCTTTTAATTACACAGCTTGAGAATCAAGATAAATCATCTCCATTGCAGCAGCTTACCAGGATCCCACCAACCTAGCACTGGAAGAAAGCATTCAGAGCAGACACCATGAGGATCCCCAGTTCTGGACAGTAGGAAGTGCTCCCATTCATCCAGGTCCTCTCTCTTACATCTGAAATGTCCTAATGCATGACAACAAACAAGCATAGAAAGACATCAGGAGGTAGAAGAAGGAAGAAGGAAGAGTTCAAACAAATTGAGGGAAACACAACAGTGCATACCCTGGTTCTTTTTCTTGTATGATGTCCCCCACAGGTAAGACAAGATGCTGTAGGTTCCTCCAACCAAGAATAATCCAGAGTCTGAGATCCAGAAAATCAAACCAAAAAACACGAAAACTCCAAAAGCAGCAACTCATGGGATCAATTCCCATGTCGGGCTCCCTACATGGAGCCTGTTTCTCCCTCTGCCTGTGTCCCTGCCTCTCTCTGTGTGACTCTCTTGAATGAATAAATAAAAACTTTAAAATAAATAAATAAATAAATAGTGATAATTATAAGCCTTTTTGGAAAAAAAAATATTCTTTCCTAATATCCTCATTTAAACTGTATCCTACCAAAGAACATATGTTGAAATTGTAGATCTCGGGACTTTAGGATATGACCTTCTATGGAAAAGGGGAGCTGCAGTTATAACTGGTCCAGATGCGGTGATGAAGGGGATGGGGTGACCTCCTAATTCAATTGATTCTTGTGCTTGTAACATGACAGTCAGATGGAGTCAAGGAGGCATTCGTGGGAGGGTGGAGACAGAGATTGTGGTTCTGCAGCTGCAGACAGGGAACCCCAAAAATTGTCTTCAAATTTCTTACAGTTATGGAGAGGCAAGAAGGACTCCTCTGCAGGTTCCAAACAGATCATGGCCACTCCCTACAGACTGTGGAGTTGTGTATGAACAGCAGAAATGCACTCTTATTTTTTTTAAGTCACCGATTCTGTGGTGCTTTATTATGGCAGCCCTAGGGAAAAAAAAGTGTATCTAAGAACCAATACATAGATCTAGGAAATGTCACTAATAAGTGGATTACAACTGAACAATGAAATTATTTCTGAGTTTATCCACTGAAATTGTCTGCTGAAATAGGAAATCTCATACTTTGATGATGAGAGTATAAATTGGTCAATCAATTTTGGAACATAAATCTTAAATGCTTATCAAATATTAAATATATATATGACCTGCATCAGTGTTACAAATTTTTGAAATTAATTCTTAAGAAAATTATCTAGCTAATATACTCCAAGATAAATGTACAGGTACATCTAGTTAAGACATGTTACAATAACAAATAATTGAAACCAAAATGAATATTCTTCTGTGGAAAAGTCGTGAAATTATGGTAAATTATCCTATGAATTAATGAGGAACTATGAATCAAAAGGAGAGCATCCTAATTCTTTTTAAGCATCCCAATGCTTGTCAAAAATCAGTGATTAGGGGACCCCTGTGTGGCTCAGCAGTTTAGCGCCTGCCTTCGGCTCAGGACATGATCCTGGGGTCCCAGGATCGATTCCCACTTCAGGATCCCTGCTCAAGCCTGCTTCTCCCTCTGCCTGTGTCCCTGCCTCTCTCTCTGTTTCTCTCTCATGAATAAATAAATGAAATCTTTAAAAATATAGTTTATTTTATTTTTATTTTTTATTTTATGAGGGGGGCACTTGATGGGATGAGCACTGGGTGTTATTCTATATGTTGGCAAATTGAACATCAATAAACATTAAAGTAAAAAAAATAAAAAATAAAATAAAATATATTTTAAAAAATTCAGTGATTATGTTGTATAAGGAGCAATGGAACTACAGCAAAAACAAAATTATGTTATGTAATATATACTGTGTGTGTATGTGTGGGAGTGTGTCTATATATATTACGAGAGCACATCTTCGAGACTCTTATCAGTCATCCCTTCAGGAAGTAAGTGGCAGTGGAACTAAGGGTGCACTGGTATCACATTAATTTTTGTAAAGGATATTTATTTTTTATTTATTTATTTATTTATTTATTTATTTATTTATTTATGATAATGAATCAGTAAGAGAGTATGAGCAGTGAGATGATAAGAGGGAGAGGGAGAAGCAGACTCCCTACTGAGCAAAGAGCCCAGTGCAAGGCTCTGTCCTGGATTTCTGAGATCATAATCTGAACAGAAAGCAGACACTTAACCAACTGAGCCACCCAGCTCCTAATTTCAATTTTATAGTCCATTTACAGCAATGTTATTTATTTATTTATTTATTTATTTATTTATTTATTTATTTTTGCTTATTTATTTATTAAAGATTTTATCTCTTTAAAAAAGAGAGACACACACACACAGAGAGAGAGAGAGAGAGAGAGAGGCAGACAGAAAGAGGGAGAAGCAGGCTCCATGCAGGGAGACCGACATGGGACTGGATCCCGGGACTCCAGGATCATGCCCTGGGCTGAAGGCGGCACTAAATCACTGAGCCACGCAGGCTGCGCAAGAACAATGTAATTTTATATCAACCTTTGTACTGAGCAAATTACAGAAGTAGACCAAAAATATCTTAAACGTCTCAACAAGTCATTATAAAATAAATCATGTAAAGGTAATATCCAGGAATAAATGAGAACCCACAGAAGTAACCAAAGGAAAAAGTACATGTCATCCCTCAAAGCATGATATTCTTGTTGCAAAGACAGAGATCAAAGCCAAGACATGCATCATGGAGGCTGGTGAACCTAGCAGGAGACCCTGACAACAACAGCAATAACCAAGTAAGTCAGCCTATACGGGTAACCCAAAGAGAATTATTACCAAGGTTGAACCAATGGGCTTCTCTAGAGACTTTAAATCTTGAGCTTACTTCAAGTGCATTAACTCCCAGTAATGATACCAGGGACAAGGCAGATGCAAACTCCAGTGTCCAGAAAACCTGAAACATACTGAGACATAAATATTCCAGTAAGCTGTCCAATTGAGGGAATCGATGCCCTGCAAAAATGAATGGCTCAACCCCACAGAGCTGACCTGCTCATTCTACTGTCCTGGGTGGTGACATCAGAGGTCCACCTGCAAAGGTCAGAGGCCCTTCTAGGAGGTCTGGGAAGGTTAATTCAGGCTGGGGGACATGGTGTCTGAGGCAAGCAGGGGGCGCAACTGGGCTGCTCCTGGGAGTCACGGTCTGGGTGAGGAAGACCAGGAAAATCTGACTGGCTCCTGCACATTAGAGGAAGCAAGTGGCCACCTCACTGTGGGTGACTTTCCTGAACTTATGGCCTTGGAGCCACAAGAGCTCTCAGCTCTGAATCACACAGGCCTCATAATTTGTCCTCTACTACAGCATAGAGTAACCTGTCCAGACATGATTTCACGGAATGATAGATGGACAGGACAATCATACAATACAATCAATCATCAGCAGAACACAAAGGGGAATGGCGTTCAAAATGATCCATGAGCATCACCTATTCACACAATGTCATCCTCATTTCTGATAAAGAGACAACCCTGTTCAGCTCCCCGGGGACTACTGCAGACCGGGTTTATGATTAACTGAGAGGAGACCACTGCCCCTACCTCTGTCACAGGGGCTCTGAGATTTCCAGTGTCCTTACTGTTGGAAGGGGCACTACTATGACCCTCCAAGGACAGAAGAAGGAATGTCACTGGGGAGGGAAGAAAATGTTCCAGGGAAGGGTTAGGTTTGAGGTGAGGTAGATGTGGGGCCAGGAGGTGAGAACACATCCATCTCCTCATTCAGCTCTCAGGCTTTTCAGAGAAGAACCTTGGGACAGAGGTCTCTGTATGAGATCACCACAGTATGGTGATCATTTGCTGAAAGATGTCCTCCTGACACCCAGTGTCTCAGGACACCCTGCAGTCACTTGTGTGTGTGAAGTCCCAGTTTCTGCTCATTTCAAAGTCTCCTAGGGGACATGCTGGTGACTCTCAGGCAGGGAGAGAGAGAAAGCTGATTTGCATGAAGTGCTTTCTTAACCTCATAGGACAGGAGACATGAAAAGGTCCAGGGACACCCCATTCCATCCCAGGAGTCTAAGGAGGCTGTAGTCTGTCCCACCATGGCCTGGACAGTGTTTCTTCTTGGGCTCCTTGCCTATGGCTCAGGTCAGGGAAAAGACTTTACATCTGTGGGGAGCACTTAAAACAGGGACTCATGTGACCCTTGTCTCCTATATCAACACCTTTCTCTCCTCTTGATTTTAGGAGCAGATTCTCAGACTGTGGTCACCCAGGATCCGTCACTCTCAGTGTCTCCAGGAGGGACAGTCACATTCACATGTGGCCTCAGCTCTGGGTCAGTCTCTACAAGTAACTACCCCAGCTGGTACCAGCAGACCCAAGGCCAGGCTCCTTGCATGCTTATCTACAGCACAAGCAGACGCCCCTCTGGGGTCCCTGATCGCTTCTCTGGATCCATCTCTGGGAACAAAGTCGCCCTCACCATCACAGGAGCCCAGCCTGAGGATGAGACTATTATTGTTCACTGCGTATGGGTAGTACATTTACACAGTGATTTAAATCTATGGGGAGGTGCAGCCAAAACCTCCTCATGGGCTCAGAAAAGCTCAGCTTTAAAGGCAGGAGAGAAAGTGAGATGGGGAAAGAGTCAACACCACCATGGGAAGTGAAGCTCCCTGACCCCATTCTCCTGTTCAGTGGTTCATTAAATGAACCCCATTTCTCTCTCCCAGGGTGTGTCCATCTCTCCAATGTGACCTTCCAAGACTGTGCTTCCTCGCTCCCTCTCTGTCTAAAATGTTGAGGAGTGGGGCTTCCTTTTCATTATACATAAACAAATACTGAGCCTCAATCGACGGTTTTCTTTTTTTTTAATCGACAGTTTTTAATATGGTCTATTAAACATAGAGGCTTGGTAGATCTCATTTTATTCACTAATTTGATGAGGATCAAATTAATATTTTCATCATGTGGAGCTTGATAAAACTATAATTCTCCATGTTATAATTCTAAATCAGAAACCATTCTCATTGTTCATAGATGTATATTTAACAAGCATTCCAAGATACTCGTATGCAAGTTAGTGTTAAGAAGCATCTGTTATTGTATTAATATGAAATTAGTTCTGAAAATATCCCCTTAAATTAGTTCTGAAAATATCCCCTTAAATTAGTTCTGAAAATATCCCCTTCTAACTTAATCATTCCCACATCCCACTAACGATCCAAGAACACTGAGAAACAGATTCAAAATTGCAATCCATTTGTGGTCACAACACCTGCTTTGGAGCAGTGCATGCTGTGACATGAAGAGGTGAGGACAACACGTGACCAGTAGATGTCAATGTGTTACTCAGCCTGGAGACTGTACGATTTGAGCATCATGGTTCCTGATGACCATGAGCTCTCAGGGAAATATCAAGAGACATAGGATAGCGTAATTATTATATGTCAGATGGCTTCTTCTAAATAATGTTGTGCAACACTTGACATTATACTTGGATGGCTTCTGTTTATTTTGCTTTAAAATACATTATATTTATTAAATATTACTAAAATAATCTCATTGTAATAAAATTAGTATTTTAGTTCTTTTTACATCAACAATGATATAGGGAGCACCTGGGTGGGTCATTTGGTTAAGCATCTGTTTTCAGCTCAGATCATGATCTTGGAGTCCTGGGATTGAGCCCCACATCCGGCTCCCTGCTCAGCTGTGAGCCTGCTTCTCCCTTGGCCTATGCCTGGCTCTCCTCCTGATTGTGTGCACTCTCTAAAGTCAGAGATCACTCTGTCAAATACATAAATAAAATATTTAAAATAAAAAACAAAAGGAACAATGATATTAAAGGTAAATGAAAATTACAATCAAATAAAGTGGAGCCACGGACATAATTTATGCACTGTAGATTATGTTTAAGGAATGAGGAATCATTTTGTTTAACTCATACTCACCAGTACTTATACCAAGTTATTTGTTCATGTCTGCTGCTGACATCCTTGCCACAAAGATAACTGCAGGTTCAAAGGCTTCTCTAGAGAATCCCTTCAAACATTTAAGGAGGAAATAATGAGAATACTACAGAGAAGCAGGGAGGAATGAACAACTTTGAGTATACATTATAAAGCTTATTTTCCTCATTTATTATACCCAGACTCAAATTTCAAAATAAAAGATATTAAAAATCCATAAGTTTCATGAAGATAGGAACTGAAATATAATGAAATATTTGCAAATGCAAAGTGACAGATTATTAAGAGTGGTCATTTTAGACATTTAATTTGTGTAACATTTAAAACCAATCAACTGGGATCCCTGGGTGGCGCAGCAGTTTGGCGCCTGCCCTTGGCCCAGGGCGTGATCTGGAGACCCGGGATCGAATCCCACGTCTGGCTCCCGGTGCATGGAGCCTGCTTCTCCCTCTGCCTGTGTCTCTGCCTCGCTCTCTCTGTGTGTGATTATCATAAATAAATAAAAATTTAAAAATAAAATCAATCAACTTGTCAGATATCCTGCTCAGGAGAGAGCCTGCTTCACCCCTCCCGATCTGTCTCTCTCTTACTATCCCAATTCTCTCTCTCAAATAAATAAATAAATAAATCTTTTATAAAGATATAAAAGAAAATAAGGGCAACCCGGGTGGCTCAGCAGTTTACCACCGCCTTCAGCCCAGGGTGTGATCCTGGAGACCCAGGATCGAGTCCCACGTCGGGCTCCCTGCATGGAGCCTGCTTCTCCCTCTGCCTGTGTCTCTGCCTCTCTCTCTTTCTGTGTATCTCTCATGAATAAATAAATGAAATCTTAAAAACAGGAAAACAGTAAATGTAATACATTTTATAAGAGAATAAATTAAAAGATATGGCCATCTAAATAAATGCATCATGACTCATCTGAAACATTCATCCTAAAGTTGTCTGAGGGAAGAGGGTGATCATGGTCATATATCTTTTGCCACAGGTCCTTATGAGTCTAGAGATTTTGTGACTATTTGCACATATACCAAAGTTGTTTGGGGCCCATTGAGAACATGATTTCTGCACGCCTATCCCAGGCATGTGGAAACAACGATAAAACTTCACATTCATATTCCAATTGAAGGAAAGCAAAGGGCATGAAACTACAAGTGAAAATAATTGGGTACACTTGATGGGATGAGCAATGGGTGTTATTGCTATATGTTGGCAAATTGAACTCCAATAAAAAGAAATTTAAAAAAAGAAAGAAAACAATTGGGTACAATATGAACAGAGTGTGAAGCAACAAATAACCTGAAAGGAATTGGAAAACACAAATGCACAGAAACCATGAATTTACGAGATATGTCTCACTTCCAAACCTGAAGAGCTATGTCTAATATTCACCAGTAAATGTTCCACCAGACAAAGCTGTTTGCTTTTCACAAATCATTCGGTCATATCTGATCCCGAACAGATTGTAACAGCATCATTTGAACTTTAAAATCATTGCTGACCTGCTGTCTTGGCAATAAGCCACGGAGCTTACTTCCTGGACAGTATGCAACTCCAGAAATCCCTCATGATCCGCTACAAGCCCCTCAAACCAGCTCCACTGTCCTCTGATTGGTGATGCTTGACAGGATACATACCTTACTTTCACCTTGTGGTAACTTCTCTGGTGACACCTGAATGGGTCATTTGTGTACATGTTTGTCTTTTCCATACAGAAGCATCACTTCAGAGAATGAGGAAGCAGAGTAATTGTGTGCAGTGTGTACGAATCATGGTATCTAGAGATCAGACATGGGACTGTCAATAGACATGGACCTGGTAAGCTGGTGAAAGCCCCTGGGTTTCCAGGTCTTTGGTCCAAGGTGGGCTGGGTGCCTGTGACCAGTAAGGGGAGGTATGGGCCTGTGATCCCTACATAGCTGCTCAGAGAGGCCCCTTCACTCTGTGTATTGGGCCCTGTGCTCCTTGTTGGTGCTCAGGAGCTGTGTCCTCTCAGGCCTGGAGGAGTCCCCTAAGCAGACACTTGTATGTGGTCTCAGCATGTGCGTCCTCCAGGGCTCTCCCCAGAGGTGATGCAAATCCCAACCTCCACCGTGTGGTGTGAGCTGAGCTCCAGCACCAGGACTCAGAGAAGGGCTGGGAAATCACTAAATGGACTTAATTTGCATGGATACCCCTCTTGTAGAAAAGAGTGGAGGACAAAAAAAGGTCTGGGGCAGCCCACCTGGTGTGGGGATGGTCATCATCACCTGTACTCCTGTCTCCTGATATACTTCTCTCAGTGCACAGGTACAGACAAACAGGCCTCACATGCCAGGTCACAGTTCCTAGGCTCCATCAGCCCCTCTGGCTCAGATGCTGGGAAGCTTTACCTTGGTCTCTGATCCATTACCCATCAGTGTCTGTGTTTGCAGGTCCTTGTCCCAGCCTGTATAGACCCAGTCACCCTCCCTTTCTGCATCTTTGGAACAACAGTCAGACTCACCTGTACCCTGAGCAGTGGCTCCAGTGTTGGCAGCTACTACATATACTGGTTCCAGGAGAAGCCATGGAGCAATCCCCGGTATCTCCTGTACTACTCAGGCTCAGATGAGCACCAGGGCTCTGGGATCCCTAGCTGCTTCTCCTGATCCAAGGATGCCTCAGCCAAGGCAGAGCTCCCTCATCTCTGGGCTGCAGCCTGAGGACTAGACTGACCTTCACTATCTAATCAGAAACAATAATGCTTCTCACAGTGACACTGGCAATTTGGGACATGGGACAAAATTCTTCATCTGTTCAGATGCTTCTGAACTTTGAATATACATTATAAAGCTTATTTTCCTCATTTATTATACCCAGATGCTTCTTCCATGAAAATTTATAACATGTAAAATAAGTGGTATATCTAACATGTACTTAAAAGTACCACCTGGTTCATAATGAACCTATTCTCAATTATCTCTTCAAGTTCTATATGTCCTCAGAAATAAGAAAACAATAATAAAACAAAACACTTCAATGTGGCAACAGTCATGCTACCTGGGTTTCCAAATGTCATAAAACCAGAGTCTGCGCTGCGAAGCTTTTTTCTCCTGAAGTGAGGACAATGAGCCTTTTCTTGACTTTATCCCCCTCAGAGGTCCAGGACCATCTATATAGGGGGTTCAGTCCTTCCCAGCATGGATTCAGCACCTCCAGGGTTCAGAACAGAGCCTACCCTTCCCTCACAGGCTCCAGTGCTCAGAAGTGACCAAGGCTCACTGTGTCTTAGGCCTGAACACTGGGATGTGGGATGTTGTGTGAGGACACAGGTCGTAGGCAATTCCATTCTCAGAGCTGGATGGGATCCCTCGCTCAACACCTGAGGCTTGGGTTGTGCACTTGAGGAGAAGGGGGTCCGTCAAAGCAGGAATTGGGGGCTTATGGCCATGAACCCTTTTATGGGCTATGAGATTTGGGGGATGTTGCCCCATTACTGGGAAAATGCTCAGCCTGGCTCAGTGAAGTTGGTTGATGTGGGTGTATGAATGAGCCTTTGCTATAGCTGCCACCAGGTTGATGGAGACTCCTGTGAGTGGGTGTCCTGAGCCCACAGGTACTGACTCTGTCTCCCTCTTCCCTTAGTCCCCATTGGAGCTTTTCCATAATCCAGGGCTGTAGGGGATGTGAATATCAAGAGTAAGAACTCTCCCATGTGTACATGTGTCACTGCCCTAAGGAATCTCTTGATGACCCCAGATCCAAGGTCATCTTCTCTTTCACAAGAGCAGTAGAAACACAGGGGTTACCATGGCAATGTTACCACAGCTCTCAGGCAGAGATCCTACATTGTGACCCAGAACAGCATTGAGAGACCAGCCAGGGATTCAAACCTAATTTTCCAGGCCCAGGTGTGTTGACAAAAACGTCTTTGACCACCTTGGGCTGCAGCCTGGGGAGAGATTGATCATCATTGCTATAGAGCTGCATACAATCAATATCACCCAGATAATTTCTGTTTCCTGTTTCCCAGGGACATGTGATAACATCTACTCTTCACATCTTTATTTTCTTCTATATATTTACTCATGAGAGACACGCAGTGAGAGAGGAGAGACACAGGCAGAGGGGGGAAGCAGGCTGCATGCAGAGAGACAAACATGTGCCTGGATTCCGGGTCTCCAGGGTCTCGCCCTGGACAAAAGGTGGCGCTAAACCACTGAGCCACCTGGGCTGCCCTACTATTCACCTCTTATTCCATCACTCCCCTGTTCCTGCCTTTAAGCAACACAGGCTCAGAATCTACCTTTGAATGCTTTGTTACTCACGAGAAACAGAATTGTTTAAATTTAAATTCCAGACTTTTTTAAATTTAAAAGGTCAATGAAAATACCTCCTTTTGAAGATATTCATCTCCCAATGAAAAATAGTTACTATTGGGATGATGAAGCCCCAATAGTTCATTTTGCTTCTGTTTATCTTGCCTTCATGGATGTTTCTTTCAAGAAGCTACCGTGACCAACTTCATGGTGAAATATTTTCTTAATGTATTGTTGTATCCTATTGGCTAATATCTTGTTGAGAATTTTTGCATCCATGTTCATCAGGGATATTGGTCTATAATTCTTCTTGTTGGTGGGTCTTTGTCTGGTTTTGGAATTAGGTGATGCTGGCCTCATAGAACGACTTTGGAAGTATTGCATTTCTTTCTGTATTTCCAAACAGCTTTAGTAGAATAGGTATATTTTCTTCTTTAAACGTTTGATAGAATTCCCCTGGGAAGCCATCTGGCCCTGGACTTTTGTGTCTTGGAAGGTTTTTAATGACTGCTTCAATTTCCTCCCCGGTTCTCGGCCTGTTCACATTTTCTATTTCTTCCTGTTCCATTATTGGTAGTCTGTGGTTTTCTAGAAATGCATCCATTTCTTCTAGATTGCCTAATTTATTGGTATATAGCTGCTCACAATAACTTTTTAAAATTGTTTGTATTTCCTTGGTATTGGTGTGATCTCTCCTTTCTCATTCATGATTTTATTAATTTGAGTGTTTTCTCTCTTCTTTGTAATAAGCCTGACTAATGGTTTATCTATCTTATTAATTCTTTCAAAGAACCAACTCCTGGTTATGTTAATCCATTCCACAGTTCTGGTCTGTATTTCATTGAGTTCTGCTATAATCTTTATTAATTCTCCCCTTCTTCTGGATGTAGGATCTATCTGCTGTTTTTTCTCCAGCTTCTTTAGGTTCAGGGTTAGCTTTTGTATTTGAGTTCTTTCCAGTTTTTGAATGGATGATTGTATTCCGTTGTATTTCCCCCTCAGGACTGCTTTTGCTGTATCCCAAAGATATTGAATGGTTGTATCTTCATTCTCATCAGTTTCCATGAATGTTTTTAATTCTTCCCTAATTTCCTGGTTGACCCTTTCTTCTTGTAGCAGGATGGCCCTTAACCTCCACATGTTTGAAATCCTTTCAAACTTCTTGTGATTTTGTTCTAGTTTCAAAGCATTATGGTCTGAAAATATGCAGGGGACGTTCTCAATGTTTGGTATTGGTTAAGATCTGATTTATGACCTATTATGTGGTCTATTCTGGAGAACGTTCCATGTGCACTTGAGAAGAATGTGTATTCAGTTGCGTTTGGATGTAAAGTTCTGTAAATATCTGTGAAGTCCATCTGGTCCAGTGTATCATTTAAAGCTCTTGTTTCTTTGGAGATGTTGTGTTTAGTAGATCTGTCGATAATAGAAAGCGTGGTGCTCAAGTCACCAAGTATAAGTGATTTATTATCTAAGTATGTCTTAACTTTGGTTATGAATTGATTGATATCCTTGGCTGCTCCCACATTCGGGCATAAATATTCATGATTGTTAGGTCCTCTTGTTGGATAGATTCTTTAAGTATGATATCGTGTCCCTCTTCATCTGTAACTACAGTCTTTGGGATAAACTTTAATTTATCTGCTATAAAGATGGCTTTCTTTTGAGGATCATTTGATTGGTAAATGGTTCTCCAACCTTTTATTTTTAGGCTGCAGGTGTCTTTATGTCTACAATGAGTGTCTTGTAGACAGCAAATAGATGGGTCTTGCTTTTTTATCCAGTCTGAAACTCTGCGCCTTTTGATGGGGTCATTAAGCCCATTCACGTTCAGAGTTACTATTGAAAGGTATGAATTTAGTGTCATCATGATACCTCTTCAGTCCCTGTTTTTGTGGATCGTTTCCTTGAACTTCCTTTTTCTTTTTCAGTGTCCCCTTTAATATTTCTTACAGAGCTGGTTTGGTGGCCACATATTCTTTAAATTTCTGCCTATTTTGGAGGGTCTTTATCTCTCCTTCTAATCTGAATGAGAGCCTTGCTTGATAGAGTATTCTTGGCTGCATGTTCTTCTCATTTAGGACCCTGAATATATCCTACCAGCCCTTTCTGGCCTGATAGGTCTTTGGAGATATCTCCTCTTAACCTAGTACTTCTCCCCATAAAGGTTAGGGATTTCTTGTCTCTTGCTGCTTTAAGGATTTTCCCGTTACCTTTGCAATTTGCAGGTTTCCCTATTGAATTTTGAGGTGTTGAATTTTGATTTTATTTTTATGATATTAGGGTGGAATCTTTCTATCTCCTGGATCTGAATGCCTGTTTCCCTCACAATGTTAGGGAAGTTCTCAGATACGTTTTGTTCAAAGACACCTTCTGCTCCTCTATCCTTTTCATCGCCCCCTGGATCCCCAATTAAACGTAGAGTTTTCTTTCTAAGGCTGTCATTTATTTCACTTAACCTTTCCTCACGATCTTTTAATTGTTTTGTCTTTTTATTTCTCAGCTTCCTTCCTTGCCATCAACTTGTCTTCTATGTCACTCACTCATTCTTCTACGTCGTTAACCCTTGTCATTAGGACCTCTAGTTTGGATTGCATCTCATTTAATTGATTTTTAATTTCGGCCTGATTAGATCAAAATTATGCAGTCATGTAGTCTCTTGAATCCTTTATGCTTTTTCTTCCAGAGCCACCAATAGTTTTATAATTGTGCTTCTGAATTGGCTTTCTGACATCAAATTGTAATCCAAATTACAGAATTTTTATTACAATTTGATGTCAATAAGTCAATTGGAAAAGAACAAATATTATATGGTCTTATTCATTTGGGCAGTATAAAACTTAGTGAAAGGGAATAAAGGGAAAGGCGAGACAATGAGTGAAATTATTAGCGAGGGTGACAAAACATGAGAGATGCCTAACTCTGGGAAATGAACAATGGGTAGTGGAAGGGGATTTGGGAGGGAGTATGGGTGACTGGGTGATGGGCATTGAGGGGGGCACTTGGCGGGATGAGCACTGGGTGTTATGCTATATGTTGGCAAATTGAACGGCAACAAACAAATTTAAAAGGAACAAATTGTGATTCATCATATAGGCAAGAGAAAAACCAAGAACCATATGATCCTCTCATTAGATGCAGAGAAAGCATTTGACAAAATACAGCATTCATTCCTGATCAAAACTCTTCAGAGTGTAGGGATAAAGGGAACATTCCTCAACATCTTAAAAGCCATTGATGAAAAGCCCACAGCAAATATAATTCTCAATGGGGAAGCACTGAGAGCCTTTCCCCTAAGATCAGGAACAAGACAGGGATGTCCACTCTCACCACTGCTATTCAACATAGTACTTGAAGTCCTAGCCTCAGCAATCAGACAACAAAGGGACATTAAAGGCATTCAAATTGGCAAAGAAGAAGTCAAACTCTCCCTCTTCGCCAATGACATGATACTCTACATAGAAAACCCAAAAGCCTCCACCCCAAGATTGCTAGAACTCATACAGCAATTTGGTAGCGTGGCAAGATACAAAATCAATGCCCAGAAATCAATGGCATTTCTAGACACTAAATGAGACTGAAGAAAGAGAAATTAAGGAGTCAATCCCATTTACATTTGCATGCAAAAGCATAAGATATCTAGGAATAAACCTAACCAAAGAAGTAAAGGATCTATACCCTAAAAACTATAGAACACTTCTGAAAGAAATTGAGGAAGACACAAAGAGATGGAAAAATATTCCATGCTCATGGATTGGCAGAATTAATATTGTGAAAGTGTCTATGTTACCCAGGGCAATATACACGTTTAATGCAATCCCTATCAAAATAACATGGACTTTCTTCAGAGAGTTAGAACAAATTATTTTAAGATTTGTGTGGAATCAGAAAAGACCCCGAATCTCCAGGGGAATTTTACAAAAGAAAACCATAGCTGGGGGCATAACAATGCCAGATTTCAGGTTGTACTACAAAGCTGTGGTCATCAAGACAGTGTGGTACTGGCAGAAAAGCAGACACATAGATCAATGGAACAGAATAGAGAACCCAGAAGTGGACCCTGAACTTTATGGTCAACTAATATGCGATAAAGGAGGAAGGACTATCCACTGGAAGAAAGACAGTCTCTTCAATTGATGGAGCCTCAGTGTCCAATGAAAGATGAAGGGATAAAGAAGCTGTGGTTTATGTATACAATGGAATATTACTCAGCCATTAGAAACGACAAATACTCACCATTTGCTTCAACATGGATGGAACTGGAGGATTATGCTGAGTGAAGTAAGACAATCGGAGAAGGACAAACATTACATGTTCTCATTCATTTGGGGAATATAAATAATAGTGAAAGGGAATACAAGGGAAGGGAGAAGAAATGTGTGGGAAATATCAGAAAGGGAGACCGAACATAAAGACTCCGAACTCTGGGAAACGAACTAGGGGTGGTGGAAGGGGAGGAGGGCGGGAGGTGGGGTGAATGGGTGACGGGCACTGAGGGGGGCACTTGACAGGATGAGCACTGGGTATTATTCTGTATGGTGGCATATTGATCACCAATAAAAAATAAATTTATTATTAAGAAAAACCCTATTATCATTGGGTAAAATAAATGACACATTTGTGTTTAACCTTCCGCATAACAACTGAAAGGCTAGTGACTCCCACATGAGATTCTAGAAAAAGCTGAAGGACACATAGGGCCATGCTGGATGCCACTTTCCAGGGGACAGTTTACTGGCTTTTGTTAGTTACCCTGTTTGAATGTCCTGTAAGGGTTCTTCAGGACATCGGAATAAAATGAACATATATTCTAGGATTGAAAATGCTCCATGATTCAAAGATCACAGTTTGGTAAAAATTTGCAAGATATGTAATAGAGCACATCCTTAGATTCAGATAGACTTTGTGATATAAGAAAGTGATTTAATCATATAGATACAACATTTACTAGTGAATAATATCATCTTTTTTTCTCTAGAGTCATAGGTTTCTCTGAGTAAAGTGGGTGTTTGTGCATAACTGTGTCATATATTTCTTGTTGGGATTTTGTGCTAGGTTTTATCATTTGCTCCTTTTGTTATAGCCCCACCTTAATTTCTCATTGGGTATTTTCTATATCCTGGCAAGACCAGTATTTATTTTAAATTCCTACTCAGATATTTTGACTATTTGGTTATGCCTGAACAGAAATATGCATTTCCTCAAAGTCACATGCAAATATATCTGTATGAATTCAGAGAGTATCCCCAGATTTCATGTTGGAACTTTCTTTCTTTTAAGATTTCATTTATTTATAAAAGTCAGAGGGAGAGAGAGAGAGAGAGAGGCAGAGACACAGACAGAGGGAGAAGCAGGCTCCATGCAGGGATCCTGATGTGGGACTGGGTCCTGGGACTGCAAGATCACACCCTGAGGCGAAGCCAGACACTCATCTGCTGAGCCAACCAGGCATCCCTTGTTGGAACTTTCGTAAGGAATCCAGGAGATGAGCCACAGGGATCTAACTCAGGCTGGGGTCCCCCCTCTACCACTGGTGCCTGTCCCTTCCTGTGCAGTGACAGAGGAGCACAAGGACAGGGATCCAGGCCATGGGGGCACAGCCCCTTCTTAGGCCACAGAGCTGGGGCTGGGCTGCCCCTGCCTTGTCTTATCCCCTGTCCCAGGGCCTCACAGAGGAGGGGCTGCTCATGCAAATATGATCACCCCTGCCTCTCCCTCCTGTGCACTTACTGTTCTGTGGTCCTGTGACAGGGAGGATTGATGATGCACTAGCTTCCCCCTGGTGGGCCTGGAGGAAGTAGCTGCTGGGACTCACACCGGCCCAAGTCCAAGTACCCATCCCAGTTCAGAGAGGACATGACTATTTAGTTGCCACTAAAAGCAAGGTACCCAGCCCCAGGACTGTGTCAGAGGAGGGATTGCATAACTGGGACCCCTGTCCTACATTATCTCTGTAATGGCAACAATAGTACTTACTTGAGATTATATATTATATATATATATATATATATTATATATATATTATATATATATTATATATATTATATATATTATATATATATATTATATATATTTTTTTTTAATTTTTATTTATTATTTATTATAGTCACAGAGAGAGAGAGAGAGAGAGAGGCAGAGACACAGGCAGAGGGAGAAGCAGGCTCCATGCACCGGGAGCCCGATGTGGGATTCGATCCCGGGTCTCCAGGATCGCGCCCTGGGCCAAAGGCAGGCGCCAAACCGCTGCACCACCCAGGGATCCCTGTTTTGCTATTTCTTAGGACATAGAAACACTGAAGAGATAATTGAGAATAGACATGATGAATCCAGTGTCACTTGTTAGTACACGTTATATATACAACTTATTTGACACATTTTAAATTGTCATGGAAGAAGAATCTGAACAACGACTTTATTTTATTTTGAAAATTGAGTCTGCGTATAATAAATGAGGAACATAAGCTTTATATGTATACTCAATGTTGTTCATTCCTCCCTGCTTGTCTGTAGTATTCTCATTATTTCTTCCTTAAATGTTTGAAGGAATTATCTAGAGAAGCCTTTGTACCTGGAGTTATCTTTGTGGCGAGGATGTCAACAGCAGATATGAACACATAACTTGGTGCAAGTGCTGGCCAGATGAGTTAAACGAAGCAACTCCTCATTCCTTAAACATAATTTACAGTGCATAAATTATTTCCATGGCTCCGCTTTATCTGGCTGTAGTTTACCTTGACGTTTAATATCATTGTTTATTTTTTATTTTGATTTTAAATATTTTAATTACGTATTTGACAGAGTGATCTCTGACCTCAGAGAGTGCACACAATTAGGAGGAGAGGCAGGCTGAGGCCAAGGGAGAAGCAGGCTCAAAGCTGAGCAGGGAGCCCGATGGGGGGCTCAATCGCAGAACACCAAGATCATGATCTAAGGTAAAGACAGATGCTTGGGGATCCCTGGGTGGCTCAGTAGTTTAGCACCTGCCTTTGGCCCACGACATGATCCAGGGGTCCCGGGATCGAGTCCCACATCAGGCTCCCTTCATGGAGCCTTCTTCTGCCTCTGCCTGCGTCTCTGCATCTCTCTCTCTCTCTCTGTCTCTCTCATGAATAAATAAATAAAACCTTTTTAAAAAAATGAAGACAGATGCTTAACCAACTGAGCCACCCATGTGCCTCTAATATCATTGTTGATGTAAAAAGAACTAAAATATTAATTTTATTACAAATGAGATTTTACTAATATTTAATATATATAATGTATTTTGAAGCAAAATAAATAGAAACCATTCAAGTATAATGGAAAGTGTTGCAAAAATTATTTAGAAGGAGCCATGAAACAGGTAATAATTACACTATCATAGGTCTCTTGATATTTCCCTGAGAGCCCACGGCCATCAGGAACCATGATGCTCAAATCGTACAGTCTCCAGGCCTAATTACACATTCACATCTACTGGTCACGTATGGTCCTTCACTTCTTCATGTCACAGCATGCACCGCTCCAATGCAGACTGTTGTGACCACAAACGAATTGCAATTTTGCATCTGTTTTTCAGTGTGGTTTTATCGTTAGTGGGATGTGGGAATGATTATGTTAGAAGATGTTACTCTCTGCATTTAAGGGGATATTTTCAGAACTAATTTCATATTAATACAATAATGGATGCTTCGTAACACTAACTTCCATAAAAATCTCTTGGAATGCTTGTTAAATATACATCTATGAACACTGACAGTGGTTTCAAATTTAGAGGTATAACATGGAGGATTACAGCTTTATCAAGCTCCACATGATGAAAACATTAATTTGGTCCTCATCATCTAATTAGTGAATAAAATGCGATCTACCAAGGCTCTATGTTTAATAGACCATATTGAAACTGTAGATTGGGTCTCAGTACTGGTTTACGTAAAATGGAAGGGAAGCCCCACTCCTCAACATTTTAGGCAGAGAGGGAGGAAGAAAGCACAGTCTTGGAAGGTCACATTGGAGAGATGGACACACCCTGGGAGAGATAAATAGGGTTATTGCCATGAACCACTGAACAGGAGAATGGGACCAGGGAGCTTCACTTCCCATGGTGGTGTTGACTCTTTCACATCTCACTTTCTCTCCTGCCTTTAAAGCTGAGCCTTTCTGAGCCAATGAGGAGGTTTTGGCTGCACTTCCCCATAGATTTAAATCACTGTGTCAGTGTAACTACCCATATACAAGGAACAGTAATAGTCAGCCTCGTCCTCAGGCTGGGCTCCTGTGATGGTGAGGGCGGCTTTGTTCCCAGAGATGGATCCAGAGAAGCGATTAGGGACCCCAGAGGGGCGGCTGCTTGTGCTGTAGATAATCATGCGAGGAGCCCGGCCTTGGGTCTGCTGGTACCAGTCAGGGTAATTACTTGTAGAGACTGACCCAGAGCTGAGGCCACATGTGAGTGTGACTGTCCCTCCTGGAGACACTGAGAGTGATGGCTCCTGGGTTACCACAGTCTGAGAATCTGCTCCTAAAATCAAAAGGAGAGAAAGGTGATGATATGGGAGACAAGGGTCACATGAGTCCCTGTTTTATGTGCTCCCCACAGATGCAAAGTCTTTTCCCTGACCTGACCCATAGGCAAGGAGCACAAGAAGAAGCACCGTCCAAGCCATGGTGAGGACCCTCACAGATTGCAGCTTCCTCAGGCTCCTGGGATGGAATGGGGTGTCCCTGGACCTTTTCATGTCTCCTGTCCTATGAGGTTAAGAAAGCACTTCATGCAAATCAGCTTCCTCTCTCTCTCTGCCCTAGAGTCACCAGCATGTCCTCTGGAAGACTTTGAAATGAGCAGACTCTGGTACCTCAAACGCATAAGTGACTGCAGGGTGGCCTGAGACACCCCAGTGTCAGGAGGACATCTTTCAGCAAATGACCGCCATACTGCCTCTAGTGACCTCTGTCCCAAGCTTCTTCTCTGGAAAGCCAGAGAGCTGAATGAGGAGATGGACGTGTTCTCACCCCCTGGCCTCATATCTACTTCACCTCAAATCTAACCCTTCCCTGGAACATTTTCTTCCCTCCCCAGTGACATTCCCTCTTCTGTCTTGGAGGGTCTTAGCAGTGCCTCTTCCAGCTGTGAGGACACTGGGAATCTCAGAGCCCCTGTGACAGAGGTAGGGGCAGTGGTATCCTCTCAGTTAACCATGAACCTTGTTGCATTAGTCCCCAGGGAGCTGAACAGGGATGTCTCTTTATCAGAAATGAACATGACATTGTGTGAACAGGTGATGCTCATGGAGCATCTTGAACTCCATTCCCTTTGTGTTCTGCTGATGATTGTATTGTATGATTGTCCTGTCCACCTATCATTCCATTAAATTCATATGTGGACAGGTTACTCCATGATGTAGTAGAGGACGAATTACGAGGCCTGTGTGACTCAGAGCTGAGAGCGCTTGTGGCTCCAAGGCCATAGGTGCAGGAAAGTCACCCACAGGGAGGACCCTGCTTGTTCTAGGGTGCAGGGGCTAATGATAGATGTTCTTGGTCTTCCTGACCCAGACCCTGACTCCCAGGAGCAGCCCACTCGTGCCCCCTGCTGGCCTCAGACACCATGTCCCCCAGCTTGTATCAACCTTCCCAGCCCCCCTGAAAGGGCCTCTGACCTTTGCAGTTGGACCTCTGATGTCACCACCCAGGACAGTAGAATGAGCAGGTCAGCTCTGTGGGATTGAGCCATTCATTTTTCTGGGGATCAATGCTGTCATTTAGACAGCTAACTGGAATATTTATGTCTCAGTATGTTTCATGATTTCCTGACACTGGAGTTTGCACAGGCCTTGTCCGTGGCGTCATTATTAGGATTTAATGCACTTGAGGTGAGCTCAAGATTTAAAGTCTCTAGAGAAGCCCATTGGTTCAACCTGGGTAATATTTCTACTTGGGTTACCCTTATAAGCTGACTTACTTGGTTTTTGTTGGTATTGGCAGGATCTCCTGTTAGGTTCACCAGCCCTCATGTGCATGTCTTGGCTTTTACCTCAGTCCTTGCAATGAGAGTATCATGCATTCAGAGATGACATGTCCTTGGTCCTTGGTTACTTCTGTGGCTTCTCATTTATTCTTGGATATTACCCTTACAACAATTATTTTGTAAGGACTTGTTGATACGTTTAAGATGTTTTTGGTCTACTTGTGTAATTTTGCTCAGTACAAAGGTTGATACTAAATAACATTGCTCTAAATGGTCTATAAAATTTATATGAAGAGCCTGGTTGGCTCAGTAGGTTAAGTTTCTGCCTTCAGCTCAGATCATGATCCCAGAAATCCAGGAGAGAGCCCTGCTTTGGGCTCCTTGCTCAGTAGGGAGTCTGCTTCTCCCTCTCCCTCTGATCCTATCCCTGCTCCTCCTCTCTCACTCGCTCATTATCCCAAATAAATTAATAAAATCTTTTTCATGAATTAATATGATACCAATGCACCCTCAGTTTTGCTGCCACTTACTTCCTGAAGGGATAACTGATAATACTGTCTTAGATTTGCTCTAGTATTTTATATACACACAATCCCACCCATACATTCACATACACAACACATATATATTACATAACATAATCTTGTTTTTTTCTGTAGTTCCATTGCTCCTCAAAAAACATAATCACCGAATTTTTAAAAATATTTTTTAAAGATTTCATTTATTTATTCATGAGAAAGAAACAGAGAGAGAGGTAGACACACAGGCAGCAGGAGAAGCAGGCTCCAGCAGGGGGCCTGATGTGGGACTGGATCCCAGGACTCCAGGATCAAGTCCTGGGCTGAAGGCAGGTACTAACCTGCTGTGCCACCTAGGGATCCCCTAATCACTGATTTTTGACAAGCAGTCAGATTCTTGACAAGCATTAGAATGCTCCCATTTTGATTCATAGTTCATCATTTATTCATAGGTAAATTTACCATAATTTCACGACTTTTCCACAGAGAAATATTCAAGTTAGTTTCATTTATTTGTTATTTTAACATGTCTTAATTAGATGTACCTGTATATTTACCTTGGAGTGTATTAGCTAGTTAATTTTCATTAGAATTGATTTCAAAAATTTGTAACACTGATGCAGGTCATATATATATATATATATATATATATATATATATATATATATTTAATATTAAAAAAGTATTTAAAATTTATGTTCCAAAATTGATTTACTAATTCATACTCTCATCATCACAGTATGAGATTTCCCTTTTCAGCAGACAATTTCAGTGGATAGTCAAACTTAATATCTTCCAATTTTATAATTGGGAAATAAGTTCATTGTTTAGTTGTAATCCACTTATTAGTGACATTTCCTAGATCTATAAATTGATTTTTAGATTATATTATATTTCTAAGGCTGCCATAATAAAGCAACACAAAATCAGTGACTTAAAACAATAAAAAGGCATTTCTGCCATTCATACACACCTCCACAGTCTGTAGAGAGGGGCCATGATCTGATTGGAACCTGTAGAGGAGTCCTTCTTGCCTCTCCATAACTGTAAGAAATTTGAGGACAATTTTTTGGGTTCCCTGTCTGCAGCTGCAGAACCACAATCTCTGTCTCCACCCTCCCACGGATCCCTCCTTGTCTCCATCTGACTGTCATGTTACAAGCACAGGAATATATTGAATTAGGAGGTCACCCCACCCCCTTCATCGCCACATCTGTACTAATTACATCTGCAGCACCCTTTTCCATATAAGGTCACATTCTTAAATCCTGAGGTCTACAATTACAACATATATTCTTTGGTGGGATAGAATTTAAATGAGGATATTAAGAAAGATGAATCCTTTCTAAAAAGGCTTATAATAATCACTATGGTTTATTTATTTATTTATTTATTTATTTATTTATTTATTTATTTGTAAGTTTATAAGTTTATATGTATTCATTCAAAGCAGACACACAGAGAGAGGCAGGGGCACAGCCTCTGTGAAAAACAGGCTCCATGCAGAGAGCCTGACATGGGACTCCATCCAGGGAATCCAGGATCAAGCTCAGGGCCGAACTCAGGAGTTCAACTGCTAAGCCAAGCATGCTTCCCTCCCTTTTTTTTCTTTAAGATTATTATTACTATTTTTAAATATGCAATGCAGTTGCATTGCACTGAAATACAACCCAATAAAGTGAACATTAAGAAAATACAAAATGAGGGTTTTTCCATTATTAATTTTTTATATGTAAAGGAAGGCTTTTAATGTTCCTTTTTTTTCTAGAGGAAATGTATTTAGCCTCAATCTATAGTCCTGATCCTACAGACATTTTGTAATACAAAATACCTGAATTTGTCTTTTTGTGAACTAATGCCTCCTGAGTCACTCATACATTTATTCAATGTTAGGACTCACACAGGGATGGAAATCAATCCAGACGCTTCCCAATGCCCATCTCCCCATGGCCAGTCTGCATTTATAGTGCTCTGCGTTCAGGTGTTTGGCCATGAGATGTCATTAATCACATGATATTTGTATCCACACCGGATGAAACAAAGTGTATGTGTCCCTTCCTCATCTGGGTCTCTCACTGGACCCAACACCACTGTAGTGCAGCCCCAGGGGTACTCAGTCTTGGCCTCAGGCTGGGCACTAGGAGATGGTCACGTCAGGTTTGCTCCCAAGAAGGGAGTCTGAGAAATCAGTATTTGTTGTTTTTATTATAAATATATGGCCTAGACTTGGCCAATCTTTTCCTGGATCCAGTATGGATAGTGTCCTGTGCTGGAGGCATTGTTGAAAGTGACTGTTCCTCCTGGGGACATGGCCATAAAGGCTCCTGAGTCACCATGACCTGAGAATTGGTCCCTGAAATGAAAATAGACCCCTTTAGGAATGGAGAAGAAAGGCAGATGGATCCCTCCTAAGGATCCCTCTCAAATCTCCATGAATTGGGGAAGTGGCTGAGGAGGGGGAGGAGAAGGAAAGGAGTCAAGATCATGGTATGGAATTTCCACAGATTCCCTGGCCTTAAAACTGGCCCTGGTCTCTTGGATGTCTCTTTTTTGTTTAAGTTTTTCTTTATGTTCCAAATATCGAACACAATGTGTAATAGGAGTACAACTTCGTAATTCAAGACTTAAATAAATGAGCCCGTGCTCATCACAAGTGCACTCGTGAAGCCCCACCACCTTTGTAACCCATCCCTCCACCCACCTTCCATTTAGTAAGCATTACAGTTCTCTAGATTTAAAGGTTTGTTTCTTGTTTTCCTCACTTTTTCCCCTATGATATTTTGTTTCATTTCTTAAATTCTACATGAGAGAAATTATATATTTGTATTTCTCTATTGACTTATTTCACTTAACATTATACTCTTTAGCTCCAACGCGTCTTTGTAAATGATAATATTTCATTCTTTTTTTATGGCTGAGTAATAGTCCATCATGTATAGAGATGATGGACTATAATATATATATATTATAGTCCATCATCTCTATAGTCCATCATCTCTATATATTCTTTTTCATTTATCATTTGGGCTCACGCTATAATTTGGGTATTGTTGGAAATGCTACTATGAACCTCAGGGTGCATGTATCCCTTTAAATTAGCATTTTTGTATTCTTTGGGTAAACACCTAGAAGGGTAATTGCTGAATCAGAGTATTTCTATTTTTAACGTTTTGAGCGGCCTCAAAACTGTTTTCCAAAGGAGCTACACAAGTTTCCACACCCATCAACAGTGCAAGAGGGTTCCCCTTTCTCTGCATCTTTGCCCACACCTCCTGTTTCCTGTTGTTTCTGTTAGCTGTTACGACTGGTGTGAGGTCATATCTCAGTTTCCTTTTGATTTGTATTTGGGATGATTCCTTTATCTCCTTCTCAGCTCCAGGGATGAAGGGCATGCTTGCTGTCATATTGGGCAAATTGGAGCCCACAGTGCTGTCTGATTCTGGATCCTCAGCCCAGCTAGTAGCTTCCACCCAGGGAGGATTTCTGGGGTGGGTGAAAGCTATGGGTTTGTCCCCTGGGAGGAAACAGCTGCTGTCATCTCACCCTCTGGCAGTGAGCACCAATGCAGGGCCCAGGCAGGTGGAACCATTTCAGTGGGTTTCAGGCCTGGCCAGCTCTGAGCAGGTGCACAGCGCCCCCTGTTGATAGCCTCAGGAGATCAGTCAAGATGGTGGGAACTGTGCAGAGGGAATGGAGCCCATTTTTTATTTCAACAAATAAGCCAGAAAACAAACAAATAAGAAGTGTTACCTACTCTTGAGAGTTTCCTTTTTTTCGATGACTTCTGTTATCTTTTTCAGTTCTAAAACTTCCATTTGGTTTGTATTGATGATTTCTCTTTAATTTCTGCATTTGTATTTTTTCCATTGGTTTGAAGAGTGTTTGTAATTTTACACTACATGGATTTTATGACAGTTGCCTAAAACTACCTGTCCAATAATTACAGCATCTGAGTGATCTCAGTGTTGGTGGCAATCAATTTTCCTTTCTCATTCAGAATTTTATTTTCCCGGTTCTTGACATGTCATAATTTTTTATTGGATCCTGGATATTATGGCCATTATATAATGAGATACTTGGTCCTCAGTTATTTTTCTTCAAACAAATGATCCTCCTGCTGAGGTGCAGCAGCAGGGCAAGGGTGTTCATGTCAGCTTCCAGGTGGCTCAAGTGAAAATGCTTACCATTCTGCTACTTACTAACTGCTGGAGAAGGTGGGGCAGGGATTGCCACCTCCAAGCTCCCATCAGGTGGGGGTGTGGGACAAGCTCTTTGCTGAGCCCAGTCAACACCTGGTGGGATGCACAGGACTGAATGGAGCTGCTTTCCTTCAGAGAGTGGATCTTCTGCTCCCCACTGCATTCCTTGTCCTCACTGACACCAGGGAGCGGAGGGTCAAATGCAGTGCCAGCTCCCTTGCCTCCTGCATCAAAATTCAGTATTTTCATGCAAGGGAGAGCCCAGTCTCAGTTCCGCAGGGTTCAGACAGTCACCAACATTGGGTATATGACAACAAACCAGCTTTGCCTTGTACCACTGCGTTCATTCTCTCTGCTGAGCAATGGGGTTCAGATGAGCTACCCAGGACTGCCAAAATCATAGGTGGGAAAAACTGGAGTGCAAACTAGTCCACTAGGCCTGCCTTGCCCAGAATTGTTGATGTTCCCATGTGATGGAGGCTCAGCTATCTCCTGACTAGCTGACACCATGGCGGGTGGGTATTGGGACACTGCCTGCTTCTGCCAGGAGGATATGGACACCATGTCTCTGTTGAGCAATAATGTGAACCCTACATGAGGGCACAGTTTGGGGATTCATTAGTGTGTGCAAGTGGTGGGCAGGTTTGTCCAAATATTTCCTCCACTCAGGCCAACTTATCTCCATATCCTCTGCATAGGAGTTGGTGCTTTTGGACTTTTAGTGTTTTCTGGTTTGATTTTCTGGATCTCAGCCTTTGAATGTTTCTTCCTTGGAGGAATCTTCAGGATCTTATCTCTCATGTGGGGGACCTAATACAAGAAAAGGAACCAGGGTATGTACTGTTGTGTTTTCCTCAATTTGTTTGAAGTCTTCATTCTTCCTTTTTCTACCTTCAAAAGACTTCCATACTTGTTTGTTGTCGTGTGTCAGGACATTTCAGTTGTAAGAGAGAGGACCTGCATGAGTGGGAGCACTTCTTACTGTCCAGAACTAGGATCCTCATGTTGCCTGCTCTGAATGCTTTCTTCCAGGGCTAGGATGGTTGGGATCCTGCTGAGCTGCTATGCAGATGATTTATTTTGACTCTCAAGCTGTGTAAATAAAAGACAAAGAATATGATTATTATTTTTATATTACTCTTTACAGGGTAATAAATAGTCAATACATTGCATAACCAAGAATTCAATGTGAGAAGTTTTAAAGGCTGGCTGGAAACCAGTATAGCACAAATGTCTGGCTTTCTGTTCTTAAGTGTAGAAGAGTGAGGGAAGACATTTTTATTACTTTGCCTTATGCATTTTGTGTAGAAATTTTGTTCTGTAATAATTTTATATTTACAGGAAAATTGCAAATATGGGATAGAGATCTCTTCGTTTCACCCAGCTTTTTCAAATGGTAACCTTTTGTGTTGTTATGAATCATTTATAAAAACAAGTACTTGCCAGTGTTCTGATCATCTTGCAAAATTGCAGACTTTATCTAGATTTCAAAGTTTTTGTATTTATTTATTTACTTACATACTTATTTTAACACTGTTTTGCCTGCAGTCAATCCAACTAACAACATTGCATCTATTCATCAGGACATACTAAAATCCTGCAATGTATGAGTTTTCAGTCTTTCACTGTTCTTGATTTTGGTTATTTGGAGACAGCTGGTGTGGTATTTTGTAAAATGTCCCATAATATGGGTTTATCTGATGTTTTCTTTTCTTTTTCAAGGTTTTACTTATTTATTCATAAGAGACACAAAGAGAGAGAGAGACACAGAGACACAAGCAGAGGGTGAAGCAGGCTCCATGCAGGGACCCCGATGTGGGACTCGATCCCAGAACTCGATCCTGGGACTCCAGATCAGGCTCTGGGCTGAAAGCAGGTGCTAAACCGCTGAGCCACTGGGGCTGCCACTATCTAATGTTTTCTCATGATTACACTAAAGTTATGAATTTGGAAGAAGAATAGCACAGAAGTGAATTGATATTCTTAGTGCATCATTGGGAAGATGAGTCATATTAACATGACATATCATTGTGCATACGGGTGGGGGATGGTGCCCCTTGGTGCTATTTTAAATGATTCTTTTTCTGTACATAATCTATCTGATGCCAGGCTATTGGATTTTGGCCATTCTGATATGTGTGCAATGGTAGCTCATTCATGTTTGCATTTGCTTATCCCTAAAGATATATTTATTGGAACAGAATATCACAGGTTTATATCCCATCTGCCTATCTCCTTCTATGAAATATCTGGTAATGTCTCTAACTTACTTTTTATTGAGTTTTTTTTTCTAGTGCTTTGTTTGAGAAGTTCATCGTATAGCGTCTTTCTTCCTTCCCTTTTCTTCCTTTTTTTTCTCTCTCTCTTTCCTTTATTTCTTTCCTTCTTATATAGATTTGTATTTGTGTATTTATGACTGCTCAACTCTCCAGAAGTTTGGCAATTTATCTGAAATGCATTCTGTTTCTGGTTTATTGATCTTCCCTGTTAGGTTTTATTTTTGTCACTATTAAGGGGAAATGGGACACATCTCTTAGAGACATTTAACATCACATTTTCCAGTCAGGCAGGTCATACTAGATGTTGTTCCATACCAGTCATGGCACCAGCTGCTCTCCATTGGTTCCGGTGTTTCTGAAATCCCAACTGTCTGTGTTCTGCTGCTATAATCTTTGCCTATGAAGTTAGCCAAATATGCCAGTGTTTCTAATGGCTTGGTGAAGAAGAAATAACTCTGCTCTGGAGTGACACCAGGGTTGGTAGTAAAAGTCCTTATGACGATCCCATCTGGAGGCCTGGAGACCACACAGCCTGATTCCATACATGTTGCAAACTAGCTTCCAAACAACAAGCCGTTTTGTTCAGGCCCAATGGATTGAGGACAGAACTAAGAAGGTTCGATCTCAATTTCCCACAACTACTTGTCACCTGTACAGCGATTTCAGCATAACCTGGCACTGAGTTGTTCTCCACCAGCGGTGGGGTGATTATCAATATAGGGCCATCTAAATTCAGTGTTAAAGGTTACAGATCCCCAGAGAATCCCATAAGTCCACAGGTCATTACACTTCTGCATAGGTTTCCCTCATTACCTTGTGTGTTACTGGGTTCTTCATTGTTGCTGTTGTGTGAGTCCCCCTGTATCTGATTGTCTTTTTTTGCTAACAAGCATTGACTCACATTTTTCTTTTGATAATCATCATAGGCATTAGATAATAAAGAGGCAAGTAAAATGCATTTCCTTTTGGGTGCCCTGGTGGCTCAGTTGGTTAATCATCCCACTCTTGGTTTTGGCTCTGGTCGTGATCTCAGGGACCTGAAATCTAGCCCTGTTCAGCTCACCTGAACTTTTCTCAGCCACCTGTTCAGCTTGAAATCTGCTAACATTTCACTCTCCTCTGCCTCTGCCCTTCCCCACACATTCTCTCTCTTCTGCACTAATAATAGTCTTTAAAATAATTTATTATATGTGTTTATTTTTTAAGATTTTATTCATTTATTCATGAGAGAAACAGAGAGAGGGATGCAGAGACATAGAAAGAGACAGAAGCAGCTCCATACAGCCTAATGTGGGACTCGATCCCAGGACTCCAGGATCTCACCTGGAGCCGATGGCAGACCGTTAACTGCTGAGCCAGCCATCCCTTAATATATGTGTTTAATGCTTATATGCTTTTTGAAAAATAATTTCAAATATATAATATGTACATATATTGATTACAAATTAGATGCAAGTATGAATATATTTTTCTCTAAGTGAAAATCAGTTACCACGGATGACAGTATAGCATATTCCAATTTAGCCCCCTGAAGAAGAGCTTGAATCAATGATGCAACAGGAATACTGGTGTGATGACCATCCTGTGCAAATAATGGGAGCAAGGAAATACAAATGACCCCCCTCTGCATCTTTTCCCTCATCACTGAAAGGAACTCCTGTTGATGAGGGAGGGGGTAAAGGGAAGAATCAGGACAAGGCAGAGAAGCCCCAGCACTCTGCTCCCTGAGGACTCACTGTTGACATTCCTATCCTCCCCTCCTCAAGGGTTTCTCCCCCTAGACCCAGGTAGCAATACTAGTGATTTTTTTTAATGTGCAAGTTTGCCCAGTTATAGGATATCTCCCCCTGCCTGAACATCATCTCTGAAAAGGACTCCATGGGGATTGAGGATGAAATGTGACAGGAGAAAGTGAGTCAGAACTGAGAAATCATGAGACTCCAGGGACATCTGTGCAGCACAATCACACTTCACTGAGGACACTGCCTGCTCCTTTGCAAGAATTTATGTATTTTCTTAGATGTCTGGCCCAGAAGTCTGTTCTCCCAGGACCCATGTGACAGCGCCCCCTGCTGCGCTAACATGCTTAGCCCACCATCCTTTTGACACCACTCAACACTCCTGGGATGGTGTGCAGACTATGCAACTGACATTTTATGCAAGTGACATTTTAACGTCACTGCCCAGGACAGGAGAATCAGGAGGTGCCCCTTGTCGCCTTTGGCCCTGAGACTTTTCCTCAAATCACTAATGGCCTCCAGATATTAAATACCTGATGTATTGCATTGTGCTCATATTACCAGATATTTCAAAATTATCTGACGTTGAGTTTGCTTCTTCCAGGTGCCTGAGGTCCTTATCAGTCTATCATCATCCTGAAACAAGTAAGGGTCATGAGATACTCAGGGTACCAAGGTGGTTCACACCTTGTAATAATTCTATGTGAATTCTTCTTTCACTTGAACGTTGCTGTTGTTTTGTTGTTGTTGTTGCCTATATATTTTCCTGTCAGGGCATAGCTCTCAGTGATAAGGTTTTTCAGCCTACATTTGCTATTACATTATAATGACATCAGGGGAAATGTGTCTTCCACTCCTACTGACTTGTGTGAGTTCAAATTTTCCCTTGAATGTTAGCCAGAAATTCTAATTTGTTTGTTTGTCTGATACACTTAGTATTTTTAAGGCTCATTCTATTACTTACTCAGCATAATGATTCCTATCAAGAGGGGATGAACAGTAGACATTGAGGAGTTAAACCGGGGGCAGTGCCCAAAAGGCAGAATGGCACCGAGTTTGGAGATGTATTTGGATGGTGATGGTTGTAGCTTCACTATATTTAAGTCATCCAATCCATTCCCACCGTGTCCTCAAACTGTTTATTTTTTGGCAATCTTTGTAGTTTTCAGTTCACACGTTTTATTTTTCCTACTAGTTATATTCCTTCCTAAATGTTTTATTCTTTTTGATGCTATCCTAAATAGAATAGTTTACTAGTATGTTTTTTGGGCTTCTTCATTTTTGATATAGACAGAACTACCTGATTGTTATTGGGCATTACCACTTGAACTCCTGTAGAAGATACTAGATAGGTCCCATTGAGGGTTGATGATAGAATTTCTTCCCTATTTTGGAAGAGTGGGAACAAGAAGTGAAACAGGAAAGAATATGCGTAGGAAGCTTTGCATCTGTGACCTTAAAATAAGCAATCTCACATGATTGATTGTATGCACAGGAGAAAGTAGATGACAAAATAGAATGGGTGGTGTCTCCACCTCTTACAGGGAAAATAGAAAACCCTAAAGCACTTCTTTTCCAGGTTGAGAAACACCAGATATATGTTTTCCAGAACCTATGTAATCATTTGTGAAACATGTATTTCACAAGGACCAATAGTTCTCTGATGCAGATGAAGGAGAAATAGGTCGGGTGAGGAAGGAGCTTCACTCTTTGTTCCTCACCTAGTGATTTTGGCAGGACGGAGAGGAGAGATATGCTTCTAGTACTTTGGTTCCTCAAGATCTGGTCCCTCAGAGAGGACATCAACCTCGCTACAAGCAGCCTTTCTCTGCTGGCTCCCCAGCTCCGACTTCCTCCTCCAGCCTCTAACATCTCCCCCATTTCCTCAATGGACCATGATTCCCCTTCTCTGAGAACAATGATATCTATGGAATACCCCTCAGGATTTGACACACACCTAGGACTGTTGGATTATTTGAAGGTGGAGGGGAAGAAAGCATATTTGACTCCAGTGAAGCATCTTTTTTTCTATTTACGCTGGAATCGTGCAGTTAGTAACCAACAAGTTTCTGGTTATAAATTATATCCCAGATAATTATACCTTATTTTATTGATTCATATGTTCCTCTGCTGAAACTTTTTCCATTACAAATCAAGAAGTTACAGAAATTATTCAGTATTGTGTCTCTAGAGCAAGAGCCATATATTCATAAAGTACATAATTTTCAAATATGTGGTAGTATCCGTACTGTATGTAAATATCTAAACCACATAGGTATTGGTGGGATATGATATTTGAATAACAAAAGGTCAGATTGTGAAAATAAGGGTAATTCATGTTGAGGAGCATGGGGACCATCTAAGTGAGTCCTTAGGGAAGGAGGTTGTCAAAGACCAGCAGTCCTCCCCTGAGATGTGTGGGTCTGCCCCGCCTCTGAACTCTCCAACTGAGGAAGGATTTGAATGAGGATTCTGGGGAATGTATATGGACCTTCAACAAAACTAAGGTTCCCTTGAGAAGATGCATCTTATCCATATGAGGTAGTGGCCTATTCCCATACATCGACTCCACATGTTTGCCCATCTCTGCTTCTGGTCTTAGACAAAGGCAAGCATAAGAAGGAGAGGTTGGAGACAGAATTATGAAATTCTGTCATAGAAAAACGTGGTGCAGGGGAAGGATCTCTCTGGGCCTGTTAAAGAGTAAGAGAGGAGTTATTCATGGAATCCTAGATGAAGGGGAGATTTCCACCCTGTCCTCTGAAAATGGAGGTGATTAGTGTTTGAGGAACCAAGTCAATAACAGAGGGACAGGAGCTCATAAGTTTGAAGATGCCCAAGAGAGGAGGTTAAGCAAAAAGTGCAGGGTGAGGGAGGACCGTTGAAGGCAAAGGGAATGGACCTCTTATGCCTGGATTATTGCAGGTTCCCGGGCACAGAGCCGCCGCCCCCCCCCCCAGGAGAGCTGTCTGAGAAACCTGCAGAATGTGATGGAGTGAATGGCTAAGGGCATGAGGAAGCTGGATGGATACAGAGAACCTGGGAGAAGATTGATCCTTTCACAACTCAGGCTACTGTCAAGTCAGAGAAGCAACTGTGAACTTAACAACTCGTCATCTGCAAATCACCGTAGTCTTCCAATTTGAGGGAACTCCTCCTCACTTCTCTCAGGAGGCCCCAGTTCTTCTTCCCATCACAAGGGTCCTGTTCTCAGTTGCCCTCTCTGATATTTGGTCACTTGTACAGGGACCTTAATCATGCTGATTTTGTACTCTTGGTGCTCATGTGTGCAGAGTAGAAACAGGTGGGAGTTCTGGAATCCCACATGGTGGGGGGGCGGGAGGCATGGTGGGCACCACTCCTGTAAGGGCAGGAAGGATCTGCTCTCTGAGCTACAATGCGGTAGCAGGTGGTGTTCTCATGTGCATTTTAGGTCGCAATTAGGCAATGAACAATGAAAGAAATATGACAGCACAGCATCTTGGGCACCACCATGACACCTGGGGACAGTGTTGCTCCTTCTTTCCTTTTGCTCTTGGGAGTGGAGTCACTCATGACATATGGGGTCTTATTCCCCATGACTGTTCTTTACATCATTCTGGACTGGTAATGGCTTTGTCACAGGAAGAAGGAAGAGATGATGTAAGTTTCCATATGGGTTGAGGGAAAGCCACCATCTAGTTTCTATAACCAGAGGGTTATAGAGTCACAGCACAGGAGAGCCTCAAATGGGTGGAGTCATTGGTCCCAGTCCCACTGGAGCAGGCTCAGGCCCCTCTCACGTGTGAAGAAGTTTAGCATCAGTCCTTCTTTCTTGTCAGCTGCCCAGAGCCCCCTGGTGTCCCAACAATCGTGACCTGTATTTCTCAAAAAGGTGCTTCACAGTCAGGTTTTTCAGTGACAGAATAAGATAACTTCTTGAAAACTTTTAAATGAAAATGTATGATACTCAAATATGGAAATAAGTAATGAAATGTGGACAAAAATAAAGAATGAAAAATTTGGGTTAATAATAAATAACAGGTACACTTTATTAAGAAGAATAGCAGGTGCCAGGTTTTCTCACCATCCTCGCCATTCGAATCTCGTTCTGTACATCTGCCTGGAGTCCTTGCGGTAATGTTTAGCCTTTTCATAGATAAGCTTTCTCCTTGCCTTTCAAAGCATCTTTGGGGCAAACTTTTTTCTCAGACACTTGATCTTCAACTCTGCAAAATTCCTTCGCTTTTTCTTAAGTGTTTCTGGCAGAGGAGGAACCCTCTTTTTCTTCTGTTCTGCACCCTCCGTGATTCCAGCCAGGAAAGAGCTTGAGTGTTTGATTCTTGATTTTTTTTAAAATTTTTTTTTAATTTTTATTTATTTATGATAGTCACAGAGAGAGAGAGAGAGAGGCAGAGACATAGGCAGAGGGAGAAACAGGCTCCATGCACCGGGAGCCTGATGTGGGATTCGATCCTGGGTCTCCAGGATCGTGCCCTGGGCCAAAGGCAGGCGCCAAACCGCTGCGCCACCCAGGGATCCCTGATTCTTGATTTTATCTCAGGTCATGACCTCAGTGTCATGGGATCAAGTCCCACCATGTTAGATTCAGCACTCAGGGGGGGAGTCTGCTAGAGATTCCCTCACTCCCTCTCCCCCTGCCGCTCCCCAATTCATTCTCTCCCTTTCCCTGTCTCTTTAAAAATAAATAAGTCATATATATGTATATATATATATATACACACATATACACACACATATATATACATACACACACACACATATATATATATATTTAAAACATTGAAAACAATGGAAATTTTAAACTTATGGAAATAAAGACAATAGGGATACATACAAATGACACATAAATACAGAAAAAGAAAGATTGCGGAATATTGTGAACTGAAAAAAAGAAATACTGATTCAAATGTTCTAAATAAATTATGAGCAGTGAGATTGTGTTATCAGACTAATATATTCAGACCCTATAACCATTGTGGATTATTATAGATATGGAGTGGGTTTTCATAAAGATAATTGCTCTTAGAACAGTCATAATAATAAATTAACAGAGTAAAATTACATGATCTCACTAGACCTTGAAAGAAATTTTGACTAATGTGAAAGCAAAGTCCTCATAAAAACCACATGAATAGAAACAGAGAAATTTTACAATGACGACTCGCTTTCTTACACAGACATAGAACTCAGTCTCACACCGAGGAAAGTAGCTAATGGGGGGGTGGTGGGAAGACATTTCTACCATTTCAGGAATGTGCAAATGTGACCTAAATACCATTAAACTCAACATATTGGGGAACCCTGTGTGTCTCGGAGGTTTAGTGCCTGCCTTGGGCCCAGGGCATGATCCTGAAATCCCGGGATAGAGTCCCACATTGGGCTCCATGCATGGAACCTGCTTCTCCCTCTGCCTGTGTCTCTGCTTCTATCTCTTTCTGTGTCTCTCATGAATAAATCAGTAAAATCTTTAAATAATAAATAAATAAACTCAATATCTTTCTTCAATTATCAGACAATGCAAGTGAACAAGGAAAAATTCCTGGTTAGGCTTCAGCATTGATGGGAATGGAAAGGGAGTTATGTCAGAAGATCCAAATGTATGATTCAGATATAGATACTCTGGAATTGGTGCATCAGTGACAGAAACAATCACCCAATGAGCAAAAAGAACAGGCATTCATATTGAAGATGAATCAGAGGATTCCACGGTTCTGGAAATTTCCAGAAATAGCTAAATGACCAAGGATGGAGATCCTGGATTCCTCAGAGGTCAGGTGGGAGGTGAGCACCCTGGTCCTGCCACCCCCAGTCCATGTATTTCAGTAGAAAGAGACCCTGTATCACAACCTGATGGGGGAGATGACATTTCTGTGTCCTTTGAGGCCTTTTTTTTTCTTTGAGGCCCTTTTTCTAGGAAGATGCTACAGTGAGTGTCTTTGGGGTCACAAGGGAAGGAGTAGCACTGAGACCCAGGTGGTGGCCCTGCATGGACCTGGACCCGTGTTGGCAACAGGAATAGCAGACACAGGAGCCACACACTGAGCCTGAGCAGCTGCTGGGGCCTCCCCCTCCCAGCAGATGACAAAGGGGTAGTGGTCTCCGTTCTCAAAGACCTGATATTCTATGTGAGCCTTGAAATGCTGTCACAGGAGGGACAGTGAAGCATGACCTCATTCTCCTGGCTCAGCCCAGCAATAGCCAGAGAGCCAGAGCTGCCAGAAATGGAGCCAGAAAATGGACCAGGGTCCACACAGGGTCTAGCCATCATAATACATGAGGATTTGGCTGCCCATTCATGGATCTGTTGGTAGCAGGACACATATTGGACACTCCTGATGTGTCCTGACTCAGACAGAGCTGGATTCAGGGTCTCTGATTCTGCCCTGACCTGTCATGGACTCTGTCCTCAGGGCAGCTGACCTTGGCACCCAGGAATCTGTGCTCAATGTAAGAAAATCACAATATCTTGATCTCAAGGACAGGCTTCAAGGAGAAGTTTAAGAGAATGTGGAAAGAATTATAGATAAATTCCTTGAGGAGAGTCTCAGACGCCTGTTTATATCAAACAAACAAAGAAGCACTGACTTGGCCAAACTTTCAGAACTGCACCGGCAGCCCCGTCACAGTGGGGATGGCAGGTTTGTGCCTCACTTCCCCCCAGGCCCGGAGCACTGTGTGATCACCAAGCGTGGGATCAAAGGACTGGCAGTAATAATCAGCCTCGTCCTCAGCCTGGAGCCCACTGATGGTCAGGGTGGCTGAGTTGCCAGACTTGGAGCCGGAAAATCGGTCAGGGACCCCTGACGGTCGATCCCCATCACTGTCCACGAGGAGTTTAGGGGCCTTTCCTGGGAGCTGTTGGTACCAGCTCGCACCAAACCTACCGAGGTTGTTTGTCCTTCCAGAGCTGGAGATGGTGACTCTCTGGCCCAGGGACCCCGACACTGAGGCCGGCTGAGTCAGCACAGATTGGGCCCAGGACGCTGCAAGGGGGAGAGACAGAGAGGGTGATGCTCTTTTCTGTAGAAAAGGGGAAAAATCAGAGCCCATGTGCCCTCCCAGGATCCCTTCCCCTTTCCCCATATCCAGTCACCTGTGCAGTGAGTGAGGAGGGTGAGGAGGAGAGGGTACCAGGCCATGTCAGAGGACATCACTAATTGATCCTGCCTTCTGGGGACCCACAGCTGAGCAGACCTCCTCTAATCTCTCCCTTGTCCTATTCATCCTGAGAGAGGGAGGGGCCTTCCATGCAAATAAGACACTAGCCCCTCTGTCTGAAGATCCTAAGGTGGTAGGGCTGGGAGGGGCTGCATGGGACAGGGTTGCAGAGGTCCCAGCTAAGAGCCCTGACACAGGCAGTAGCGAGTAGCAAGTTTTCTGCTCTGATCAACTATCCCTCAAAACATGTGAAGGGTGCTCCCTGGGTCCAGGCCTAGGAACAGTATTGTACGACATGGTGACACAAGTACATTAGAGAGAACTCCTGCCTCCTCACTACACTGTCCACTGTCATCTTCCTTAGGGCCAGGGCTGGTGTCCTCTTATGTGGCCTCCCATCCCTACAGGACTCATTTTTACTCTATTCATGCTCTACATACTGAGTCTGTCCACAGATCCCTGGGCTGTTCATGGGACAGGACTGAAGTGATGTCTCTTGTAGAACCACATAGATGAGGATCACGTCCAGAGCAGTGATGAGTCCACATTGACACCTGGCCAGTTCTGTGCAGGAGGCTGATTTCTTTCCTCTTACCTGGTTCCTCTCTGTTTGGAGAGTCCTCTTCTCCCAGAAGTTCCCTCAGCACTGAGGACCAGGGAGCATTCTTTCCAGGCTGTGGGTAGAAGCTGTCGTGTGCATTGTAGAGGATTATACACTGGACATCCCTCAGAAATCTCTGCCAGGCCTGAGTCCCCAGCAGGGAGCACAGGGCCCAGCCCCTAGGTCCAGGCTCCTTAGTGTCAATGGTCCTCAGTAAGCAGTGGAGTAGGGACCACAGGGCAGTCCCACCGCGCCCCCTGCTGGTTGCAGAGCACACACTCACCCTGGCCCAAAGACCTGAGTCCAGCTGATTTCTGCAACTTGCCAGGTCCCTGTCTATTCTCACGTTTCTGAACTGATTTCTAGATACGGCAATTCCAGTATATTGTACCTGATTCTTTTGTATCTCACTCTCGAGAGGTGTTCCAATCTCAGGAGGTTCAGGAATGTACATCAACGGCAACTATTTTCACCCTAGAGAAGACTCTACACACTTTCAACCACTTCATTGGTCTGTGATTTTGGTTAAACGTTCATTGTTAGTTTTCCATCAGTTTTGCTTCCAGATAGGAGTTTTTACCTACTGTGCCATAAATTGCGTTGCGTTGCACTACTTCGTGTTGTCATAAGAGAAAGATTACCTGGGATGCCTCAGCAGTTGAGTGTCTGTCTTTGGCTCAGGGGGTGATCCTGGGGTCTTGGGATCGAGTCCAACATGGGCCTCCTCACAGGGAGCCTGCTTCTCTCTCTCCCTATGTCTCTGTCTCTCTCACTGTGTCTCTCATGAATAAATAAATAAAATCTTAAGGAAAGACTGATCTAATAGCTACCATGACAGAAGCATGATGTATGTCATTTTGCAGATTCTACGTCTACAGCATTCCACACTGTCAAAAAATAGAGAGAAGTAGAGGAATCAATTCTCAGACATTTATATCTGGGCCTCTATCTTTGCCTCCCCCATGTGAAGAAACTTCTTTTTGTGAACACTGAACTCCTGCACCAACATTATTCGATAGAATTGCCACCATGGGGGCTTGCCAAGGAATTTTGGATGAGGAGGTAAATATTACAATTTCTTGATCCTATGGTGTGTTTTTACCAAGTCCATGCTTATGTAGGCAAACGACAATTTTCCTGGTACTTGGTTTGGTGAACTGTTAGCAGATGGTCATACACCTGACCTGTGTGTTGTAGTTCATTTGCCCAAGGATATGTCTTCTGTGCTCAGAATATGCTCTATGATCCAGCTGCTCCCTCTGGTTTCTTCAACCAGTAACTGGAGGCTAATCATGTCCTTTCTTCTTCCCTGCAGGAACCCACTGAATCCAGTCCATGGGACTATCACCTTCACCAAGAATGAAGTCTGTGTTTTTCTCTTGTTCTGTCCTAATATCAAGTGCTTAGTTCCCAACTCCTCTTTGATCAATTCAGCCCTCCAAATATGAAATGTTCCACAAGCAGACGTCACTGTCTTTGCCTTAGATCTATTCCTCTTTTTTTAAAATTGAAGTTCGATTTGCCAACATATAGTATAACACCCAGTGCTCATCCCATCAAGTGATCTATTCCTCTTCATGGGAATCCTATTCCAATGAATTCCCACATTCATTCAAGAAACTGGTGTTGAATTCGTCCTTGGTGTCAGGCTAGGTTTTGAGCTTTGTGGATACCATAATAACACATATACACAGAAGGAAAAAATTCAAATGTGGGACACACAGCAAAGACAGTCACAGAGAAACATCTCCACGTGGTTGGTATTACCCGACCAGTGATCATCCTGGGTATCTGGAGCCCACTGACTGCTTAGAACCCCTCACCTCCTACAGAACATCAACAATGACCTCCTCCATGCTCTCTCTGCAGCTTGCCCTCGGCCTTCACATGTTCCTGCTCCATTCCAGGTGCCTGAGTACAGGTGTCCAGCCCTGCTCACCTGGTGTGTGTTTCCAATGCTCTAGCTTCCCAGGTATGAGCAGAAATGGGCTCCTGTCCTCACAGGGAACAGAGACAGGAGAATGAAAAAGGCTACTCCAGGTCAGCGGATGACTAATAAGCAAAGGAGGACTGCATACAAGGCTTGTGTTGGTCAGCAGCAAGACAAATAGATCCTCACACACATCCACCAAGTCTTATGTTTATGAAGATGCCTTTACTATGTTGAGGCCTGTGTACACCACATCAACACCACATCACTATGTCAAGGATACATTCTTGGAGTGAACTCTGGGAGCAGCTAAGTTAGGCAGAACCCACCATTCTCAGACAAGGAAAGAGTTGAATAGCCTCAGAGTGCCTGAGTCCAGCTTCTGGATCAGTCTGTGATTACAAATTTTTACAATATTCCCCAGCAACTGGCAATGCAGAGTTCGTCCTGTGTCCTGTCTACAAACTTCTCATTTTATTTATTTTTAATTTCTTTATTAAAGATGTTATTTATTTATTCATGAGACACACACACACACACACACACACACAGAGGCAGACACACAGGCAGAGGGAGAAGCAGGCTCCATGCAGGGAGCCTGATGCAGGACTTGATCCCAGGACTCCAGGATCTCTCCCTTGGCCGAAGGCAGGCGCTAAACTGCTGAGCCACCCAGAGATCCCCAATTTACTCATTTTTAATCTGTACTTAGGAATTTATAATTAGGGGGTTCCTGGGTGGCTCAGTTGGTTAATTATCTTTCAGCTCAAGTTATGATCCTGATGTACTGGGATGGAGTCCTGTGTTTGGCTCCCCACTGAGCAAGGATTCTGCTATGCAGCCTCCCTTCTCTTCATCTCTCTCACAAATAAATAAACAATATCTTAAAAGGAAATAATTTCTTATTAGGGTTCCAGTTAAGAGGCAGGTGATAAACCGCTAGAAGGGATGGTACAGGGGTAAGGCCTGGAAGATGCTGGTTCTTGGGAGACAGTTACCACTCTCCTCACTTGACCTGTGACTACATGAGAAGGGAGACAGGATCCAGTCCATGGTGGAGACACCAGCTCTTGGTCCTTCAGGCCCCACCCAAGCCTTGGACCCCAGGTCTTATACCTCAGCACAGTGTTGAGATGGGCTGACACCTTCATACCCATCTGCTTCCTCCAAGGTTGGTATTTAACAAGAGTGGAGGTGCAGACTGAGAACTCAGTTCTCTCAGATTCGCAGCCTGTGCTTCTCCCTCATGGCTGCACACGGACTTTATCTCTCACACGCAGACATGGCCTCCCCAGGTGCCTGCACCAAAGCCTGTTTATGGAGCTCACCTGCAAGTGCTTGAAAGTCCTCAGGTCCCACTTCTGATTTCTCAGGTGTCCCCCCAGGACTCCTGCCCCTCTGTGTCCCACCACGGAATGAAGCCCCTGAATCCACTATCCTGGAGTCTGCCCAACGCCCTGTCCCAGATCTCATCTTCCATGGAAGAGTCCTTCAGCTCAGACTCAACAGACACTTACGATGTGCCTCCCTTGGTCCAGTCCCCATCCTTGGCTCTGGGGTGAGAAGGGAAACAGAAGACCCAGTTCTGCCCCATGAAGGCTCAGTTCTTCCATGGACTAACTCCATACAACTAGCTCTTCATGTGGAGAGTTGCTCTCCTCAAGGAGAGGAGACATTTCTGGTCACAGAGGAGACCCCCTTCTCTGTGTCTCTCCAGACAGGCCCTGATGTAGAACCCCAGAGGTGGCAAGTGTGACTGTGGACACTCTACAGGCAGAGTGGTTCTTTCTCACTGTCCCTGTGCTCCAGCTAGGGCAGCAGATATAACTGATCACAGATGTCATCAGATCACACACCTGACAGATCTGAGCAGGATCCTGACCCTCACAGGCCTGTGGGGACATTGCCAGCATCCCTCAGGATCTTGAACCTCCCAAACCCATACTGCCCCCTGATGGCAGGAAATGTGTCCACTCGACCTGGAAGGGCTCCTGCCTTGAAGCCAGAGCCCAGGGCTGCTTTCTGCAGACATTCCTGCCCTCTTCAGAGCTGCTAGTCTCGGTTTCCAATGCAGGGAGTCCCGTGGATTTGGTTTGGAAACATGCCAGGCAGGAAAGGCAGCTGTGGTAGGTGAGGGGATGTTGTGAACAGGCCCGGGACTCAGAGGGAAGGGAAAACATATGAATTCCACTAAAATATCATTGTCACTGTGGGTGACACCATTCTTACTAAAGAAGACTCGCTGTCCGGGCTTATGCTTGAAAATTTAAAAATCGCAGAAGGACAAATGTAGTGGTCTGACGGGCCTGCCATAAGAAGATGACTGTCCACACGTTCAACCCCTTTTCCTCCGTAGACCCCAGGGATGGCAGTTGTCTGCCTTCTCTTGGAAGATTTGCCTCTTCTAAAATGTGATTAAACTGTGATCCTACAATGAACATATCATGTTTTTTTTTTTTTTTTTTTTTTTTTTTTTTTTTTTTTTTTGCACATAAAGGGTTTATTTTAAATGTTTTAAGGATAGGATAGAGTTACATCATAATTATAAAAATTACTTACAGAATTAACAGATTTATATTGTTTATACTTCTAAATGCAGAGAACAGGGAACTGTCTACACATCGTATAAAATAAAATTAAAATTAAAAATGAATTCAAGCCTGAAAATGAGGTCATTTACCTAATTGCAAGATGCGAACACGACGACCCCTGAACTATACACATCCGCTCACACCGCACTAATGGTGGAAATACAAAAAGCGCAGCATTTCCAAGGAACCACAGACATTTCGACCATAATTATTTTGTTATAATAATTGTTCCTGTTTTGTCTTTGGAGAACTTTCTTTTTTTTTTTCTTTTTTTTTTTTTTTAAGACAATCAGCTTAAGAATGTTTTCAGGCACTACAATTTGTGACAATCAGAACAGTCCTCTAATGGGTCCACAGCGTTCAGAGATTCAAGCCCAATGCACTTCGGGGTTTGGCACGTAAAACAAGGACAGGAATGAACTCTGGCTTAGAAGTAACTGTGAGGCTTCGAGAATGCACAGTCCCTTCAAATGCTGCACGACAGAGCTGGGAAGTCACCTGCTGCTGGCACTGCATGGCTTCGCCAGTGCACTTTCATCCTACGACCACTAAAACGGCACAGGAAGCAAATATACAGAAAACTGAAAACAAATAAAAACAAAGATAGAAAACAAAAAACCTAAATATCTTTCACATGCAAGTTCAGTTAGTTACATTGAACATCCTACTTAGAATAGAGCATGCAAAAAAGGATGGTCTGCGTCTAAGGTTCTCCTCGGAAGCTTCACGTGGCAGCCGGACGTCACACGCACACGACACGAGAACACTAGAGCAGGTCAGTGAGGAAGGCCGGGACATTTTATACAGGTTCAGGTCTTGTGTGGTCACAAGTCCCACGATAATTTTGGAAACTCATGTTGGCCTCCTAGAACAAGGAACCAACATTCTGATAGCAGGAAAAGGCAAGCAATGCATGCAGATCTGAAACGTGAGCCTAGAACGAAGCCTGAAATACCGGGCGAGGGAGTGCAGTCAGTCACCGCGCAAGTGTGGGCTGAGCCACCAAAAGTAAAAAGAATGGGGGGAATAAAGAACACAACAAAAAAACCCCTTCCCCTTCCTTCCACCCTAAAGGCAACACATGGAACACTGATTAACATAACGGTGATCGTCACGCGTCACGTTCGTCTGGGGAGTGGCAGACCACGTAGTACTGAAGCTGCTACAGGTACTTGCAGGAAAACCCCAATGCAAGTCACCAAGTGACCCAACCCTCAGGACACTTCCCAAGAACACTGGTTTTCAGCCTGAAGCCACCTCGTCACGTCTGGGTGCACACGCTGGGCACACCCACTCTCTGGGCACACGGGTCCACATGCGCTTGGGAGCTGGGCCCAGCCTGGAGATTCGCATGCAGGGACTGTGACGAGAGCCTCCAGGGAAGGAGGTGACAGGTGTGCAGCATGACCCCTGTTCAAGCAGGAGGAGCGTCTGAGACCAGGTGCTCACCGCAGGGAGACAACCTACACAGGCCGGGCGCTGCCCTGCTAGAGCGCGCGAGGTCACCACCCCACAGCACCACAGCACACAGCCTCGCCATGCAGACATGCATTCCGAGGCCACAGCTACAGAGTCTCTGAGGCCTCACGATCTGGGAGCTGACTCCCAGAACTCAGGCAAGTTTTCCAATCTCCACAAGAGACTGGTCTGACGTCCTGCCTCTCTCCTGGCTTTCGTACGGTCAGGGCTCATCCAAAACAAAGGGACAGATGGCCGTGTCGCTGGCACACTAACTACCTCTGCGGGTCTATTCCGGTGAAGCCCACCTTGTGGGAATCAGCCACGAGAGTGTCGTGCAGCCATGGGCTGCTTCCAGGCACACCCGGGGGCTAGCGCAGTGACCGGCCCTGACGTGGCAGGGCCCCTGGATGGGGAGAGCCCACATCAACAGCACTCGAGGAGCAAGACCGTGCAGCACCACAGAAGGCGGCCGGGGACCTGGCTGTTGTGCATCTAGATCCTCTTGTGGGGAAAAGCCTTCTGACCACAACCATGTACCAGTAAGAACAGTAATAAAAATAAGTGTTCCAGAGAACCTGCTGGCAGGCGGCAACACCATTCTGAAACTTGTATTTCTAATATAAAAGCACTAGGTTCTGCCAGGAACTTACCACACACACACAAACCACTGATGCACTGCTGCCTCTCAGATCCACGTACTAGAATCCAGACTGATTTGTACATATGAACGGACCGCTTGGGCCACCCAAAACACACCTGCACCACTGTGTGTGCACAAGTACCTGGGCTTTGCTTTAAAACAGAAAGAGGATTTATGATTAAAAAATATGTAAACAAAAATTTACAAAGCTTAGAATTAAAGGCAGCTTTTGACCCAGATTTCTAATGTTTTGTTGAATTCTAATGTGGGTCCAGCAACTGTTCTCAAGGGATTTATATTTGGACTCATGATTTAAAGCCTCCAGACTGAAACAGTGTCTGAACTTCCGACTTCCAGAACATGCTGAACATCCTGATGTTGTCTCCTGTGCCCACATTTAATTTTAAATAGACAGCAGTAATATACAAAATAGGACTGACTTAGGACAAGCACTCCTGTTAAACTGGAGAATATTATTGAACCCCCACCCCAATCCACAAAGAAAGGACTGCCAAGGAAGAGTGTGTGTTTGTGTGCGTGCGCGCGTAGTGCATATGGACACACACAGAGCTGGACAGGTAGATAGAGATACATACACGTCTCAAAAAAGAAGGCAGTACCGACAGTACCAAACTACGCTTGCAGTGTGGCAGCAGAGAAGGAGAGCTATGGTGACGGGGAGCTGGGGACGATCCAGTACAGTTCTATACGACCGCAATGCTAGCTTAACTTGCACCAAATTTGCCTTAACTCCCCTCCAGACACACAGACTTCTTTTAAGAGGAAGGAGTTCCTTACACAAAATGCTTTGTGTTCACATAAATCTGTACTATTCAGAACAAAACCAGTTCTGCTGGCAGAGATTGTGGGTTCGCAGGGACATTTAAGCTTTCATTAAACTGGAAAGCAATCAAGTCTTTATGTCTACAAATTATACATTTAATAGTTCCACAAATTTGGCAAAGTTCATGATGACATCTAGGATGTTTTCACCAAATCGTAGACATAAATATGGAAATCGTCATCAAACTTGATGAAATAGACAGACGGTTTGGCCTCCACTTGATGAATGACCATGCCAGTCCTTTTAGAGCCGTCCTCTTTGGCATATTCCACTTGTTTGCCTACCAGGCTGTCCACAACTTCTCCTGGTTCCCTTTCTGCTGGAGGAGAATCATTAGAATCGGGCATAATGCGAAGGTCGCCTTCTTTATAATCATCTAGGAGCTGGTACATGTACAAGACGGGATCCTTCTCGTAGGTGATGTAGAACCACGTGTTCATGATAGGGGCACGCGCTAGGACCATCCCCCTCCACTCGTCCTTGGAGCCATCCTCCGTCTCAAACATGTGCTCTACTGCCTTGCCGATCATCGTGTCGGCCAGGTGTGCATCACTGATTCGAGAAGTCGCAACTCTATCAGGGAGGACTTCGAGCGCAGAAACTCTTTCATCTTTATTAAGTTCTAGTCCATAAACACAGTCAAATCCATCGTATTTTATAAGATACAAAGAAGGATTTACAGGCACCTGGTCCAGAACGGTTCCTTTCCACTGGGTGACAGGGCCATTCCCCTCCTTCCACCCATGCTGAATCCTGCAGCCTACGATGTTCCGCCGGGGCTGGGAAACAGGTTTGCTCGGCCCCACACTGCTCCGATGTTTTTTGTGGGATGTCCTTTTCTTCATCATGCTTGCAGACACACCAGCATGGCCTGCATCCGCTCTGGACCGCTGGCCAGGTGTCTTCCCGAATGGGGTCTTCATTCATCTGTATTTAAGTGAGCAGCACAGCTGCTGGACTAGGGTGAAAATTGAATACTCTCCGATTTGAAACTTTTCACAGAATCTCAATGTTCCTGTTAATCCATCATCCAAGTGCCTTTTTTTACAAGTTCAGCAAAAACATGTGAAATCATAAGGACTCTGCCGGCCGCCTAGGCCGCAGTCCTCAGCCCGCGGGCCCCGCCGTCCCGCGCCGCACTCCCGCCCCGGCCCGACCGAGCCAGACGGCGCCGCCCCGCCCCCGCTCCGCTCCGCGGCCGCCGCCGCCCGCCCCCGGCCGCACGGCGCACGCGCACTGCGCCCGCCGACTGCGCCGGCCGCGCCGCCCGGCCCCGGCCCGACCAACATATCATGTTTTATACGTGGGCCTCTTCCTGGGTAACATCTTAGTCGGTCCCAGCTTTGGGTGATAAGATACAAACTTGGAATTAATATCCACATGTGGATTTCTAGGCACTTGCAGTTTTTAGTGATTGTGAATGAATCTGCTGTAATTATTCACATGGAGGTTTCCCTATGGCAAATGTTTTGGATGTATTTATTTAATTTTACACTGACATCTATTTAGAAAACACCCCTAGATTAGAAACTGGTCAATGCCAGTTATACTCATGTAGATAATAATATCAGATAAAATAAGGGCTGACTTAGTCTTCAAGCACTTCATGGGTACCACTGAGGTCCCATGATATTTTCAAGTGCAAAATAATTTCTTTCATTTAATTCAAATCAAAAAGAAAAAATGAATATAAATCAGCATAGAAGTAAGTATTCCCCAGCTGATAAAGACAAGAAATTTTTGTTTTCATGAAGCCTCTTTGTCTACAAATGGGCTGCTATGAGTAGCTTTGAGGACAGAAGGGACAGGAGGAGCCTCTTTTGCATGTGGTTCCCCTGGATGGACGTTGGTACATGGCATCAGTAGCAGGAGCATAAGAAGCAGAAATACAAAAAATAGGCATTCCCCTGAAGACTAATGGGAGGATAGCATAGCATTGAAACTTGAATAAATAGGTAAATGACCAAGCATAGGAACCCCAGATTCCTCAGATGTCAGGTGAGAGATGAACACAGTGGGCTTACCACTCCCTTGTCTCTGAATTGAAGTCAAAGAGATTCTATGTCCCAACCAGATGGGAGACATAGCCCTTCTGTGTCTTCTGAGACCCCTTGTCTAGGTAGGGGCTGCTATGAGTTCTGGGGGAAGTGAGGGAAGGAGGAGCCCTCATTCCCACATGGTGTCCTTAGAAAGATGTGATGGCGGCAGTAACAAGAGCATCAGAAGCAGAAGACAGAGGATGAGTCTCACCAACACCTGGAGACCCATTCTGGCAGATGAAAAAAGGGTTCTGATCTCAGTTATGACAAGCCAGGGGATCTTCATGAGCCCTGAGATGCTGGCACAGGAGCTATAGTGGGGGGCCCTTCATCCTCTGTTCTCAGCCCACAGATGGCCAGAGAGCCAGAGTTGCTGTTGACCAGGTGCTCCAAGGGTCTAACCACCATAGTAGATGAGAATTTGGGGGCCTATTCATGGGAGCTTTCGGTCTCAGGATGTCTAACATATTAGACATTCCTGATGTTCTTGACTCAGATGCAGTTGAATTCTGTGCCCCTGGTTCTTCCTTTACATCCTGGACTTTGTCCACTGTCTAGATAGTCCCTGGCACCAGGAATGTCAATTCATTTTGATAAAATTCCCTGTATGTTGGTGCCAAGGACAGGGTTGGTAGATAGATTTTAAGCCAATGGGGACATAACTGTATGCAAAATTCTCTGCGGTGAGCCTCAGATCTGGATTTCAGCCAAAGAGAAAGGAAACAGCTGACTTGGCCAGGAAGTCTGGGCAGCATAGGGAGCCCCACTGCTGTGGGAATAGCAGGTTTTTCTCTAACAGCCCCACAGGGCTGGATCACTGGAGAAGCACTAGTAATCAGCCCATTTTTCAGTCTGGAGCCCGTAGGTGGTCAAGGAGCCAGTGATGCCAAAACCAGAGCCAGAAAATTGATTGGGGATCCGAGGATCAATTGCTATTGCCATAGATGAGGAGTCTGGGGTCTGTCCTTGCAAGCTGCTTGTACCATTTCACACCATAATCACCAATACTGGGACTCTGCCAGGGCAGGAGAGGGTGACCCTCTGGCCAGGGCCCCAGGCCCTAACAGTGGCTGAGTCAGCACAGACTGGGCCCACGACCCTGCAAGGAGGAGGGACATAGACAGGGTGTGCGGGCATGGTGAGCAGACCTCGGGGTGGGTGTGGTCGTGTAGGGGGGCAGGAACCTGAGTTGGGACCCTGGATCCCCTCCCCTAGTGCAAGATGGGGGACAGGAGTCCTGCAGGCCTGATCCCTCAAACCAGGCTGGCTCCAGGGGCTTTCCCTGCAGCGTCCCTGGAGCATGTGGGGTAGTGAGTCCTCCCATCTGCTGCGAGTCCCCAGGGGTGAGCCGTGTGTCCAATGAGTTGAGACCTGCCCCTCTTCATGTCCCGCAAGGGAATTTTCTTTTTTTTTTTTAATTTTTATTTATTTATGATAGTCACAGAGAGAGAGAGAGAGGCAGAGACACAGGCAGAGGGAGAAGCAGGCTCCATGCACCGGGAGCCCGATGTAGGATTCGATCCCGGGTCTCCAGGATCGCGCCCTGGGCCAAAGGCAGGCGCCAAACCGCTGCACCACCCAGGGATCCCCCGCAAGGGAATTTTCATGGAGGATTGAGGACAGTGAGTGTGTGTTGGGAGGGATGTTTGCAGACCTTCAAACCCCAGGGGGAGGAGGAGTCACGGAGGAGAACAAGCTGAATGTCCAAGGTCAGGCTGTAGTGCCTGGACATCAGGTGTCATGAAGAAGTGGGGATGGAGATGAACCCCAACTTTCGCACACACCTGCACACCCCCAGGTCCCCAGCCACAGGGAGGCAGAGCTGGGGGTCTCGCTCATCCCTTCATCCCCCTGGGGAGGAGCACTGCATTCTGGTCACAGCTCCCCACTCTCACACAGTGTCACACCTCCTTGGATCAGTGGATGGGATGATGTCACCCTGTGCCCCATCACAGCCCCCAGAAACCTAGATAACATTATCTGCCTGAACAAAGGTGCTGTTGCTCTGGGGTACAGTTCACTGAGCTGTGACAGCACAGCAGTGTGGTATGGCCGTGGTCACAGTGCCGTGGAGGAGAGTGACATCACCATAAAAATAGTCACTCACACACTCACCCTCCTCCTTCCTCCACCTGCTGTCAATCCCTGGCCTCCTTACCACCTCTAGATTCTTGTCTCTTCCAAAACACAATGAATTCCAGTGATGTGGAATGTAGCCTGTGGTATGTTCTTCTACCCTATGAAATGTTCCTTTAGAGGATCCCCAGGTGGCTCAGCAGTTTAGCACCTGCCTTCGGCCCAAGGCATGATCCTGGAGTCCCGGGATTGAGTCCCATGCTGACCTCCCTGCACAGAGCCTGCTTCTCCCTCTGCCTGTGTCTCTGCGTCTCTCTCTCTCTCATGAATAAAAAATAAAAAAATAAAAAAATGTGCAGTTAATACTCATGCATATTTTTGAACTTCAAAACTTATTTCCTTTAAATGCTGATTAATATCACCCTTTATAAATATTCATAATGATGGAGGATGGTTTTCTTACCTCAAGTCTGATCATTTAATAAAAAGCTGGTCTAAGAATTAGTGTGCAGATATTTATTGCTTTCACCTGAGGTGAATATGAAAAAAATTTCCATAAAGAAGAACATCAGGATTTTTCTCTAGAAAGATTTTTTTTACTTTATATAATTTTCAGTATGGCATTGATTTATGTGTTCAATACAACATCAAATAATGAGAACTAGTCATCTGGTTGAAGCTAAGGGAATAATGGTCCCAGCTGCACAGAGCGCTTACATGTGCATCTGCAGAGCAGGAAAGGGGCTGAAGGACCATGATAGCTTCGTGACTTATGAGTGTTTCATTTACTGAAACATCAGTAGATGATAGGTGAATGTTCACTAGTCTAGAAGAAACTGTCCCAGCTCATGAGGAAAAAATTTTCAGTATTGTTTAAGACTCGTTGTGTACAAATGGGGCTAATCTGAGTGACTCTGAAGTCAGAGACGATGAAGGAGACTCCATTCCCAGGAGGCACCCCAAGATGCACCTGGACCCGAGCATTAACTGAAGAATAAGCAGAAACCCAGGGGGAGCCTAAGCAGGCAGCTGCTGGGGTGCTCACACACTTTGCCTATGGGTAAGTAGGTTTTTGTCTCACTTCTCCACAGGCCTGGAGCACCGTGTGAGCATTGAGACTGCTGTCATAGGAAGAGCAGTAATAATCAGCCTCGTCCTCAGCCTGGAGTCCAGAGATGGTCAGGGTGGCTGTGCTGCCTGATTTGGAGCCAGAGAATCGATCAGGAACCCCAGAGGATCGAGTATTGGTATTATAGATGATGGTTCTGGGGCCTGTTCCTGGGAGCTGCTTCTACCAGCCCACATAACTGCTATAACCAACGTTGGAGCTGCTTCCAGTGCAAGAGATGGTGACTCTCTGGCCCAGGGACCCAGACACAGAGGCCGGTTGAGTCAGCACAGACTGGGCCCAGGACGCTGCAAGGGGGAGAGACACAGAGAGGGTGATGCTGGGTCCTGGAGACAAGAGAAGGATGCAGGACGGCACACATCCTCCCAGGCCCCCTTCACGGTCTCCACATCCATTCACCTGTGAAGTGAGCAAGGAGGGTGAGGAGCAGAGGGGACCAGGCCATGGTGGAGGTCTTCACTGATCCTGCCTTCTGTGGTCCCACAGCTGAGCAGAGCCTCCCCTCATCTCTCCCTTCCCCTCTTCATCCTCCGGGAGAGGGAGGGGCCCTTCCATGCAAATGAGACCCCAGTTGTCTGGTCGGTCCCTCAGTGGCCCTGGGTCAAGTCCCTCTGCCTGGGGATGTGAAGGGTGTGGGCAGGGGAGGGGAGGGGCTGTGTAGAAACCTGAGGTAGGGAGGTCCCAGGTGTGAGCCCTCAGCAGAGGGCACAGGCAGTGCCTGGTGGCAGGTCCAAGTTATAATCACCCTGAGTCTTCATAAACGGACCCCATCACCCCCTGGTGTCCAATCCCAGATACACTATTGTGTGACTGGATGATCAGAGCCCATCTAAAACAATGGGTGCCTCCCCACTGCTCTGTCCACTGCTTTAGGGCCAGGACAGGAGTCCCCTTATGTAACCTCCCATTTCCAGAGGAAAAACTTTCTGCTTCACTTAGATTTCTCATGGATATGTGTCCATAGCTTCTTGGGTGTTTTTCCCTCAGAACTGAGGTGGTATCTCTATACAAACTCTTCTTGATCAGGATCAAGTCCAGAGCATTGACGGGTCCCTATGCACATTTGGAATCTTCTGTGCAAGATGTTGTGTTCTCTCCTGTTATGTGACTCCTCCCTGAGTTCTAGAGGATTCCTTCCTCGGAGGTTTGTACATCAATGAAGAGACAGGGAGAAATCTGGCCACGTTTTGGGTAGAAGCTCTTGAATTCATTCCTAGTAGATAATATACTGAGAATCTTCGTCACCTGTCCCTACTTACACTTGGTTGTCACAATAGTTTCCCACACACTGTTGGCAGGGATTCCCTCCTAGGGACTCTCTTCCCAGCACATGGTCACAAGACTGCAGGAGCCCAGCCTCATGAGGTTGCCAGTGTTGCTGACATCAGAGCAGAGGGATAAAGATGCTGGAAGTTCTTGTAAGACAGGAGTGACTGCTGAAGTTGCTCTGACAGAGACCAAGGGACAGAGTGATGTGTGAGTCACCAGTTAGTCAACTGTGTATTTAAAATGGATGTGGCCTTTTTACACAATGTTCCTCACAGTAAGATTTATTTAAACTCAGTGACAAAGTCATTGTGAGGCTGCAGGTGGAAACACTATACACCTGTCCCAGATCTGTGCTTAGTGAGAAGGAATATGGATAGAAACTCTGGCCAAGAAATTGGATGCAAAAACAACTGTAAAAGACAGCCTTCTGTTCTTGGTTGAAAGGGAGTCAACAGACTTTTTATGAAATCGACTTTCTATTTTTGGTCGTAGGTTTAGTATTATGAGTTTTATTCTATAATCAGGAAAGTCCAAAGTGATGGCTAAGGAAGCTCAAGGAGAGCCTATGCCTACAAAGTTCAGAGCCATGTCAGCCACCGAATCACCAAAGACATACAGAGCTTCCAGGGCAGAGCAATCTGAGGTCAGACTTGACTCTGGGGTGGACACAGCTGTAGTCCCTCTGCCTGGTACCCAGCATGTTCAGGACAGATTTCTTGGTCATTCAGCCACCCGTGACTACAAGAAGGGATTTCTAATACCCAAGGGCAGCTGCACCCAAAGTTTCTGTCAAAGGTCCCACATGTGAGTGGTGGACACATGGAGATGAGACCATGTGGTCCAAAGCTGGGAAAGAAGTTTTCTACGTAGAAGTCCAGCCTCTTTGGAGGTGTCAGGGGAGTGACTCAGTGTGTGAAAGTCCAGTCCTGTGAGTACTGGGAGTGTGTGTTCCACGTCACCATGGACTCTGAGAACCGTGGGAATAGTACTGATGCTGGGCTCCCAGAATCAATGTATTGATTGCCTCAGGTGCTGACTGGAGCCCAGGGATGGTCAGGGGATGATCTGCCCATAGGGACAGAGATGCCTTTGGGATTCCTGAGAATCAGCCTTGTCCCAGGAGATCAGGTGTTCAGGGCATGTCCTGGCTGCCCTGCTGACAGGAACCCAGTTATACAGGATGTTGCTGGTGTTTCCTGGTGACTGGGGATCTGCATTCCAGAGATTGTGACCTTGAGGATGGTGGGTGAGCACAGGGTTACTCTGAACTCTGGAAGCACAGAGAAATTGAGAAACTGCAGAGCCAAGGATATTGTACAGAGAAGAGAGAGAGGAGGACACTTTGCCCCCTTTTCTACTTGTGACTTCTGATGGATGGTTCTCCCTGGAGCTGACCCTAGAAATAAAAGGCATGTGTCTGAAAGATCATTTCCTGGAGGGGAATTTGTTTCTGGTGGTGACGAATCATTTGAGAGGAGACCTTGCAACAATCCGAAGTACAGGTTTTGTTGGGTGACATAAATCTGTCCATTTATCTCATCTGTCTCGATCCACTGTATCCCATAAGAAGGACATAGAGCAAAATCCTAGAAATGGAGACTTTGTTATTTGACCCAGTGGATCTCCAGATGGTTTTATGTTGTCGCCCAAGGTATCTGGAAATTACCTATGCAGTGAGGGAGGGATGTGAGGAACAGGGCAGAGACACACAGACCTGGATCCTGAGCCTCACGTCCAAGCCTGGGCCTAACAACCCATTCTCTGTGCTCTCCTGATACTCACATTTTGGGGGAGGTTTCTCATGCAAACTTTCCTCTTTCCTAAGGTTATACAAGCTCCTCCTTTGACTTTAGTTAGGGCTCCAGCTTAGCATAAGAGAATATAGGAGTCGGGGGTAGGGCTTCACCCAGAAGTGACACAGGAGCACCTGCAAAATGCCCAGAGACAGACACTCCCAGGGGATGTACAAGGGAGCACCACTGCTCTCTGGTGGTTGCAAGAGACATGTGGACCTTGGGCTGATCTGGTGTCCAGGGGTCCTTTCCCCCATTCCTCCATGCTCACTGATCTATTCTCTTCAGATTGGCTTCTTTTACTTAGAAATATACATGGAAATCTCCCCAATGTCTTCCTCTGCCCTGAAAATTTATGTCTTTGAATTGTTGAATCACATTCCATGTATGGACATACTAGAATATCTTTACCCATTCACCATTTGCAGGACATATTTGTTGGCTTGGCAATCATCAATAAAATAGGAATAAATATTTAGGGACATATTTTGGGTGAACACAAGTAATTCATTTATAGAATTACCTAAGAGCATGGATTTTGTATTATATCTCTAAGATTTTGTTTAGCTCTGCAAGAAACTGCCCAGGCATGTTCCAAAGTGGCTGGGGCATTTGGTATCCACCCCCAGCAGTGAAGGAGAGTTCCTGCTGCCCCACTTCCTGGGCACCATCTGATGTTGATGTTGTATTGAATTTTCGTCATGCTTATGGGAGTCTGGTGCTACCTCACTGCTTCAGTGTGTAATCCTCCAGTGAAACATCATGTGGGAAATCTTTACACATGTGCAGTAGTTCTCTGTGTACATTTTTTTTTCTGTGTACATTTTTGTAAGGGGTCTTTTCGCATCTGCTCACTGGGAAAACATGACCCAGCACCCATGAATTCTGGAGCTTGCAAAGCTCCAATATGAAAAGAAAGAGAGAAAATCAATATCACCAAGATTCCAGGACTCAGGGAATTCTACTAAATTCTTAGGAATGCACCAGGGGATAGGCAGGGCCTAGGCAGAGGCCACATGATTCTTCTGCGTCACACAACTGGCCTTCTTCTCATTGCAGCCCAGCAACAGTGGGGTCATATCGGTTCTGAAATCCACATAACTATTTTTTCATTGGGAGATGAATATGTTCAAAAGGAGGTATTTTCATTAACATTTTACACTTAAAAAAGTCTGAACTATCAATCATTCTCTTTCTTGCAAGATACAAAGCATTTGTAGCCCGATTCTGAGCCTCTGTTGGTCACAGGCAGGGACAGGGGAGTGATGGAATAAGACGTGGAGGATAGACGTTAACACACGTCCCCAGGAAACAGAAGTTCTCTGTGTGATAATGGTAGTATGCTGCTCTACAGCAATGATGACCAATCTCTCCTCAGGCGGCAGCCCAAGGTGGTCGAAGGTGTTTTTGTCAACACACCCATACCTGGAAAATCAGACTTGCACCCCTGGCTGATCATTCAATGCTGTTCTGGGTCACAATGTAGGATCTCTGCCTGGGAGCTGTGGTACCAATGCCAGGGTAACCCCTGTGTTTCTACTGTTCTTGTGCAAGAGAAGGGGACCTTGGATATGGGCTCATCAAGAGGTTCCCTAGGGGAGGAACACATGTACACATGGGAGCGTTCTTACTCTTGACGTCCACAGCCCTCACATCCCTGGATTATGGAAAAGCTACAATGGGACTAAGGAAAGAGGGAGACAGAGTCAGTACTTTTGGGCTAAGGACACCCACACACAAGAGTCTCCATTAACCTGTTGGCAGCTATAGCAGATGCTCATTCACGCACCCACATCACCCAAATTCACTGATGCACGCTGAGCATTTTCCCAGTAATGGTGCAACATCCCCCAAATCTCATATTCCATAAAATGGTTCATGGTCCCAAATTCCCTCTTTGACTGAACCCTTCTCTTCAATTGCACAATGGAAGCCTCAGGTGCTGAGCAAATGATCCCATCCAGCTCTGAGAATGGAATTTCCCAGGGCCTGTGTCCTCACACAACATCCCAGATCCTAGTGCTCAGGCCTAAGACACAGTGAACCTTGACCACTTCTGAGCACTGGAGCCTGGGAGGGAAGGGAAGGCTCTTCTCTGAGCCCTGGAGGTGCTGAATCCATGCTGGGGAGGACGGCACCCTCTGCTTAGATAGTCTAAGACCTCTGAGGGGGATAAAGTCAAATAAAGGCTCTTTGTCCTCATTTCAGGAGAAAAACATTTACCAGCAGAGATTCCAGTTTTATGACATTTGGAAACCCAGGTAACATGAATGTTACAACATATAAGTGTTTTGTTTTATTTTTGTTTTATGTTTTTTTCTAAGGACATAGAGACACTGATGAGATAATTGAGAATAAACCCATTATGAACCAGGTGGCACTTGTAAGTACGCAATATATATATACAACTTATTTTACAAGTATAAATTTTCATGAAAGAAGAATCTGAAGAGATGAAGGATTTTGTCCCATGTCCTGATTTGCCACTGTCACTGTGAGAAGCATTATTGTTTCTGATTAGACAGTGAAGGTCAGTCTAGTCCTCAGGCTGTAGCCCAGAAATGAGGGAGCCTTGCCTTTCCTGAGGCATCCTTGGATCAGGGGAAGCGGCTGCGGTCCCCAGAGCCCTGGTGCTCATCTGAGTCTGAGAAGTAGTACAGGAGGTACTGGGGAGGGCTCTGTGGCTTCTGCTGGAACCAGTGTTTGTAGTAGCTGCCAACACTGGGGCCACTGCTCTGGGTGCAGATGAGTCTGTTGTTCCAGGAGATGCAGAGAGGGAGGGCGCTGGGTCCGCAAAGGTTGGGACAGGGACCTGCAAACACAGACACTGATGGGTAATGGAGCAAAGACCAGAGAAAACTTCCCAGTAGCTGAGCCAGAGGGGCTGATGGAGCCTAGGAACTGGGACCTGGTATGTGAGGCCTGTCTGTACCTGTGCACTGAGAGAAGTACATCAGGAGACAGGAGTCCAGGACATGGTGACGGTCCCCACACCAGGTGTGCTTCTGCTGATGCCTCCTTTTACCCCCATTATTTTCTACCAGAGGGTGTCCATGCAAATGAAGTCCATCTAGTGATTTCCCAGCCCCTCCCTGAGCCCTGGTGCTGGAGCTCAGCTCACACCCCATTGTGGAGGTTGGGAGTTAACTTCCCCCCTGGGGAGAGCCCTGGAGGAAGAACCTGCTGAGACCACACCCAGTCCCTGCTCAGGGGACTCTTCCAGGCCTGAGAGGACACAGCTGTTGAGTCCCCATCAGTGAGCAGAGGGCTCAGCACACAGACCCAGGCTTCCTTAAGTGAAGGTTCCTCCCTGAACAGTTATGTAGGGTCCACACCTACAGGTCCACAGCTTCCCCTATTGGTCACACACCCACCCCATCTGGGATCAAAGCCCTGGGAGCCCAGGGGCTTTCACCAGCTCACCAGGGCCGTGTCCACACCCCCATGTCTTATCTCTAGATACCATGATTTGTATACACAGCACACGATTACTCTGGTCTCATTCTGTGAAGTGATGCTTCCTTATCTAAAGAACAACCATGTGCACAAATAGCCAATTAATGTGTCACCAGAGAAGTTATCACAAAAGGTGAAAGTTAAGCGTGTATCATGTCAAGCATCACTGATCAGAGGACAGTGGAGCTGGTTTAAAGGGCTGGTAGGTGCAAAGGACACATTCATAGATCAATATTTAACAAGTATTCCGAGATATATTTATGGAAGTTAGTGTTCAAAAGCATCTATTACTATATTTTTGAAAATTTTTAAATTTTTAATTGGAGTTCAATTTGCCAACATATAGCATAACACCCAGTTCTCATCCCGCCAAATGCCCCCCTCAGTGCCCATCACCCATTCACCCCCACCCCCTGCCCACCTCCCTTCCACTACCTCTTCTTCATTTCCCAGAGTTAGGTGTCTCTCATGTCGTGTCACCCTCACTGATATTTTCACACATTTTCTCTCCTTTCCCTTTATTCCCTTTCACTATTATTTATATTCCCCAAATGAATGAGACCATTTAATGTTTGTCCTTCTCTGATTGACTTATTTCACTCAGCATAATACCTTCCAGTTCTATCCACGTTGAAGCAAATGGTCGGTATCTGTCGTTTCTAATGGCTGAGGAATATTCCATTGTATACATAGACCACATCTTCTTTATCCATTCATCTTTCGATGGACACCGAGGCTCCTTCCACAGTTTGGCTACTGTGGACATTGCTGCTAAAAACATCGGGGTGCAGTTGTCCCCGCGTTTCACTGCATCTGTATCTTTGGGGTAAATCCCCAGCAGTGCAATTGCTGGGTCTTAGGGCAGATATATTTTTAACTCTTTGAGGAATCTCCACACAGTTTTCCAGAGTGGCTGCACCAGTTCACATTCCCACCAACAGTGCAAGAGGGTTCCCATTTCTCCACATCCTCTCCAACATTTGTAGTTTCCTGTCTTGTTAATTTTCCCCATTCTCACTGGTGTGAGGTGGTATCTCATTGTGGTTTTTTTATAATAAATTTATTTTTTTATTGGTGTTCAATTTGCCAACATACAGAGTAACATCCAGTGCTCATCCCATCAAGTGTCCCCCTCAGGGCCCGTCACCCATTCACCCCCACCCCCCACCCTCCTCCCCTTCCACCACCCCTAGTTCGTATCCCAGAGTTAGGAGTCTTTATGTTCTGTCTCCCTTTCTGATATTTCCTACCCATTTCTTCTCCCTTCCCTTCTATTCCCTTTCACTATTATTTTTGATTTGCATTTCCCTGATGGCAAGTGATGCGGAGCATTTCCTCATGTGCTTGTTGGCCATATCTATGCATTTCTGCTGTTCATACACACCTCCCCCCTTTGTAGGGAGTGGCCATGATCTGTCTGAAACCTGCAGAGGAGTCCTTCTTGCCTCTCCATAACTGTAAGAAATTTGAGGACAAATTTTGGGGTTCCCTCTCTGCAGCTGCAGAACCACATTCTTTGTCTCCACCTTCCCACGGATCCCTGCTTGTCTCCATCTGACTGTCATGGTACAAGCACAGGAATCAATTGAATTAGGAGGCCACCCCACCCCCTTAATTACTGCATCTGTACTAATTACATCTGCAGTACCCGTTTTCCATATAATGTCACATTCGAAGTCCTGAGCTCTACAATTTCAACATATGTTCTTTGGTAAGATAGAATTTAAATGAAAATGTTAGGAAAGAAGAATCCTTTCCCAAAAGGTTTATAAGTATCACTATTTTATTTATTTATTTATTTATTTATTTATTTATTTATTTATTTATTTTAAAGTTTTTATTCATTCAAGAAAGACACACACACAGAGAGTCAGGGACACAGCAGAGGGAGAAACAGGCTCCATGCATGGAGCCCAAAATGGGACTCGAATCCAGTACTCCAGGATCAAGGCCAGGGCTGAAGGCAGGAGTTCAACCCCTGAACTAAGCAGGCCTCCCTTTAAAAAAATTGCTATTATTATTTTTAAGTATGCAACACAGTTTCATTGCACTGAAATGCAACCTGATAAAGTAAGCATCAAGAAAATACTAAATGAACACTTCTCGATTTTTCATTTTTTTCTGTAAAGGAAATGTATTTAGCCTCAATCTATAGTCCTGATCCAACAGACATTTTGTAATACAAAGTATCTGATTTTGGGTTTTTGTGAACTAATGCCTCCTGAGTCACTCATATACTTTTCAATGTTAGCATTCACCCAGGGATGGAAATCAGACCAGACCCTTCCCAATGCCCATCTCCCCATGACCAGTCTGCATTTATAGTGCTCTGGGCTCATGTATTTGGCCATGAGATGTCAGTAATCACATGATATTTGTATCCACACTTGATGAAACAAAGTGTATGTGTCCCTTCCTCATCTTGGTTTCTCACTGGGCCCAGCACCACTATAGTGTAGCCCCCAGGGGTACTCATCCTCGTCCTCAGGCTGGGCACTAGTAGTTGGTCAAGTCAGATTTGTTCCCAAGAAGGGAGCCTGAGAAATCAGTATTTATTTTTTTTATTATAAATAAATGCTCCAGACTTGGCCAATCTTTGCCTAGATCCAGTATGGATAGAGTCCTGTGCTGGAGGCATTCCTGAAAGTGACTGTCCCTCCTGGGGACACTGCCATGAAGTCTCCTGAGTCACCACGATCTAAGAATTGGTCCCTGAAATGAAAATAGGCACATGTTAGGAATGAAGAAGAAAGGTGGATGGATCCCTCCTAAGGATGCCTCTGAGATCCCCATGAACATGGGAAGTGGCTGAGGAAGGGGAGAAGAAGGAGAGGAGTCAAGATCATGCTGTGGAATTTCCACAGATTCCCTGGCCTTAAAACTGGCTCTGGTCTCTGGGATGTCTCTTTTTTATTTAAGTTTTTCTTTACATTTCAATTATTAACACAATGTGTAATAGGAGTACAATTTAGTAGTTCAAGACTTAAATAAATGAGACTGTGCTCATCACAAGTGCACTCCTAAACCCCTGCACCACCTTTGTAACCCATCCCTCCACCCACCTTCCATTTAGTAAGCATTAGTTAGTTCTCTAGAGTTAAGGGTTCGTTCTTGTTTTCCTCTCTTTTTCCCCTATGATGCATTGTTTCATTTCTTAAATTCTTCATGAGTGAAATTATATAGTATTTGTCTTTCTCTGATTGACTTACTTCACTTAGCATTATACTCCCTAGCTCCTTCCACATCTTTGCAAATGACAAAATGTGATTCTTTTATGGTTCAGTAATATTCTATATATATATATATATATATATATATATATATATATATATATATATATAACTTCTTTAACCATTTATCAGTGGGGCTCACTCTGGTATTGCTCAAAATGCCACTATGAACATCAGGGAGCATGTATCCCTTTGAGCTATTATTTTTGTATTCTTTGGGTAAATACCAGGAGGGTAATTGCTGAATCACAGAGTATTTCTATTTTTAACGCTTTGAATATCCTTCAAATTGTGTTCCAAAGGATCTACATAAATTTGCACACCCATCAATAGTGCAAGACGTTTCCCCTTTCTCCACACCATTGCCCACACCTGCTGTTTCCTATGTTGTGTCTATTAGCTGTTATGACTGGTGTGAAGTCATATCTCAGTTTAACTTTTATTTCTTTTGGGATGTTTTGTTTATCTCCTCCTCAGCTCCAGGGATGAAGGGTGCGCTTGGGGGTATGTTGTGTAAATAGGAGCCCACAATTCTATCTGATTCTGGACCCTCAGCCCAGCTAGTGTCTTCCATCCTAGGTGGATTTCTGGAGTGGGTGAGAGCTATGGGTTTGTCCCCTGGGAGGAGACAGCTGCTGTCATCTCTCCCTCTGGCAATAAGCACCAGTGCAGGGCCCAGGCAGGTGGAACCTTTTCAGTGGGTTTCAGGCCTGTCCAGCTCTGAGCAGGTGCACAGAGCCCCCTGGTGACAGCCTCAGCAGATCAGTCAAGGAGGAGGGAACTGTGCTGGAGGAATGGTGCCCATTATTGGTTTCAACAAATAAGCAAGAAAACAAACAAATAAGAAGTGTTAAAAAAAAAAAAAGAAGAAGTGTTACCTACTCTTGAGTCCCTCTGGAGAGTTTCCTTTCTGTCAATGACTTCTGTTATCTTTTTCAGTTCTAAAATTTCCATTTGGTTCGTTTTGATGATTTCTCTTTAATTTCTGCATTTCTATTTTTTCCATTTGTTGTAGAGTGCTTGTAATTTTACACCACATGGGTTTTATGAGAGTTGCCTAAAACTACCTGTCCAATAATTATAGCATGTGAGTGATCTCAGTGCTGGTGTCAGTTGATTCTCCTTTCTTTTCAGGATTTTATCTTCCTGGTACTTGACATGTCATACTTTTTTATTGGATCCTGGGTATCATGGCTATTATATAATGATATGCTTGATCCTCAGTTATTTTTCTTCAAACAAGCGATCCTCCCGCTGAGGTGCAGCAGCAAGGGGGAGGGTATTCATGTCAGCTTCCAGGTGGCTCAAATGAAAATGTTTACCACTCTGCTGCTTACTCTCTGCTGGAGAAGGTGGGGCAGTGATTGCCACTTCCCAGCTCTTATCAGGTGGGGGTGTGGGACAAGCTCTTTGCTGGGCCCTGTCAACACCATGGTGGGATGCACAGGACTGAATGGAGCTGCTTTCCTTCAGGGAATGGATCCTCTGCTCCCCACTGCATTCCTTGCCCTCACTGACACCAGGGAGTAGAGGATCAAATGCAGGTCCTGCTCCCTTGTCTCCTGCATCATACTTCAGTGTTTTGAGGCCCAGGGAGAGCCCAGGCTTAGTTACCCAGTGTTCAGACCACCACTAGCAATGGGTTATGGCAACAAACCAGCTTTGCCATGTACCACTGCATTCATTCTCCCTGCTGAGCGAGGGAGTTCATATGATCTCCCCAGTATCTGCCAAAATCATGGGTGAGAAAACCTGGGGTGCAAACTAGTCCACTAGGCCTGCCTTGCCCAGAATTGATGATGTTCCCATGCGATGGAGGCTCAGCTATCTCCTCAGTAGCTGACACCATGGCGGATGGGTATTGGGACACTGCCTGCTTCTGCCAGGAGGATATGGACACCATGTCTCTGCTGAGCAATAATTGAACCCTGCATGAGGATACCCTTTGGGGATTCATTAGTGTGTGCAAGTCATGGGCAGGTTTGTCCAAATATTTCCTCCACTCAGGCCAACTTATCTACATATCCTCTGACCAAAGGAGTTGCTGCTTTTGGAGATTTAGTGTTTTCTTTCTTTTCTTTTCTTTTTTTTTTTTTGAGATTTAGTGTTTTCTGGTTTGATTTTCTGGATCTCAGCCTTTGAATGTTCCTTGGTTGGAGGAACCTACAGGATCTTGTCTTACATGTAGGGGACCTAACACAAGAAAAGGAACCAGGGTACGCACTTTGGCATTTTCCTCAATTTGTTTGAAGTCTTCCTTCTTCCTCTTTCTACCTTCAAAAGTCTTCCTATACTTGTTTGTTGTAGTGTGTCAGGACATTTCAGTTGTAAGAGAGAAGACCTGCATGAATGGGAGCACTTCCTGCTGTCCAGTGCTGGGGAATCTCATGGTGCCCATTCTGAATTCTTTCTTCCAGGGCTAGAATGGTGGGGAACCTGCTGAACTGCTGGAAGGGAGGAGATTTATCTTGACTCTCAAGCTGTGTAAATAAAAGACAAAGAACCTGATTGTTATTTTTACATTACTCTTTAGAGTGTGAAGAAAAACAAATACATTCCATAACCAAGAACTCAATGTGAAAAGTTTTACAGGCTGGCTGGAAACCAGTAGAGCACAAATATCTGTCTTTCTGTTCTTAAATGCAGAGGAGTGGAGAGAAGAAATTTTTATTCCTTTTTTCTTTTATTTGTTTGTGTATAGAAATTTTATTCTGTAATAAGTTTACATTTATGGAAATAAATACAAATATGGGATAGAGATCTCTATGTTTCACCCAGCTTTTTCTAATGGTAACATTTTGTGTTGTTATGATATGTTTATAAAAATAAGTATTTACCGGTGGTGTGATAATCCTGAAAAAATTGCAGACTCAATCTGGATTTCAAAATTTGTTTGTTTGTTTATTTATTTATTTATTTACTTATTTTAACACTGCTTTGCCTAAAATCAATCCAAGTAATAACATTGCATTTATTCATAAGGATATACTAAAATCCTCCAATGTATGAGTTTCAGGCTTTCTCTGTTCTTGATTTTGGGAATTTGGAGACAGCTGGTGTGGTATATTGTAGAATGTTCATAAGGACATACTAAAATTCTCCAATGTATCAGTTTTCAGGCTTTCTCTGTTCTTGATTTTGTGAATTTGGAGACAGCTGGTGTGGTATATTGTAGAATGTCCCAGAACATGGGTTTATCTGATTTTTTTCTCATGATTACATTAATTTTATGGATTTGGAGAGAAATAGCACAGAAGTGAATTGATGTTCTTAGTGCATCATTGGGAAGATGTGTCATACTAACATGACATATCATTGAGAGTATGGGTGGCGACAATGCATATTCGGTGCTATTTTATTTTATTTATTTATTTTATTTATTTTTTTGAAGATTTTATTTTTATTCATGAGAGACAGAGAGAGAGAGAGAGAGAGAGAGAGAGAGAGGCAGAGACATAGGATGAGGGAGAAGCAGGCTCCATGCAGGGTGCCTGACACGGGACTCCATCCCTGGTCGCCAGGATCACACCCGGGACTGAAGGCACTGCTAAACGGCTGAACCACCAGAGCTGCCCCATTTGGTGCTATTTTAAATGATTCTTTTTCTGTTCATAATCTATCTTATGTCAGTCTACTGGATTTTGGCCATTCTGATAATTGTGCAATGGTAGCTCATTCATATTTGCTTTTGCTTTTCCCTAATGATATATAGTATGGAATAGAATATCACATGTTTATATGAAATCTACCTATCTCCTTCTGTGAAATATCTGGTAATGTCTTTAACTTACTTTTTAGCCACGTGTTTTTTCTTGTGCTTTGTTTGAGAAATACATTGTATAGCGTTTTTCCTTTCTTCCTTCCTTCCTTCCTTCCTTCCTTCCTTCCTTCCTTCCTTCCTTTTTCTTTCTTCCTTTTTCTTTCTTTGTCTTTATATCCTTTCTTTCTTTCCTTCTTATATATATTTGTATCTGTATATTTATGACTGCTCAACTCTCCAGAAGTTTGGCAATTTATCTGAAATACATTCTGTCTCTGGTTTATTGATTTTGTCTGTTAGGTTTTATTTTTGTCATTTTTCAGGGGAAATGGGACACATCTTCTCTAAGAGACATTTCACATCACATTTTCCAGTCATCCAGATCATACTAGAAGTGGAACCATAGCAGTCAGGGCAACAGCTGCTCTCCATTGGCTTCCGTATTTCTGAAACCCCAAGTGTCTTTGTTCTGCTGCTATAATCTTTGCCTATGAGGTTGGCCAAATGTGCCAGCGTTTCTAATGACTTGGTGAAGAGGAAATAACTATGATATGGGGTGACACCAGGGATGGTAATAAAAGTCCTTATGAAGATCCCATCTCAAGGCCTAGAGAACACACAGTCTGAATCCATACATGCTACAAATGAGCTTCCAAACAACAAGCCATTTTGTTCAGGCCCAATGGATTGAGGACAGAACTCAGGAGGTTCGCCTGGTCTCAATTGCCCAATCTGCTTGTCACCTCTACAATGGAATTGCTAAAATTTCTCACTCCTCCCCTCTGCCCTTCCCCACACATTCTCTCTCTCTCATTCGAATAATAGTCTTGAAATATAATACATTATATATTTATCACATGTTTAATGCTTACATATTTATGCAATATATTTCAAGTATATATTATGTATATAGAGAGAGATTAGAAATTAGATGCAAATATGAATATTTTTTTCTAAGAGAAAAAATTATCTGTTACCACAGACGACAGCATAGCATATTCCAGTTTAGCCCCCTGAAGAAGAGCTTGAACCATAAGGCAACTGGATGACTGGGGACATGACCATCCTGTGCAAATAATGAGAGCAAGGGACTACAAATGACCGCCCTCTACATCTTTTCCCTCATCACTGAAAGGAACCCCTTGTTGATGAGGGAGGAGGTAAAGGGAAGAATCAGGACAGGACAGAGAAGCCCCACCACTCTGATCCCTGAGGACTCACTGGTGGCATTCCCATTTGCCCCTCATCAAAGGTCTCTCACCTTAGACACAGGTAGCAATACTGATGATTTTTTAAAAAGCGAATTTGACCAGGTATGGGATTGTCTCCCTCTGCCTGAACATCAGCTCTGAAAATGACTCCATGGGGATTGAGGATGAAATGTGCCTGGAGAAATTGAGTCAGAACTGAGAACTCATGAGACTCCAGGGACTCCTGTACAGCACAAAACTTCACTGAGGACACTGCCTGCTCAGTTTGCAGGAGTTTGTGTATTTTCTTAGACACCTGGCCGAGAAGTCTGGTCTCACAGGACCCATGCGACAGAGCCCCCTGTTGTGCTAACATGCTTAGCCCACCATCTCCTCTGACTCCACCCAACACTCCTGGAATGGTGTCCAGACTGTGTAATTGGATCATTTTAATGTCACTGCCCAGGAAAGGAGAATGAGGAGTTGCCCTTGTCAACTTTGGCCCTGACACTTATTTTCAAAAAACGAATGGTCTCCAGACAGTTAAATACATGATAAATTGAATTGTGCTCATATTACCAGATATTTCAGAATTACCTGTCATTGAGTTTGCTTCTTCCAGGTGCCTCAGGTCCATACCACTCTATCATCCTCTTGAAAGAAGTAAAGGTCATAAGGTTCTCAGGGTACCAAGGTGGCTCACACCTTGTAATGATTCTATGTGAATTCTTCTTTCGTTTGAACGTTGTTGATGTTTTCTTGTTACCATGTAGATTTCCTGTCAAGTCTGCATCCCTCACTGCTAAGGCTTTTCAGCCTATATTTGCTATGACAATATAATGCCATCAGGGGAAATGTGTCTTCCACTCCACTGATTTGTCTGAGATCAATTTTTCCCCTGAATGTTAGCCAGAAATTCTAATTTGCTTGGCCCTCTGATATACTTTGTATTTCTAGGCTCATTCTGTTATTTACTCAGCATGATGATTCCTATTAAGAGAACCTTACTATAAATGAACCTCTCCTCACTTCTGAGGTGTTCTTCAACCTCCCCTGCACTGACACCATCATGGTCCTGCACTCTAATTACATTGGACTCTAACCTAGAAATATTGTTCAGAGTTCCATGGAAGTCACTGGAGTTGTGTGTCTAAGATCTGAGTCCAATGAACAGCTATTGTCTAACATCTTGCCTAATAGGGAACCAGAGGGGATGAACAGTAGACAGTGAAGGATTGAACCAGGAGAGTGTCCAAATGGCAGGATGACACCAAGTGTGTAGATGTATTTGGATGATGGTGGTTGAAGCTTCACTATATTAAGTCATCCAATCCATTGCCACCGTGTCTTCTCACTTACTGAAATCTGCTTAATTTTTGGCAATCTTTTGTAGTTTTCAGTTTACATTTTTTTCCTACTCGTTATATTACCTCCTAAATGTTTTATTCTTTTTGATGCTATCCTAAATAGAATTGTTTATTAGTATCTTTTTGGGGCTTCTTCATTTTGGATATAAACAACACTACCTGGTTGGAATAGGGCATTACCACTTGAACTCCTGTGGGAGATACTAGATAGATCTCATTGAAGATTGATGATAGAGTTTGTTCCCTATTTTGGAACAGTAGGAACAAGTAATGAAACAGGAAGCTCTGCAACCGTGACCTTAAAATAAGCAATCTAACATGATTGTATGCACAGGAAAAAGTAGATGACTAAATAAAATGGCTGTTGCCTCGACCCCTTATGGGGAAAATAGAAAACTCTAAAGCTTTTTCTTCTTTTCCAGTTTGACATACATCTGATTTATGTTTTCTAGAACCTATGTAATAATTTGTGAAACATATATTTCACAAGGACCAAGAATTCTCCGGTTGATGCAGTCAAAGGAGTAAGAGATGGGGTGAGGAAGGAGCTTCCCTCTTTGTTCCTGACACAGTGATTTTGGCAGGAGGGAGAGGAGAGTTATGCTTCCGGCTCTTTGCTTCCTCAGGATGTGGCCCCTGGTAGAGGACACCCTCCTCCCTACAAGGAGCCTTTCTCTGCTGGTTCCCCAGCTTCCACTCCCTCCTCCAAGCTCTAACATCTCCCCCATCTCCTCACTGGACCATAATTCCCCTTCTCTGAGAACAATGATATCTAGGGAATAACCCTCAAGTTTTGACACACACCTACAACTGCTGGATTATTTGAAGGTTGATTTTTTAAAAAGTATATTTCATTCCAATTAGACATCCTTATTGTCTATTCATGCTGGAATCATGCAGTGAGTAACTATAAGTTTCTGGTAATAAATTATTTCCCATATAATGGTACCTTGTTTAATTGATTCATATGTTCCACTACTGAGACTTCTTCAGTTACAAATAAAGAAGTTATAGAAGTTATTCAGTATTGAATCTCTAAGACCCAGATATTCATAAAGTACATAATTTTAAAATACGCTGTAATATCTGAAATGTATATAAATATCTAAAATACATAGATATAGATGGGATATGACATATGAATAACAAAAAGGTCAGATTTTGAAAATAAGGGTAATTTGTGTTGAGGAGGACGGGGACCATCTAAGTGAGTCCTTAGGGGAGGAGGTTGTCAAAGACCAGCAGTCCTCCCCTGAGATGTGTGGGTCTGCCCCACCTCTGAACTCTCCAAGTGAGGAAGTATCTGAATGAGGATTCTAGGAAATATTCATAGACCTTCAACAAAATTAATGTTCCCTTGCAAAGATGCATCTTCTCTATATAAGGTAGGGGCCTATCCCCATACATCTACTCCACATATTTGCCTGTCTGTGCTTCTGGTCTTAGACAAAGGCAAGTGTAAGAAGAAGAAATCAGAGACAGAATTATGAAACTCTGTCATAGAAAATGGTGGTTCAGGGAAAGGCTCTCTCTGGGCCTGTTGAAGAATGAGAGAGGCGTTTTTCAAGGAATCCCAGATGAAGGGGAGATTTTAACCATGTACTCTGAAAATGGAGATGATTCATATTTGGAGAACCAAATCAATAACAGAGGGATAGGAAGTCAAAAGTTACAAGATGTCCAGGAGAGGAGAGAAGGTTAAGCAAAAAGTGCAGGGTGAGAGAGGACTATCTAAGGCAAAGGAAATGGACCTCCTCTGCCTAGATCATTGCGGGTTCTCCAGCATAGGGCCCCTGCCCCTCCAAAGGAGAGCTATCTGAGGAACCTGTGGAATGTGTTAGAGTGAATGGATGAAGGCATGAGGAAGCTAGATAGATACAAAAAACCTGGGAGAAGATTGATCCTTTCAAAGCTCAGGCTCCTGTCAGGTCAGAGAAGCCCCTGTGAAGTTAACAACTTGTCATCTGCCACTCACCTTAATCTTCCAGTTTGAGGGAACTCCCCCACACTCCTCTCAGGACACCCCCCAGTTATTCTTCCCATCACAAGGGTCCTATCCTCAGTTGCCCTCTCTGACATTTGGTCACCTGAACTAGGACCTTAATCATGCTGACTTTGTAGTTCCTGGAGCTCATGTGTGCAGACTAGAAACTGGTGGGTATTCTGGAATCCCACACCGTGGAGGGGTGCCATGGTGAGCACCACGTCCTGTAAGTGATGGCAGGATTTGCTCTCTGAGCTACACTGGGGAAGCAGATGGTGTTCTCATGTGCATTGTAGGTCACAATGGGGCATTGAACCATGAAGGAAATGACAGTGCAGCCTCCTGGGCACAACGATGAGATCTGCGGACAGAGTCTTACTCCTTCTTTCCTTTTGCTCTTGGGAATGGAGTCACTCATGACATATGGCGTCACATTCCCCATGACTGTTCCCTACATGATTCTGGACTGGTGATGCCTTTAGTCACAGGAAGAAGGAAGAGATGATGTAGGTTTCCATGAGGGTTGAGAAATGCCACCATCCAGTTTCACCAGGGGGTTGCAGAGTCACAGCAGAGGAGAGCCTCAAATGGGTGGAGTCCTGCTCCAAGTCCCACTGAAGCAGGTTCAGGCCCTTCTCATGTGTCAAGAAAGTGGGCATCAGTCCTTCTAACTTGCCAGTCACAATGGCCCAGAGCTTCCTGGTGTCCACACAATCATGACCTGTATTTAAGTCAAAATAGTGCTTCATTGTCAGGTTTATCAATTTCAGAATAAGATAAACCTCTTGAAAACTTTTAAATGAAAATGTATCATATGCAAATATGGAAATAAGTAATGAAATGTGGACAAAAATAAAGAATGATAAATATGGGTTAATAATAAATAACAGGTACACTTTATTAAGAAGAAGAAAAAAGTCCAAAAATGCTTAAATAAACCAATTTCCTTAGAAAAATTACACAATGTTATTAGGAACTTTTCCTCAAAAGACATAAGATACAGGGAGCTTCCAAAGAGAAACTAACTAAAATAAAGATACAACCATTCTAAATCTTTGGGAAATGGCATAGCAGTCCTAAGAGGGAAATACATTGCAATAGAAACATCCCTCAAAATTTTTGAAAAAAACCCTAATACACAAGATAACCTCACACCTAAAGAAACTGGAGAAGAACAGCAAATAAAACATACACCAAGCAGAAGAAGAAAGCAAAACTCAATGAAGTAGACCCGGAAGAACTGTAGAAGAGATCAACAAAACAAGGTGTTGGTTCTTTGAAAGAAGTAATAAGAAACATAAACCATTAGACATCCTTATTTAAAAGAAGAGAGAAATGACTCGAATTAATAAAATCATAAATGAAAAATGAAAGATCACAACCAATACCAAGGAAATACAAATGATTTTCAAAACATATTATGAGAAGCTATACACCAATAAATTAGGCAATCTAGAAGAAATGGACACATTTCTGGAAAAATGCAAATATTTTATTATAAAAATGCACAACTATAATAGGAAGAAACAGAAAACCTGAACAGGCCAATATCCAGGGGGGGAATTGAAGCCGTCATCAAAAACCTTCCAAGACACAAGAGTCCAGAGCCAGATGGCTACCCAAGGGAATCTATCAAACGTTTTAAGAAGAAATAATGCCGTTTCTACTAAAAATGTTCCAAAGAATAGAGAGGGATGGGATACTGCCAAACTCATTCTATTAGGCCAGCATCACCTTAATCCCAAAACCAAACAAACCCCACTAAAAAGGAGAAGTATACATCAATATCCCTGATGAACACAGATGCAAAAATTCTCAACAAGATATTAGCCAATAGGATCCAATAGTACATTAAGATTATTCACCATGACCAAGTGGGATTTAATCGGGGAATTCAAGGTTGGTTCAACAATCATACAACAATAAACGTGATACATCACATCAACAAGAGAAAAAACAAGTATCATATGATCCTCTCATTAGATGCAGAGAAAGCATTTGACAAAATACAGCATCCATTCCTGATCCAAACTCTTCAGAGTGTAGGGATGGAGGGAACATTCCCCAACATCTTGAAAGCCATCTATGAAAAGCCCACAGCAAATATCATTCTCAATGGGGAAATACTGAGAGCCTTTCCCCTAAGATCAGGAACAAGACAGGGATGTCCGCTCTCACCACTGTTCTTTAAGATAGTACTAGTAGTCCTAGCCTCAGCAATCAGGCAACAAAAAGAAATAAAACGCACTCAAATTGACAAAGAGTATGTCAAACACTCCCTCTTTGCAGATGACATACTACTGTACATATAAACCCAAATGATTCCACCCCAAGGTTGTGAAACTCATACAGCAATTTGGCAAGTTGGCAGGATACAAAATCAATGCCCAGAAATCAGTGGCATTTCTATACACTAACAATGAGACTGTAGAAAGAGAAATTAAGGAGTCATTCTCTTCAGAGAGTTGGAAAAAAAATCTTAAGATTTTTGTGGAATCAGAAAAGACCCCAAATAACCAGGGGAATTTTAAAAAAGAAAACCATAGCTGGGGGCATCACAATGCCAGATTTCAGGTTGTAATTCAAGGCTGTGGTCATCAAGACAGTTTTGTACTGGCACAAAAACAGACACATAGATCAATGGAAAAGAATAGAGAATCCAGAAATGGCCCCTAACTCTATGGCCAACTAATATTTGACAAAGCAGGAAAGACTATCCACTGGAACAAAAACAGTCTCTTCAATAAATGGTGCTGGGAAAATTGGACATCCACATGCAGAAGAATGAAACTAGACCACTCTCTTGCACCACACACAAAGATAAACTCAAAATGGATGAAAGATCTAAAAGTGAGACAAGATTCCATCAAAATCCTAGAGGCGAGCACAGGCAACACCCTTTCTGAACGCGGCCACAGCAACTTCTTGCAAGATACATATAAGAAAGCAAGGGAAACAAAATAAAAAATGAATTATTGGGACTTCATCAAGATAAAAAGCTTCAGTGCAGCAACATTAACAGTCAACAAAACTAAAAGACAGCCTACAGAATGTGGGAAGATATTTGCCAATGACATATAAGATAAAGGGCTAATATCCAAGATCTTTAAAGAACTTAAAGTCAAAACCGAAGAAAAAATAATCCATCATGAAATGGACAGAAGCCATAAACAGACTTTTTTCCAAAGACCTGCATGTGGCACAAAAAGCACATGAGAAAATGCTGCAAGTCACTTGTCGTCAAGGAAACACAAATCCAAATCACAATGAGATACCACTTTACACCAGTGAGAATGGCTAACATTAATAAGACAGGAAGCAATAAATGTTGGAAAGAATTGGAGAAAGGAGAACTCTCTTGCACTGTTGGTGGGAATTCAAGCTCTTACAGCCACTCTGGGAAACAGTCCAGAGGATTCTCAAGAAGGTAAAAATAGAGCTACACTAGTCCCAGTAATTACACTACTGGGTATTTGCCCCAGAGATCCAGATGTAGTGGAATGATGGGACGCCTGCACCCCAGTGTTCATAGCAGCAATGTCCACAATAGCCAAACTGTGGAAGGAGCCACCATATCCTTTGACAGATGAATGGACAAAGGGGATATATACAATGCAATATTACTCTGCCATCATAAAGGATGAATTACCTACAATTTCTGTTGACCTGATGGAACTGGAAGGTATTTTGTTGAGTGAAATAAGTCAATTGGAGAAAGACTATCATCAAATGGTTACACTCATATGTGGAATATAAGAAAGAGTGAAAAGGACTATAAGGGAAAGGAGCAAAACTGGGTGGTGGTAAGTTTGGGAGGAAGACAAACCATAAGAGAGTCCTGACTCTGGGAAACAAAGAAAGGGTTTCAGAAGGGGAGGAGAGTAGGGGACAGGGTGACTGGGTGAGAGGCACTAAGGAGGGCATTGATGGGATGGGCACTGGTGTTATATGTTGACAAATTTTGTTTAAAGAAATAATTTTTTAAAAAAAATTATTATGCCTGGGTGGCTCAGGTGGTTAATAACCTGCTTTCAGCTCAAGACATGATGCTGGGGTCCTGATATCCATTCCAGCATAGGGCTACATGCTGGGCAAGGAATCCTTTGTCCCTCTCCCTCAGCTCCCCCTTATCTCATGCCATCTCTCTCTTTCAGATAAATACATAAAATATTTTCTGTGTTGAAATTACACATTTAGGGATGCCTAGGTGGTTCATAGTTTGCCGTCTGCCTTTGGCTCAGGGCATGATCCTAGAGTCCCAAGATGGAGTCCCACATCAGGCTCCCTACAGGGGGTTTGCTTCACCCTCTGCCTATGTCTCTGCCTCTCTCTGTGTAGCACTCATGAATGAATAAATAAAATTTTTGAAAAAATTAATATGCATCTATAAGGGCTCCTTGCTAGCTCATTCACTGGAGGGTGGGATTCTTGATCTTGGTTGTAGGACTGAGCCCGATGTTGGATGTAGAGGTTCCTGAAAACTAAAATCTTAGAAAAAAGAAAATATAAATATAAGTGTAATATTTCCTAAAACATAGTATGCTGGTGTGTGCTATCGTCTGTATGGATTTCATCTATTCTACACATTTTATGAGCAAGAAAGTATTAGTGGTGTTAAGATTTTAGTATTAATAAACATTTTATCTAACAGTTTAGAGGGTCCATGGATATTGCCTTTAAGAAAGGAAAGAGTTACAGGGAGGCACCATTTCAGGCCAGCATCCCCGAGGATTATGCTCTACTGAGGTCACCAGTAAAGGGATTCACTACCTTAGGGCCTGTGTCCCTGCTTGGGAGTTATGGCCCCAGGACTGTGGCCCACCCCCTCATCTGTCTCTGTCACTGTGCTTAGCATCACTGTCATACACCTGACTGTAAGCTCCACAGATGCTTCTCAATGAGAGGACCAGATAAAAGGACCCAGGGGTTTTTGTCTCACTTCCTCCTTATCTGAGATGTTGTGGGTAAGTGAAGCTGCTCCTACTGACATGTTTTGCAACAGAGTAGTCGTCAGCCTCGTCCTCAGGCTGGGCTCCTGTGATGATGAGGGCGGCTTTGTTCCCAGAGACGGATCCAGAGAAGCGATCAGGGACACCAGAGGGGCGGCTGTTTGTGTTGTAGATAACTGTGCTAGGAGCCTGGCCTGGGGTCTGCTGGTACCAGCTGGCGTAGTTACTTGTAGTGACTGACCCAGAGCTGAGGCCACAAGTGAGTGTGAGTGTCCCTCCTGCAGACACTGACAGTGATGTTTCCTGGGTCACCACAATCTGAGAATCAGCTCCTAAAACCAAAAAGAGAGAAGGGTGCTATTTTGGGAGACAAGGATCACATGAATCCTGCTTCTCTGTGCCCCGAACAGAGGCAGAGTCCATTTCCGTGACCTGAGCCATAAGTAAGGAGCACGAGAAGAAACACCGTCCAGGCCATGGTTGGGATCCTCACTAGAGGTGGGCTCCACAGGCTCTTTGGCTGGCGAAGGGTGTTCCAGGACCTTTTCATGACTCCAGACCTATGAGAATAAGCAAGTGTTTTATGCAAATCAGCTTCCTCTCTCTTCCTGCTCCACAGTCACCTAAAAGTCACCTGGGAGATCTTGAAAGGGACCCATGCTTGGACTTCACACACACAAATGTCTGCAGGGTGACCTGGGACACAGACTGGCAGGAAGACATCTTTCTCCAAATCAATGACCTATGACTCTGGTTGATGTCCATCCCAAAGTTCCTCGCTGAGAATCCTGACAGCTGTATGAGGAGATGGATACATTCTCCAACTCCTGGCCCAGCCTCTAAATCACCTCAACTCTAATCCCTCTCTGGGACATTTTCTTCCCTCCCCAGGGACATTGCTCCTTGTCTCTTTGGAGATCTTAGCAGTCACTCCTCCAGCCATGAGGACACTGGGAATCTCAGAGTCCATGTGACAGATGTAACGATGGTGCTCTCCTCTTCGTTAATCAGGGACCATGTATGCAGTAGTCCAGGGCGAGCTGACCAAGGAAGTCTCTTTATCATAAATCAACCCAACACTCTGCGAACTAGTGAGTCTCATGGACCATTTTGAACTCAATTTCCCATTGTGTTCTGCTGAGAATCAGAAGGTCCTGGAAGGCTGGGGAAGGAACCTGGAGAAGGAGGACTTGCAGGAGCAAAAGGAGTCTCCAGGAACAGGGGAAGATGAGGCTCAGGGCTCATGTTTGCCCAAGTGTTAGATACCAAAATGCCTGCCATTCATTTTGCAACTACTTGTAAATTGTTGGTTTGATAAACCATGCATGTTCTTTTTTCCTTTCTCTTCATGTTTGAGATCCTAAACTCATATCAGAGAAAAACAATCATATTCATGATCTTCCAGTTAAACTAAGACATCCCTGACACTTTAAAAAACAGTAGGTAATTTCACATCTATCAAATTTTGAGATGAGGAATGATATTCATACAAAGAAAAAAGAAGGAATGGGGAAAGCTACAAACACAAACAGTATCTATTTCCATAGATAATTATAAAGTAGTGACATAAATGAGAAAGTCCAATAAGAAATAAGAACTGAAATGATAGCAGAAAAAGGACTCAGGCACTTACTGCCTACTTCATCAAGAGCACAACTGAAAGTCATAGTTCGAGCAAGGGACCCTGACGGTGGCCACCTGGACACATTGCTCCAGGCTTTCCCCAGGGTCCTTTTGACCTTCCTGTGTGGCAGATCTGGGTGGGGGTGATCTGTAGCCACAGCAGAATGGAGGGATTGATAGACTGGATACAGAATCACTCAAGTTCCCAGGAGTCTTCTTAGGCAGGAAGGTGATAGAGCAGGGCCCCCTGTTGGTCCTGTGTGATTCTACATGAGTCAGGCAGGAGCTTCCTCTGGGCAGTCTGGTACCTCTGAGAGGACATACTGATGCAGGCTGAACGGGGTGCTCTAGAGATCACAGTGTCCCCTGTGGTGCATCCTGTCACATCACTGTTCTCTCCCACAGGGCATGAAATATAGTTCATCTTGAATTAACTGGGGAGTCACAGTAATCAGCCAGCCTCCCTCACCTTGAAGGGAGCCCTGAGCCACCACTAGAACCTGTCTCAGGCATCCCTAAGGCTTCCCAGGTCAGAGGAATCCTTTCCTACTGGGAAGGTCTGGAGCCGCTGGTGAGCACAAGGTTTGGAAACTGGGTGTGGAGATCCCAGGGCCCAGGAGCCCCTCCCAAAGTTGGAAGATGCAGGCAGAAACCCTGTCCCCAAGATTCCATCAAAGTCCTAGAAGAGAACGCAGGAAACACCCTTTTTGAACTCAGCCACAGTAACTTCTTGCAAGATACATCCACGAAGGCAAAAGAAACAAAAGCAAAAATGAACTATTGGGACTTCATCAAGATAAGAAGCTTTTGCACAGCAAAGGATACAGTCAACAAAACTCAAAGACAACCTACAGAATGGGAGAAGTTTTTTGCAAATGACGTATCAGATAAAGGCCTAGTTTCCAAGATCTATAAAGAACTTCTTAAACTCAACACCAAAGAAACAAACAATCCAATCATGAAATGGGCAAAAGACATGAAGAGAAATCTCACAGAGGAAGACATAGACATGGCCAACATGCACATGAGAAAATGCTCTGCATCACTTGCCATCAGGGAAATACAAATCAAAACCACAATGAGATACCACCTCACACCAGTGAGAATGGGGAACATTAACAAGGCAGGAAACCACAAATGTTGGAAACAACAAATGTTGTTACACTGTTGGTGGGAATGTGAACTGGTGCAGCCACTCTGGAAAATTGTGTGGAGGTTCCTCAAAGAGTTAAAAACAAACAACATATAAAACCAACAAACAACAACAACAAAAAAGAAACCCTGTCCCCCACTGGCTCTAGGGTGATGCAGGCTGTCCCCAAGGAGAGCTGTCTTTGGGCTGTGCTGCTCATCACTGAAGGACCATGCTGATGCATTCCGTTCATGAGGGTCTATGGTACCCAGGAGTCCCATCAGTGGGACGAAGTGTGAGCAGATAAAGCTAGAGCATGCCCAGGATGTAAACAACAACAACAAAAAAAAGAATGAGATGGGCAGCCCCGGTGGCGCAGTGGTTTAGCGCCGCCTGCAACCCAGGCCGTGATCCTGGAGACCCTGGATCGAGTCCCACGTCAGGCTCTCTGTATGATGTCTGCTTTTCCCTCTGCCTATGTCTCTGTCTCTCTCTCTCTCTCTCTCTGTATCTATGAATAAATAAATAAAAAATCCTAAAAAAAAAACAATGAGATATAGCTTTCCTGACACAAGAGAAGTCATTTTAGTCTGGGATCTCTGTCCTAGTATCTCTCCTTTCCTAGCACACATCTTGCAGATCTAGCTAAGATTTAAAAAGAAATACAAAACAAACAACACAAAACACAATCAGTAGCTGAGAATTTTAACAGGACAAAGAGAATGGGGCCCTGACAGTCTCTACCAGGCCAGGAGAGATCCTGACCACATCAGAGAACACAAATCAGTGGTGAACCCTCCAGTGCTGATTCAAAGTAATCCAGACCCTGCACTCCTGACCTCAAAGGAGGAGCCCAAACCCTTTGTGGTTTACACTGGCTCTGAGAGCAGGTCCTCAGCGCCCTCCCCCTGTGGGACAGTGACCTCTGCTTCACTCCTGAACAAAGAAACTATTTGGGCAGCCCCAGGTGGCTCAGCTGTTTAACATTGCCTGCAGCCTGGGGCATGATCCTGGAGACCCAGGATGGAGTCCCAAGTCTGGTCCCTGCGTGGAGCCTGCTTCTCCCTCTCCCTGTGTCTCTGCCTTTCTCTGTCTCTCTCGGTGTGTGTTTGTGTGTGTCTCTCATGATTAAATAAACAAAATCTTTAAAAAAAGAAAAGAAACTATTTAACTTTTATCCATACCTGATCCCTGCAAAACTCACAATCTGGCATTCTGCACTCTTATACTTTTATGAGAATATATTTATTAGCACAGGTCTTAAGATTGTTTTTCTAATAATATATTTATTTTTATTGGTGTTCAATTTACCAACATACAGAATAACATTTCCTCCATTTCTTCTAGATTGCCTAATTTATTGACGTATAGCTGTTCATAATATGTTTTTAAAATCATTTGTATTTCCTTGGTGTTGGTAGTGATCTCTCCTTTCTCATTCATGATTTTATTAATTTGAGTCTTCTCTCTCTTATTTTTAATAAGGTTGGCTAAAGGTTTATCTATCTTATTAATTCTTTCAAAGAAACAACTCCTGGTTCTGTTGATCTGTTCCACATTTCTTCTGGTCTCGATTTCGTTGAGTTCTGCTTGAATCTTTATTAACTCTCTTCTTCTGCTTGTGTAGGATCTATTTGCTGTTTTTTCTCTAGCTCCTTTATGTGTAAGGTTAACTTTTGTATTTGAGTTCTTTCCAGTTTTTGAATGGATACTTGTATTGTGATGTATTTCTCCCTCAAGACTGCTTTTGATGTATCCCAAAGATTTGACAGTAGTATCTTCATTCTCATTAGTTTCCATGAATGTTTTTAATGCTTCCTTAATTTCCTGGTTGACCCTTTCATCTTTTAGCAGGATGGTCCTTAACCTCCACGTGTTTGAAATCCTTCCAAACTTCTTGTTGTGATTTAGTTCCAGTTTCAATGCATTATTGTCTGAAAATACGCAGGGGGTGGTTCCAAATTTTTGGTATTGGTTAAGACCCGATTTGTGACCGAGTCGGTGGTCTATTCTGGAGAAAGTTCCATGTGCACTTTAGAAGAATGTGTATTCAGTTGCGTTTGGATGTAAAGTTCTGTAAATATCTGTGAAATCCATCTGGTCCAGTGTACCACTTAAAGCTCTTGTTTCTTTCGAGATGTTGCACTTAGAAAATCTGTTGATTGTAGAAGGTGCTACATTCAACTCACCAACTGTAAGTGTATTATTATCTAAGTATGTCTTAACTTTGGTTGTTAATTGATTGATATACTTGGCAGCTCCCACTTTCGGAGCATCAATATTCACTATTGTTAGGGCCTCTTGTTGGATAGATCCATTAAGTATGATATAGTGTCTCTCTTCATCTCTTACTACAGGCTTTCGGATAAAATTTAGTTTATTTGTTATGAGGACTGCTACCCCTGCTTTCTTTTCAGGGCCATTTGAATGGTACATGGTCCTCCAACCTTTTATTTTCAGGCTGTAGGTGTCCTTCTGTCTAAAATGAGTCTCTTGTAGAGTGCAACTAGATGTGTCCTGCTTTTTTATCCAGTCTGAAACCCTGCGCCTTTTGATGGGGTCTTTAAGCCCATTCACATTCAGAGTTACTATTAAAAGATATGAATTTAGGGGAGGAGCAAGATGGCAGAAGAGTAGGGTCCCCAAACCACCTGTCTCCACCAAACTACCTAGAAAACCTTCAAATTATCCTGAAAATCTATGAATTCGGCCTGAGATTTAAAGAGAGACCAGCTGGAATGCTACAGTGAGAAGAGTTCGCACATCTATCAAGGTAGGAAGACGGGAAAAAAGAAATAAAGGAACAAAGGCCTCCAAGGGGGAGGGGCCCCGCGAGGAGCCGGGCTGAGGCCGGGGCGAGTGTCCCCAGGACAGGAGAGCCCCGTCCCGGAGGAGCAGGAGCTGCACCGACCTTCCCGGGCGGAAAGGGTCTCGCAGGGAGTTGGAGCAGGACCCAGGAGGGCGGGGATGCCCTCCGGCTCCCTGGGACAGTAACAGCAACTGCGCCCCAGGAGAGTGCGCCGAGCTCCCTAAGGGCTGCAGTGCGCACGGCGGGACCCGGCGGGACCCGGAGCAGCTGAAGGGGCTCGGGCGGCGGCTCCGCGGAGGGGGCTGCGCGGCCCCGGGAGCAGCTCGGAGGGGCTCGGGCAGAGGAAGAGGCTCCGTGCGGAGGGGGCTGCGCGGTTCCAGGAGCAGCTCGGAGGGGGTTGGGCGGCAGCTCCGCGGAGGGAGCTGCGCGGCCCGGGAGCGCGAATCCAACAGCGCAGGCCCCGGAGCACAGGGCGCCGGGACACAGCCCAGGATCCAGCCTCCCCCGGGACAGGCAGAGGCCGGGAGGGCCCAGGACAGCAAGGACGCTCCTGCCCCAGCTGAGCAGATCAGCGGCCCCGCCCCGGAGCCTCTAGGCCCTGCAGACGGAGTTCCTGCCGGAGCTGAATCCAGGTTTCCAGAGCTGGCCCCGCCACTGGGGCTGTTCCTCCTGCGGCCTCACGGGGTGAACAACCCCCACTGAGCCCTGCACCAGGCAGGGGCACAGCAGCTCCCCCAACTGCTAACACCTGAAAATCAGCACAACAGGCCCCTCCCCCAGAACACCAACTAGACGGACAACTTCCAGGAGAAGCCAAGGGACTTAAAGAACACAGAATCAGAAGATACTCCCCGGTGGTTCTTTTTTTGTTTGTTTTTGTTTTTGTTTTTGTTTTTGTTTTGTTTTGCTTTTTGATTTGTTTCCTTCCCCCACCCCCTTTTTTTCTCCTTTCTTTTTCTTTCTTTTTCTTCTTTTTTTTTTTCGTTTTTTTTCTTTTTCTTCCCTTTTTTTTCTCTTTCTCTTTTCTTTCCTTCTTTCTCTCCTCTCTTTTTCTCTTTTTCCCAATACAACTTGCTTTTGGCCACTCTGCACTGAGCAAAATGACTAGAAGGAAAACCTCACCTCAAAAGAAAGAATCAGAAACAGTCCTCTCTCCCACAGAGTTACAAAATCTGGATTACAATTCAATGTCAGAAAGCCAATTCAGAAGCACTATTATACAGCTACTGGTGGCTCTAGAAAAAGGCATAAAGGACTCAAGAGACTTCATGACTGCAGAATTTAGAGCTAATCAGGCAGAAATTAAAAACCAATTGAATGAGATGCAATCCAAACTAGAAGTCCTAACGACGAGGGTTAACGAGGTGGAAGAACGAGTGAGTGACCTAGAAGACAAGTTGACAGCAAAGAGGGAAACTGAGGAAAAAAGAGACAAACAATTAAAAGACCATGAAGATAGATTAAGGGAAATAAACGACAGCCTGAGGAAGAAAAACCTACGTTTAATTGGGGTTCCCGAGGGCGCCGAAAGGGACAGAGGGCCAGAATATGTATTTGAACAAATTCTAGCTGAAAACTTTCCTAATCTGGGAAGGGAAACAGGCATTCAGATCCAGGAAATAGAGAGATCCCCCCCTAAAATCAATAAAAACCGTTCAACACCTCGACATTTAATTGTGAAGCTTGCAAATTCCAAAGATAAAGAGAAGATCCTTAAAGCAGCAAGAGACAAGAAATCCCTGACTTTTATGGGGAGGAGTATTAAGGTAACAGCAGACCTCTCCACAGAGACCTGGCAGGCCAGAAAGGGCTGGCAGGATATATTTAGGGTCCTAAATGAGAAGAACATTCAACCAAGAATACTTTATCCAGCAAGGCTCTCATTCAAAATGGAAGGAGAGATAAAGAGCTTCCAAGACAGGCATCAACTAAAAGAATATGTGACCTCCAAACCAGCTCTGCAAGAAATTTTAAGGGGGCCTCTTAAAATTCCCCTTTAAGAAGAAGTTCAGTGGAACAGTCCACAAAAACAAAGACTGAATAGATACCATGATGACACTAAACTCATATCTCTCAATAGTAACTCTGAATGTGAACGGGCTTAATGACCCCATCAAAAGGCGCAGGGTTTCAGACTGGATAAAAAAGCAGGACCCATCTATTTGCTGTCTACAAGAGACTCATTTTAGACAGAAGGACACCTACAGCCTGAAAATAAAAGGTTGGAGAACCATTTACCATTCGAATGGTCCTCAAAAGAAAGCAGGGGTAGCCATCCTTATATCAGATAAACTAAAATTTACCCCAAAGACTGTAGTGAGAGATGAAGAGGGACACTATATCATACTTAAAGGATCTATTCAACAAGAGGACTTAACAATCCTCAATATATATGCTCCAAATGTGGGAGCTGCCAAATATATAAATCAATTATTAACCAAAGTGAAGAAATACTTAGATAATAATACACTTATACTTGGTGACTTCAATCTAGCTCTTTCTATACTCGATAGGTCTTCTAAGCACAACATCTCCAAAAACGAGAGCTTTAAATGATACACTGGACCAGATGGATTTCACAGATATCTACAGAACTTTACATCCAAACTCAACTGAATACACATTCTTCTCAAGCGCACATGGAACTTTCTCCAGAATAGACCACATATTGGGTCACAAATCGGGTCTGAACCGATACCAAAAGATTGGGATTGTCCCCTGCATATTCTCGGACCATAATGCCTTGAAATTAGAACTAAATCACAACAAGAAGTTTGGACGGACCTCAAACACATGGAGGTTAAGGACCATCCTGCTAAAAGATAAAAGGGTCAACCAGGAAATTAAGGAAGAATTAAAAAGATTCATGGAAACTAATGAGAATGAAGATACAACCGTTCAAAATCTTTGGGATGCAGCAAAAGCAGTCCTAAGGGGGAAATACATCGCAATACAAGCATCCATTCAAAAACTGGAAAGAACTCAAATACAAAAGCTAACCTTACACATAAAGGAGCTAGAGAAAAAACAGCAAATAGATCCTACACCCAAGAGAAGAAGGGAGCTAATAAAGATTCGAGCAGAACTCAACGAAATCGAGACCAGAAGAACTGTGGAACAGATCAACAGAACCAGGAGTTGGTTCTTTGAAAGAATTAATAAGATAGATAAACCATTAGCCAGCCTTATTAAAAAGAAGAGAGAGAAGACTCAAATTAATAAAATCATGAATGAGAAAGGAGAGATCACTACCAACACCAAGGAAATACAAACGATTTTAAAAACATATTATGAACAGCTATACGCCAATAAATTAGGCAATCTAGAAGAAATGGACGCATTCCTGGAAAGCCACAAACTACCAAAACTGGAACAGGAAGAAATAGAAAACCTGAACAGGCCAATAACCAGGGAGGAAATTGAAGCAGTCATCAAAAACCGCCCAAGACACAAGAGTCCAGGGCCAGATGGCTTCCCAGGAGAATTTTATCAAACGTTTAAAGAAGAAATCATACCTATTCTCCTAAAGCTGTTTGGAAAGATAGAAAGAGATGGAGTACTTCCAAATTCGTTCTATGAAGCTAGCATCACCTTAATTCCAAAGCCAGACAAAGACCCCGCCAAAAAGGAGAATTACAGACCAATATCCCTGATGAACATGGATGCAAAAATTCTCAACAAGATACTGGCCAATAGGATCCAACAGTACATTAAGAAAATTATTCACCATGACCAAGTAGGATTTATCCCTGGGACACAAGGCTGGTTCAACACCCGTAAAACAATCAATGTGATTCATCATATCAGCAAGAGAAAAACCAAGAACCATATGATCCTCTCATTGGATGCAGAGAAAGCATTTGACAAAATACAGCATCCATTCCTGATCAAAACTCTTCAGAGTGTAGGGATAGAGGGAACATTCCTCGACATCTTAAAAGCCATCTATGAAAAGCCCACAGCAAATATCATTCTCAATGGGGAAGCACTGGGAGCCTTTCCCCTAAGATCAGGAACAAGACAGGGATGTCCACTCTCACCACTGCTATTCAACATAGTACTGGAAGTCCTAGCCTCAGCAATCAGACAACAAAAAGACATTAAAGGCATTCAAATTGGCAAAGAAGAAGTCAAACTCTCCCTCTTCGCCGATGACATGATACTCTACATAGAAAACCCAAAAGTCTCCACCCCAAGATTGCTAGAACTCATACAGCAATTCGGTAGCGTGGCAGGATACAAAATCAATGCCAAGAAGTCAGTGGCATTTCTATACACTAACAATGAGACTGAAGAAAGAGAAATTAAGGAGTCAATCCCATTTACAATTGCACCCAAAAGCATAAGATACCTAGGAATAAACCTCACCAAAGATGTAAAGGATCTATACCCTCAAAACTATAGAACACTTCTGAAAGAAATTGAGGAAGACACAAAGAGATGGAAAAATATTCCATGCTCATGGATTGGCAGAATTAATATTGTGAAAATGTCAATGTTACCCAGGGCAATATACACGTTTAATGCAATCCCTATCAAAATACCATGGACTTTCTTCAGAGAGTTAGAACAAATTATTTTAAGATTTGTGTGGAATCAGAAAAGACCCCGAATAGCCAGGGGAATTTTAAAAAAGAAAACCCTATCTGGGGGCATCACAATGCCAGATTTCAGGTTGTACTACAAAGCTGTGGTCATCAAGACAGTGTGGTACTGGCACAAAAACAGACACATAGATCAGTGGAACAGAATAGAGAATCCAGAAGTGGACCCTGAACTTTATGGGCAACTAATATTCGATAAAGGAGGAAAGACTATCCATTGGAAGAAACACAGTCTCTCCAATAAATGGTGCTGGGAAAATTGGACATCCACATGCAGAAGAATGAAACTAGACCACTCTCTTTCACCATACACAAAGGTAAACTCAAATTGGATGAAAGATCTAAATGTGAGACAAGATTCCATCAAAATCCTAGAGAAGAACACAGGTAACACCGTTTTTGAACTCGGCCATAGTAACTTCTTGCAAGATACATCCACGAAGGCAAAAGAAACAAAAGCAAAAATGAACTATTGGGACTTCATCAAGATAAGAAGCTTTTGCACAGCAAAGGATACAGTCAACAAAACTCAAAGACAACCTACAGAATGGGAGAAGATATTTGCAAATGACATATCAGATAAAGGGCTAGTTTCCAAGATCTATAAAGAACTTCTTAAACTCAACACCAAAGAAACAAACAATCCAATCATGAAATGGGCAAAAGACATGAACAGAAATCTCACAGAAGAAGACATAGACATGGCCAACATGCACATGAGAAAATGCTCTGCATCACTTGCCATCAGGGAAATACAAATCAAAACCACAATGAGATACCACCTCACACCAGTGAGAATGGGAAAAATTAACAAGGCAGGAAACAACAAATGTTGGAGAGGATGTGGAGAAAAGGGAACCCTCTTACACTGTTGGTGGGAATGTGAACTGGTGCAGCCACTCTGGAAAACTGTGTGGAGGTTCCTCAAACAGTTAAAAATATACCTGCCCTACGACCCACCAATTGCACTGTTGGGGATTTACCCCAAAGATACAAATGCAATGAAACGCCGGGACACCTGCACCCCGATGTTTCTAGCAGCAATGGCCACGATAGCCAAACTGTGGAAGGAGCCTCGGTGTCCAACGAAAGATGAATGGATAAAGAAGATGTGGTTTATGTATACAATGGAATATTACTCAGCTATTAGAAATGACAAATACCCACCATTTGCTTCAACGTGGATGGAACTGGAGGGTATTATGCTGAGTGAAGTAAGTCAGTCGGAGAAGGACAAACATTATATGTTCTCATTCATTTGGGGAATATAAATAATAGTGAAAGGGAAAATAAGGGAAGGGAGAAGAAATGTGTGGGAAATATCAGAAAGGGAGACAGAACATAAAGACTGCTAACTCTGGGAAACGAACTAGGGGTGGTAGAAGGGGAGGAGGGCGGGGGGTGGGAGTGAATGGGTGACGGGCACTGGGTGTTATTCTGTATGTTAGTAAATTGAACACCAATTAAAAAAAAATAGAACATAAAAGTCCACTTTTTATTAAACCAAGTAAAGATCAGCAAGGGAGATATAGTGATAGCAAGTGTGCATGAGAAGATTTTACATTAGATGAAATCCATTTCTACATATGTATTAGGACAGAAAGAAGAACTGACCAAACATATAGAACCGGCCTGCTAAACTCCCATAAGAATAAAGACATAGACTATAATGCATAGATTTCATTTGTCCCAAGGAAATCCATGAGGATGAATTGTTTTAAACAAAATAGGAAATAAATCCTGAAATAACAAAGATTGAATTGGAACACACAGGAAGCTAGATTCTTTTGGACAATCCGCCAAACCCTGGCTGTGGATCCAGGTGTCCTGAATTGTCTCTATTATTATTTAAAGAGGTTTACCCAGATGAGAATTTTGGCATTAGAGCAAATATATCTCCCTGATTTAATCACAATGGCACCTCTTTGCATTAGTGAATTGAACTGGGAACTATCTCCCGGAGATATTTCATATTGTTACTAAATTTGTATTTTTTATTTATTTTTTTAATTTTTATTTATTTGTGATAGAGAGAGAGAGAGAGAGAGAGAGGGAGGGAGGGAGGGAGAGAGAATGAGGCAGAGACACAGGCAGAGGGAGAAGCAGGCTCCATGCACCAGGAGCCCGACGTGGGATTCGATCCCGGGTCTCCAGGATCGCGCCCTGGGCCAAAGGCAGGCGCCAAACCGCTGCGCCACCCAGGGATCCCAAGAAAAACTTCTCAATGTGCATTGACTAAGACTCAATGATGACGTCACTGTGAAGACACAGGCGGAATTACGAGTATATTGTTCACAGATCTGTGCGGACTGCATGGAAAATAATGATGGAAGTGGCATTGAAAATCTCAGTGCAGTTGCACTTGGTGGCTCAGTGATTGAGCATCTACCTTTGGCTCAGGTCATTATTCCAGGGTACTGGGACCAAGACCTGCATCAGGCCCCCTGCAAGGGCCCTGCTTCACCCTCTGACTCTGTCTCTGCCTCTCTCTATGTGTCTAATGAATAAATAAATAAAACTTTTTTTAAAAAAAAGAATGACTTCGTCTTTCATTTAAATAGACATTTAGAAACATTTTATAGAATCATTTGTCTCTTTTTTTAACCTTATAATTATATCATGGGTCTGTTCATGCAGGCAGGAAAATCTGAAGGGGTGCCCATGAGTCCCCATGAGGACCCTTGTATGAATTTCGCAGCTATCTGAGTGACTTGCATTGGCCGAGGTGTCTTTGAAGCCAGAGTAGTGGCTGGGGACACTGGGGCCCTGGTGAGTCTCAGTAGACCATCAGCAGGTACTCAGGAGGCCTCCTGGCTGCTGGAACCAGCATATGGCCACCGCTGCAGCCACTGCTCAGTGTGCAGGTGAGTCTGGCTGTTGATCCCAGGGATGCAGAGAGGGAGGGCGGCTGGGTCAGCAAAGGCAGGGATGGGGAACCTGCAGACACATTCACGGGTGATGGATCAGAGGCCAGACTGAATTTCCTCAAATCTCTAAGCTAGACCAGCAGACGTAGGCTGACAGTGGCTCTGTGTCCCTGAGGTCACTCCTGACCTGTGCACTGACAGAGTTGAATGAACATTAAAGATCACAAGTCAGGGTGACAAAGTCTCTGGTCCCCTCCATGGGCTGGGCTGCCCCACGCCTCCTCTTCTACTCCCCCCTCTGCCAGAAGGGCTGTCCATGCACATAGGCTCCACCCACTCACTGCCCAGCCCCTCCCTGGGCCCTGATCCTGGAGCTTTGCTCACACCACACGCTGAGGAGGATGGGGTTGGCTTCAGCCCTGGGAGAGCCCTGGGGGGAAGCATCTGCTGGCACCACACACAAGTCCCTGCTCAGGGTCCAGGCCTGAGAGGACACAGCTGCTGAGCTCTCATCAGGGAGCAAGGGACCAGCACAGGCCCAGGCACCCTGAGTGAAGGATCCTCACAGAGCAGCCCTGTACGGACCACAGGGCAGTCCCTCAGCGCCCCCTCCTGGTCACAGGGCACTCACCTCAGCAAGGCCCAAAGCCCTGAGAGCCCAGCTGGTTTCCAGGGCTCACCAGTTCCCTCCCCATTGGCATGGTCAGGTCTGACTCTCAGAATGGGTTCCATCTCTTGGGCATTAGAGACATGAGTTCCACATGTTCTCACAGAAATGTATTTGTGTTTTAAACTCCTGTTTTTGTCATTTTTGTGTATTTTTTTGGACTTCTATTTGCCAACATATAGTATGACACCCAGTGCTCATCTATCAAGTGCCCCCCTCATTGGCCATCACCCAGTCACCCCGTTACCCCACCCACCTCCTCTTCCATTACTCCTTGTTCGTTTTGTACCAACATATTTGCTGTATCAGTGACAAATCCGAGAAGCACAGTGTGTTCACAGATGAGCACTAGTGTGGCTCCCATCAGGCCATATTGTATTAGAATACAGTCTACACTATAGGGACATATTCAAACCCTCATTCATTGTCTCCATCATTCATGTCTCCCTATACAGATTCTTTTCTTTTATGGACAAACCTCATTTTTTCACATATTTTGCTGTGGAATCCACTCAGTAGGATTGTGTTGAAATATGGAAATTATATATACTACCAAAGATGGCGGAAGAGTAGTGTCCCCAAGTCACCTGTTCCCACCAACTTACCTAGATAACGTTCAAATCATCCTGAAAATCTATGAATTCGGCCTGAGATTTAAAGAGACAAGAGCTGGAATGCTACGGTGAGGAGAGTTCACACTTCTATTAAGGTAGGAAAACGGAAAAAAAGAAATAAAGAAACTAAAAGCATCCAAGGGGAGGGGGCCCTGAGGAGCTGGGCTGAGGCCGCAGCGAGCACCCCCAGGTCAGGAGAGCCCTGTCGGAGGAGCAGGAGCTGCACCAAACTTCCCGGATGGACAGGCGCCCACAAGGATTCAGAGCATGACCCCAGGAGGGCAGGGATGCCCTCAGGCTCCCGGGGGTACGAAAAAGCCCCTGCCCCGGGAGAGCCCCACACCGTGTGGCTGAGCTCTCTAAAGGGCTGCAGCATGCCCCGTGGCCTGGGAGCAGCTCGGAGGGGCTCGGGCGGAGGCTCGGCAGAGAGGGGGCTGCACGGCCGTGAGCCCGAATCCAGCAGTGCAGGCCTGGGAGCCCAGGGCGCCGGGGACACAGCCCAGGATCCGGCCTCCACCCGGGACAGGCGGAAGCGGGAGGGCCCAGGCAGGACAGCGAGGACACCTGCCGCTGGGGGCCCCAAGCTGAGCAGGTCAGGGGCCCCGCCCCAGAGCATCCAGTCCCCTGCAGACTGGGAGTTGCAGTAGTTACTGCGGGAGCTGACTCCAGGGCTAGGGAGCTGGCTACCGCCACTGCTATTGTTCCTTGTGTCACCTTGTGCCAGGGACAGAGCAGGGCTGCCGGGGAAGAGGGACCTCACAGGATAAACAGCTCCCACTGAGACGACCTGGCAGGGGGCAGGACAGCTCCCCAAGTGCACAAACCTGAGAGTCAGCACAACAGGCCCCTCCTCTAGAACCAGCTAGAAGGACAGGGGAAGAGCAAGTTTTTTATTTTTTATTTTTTGTCAAATGATCCTTTGTTAAAATATTTTTCTTTGTAGTCACCTCGCTGGGCATTCCACTGCATAACTATTGATGTCATCTATGATGTCATGAGGGTTACGGCAACCAACATTGCAGCCCACAGACTGGGCAGTCCCCAGGATCTCTTTAATGGTTCCAGAGAGTTCTCTGGCTAGAGATCGGTGTCACGTCTGTCAGGCAATATTGACAAGCTCATCAAAAGTGATATTTCCACTGTGCTTAATGTTTTTCTGCTGTTTTCTGTCTCTTGGTGGTTCCTTGAGGGCTTTGATAATCAGGGCAGAGGCAGAAGGTATCACTTCAATCTGGGCCTGTCTGTTCTGAATGATCAGTTTCACTGTAATCCTTAGACCCTTCCAATAACCGGCTGTCTTGACGATGTCATAACCAACCTTTTTTGGAGTCAGACCCGGCAGTCGATCTTCAGGGCCAGGGCAGACATGGCACCGACCTCGCCACCGGTGCACCTCAAGAACATGACGTTGATCTCATTGGGATCGAACTTAGGCGGCATGGTGGAGGCAGCAAGTGTGGGATGACCCTGGATTCAGGAGGACCAAAGAGTTGCACCTTTGCCTCCTCTGAGCCTAAAGCCAAAAGCAGAAGAGCAAGTTCTTGACCAAGCAGTGCTGGAAAACAACAGGGGAAATCGGGGGACTTCCAGTATACAGAACAGGGGATACCCCTCCTTGTTTTGTTTTGTTTTTTGTTTGTTTGTTTGTTTGTTTCTGTTTGGTTTGGTTTGTTTTGGTATGGTTTTTTGTTCTTTATTAGTTATACCTTATTTTTTTTCCATTCCATTTTCCAGTATAACTTGATTTTAGCCACTCTGCACTGAGCAAAATGACTAGAAGGAAGAACTCACCACAAAAGAATCAGAAACAGTACTCTCTCCCACAGAGTTACAGAATTTGTATTTTTTTTTAATTTTTTTATTGGAGTTCAATTTGCCAACATATAGCATAACACCCAGTGCTCATCTGAAGTACCCCCCTCAGTGCCAATCACCAAGTCAACTCAAACCCCTGCCCAAATCCCTTCCACTACCCCTTGTTCATTTCCCAGAGTTAGGTATCTCTCATGTTTTGTCACCCTCACTGATATTTTCACTCATTTTCTCGCCAAATTACAGAATTTGGATTACAATTCGATGTGAGAAAGCCAATTCAGAACCACAATTATAAAGCTAGTAGTGGCTCTGGAAATAAAAGCATAAAGTATTCAAGAGACTACATGACTGCAGAATTTAGATTTAATCAGGCCGAAATTAAAAATCAATTAAATGAGATGCAATCCAAACTGGAGGTCCTAACAACAAGGGTTAACGACGTAGAAGAACAAGTGAATGACATAGAAGACAAGCTGATGCCAAGGAAGGAAGTTGAGGAAAAAAGAGAAAACCAATAAAAAGATCATGAGGAAAGGTTAAGGGAAATAAATGACAGCCTCAACAGGAAAAATCTACGTTTAATTGGGGTTCCAGAGGGTGATGAAAAGGATAGAGGAGCAGAAGGTGTCTTTGAACAAAACGTAGATGAGAACTTCCCTAACATTGGGAGGGAAACAGGCATTCAGATCCAGGAGATAGAAAGATTCCCCCTAAAATCAAAAAAATAAAATAAAAAATCAACACCTCAACATTCAATAGGGAAACTTGCAAATTCCAAAGATAAAGGAAAAATCCTTAAAGCAGCAAGAAATAAGAAATCCCTAAACTTTATGGGGAGAAGTATTAGGTTAACAGAAGACCTTTCCACAGAGACCGGGCAAGCCAGAAAGGGCTGGCAGGATATATTCAGGGTCCTATATGAGAAGAACATGCAGCCAAGAATACTTTATCCAGCAAGACTCACACTCAGAATAGAAGGAGAGATAAAGAGCTTCCAAGATAGGCAGGACCTGAAAGAATATGTGACCACCAAACCAGCTCTGCAAGAAATATTAAGGGGGACTCTGTAAAAGAAAGAGGAAGTCCAAGGGAACATTCCACAAAAACAGGGACTGAATAAGCATCATGATGACACTAAATTCATATCTTTCAATAGTAACCCTGAACGTGAATGGGCTTAATGACCCCATCAAAAGGCGCAGGGATTCAGACTGGATAAAAAAGCAGGACACATCTATTTGCTGTCTACAAGAGACTCATTGTAGACATAAGGACACCTGCAGCCTGAAAAGAAAGGTTGGAGAACCATTTACCATTCAAATGATCCTCAAAAAAAGCAGGGGTTGCCATCCTTATATCAAATAAACTAAAGTTTATTCCAAAGACTGTAGTAAGAGAGGAAGAGGGAAACGATATCATACTTAAAGGATATATCCAACAAGAGGACTTAAAAATCATGAATATTTATGCCCCGAATGTGAGAGCTGCCAAGTATATCAATCAATTAACAACCAAAGTTAAGACATACTTAGATAATAAATCACTTATACTTGGTGTCTTGAACACAACGCTTTCTAGAATCGACACATATTCTAAGTACAACATCTCCAAAGACACAAGAGCTTTAAATGATACACTGGACCAGATGGATTTCACAGCTATTTATAGAACTTTACATCCAAATGCAACTGAATACACATTCTTCTCAAGTGCACATGGAACGTTCTCCAGAATAGACCACATAATGGGTCATAAATCAGATCTTAATCAATACTAAAATTGAGAATGTCCCCTGCATATTTTCAGACCATAATGCTTTGAAACTAGAACTAAATCACAAGAAGTTTGAAAGGATTACAAACACATGGAGGTTAAGGACCAACCTGCTACAAAAAGAAAGGGTCAACCAGGAAATTAGGAAAGAATTAAAAAGATTCATGGAAACTGATGAGAATGAAGATACAACCTTTCAAAATCTTTGGGATACAGCAAAAGGACTCCAGAGGGGGAAATGCATCGCAATACAAGCATCCATCCAAAAACTGGAAAGAACTCAAGTACAAAAGTTAACCTTGCACCGAAAGGAGCTGGAGAAAAAAGAGCAGATAGATCCTACATCCAGAAGAAGAAGAAATTAATAAAGATTATAGCAGAACTCAATGAAATAGAGACCAGAAGAACTGTTGAATAGATTAAGAAAACCAGGAGATGGTTCTTTAAAAGAATTAATGAGATAGATAAACCATTAGTCAGCCTTATTAAAAAGAAGAGAGAAAACACTCAAATTAATAAAATCATGAATGAGAAAGGAGGGATCACTACTAATACCAGGGAAATACAAACAATTTTAAAACTTATTATGAGCAGCTATACGCCAATAAATTAGGCAATCTAGAAGAAATGGATGCATTTCTGGAAAACCACAAACTTCCAAAAATGGAACAGGAAGAAACAGAAAACCTGAACAGGCCAATAACAAGGGAGGAAATTAAAGGAGTCATCAATAACCTCCCAAGACACAATCTCCAGGGCCAGATGGCTTCCCAGGAGAATTCTATCAAATGTATAAAGAAGAAACCACAGCTATTCTACTAATGTTGTTCGGAAAGATAAAAAGAGATGGAACAGTTCCAAACTCGTTCTATGAGGCCAGCATCACCTAAATTCCAAAACCAAAGACCCCACCAAAAAGGAGAATTACAGACCAATATCCCTGATGAAAATGGATGCAAAAATTCTGGAAAACTGTGTGAAGTTTCCTCAAAGAGTTAAAAATAAATCTGCCCTATGACCCAGCAATTGCACTGCAGGGGATTTACACCAATGATAGAGATGCAGTGAAATTCCAGGACACCTGCACCCCAATATTTATAGCGGCAATGTCCACAGTAGCCAAACTGTGGAAGGAGCCTTGGTGTCCATCGAAAGATGAATGGATAAAGAAGATGTGGCCTATGTATACAATGGAATATTCCTCAGCCATTGGAAATGACAAATACCACAATTTTCTTTGAAGTGAATGGAACTGGAGGGTATTCTGCTGAGTGAAATAAGTCAATCGGAGAAGGACAAACATTATATGGTCTTATTCATTTGGGGAATATAAAAAATACTGAAAGGGAATAAAGGGGAAAGGAGAAAAAATGAGTGGGAATTATCAGAAAGGGAGACAGAACATGGGAGACTCCAAACTCTGGGAAAAGAACAAGGGGTGGTGGAAAGGGAGGAAGGCAGGGTGTGGGGGTGACTGGGTGACGGGCACCAAGGGGGCACTTGATGGGATGAGCACTGGGTGTTATGGTATATGTTGGCAAATTGAACTCCAATAAAACTAAATAAATAAATAAACAATAAATAAATAAATAAATAAATAAATAAATAAATATTTCGTTTAGCTCTGCAACAAACTACCCAGTTATGTTCCCAAGCGACTTGGACATTTGGCATCCCCCCCCCAGCAATGAAGGAGAGTTCCTGCTGCCCTACATCCTGGGCACCATCTGATGTTGTGGTATTGAATTTTAGCCTTGCTGATGGGAGTCTGATGCTGCCTCACTGTTTCGGTGTGTAGGCCCTAGTGACTTATCACGTGGGAAATCTTTACACAGGTGCAATTGTTCTCTGTGCACAATTTTGTAAGGGGTCTGTTCACATCTGCTCACTGGGATGACACGACCCAGCACCCTGGAATTCAGGAGCTCCCAAAGCTCTGATCTGAAAGGAAAGAGAAAATCATTATCACCAAATACCAGAACTCAGGGAATTCTCACTAAATCCCTAGAGTGGTACCAGTGGACAGGCAGGCAGTGGGCCAACTGGTTCTCTTGGGTCACACATCTTGCACAACTGCCCTTCTTCTCATTCCAACACAGCAATAGTGTGGGTCATATCGCTTCTGAAATCCATGTAACTATTTTTTCATTGGGAGATGAATATCTTCAAAAGGAGGTATTTTCATTGGAATTTAAACAAGTCTGGAATTTAAATTTAAACAATTCTGTTTCTAGTGAGATACAAAGCATTCAATGCCAGATTCTGAGCCTGTGTTGCTTAGAGGCAGGGACAGGGGAGTGATGGAATAAGAGGTGAATAGTAGGGCAGCCCACCTTTAGCCCCAGGCGAGATCCTGGAGACTGGGATCCAGTCACACTTTTGTCTCTCTGCATGTAGGCTGGTTCCCCCTCTGCCTGTGTCTCTCCTCTCTCATTGTGTGTCTCTCATGAATAAATACATAGAAGAAAATGAAAGATGTGAAGAGTAGACGTTATCACTTGTCTCTGGGAAACAGAAATTATCTGGGTGATATTGATCGTATGCAGCTCTACAGCAATGATGATCAATCTCTCCCCAGGCTGCAGCCCAAGGTGGTCAAAGACGTTTTTGTCAACACACCTGGGCCTGGAAAATTAGGTTTGAATCCCTGCTTGTTCTCTCAGTGCTGTAATGGGTCACAATATAGCATCTCTGCCTGAGAGCTGTGGTAACATTGCCATGGTAACCCCTGTGTTTCTACTGCTCTTGTGAAAGAGAAGATGACCTTGGATCTGGGGTCATCAAGCGATTCCTTAGGGCAGTGACACATGTACACATGGGAGAGTTCTTACTCTTGATATTCACATATCCTACCACCCTGGATTATGGAAAAGTTCCAATGGGGACTAAGGGAAGAGGGAGACAGAGTCAGTACCTGTGGGCTCAGGACACCCATTTACAGGAGTCTCCATCAACCTGGTGGCAGCTATAGCAAAGGCTCATTCATGCACCCACATCAACCAACTTCACTGAGGCAGGCTGAGCATTTTCCCAGTAATGGTGCAACATCCTCCAAATCTCATAGCCCATAAAAGGGTTCATGGCCATAGGCCCCAAATTCCTACTTTGATGGACCCCCTTCTCCTCAAGTGCACAACCCAAGCCTCAGGTGATGAGTGAGGGATCCCATCCAGCTCTGAGAATGGAATTGCCTATGACCCGTGTCCTCACACAACATCCCACATCCCAGTGTTCAGGCCTAAGACACAGTGAACCTTGGTCACTTCTGAGCAGTGAAGCCTGTGAGGGAAGGGAAGGCTCTGCTCTGAGCCCTGGAGGTGCTGAATCCATGCTGGGGAAGACTACACCCCCTGTTTAGATAGTCCTGGACCTCTGATGGAGACAAAGTCAATGAAAGGCTCATTGTCCTCATTTCAGGAGAAAAAAATCTTCGCAGCACAGACTCTGGTTATATGACATTTGGAAACCCAGGTAACATGACTGTTACCACATTGAAGTGTTTTGTTTTATTCTTGTTTTATTTCTGAGGACATATAGAACTTGAAGAGATAATGGAGAATAGGCTCATTATGAACCAGGCGGTAATTTTAAGTACACATTAGATATATCACTTATTTTACACGTTATAAATTTTCATGGAAGAAGCATCTGAACAGATGAAGGATTTTGTCCCATGTCCCAAACTGTCAGTGTCACTGTTAGAAGCATTATTGTTTCTGATTAGACAGTGAAGGTCAGTCTAGTCCTCAGGCTGCAGCCCAGAGATGAGGGTGCCCTCCAATGACTGAGGCATCCTTGGATCAGGAGAAGCAGCTGGGGACCCCAGAGCCCTGGTGCTTATCTGAGTCTAAGTAGTAGTATAGGTGATACCAGGGAGAGCTCCATGGCTTCTCCTGGAACCAGTTGATGTAATAGCTGCCAACACTGGAGCCACTGTTCACGGTACAGGTGAGTCTGACTGTTGTTCCAAAATGTCAAGAGGGAGGGCGACTGGGTTAGCACAGGCTGGGACAGAGACCTGCAAACACAGACACTGATGTGTAATGGAGCAGAGACCAATGTAAAATTTCCCAGCATCTGAGCCAGAGGGGCTGATGGAGCCAAGGAACTGGAACATGGTATGTGACGCCTGTCTGTCTGTACCTGTGCACTGAGAGAAATACATCAGGAGACAGGAGTATAGGCAATGATGACCATCCCCGCACCAGGTGGGGTCCCCAGACCTCTTTTTGTCCTCCATTCTTTTCTACAAGAGGGGTGTCCATGCAAATGAAATCCATCAAGTGATTTCCCAGCCCCTCCCTGAGCCCTGGTGCTGGAGCTCAGCTCACACCACATTGTGGAGGTTGGGAGTTGCTTCTCCTCTGGGGAGAGCCCTGGATGAAGCACCTGCTGAGACCACATACAGTGTCTGCTTAAGGGACTCCTCCAGGCCTGAGAGGACACAGCTGCTGAGCCCCAACAAGGAGCACAGGGCCCAACACACCGTGTGATGGGTCCTCACTGAGCAGCTATGTAGGGATCACGGGCCCATAGCTCCCCACTGGTCACAGGCACCCAGCCCACCTTGGACCAAAGACCTGGGATCCCTGGGGCCTTCACCAGCTCACCAGGTCCATGTCTATTCACAGTCCCATGTCTTATCTCTAGATACCATGATTTGTACACACTGCACATGATTACTCTGTTCCCTCATTCTCTGAAGTGATGCTTCTCTATGGAAAAGACAAACATGTACACAACTGACCTATTCAGGTGTCACCAAAGAAGTTACCCCAAGGTGAAAGTTAAGCGTCTATCAGGTCAAACATCACTGATCAGAGGACAGTGGAGCTGGTTTGAGGGGTTTGAGGCAGATCATGAGGGATTGATGGAGTTGAATACTGTCCAGGAAGTAAGGTTCTAGGCTTATTGCCAAGACAGCAGTTCAGCAATGATTTTAAAGCTCAAGTGATGCTGTTACAATCTGTTCGGAATCAGATATGACCGAGTGATTTGTGAAAAGCAAACAGCTTTGCCTGGTGGAACATTTACTGGTGAATATTAGACATAGCTCTTTAGGTTTGGAAGTGAGACATATCTCGTAAATTCATGGTTTCTGTACATTTGTGTTTTCCAATTCCTCTCAGATATTTGTTGCTTCACACACTGTTTATATTGTACCCAATTATTTTTTTCTTTTTTTTTAATTTCTTTTTACTGTAGTTCAATTTGCCAACATATAACAATAACACCTAGTGCTCATCTCATCAAGTGTACACAAGTATTTTCATTTATAGTTTTGTACCCTTTACTTTCCTTCAATTGGAAGATGAGTGTGAAGTTTTATCGTTGTTTCCACATGCCTGGGATTAGCGTGGAGAAATCATGTTCTCAATGGGCCCCAAACAACTTTGGTATATGTGCAAATAGCCAAGAAATCTCTAGACTCATAAGGACCTGAGGTAAAAGATATATGACCATGATCACCCTCTTCCCTCAGATAACTTTAGGATGAATGTTTCAGATGAGTCATGGTGCATTTATTTAGATGGCCATACCTTTTAATTTATTCTCTTATAAAATGTATTACATGGACTGTTTTCCTTTTTTATGATTTTATTTATTTATTCATGAGAGATACACTGAAAGAGAGAGAGGCAGAGACACAGGCAGAGGAAGAAGCAGGCTCCATGCAGGAAGCCCGACGTGGGACTCGATCCAGGGTCTCCAGGATCACACCATGGGCTGAAGGCCGCGCTAAACCGCTGAGCCACCCGGGTTGCCCTGATTTTCTTTTATACATTTATAAAAGATTTATTTATTTGAAAGAGAGAATTGGGATAGTAAGAGAGAGACAGATGAGTGGGGGGCGAGTGGGTGGGTGAAGCAAGCTCTCTCCTGAGCAGGATACCTGACAAGTTGATTGATTTTAAATGTTACAAAAATTAAATGTCTAAAATGACCACTCTTGATAATCTGTCACTTTGCATTTGCAAATATTTCATTATAATTCAGTTCCTATCTTCATGAAACTTATGGATTTTTAATATCTTTTATTTTGAAATTTGAGTCTGGGTATAATAAATGAGGAAAATAAGCTTTATAATGTATACTCAAAGTTGTTCATTCCTCCCTGCTTCTCTGTAGTATTCTCATTATTTCCTCCTTAAATGTTTGAAGGGATTCTCTAGAGAAGCCTTTGAACCTGGAGTTATCTTTGTGGCAAGGATGTCAGCAGAAGATATGAACAAATAATTTGGTATAAGTGCTGGTGAGCATGAGTTAAACAAAGTGATTCCTCATTCCTTAAACATAATCTACAGTGCATAAATTGTGTCTGTGGCTCCACTTTATATGATTTTAATTTTCATTTACCTTTAATATTATTGTTTCTTTTGTTTTTTATTTTAAATACTTTATTTATGTATTTGACAGAGTGGTCTCTGACTTTAGAGAGTGCACACAATCAGGAGGAGAGCCAGGCATAGGTCAAGGGAGAAGCAGGCTCACAGCTGAGCAGGGAGCCGGATGTGGGGCTCAATCCCAGGACACCAAGGTCATGATCTGAGATGAAGACAGATGCTAAACCAAATGACCCACCCAGGTGCCCCCTATATCACTGTTGATGTAAAAAGAACTAAAATACTAATTTTATTACAATGAGATTATTTTAGTAATATTTAATAAATATAATGTATTTTAAAGCAAAATAAACAGAAACCATCCAAGTATAATGTCAAGTGTTGCACAACATTATTTAGAAGAAGCCATCAGACAGATAATAATTATGCTATCCTATGTCTCTTGATATTTCCCTGAGAGCCCACGGTCATCAGGAACCATGATGCTCAAATCGTACAGTCTCCAGGCTGAATTACACATTGACATCTACTGGTCACGTGTTGTCCCTCACCTCTTCATGTCACAGCATACACTGCTCCAAAGCAGGCTGTGGTGACCACAAATGGATTGCAATTTTGAATCTGTTTCTCAGTGTTCTCGAATCGTTAGTGGGATGTGGGAATGATTAAGTTAGAAGATATTACTCTCTTTACATGTAAGGGGATATTTTCAGAACTAATTTCATATTAATACAATAACAGACGCTTCATAACACTAACTTGCATACAAGTATCTTGGAATGCTTGTTAAATACACATCTACGAACAATGAGAATGGTTTCTGATTTAGAATTATAACATGGAGAATTATAGTTTTATCAAGCTCCACATGATGAAAATATTAATTTGGTCCTCATCATCAAATTAGTGAATAAAATGAGATCTACCAAGCCTCTATGTTTAATAGACCATATTGAAAACTGTCGATTAAAAAAAAAGAAAACCGTCGATTGAGGCTCAGTATTTGTTTATGTATAATGGAAATGAAGTTCCTCACTCTTCAACATTTTAGACAGAGAGGGAGCGAGGAAGCACAGTCTTGGAAGGTCACATTGGATAGATGGACATGCCCTGGGAGAGATAAATGGGGTTCATTTCATGAACCACTGAACAGGAGAATGGGGTCAGGGAGCTTCACTTCCCATGGTGGTGTTGACTCTTTCCCCATCTCACGCTCTCTCCTGCCTTTATTTTTTTTTAAGATTTTATTTATTTATTCATGAGAGACACAGAGAGAGGCAGAGACATAGGCAGAGGGAGAAGCAGGCTCCATGCAGGGAGCCCGATGTGGGACTTGATCCCAGAACTCCAGGATCACTCCTTGAGCAGAAATCAGATGTCCCTCTCCTGCCTTTAAAGCTGAGCTTTTCTGAGCCCATGAGGAGGTTTTGGTTGCACCTCCCCATAGATTTAAATCACTGTGTAAATGTACTACCCATACACAGTGAACAATAATAGTTAGTCTCATCCTCAGGCTGGGCTCCTGTGATGGTGAGGGCAACTTTGTTCCCAGAGATGGAGCCAGAGAAGTGATCAGGGGCCCCAGAGGGGCAGCTGCTTGTGCTGTAGATAAGCATGCAAGGAGCCTGGCCATGGGTCTGCTGGTACCAGCTGGGGTAGTTACTTGTAAAGACTGACCCAGAGCTGAGGCCACATGTGAATGTGACTGTCCCTCCTGGAGACACTGAGAGTGATGGATCCTTGGTGACCACAGTCTGAGAATCTGCTCCTAAATTCAAGAGGAGAGAAAGGTGTTGATATTGGAGACAAGGGTCGCATGAGTCCCTGTTTTAAGTGCTCCCCACAGATGTAAAGTCTTTTTCCTGACCTGAGCCATAGACAAGGAGCCCAAGAAGAAACACTGTCCAGGCCATGGTGGGGACCCTCACAGACTACAGCCTCCTTAGACTCCTAGGATGGAATGGGGTGTCCCTGGACCTTTTCATGTCTCCTGTCCCATGAGGTTAAGAAAACACTTCATGCAAATCAGCTTCCTCTCTCTCCCTGCCCGAGAGTCACCAGCATGTCCCCTAGGAGACTTTGAAAGGGGCAGAAACTGGGACTTCACACACGCAAGTGACTGCAGGGTGACCTGAGACACTGGGTGTCAGGAGGACATCTTTCAGTAAATGACCACCATACTGTCTCTAGTGAACTCTGTCCCAAGGCTCTTCTCTGGAAAGCCTGAAAGCTGAATGAGGAGGTGGATGTGTTCTCACCTCCTCGCCCCACATCTACCTCATCTCAAACCTAACCCATCCCTGGAACATTTTCTTCTCTCCCCAGTGACATTCCCTCTTCTGTCCTTGGAGGGTCTTAGTAGTGCCCCTTCCAACAGTGAGGACACTGGAAATCTCAGAGCCCCTGTGACAGATGTAGGGGCAGTGGTCTCCTCTCAGTTAATCATGGACCCGGTCTGCAGTAGTCCCCGGGGAGCTGAACAGGGATGTCTCTTTATTAGAAATGAGGATGACATTGTGTGAACAGGTGATGCTCATGGAGCATGTTGAACTCCATTCCCCTTTGTGTTCTGCTGTTGATTGTATTGCATGATTGTCCTGTTCATCTATCATTCCATGAAAATCATATCTGGACAGGTTATCCCATGCTTTAGTAGAGGATGAATTATGAGGCCTGTGTGATTCAGAGCTGAGAGCTCTTGTGGCTCCAAGGCCATAAGTTCAGGAAAGCCACCCACAGTGACGTGGCCACTTGCTTCCTCTAGTGTGCAGGAGCCAGTCATAGATTTTCCTGGTCTTCCTCACCCAGACCCTGAGTCTCACGATCAGCCCACTAGCGCCCCCTGCTGACCTCAGACACTATGTCGCCAGCCTGAATTAACCTTCCCAGACCTCCTGGAAGGGCCTCTGACCTTTGCAGGTGGTCCTCTGATGTCACCACCCAGGACAGTACAATGAGCAGGTCAGCTCTGTGGGGTTGAGCCATTCATTTTTGCAGGGCATCGATTCCCTCAATTGGACAGCTAACTGGAATATTTATGTCTCAGTATGTTTCAGGTTTTCTGGACACTTGAGTTTGCATTTGCCTTGTCCCTGGTATCATTACTGGGACTTAATGCACTTGAAGTAAGCTCAAGATTTTTTTTTTAATTTTTTTTATTATTATTTATGATAGTCACAGAGAGAAAGAGAGAGGCAGAGACACAGGCAGAGGGAGAAGCAGGCTCCATGCACCGGGAGCCCGACGTGGGATTCGATCCTGGGTCTCCAGGATCGCGCCCTGGGCCAAAGGCAGGCGCTTAACCGCTGCGCCACCCAGGGATCCCAAGCTCAAGATTTAAAGTCTCTAGAGAAGCCCATTGGTTCAACCTTGGTAATAATTCTCCTTGGGTTACCCGTATAGGCTGACTTACTTGGTTATTGCTGTTGTTGTCAGGGTCCCCTGCTAGGTTCACCAGCCTCCACTTATTCCACTTAATCCACTTATTAGTGACATTTCGTAGATCTATATATTGGTTTTTAGATACACTTTTTTTCTAGGGCTGCCATAATAAAGCACCACAGAATCGGTAACTTAACACAATAAGAGTGCATTTCTGCTGTTCATACACAACTCCACAGTCTGTAGGGAGTGGCCATTATCTGTTTGGAACCTGTAGAGGAGTCCCTGTTGTCTCTCCATAAGTATAAGAAATTTGAAGACAATTTTTGGGGTTTGCTGTCTGCAGCTGCAGAACCACAATCTCTGTCTCCACCCTCCCACGGATGCCTCCTTGACTCCATCTGACTGTCATGTTACAAGCACAGGAATCAATTGAATTAAGAGGTCACACCACCCCCTTCATCACCGCATCTGGTCCAGTTATATATGCAGCACCCCTTTTCCATAGAAGGTCATATCCTAAAGTCCTGAGTTCTACAATCTCAACATATGTTCTTTGGTAGGATACAGTTTAAATGAGGATATTAGGAAAGAATAATTTTTTCCAAAAAGGCTTATAATTATCACTATTTATTTATTTATTTATTTATTTTAAATTTTTTATTTATTCATTCAATAGAGACACACAGAGAGAAGCAGGAACACAGGTAGAGGGAGAAACAGGCTCCATATAGGGAACCCCTCATTGGAATTGATCCCAGGACTCCAGGATCAAGCCCAGGGTGGAAGGCAAAAGTTCGACCGCTGAGCCAAGGTGGCGTCCTTTTTTTTTTTCTCAAAACATTATCATTACTATTTTTAAACATGCAAAGCAGTTGGATTGCACTGAAATGCCATCTAATAAAATATATATTTAGAGAATACAAAATGAGGATTTTTCCATTTTTCATTTCTTAGCTGTAAAGGAAGATTTTTTAATGTTTCTTTCTGTCTTTGAAGAAATGTATTTAGCCTCCATCTAGTTCTGATCCAACAGACATTTTATAATACAAAATACCTAAATTTGGGTTTTTGTGAACTAATGCCTCCTGAGTCACTCATACACTTATTCGATATTAGGACTTACACAGGAATGGAAATCAATCCAGACCCTTCTCATCCCCATCTCCCTATGGCTGGTCTGCATGATGCTCTAGGCTCAGGTGTTTGGCCATGAGATGTCAGTAATCGCATGATATTTGTATCCACACTGGATGAAACAAAGTGTATATCTCCCTTCCTCATCTGGGTCTCTCACTGGGCCCAGCACCACTATAGTGTAGCCCCCAGGGGTACTCATCCTCGTCCTCAGGCTGGGCACTAGCAGATGGTCAAGTCAGACTTGTTCTCAGGAAGGGAGCCTGAGAAATCAGTATTTACTTGGGCAATCTCTTCCTGGATCCAGTATGGATTCTCCTTTCTCATTCAGGATTTTATTTTCCTGGTTCTTGACATGTCGTATATTTTTACTGGCTCCTGAATATAATGGCTATTATATAATGTTTTGCTTGGTCCTCAGTTACTTTTCTTCAAACAAGTGATCCTCCCGCTGATGAGCAGCAGCAAGGGGAAGGGTGTTTGTGTCAGTTTCCCAGTGGCTCAAGTGAAAATGTTTACCACTCTGCTGCTTACTCTCTGCTGGAGAAGTTGGGGCAGTGATTGCCACTTCCCAGTTCCCATCAGGTGGAGGTGTGGGACGAGCTGTTTCCTGGGCCCTGCCAACACCATGGTGGGATGCACAGGACTGAATGGAATGGCTTTCTTGCAGGGAGTGGATCCTCTGCTCCCCACTGCATTCCTTGTCCTCACTGACACCAGGGAGAAGAGGGTCAAATGCAGGTCCAGCTCCTTTGCTTCCTGCATCAAAGTTCAGTGATTTTATGCTCAGGGAGAGCACAGGCTCAGTTCCCCAGTGTTCAGACAGTCACTAGCAATGGGTATATAGCAACAAACCAGTTTTGCCTTGTACCACTGCATTCATTTTCTCTGCTGAGCAATGAGGTTCAGATGGGGTCACCAGGACCTGCCAAAATCATGGGTGGGAAATACTGGAGTGCAAACTGCCAACTAGGCCTGCCTTGTCCAGAATTGTTGATGTTCCCATGCGATGGAGGCTCAGCTATCTCCTGAGTAGCTGACACCATGGCTGATGGTATTGGGGCACTGCCTGCTTCTGCCAGGAGGATATGGACACCATGTCTCTGATGAACGATAATGTAAACCCTGCATGAGGGCACAGTTTGGGGATTCATTAGGTGTGCAAGTGATGGGCAGGTTTGTCCAAATATTTCCTCCTCTCAGGCCAACTTATCTCCATATCTTCTGAGCAGAGGAGTTGCTGCTTTTGGAATTTGGGTGTTTTTTGGTTTGATTTTCTGGATCTCAGGCTCTGGATGATTCTTGGTTGGAGGAAGCTACAGCATCCTGTCTTACCTGTGTGGGACATCATACAAGAAAAAGAACCAGGGTATGCACTCTTGTGTTTCCCTCAATTTGTTTGAACTCTTCCTTCTTCCTTCTTCTACCTTTTGATGTCTTCCTATACTTGTTTGCTGTCGTGTGTCAGGACATTTCATTTGTAAGAGAGAGGACCTGCATGAATGGGAGCACTCCCTACTGTCCAGAACTGGGGATCCTCATGGTGCCTTCTCTGAATGCTTTCTTCCAGGGCTAGGATGGCGGGGATCCTGCTGAGCTGCTGCAATGGAGGAAATTATCTTGACTCTCAACCTGTGTAATTAAAATACAAAGAACGTGATTATTATTTTTACATTATTCTATACAGGGTAATAAAAAGTAAATACATTCCATAACCAAGAACTCAATGTGAGACGTTTTAAAGGCCAGCAGGAAACCAGCATAGCACAAATGTCTGGCTTTCTGTTCTTAAATGCAGAAGAGTGGAAAGAAGAAATTTTGATTCCTTCTTTCCCTTATTGTTTGTGTGTAGAACTTTTTTCTGCAATAATTTCATATTTAGATAAATAAATGCAAATATTGGATAGATATCTCCATATTTCACCTAGCTTTTTCTAATGTAACATTTGTGTTCCTATGATATGTTTATAAAAACAAGTACTTGCCTGATCATCTTGTGAAACTACAGAATTTATCTAGATTTCAAGGTTTATTTATTTACTTATTATTTATTTATTTATTTATTTATTTATTTATTTACTTACTTACTTACTTACTTATTATAACACAGTTTTGCCTGAAATCAATCCAAGTAACAACATTGCATCTATTCATCAGGACATATTAAAATCCTCCAATGTAGGAGTTTTCAGTCTTTCTCTGCTCTTGATTTTGGGAATTTGGAAACAGTTGGTATGCTATTTTTTAAATGTCCCAAAATATGGGTTTATCTCATGTTTTCTTATGATTATGCTAACGTTATGGATTTGGGGGAAAATAACAAGAGATGAATTGATGTTCTTAATACCTCATAGGGAAGATGTGTCATACTAACATGACATATCATTGAGCGTATGGATGGGGACAGTCCAAATTTGCTGATTCCTTTTCTGTTCATAATCTATCTGATGCCAGTCTACTGGATTTTGGCCATTCTGATAGGTGTGCAATGGTAGCTCATTCACGTTTGCATTTGTTTTTCCCTAATGATATGCAATATGTAACAGAATATCACACGTTTAAATTCTATCTGCCTATCTCCTTCTGTGAAATATCTGGTAATGTCTTTTTTCTAATAAATTTATTTTTTATTGGTGTTAAATTTGTCAACATACAGAATAACACCCAGTGCTCATTGCATCAAGTGCCCACCTTAGTGGTAACAATTTAACTTACTTTTTCTTCTGTTTTTTTTTTTTCTTGTGCTTTGTTTGAGAAGTTCATTGTATAGCTTTTTTCCTTCTTTCTTTCCTTTTTCCTTTCTTCCTTTTCTTTATTTATGTACCTTTCTTTGTATCCTTTCTTTTATTCCTTCTTATATATATTTGTATTTTTCTATTTTTTTATTACTGCTCAACTCTGACGAAGTTTGGCAATTTATCTGAAATACATTCTGCTTCTGATTTATTGATTTTCTCTTAGATTTTATTTTTGTCATTATTAAGGGGAAATGGGACACATCTTCTCTTAGAGACATTTAACATCACATTTTCCAGTCAGCCAGATGATACTAGATGTGTTACCATACCAGTCATGGCATCAGCTGCTCTCCATTGGCTCCCGTGTTCCTAAAACCCGTGTTCTGCTGCTATAATCTTTGCCTATGAAGTTAGCGAAATACACCAGTGTTTTTAATGACTTGGCGAAGAGGAAATAACTCTGCTCTGGAGTGACACCAGGGTTGGTAGTAAAAGTCCTTATGACGATGCCATCTGAAGGCCTAGAGAACACACAGCCTGAATCCATACATGCTGCAAATGAACTTCCAAACAATAAGCCATTTTGTTCAGGTCCAATGCATTGAGGATAGAACTAAGGAAGTGTGCAGATTTATGATTGCTTTGAATTGTGTTGATTATGATTAAAATTTCCATAAATATTCACGTGGGGATTTTTCTTTACAAAGCTTTTTTTTTTTACCTTTTATATTTCTTAGTGTGCATTGATTTATGTGTTCCATGCAATAATCAAATAATAAGAAATCATCCTCTGGTTGAAAGTAAGGCAATAATGATCCCAGCTGCAAAAAGAGCTGACATGTGCATCAGCAGAACAGGGATGGGGCTGAAGGACCATGATAGCATCGCGACCTAGGAGAATTTCTTTTACTGAGAAATCAGAAGATGACAAGTGAATGTTCACTAGCCTAAAAGAACTTGTCCCTGATCACGAGGACAAAACTGTCTCTTTCCTTTGACACTCTCTGTGTATAATGGGCTACTCTGAGTGACTCTAAGGTCAGAGATGATGAAGCAAGTGCCATTCCCGGGAGGTCCCCAAGATGCGCCTGGGCTCAGGGGATCAACTGAAGAATCAGCAGAAACCCAGGGGGAGCCTAAGCAGGCAGCTGCTGGGGCACTCACTCACTTTGCAAATGGGTAAGTGGGTTTTTGTCTCACTTCCCCACAGGCCTGGAGCACTGTGCCAGCATTGAGAGTGCTGTCATATGCTGAGCAGTAATAATCAGCCTCGTCCTCAGCCTGGAGCCCAGAGATGGTCAGGGTTGCTGTGCTGCCTGACCTGGAGCCAGAGAATCGATCGGGGACCCCCGAGGGTCGGTTACTACTACTATAGATGAGGGTTCTGGGGCCTGTTCCTGGGAGCTGCTGGTACCAGCCCACATAACCACTACCAATGTTGGAGCTGCTTCCAGTGCAGGAGATGGTGACCTTCTGGCCCAGGGACCCAGACACTGAGGCCGGCTGAGTCAGCACAGACTGGGCCCAGGAACCTGCAAGAAGGAGAGAAATAAACAGGGTGATGCTGTAGTCTGGACCCAACATGCCTCCCAGCCCCTCCCCTTGTTCCACATCCAGTCACCTGTGCAGTGAGCCAGGAGGGTGAGGAGCAGAGGGAACCAGCCCATGGTGGAGGTCATCACGGATCCTGTCTTCAGTGGCCCCTCAGCTGAGCAGAGCCTCCCCTCATCTCTCCCTTCTCCTCTTCATCCTCTGAGAGAGGGAGGTGACCTTCCATGCAAATGAGACCCCAGGTCTCTGAACCCTCCCTGGCCCTGGGTCAGGTCCCTCTGCTGAGGATGTCAAGGGGGTAGGTAGGGGAGGGGCTATGTGGGGCTGGGGTGTGGTTAGGGAGGTCCCGGCTGTGTGACTTGAGAAGAGGCCACAGTCAGTGCCAGGAGGTGTTCCCAGCTCTGATCCAGCCTGAGCCCTAAGAAATAAGCCTCAATTCCCTTCTGGCATCCTGACACCACTTCACCCTGCATGACATGGGGATCAGTTGGCCATAGGACTCAGGTCCTGTCTCCAGAGCTCTATCCACTCTCCTCCTATTATCTGGACATGTCTCCCCACATTTAGTCTCCCATGACTGTGGCATAGATTTTAGGTTACAATCTAGTGTCTCGGTGTGAGGGACTCCTGGGTCGCTCAGTGCTTAAGCATCTGTCTTTGGCTCAGGGCATGATCCTGGAAGTCTGGGATCAAGCCCCACATCCGACTCTGTGGAGGGAGCCTGCTTCTCCCTCTGCCTATGTCTCTCTCTCTCTCTGTCTCTGTCTCTCTGTGTCTCTGTCTCTGTCTCTCTCTGTTTCTGTGTGTGTGTGTGTGTGTGTGTCTGCCACGGATCCCTTGGCTTTTCATGGGCCACTCAGGACTCAGGTGGTGTCTCTACACCAATTCGTCTGACATCACTGTCACAGCCAGAGGAGTGAAGTGTCCCCGTGTACAATTGGCCTTTTCTGTGCAGGATGCTGAGACCTTCCTCCTATATGATGACCCTGGTTTCAGCCCTCTCCTTCTCTGAGTTTTCTGAAATACTGAAGCCCAGGGAGGTAGATTTTCCAGGTTGTGGGTGGAAGCCCTCATGTGCTTTCCAGGAAAGGTTACACACTGAACATCGTTGTTGTCTCTCACTGTTTTTTGACCTGTTTTAAACTTCGTTTAAATAAATAAAACATTTTTTAAAAGGCTTTCATTTAAACAGACATATATAAACATTTTATAAAATGCTTTGTCTTTTTTTTAACATCATGGGTCTGATCATGCAGGCAGGAAAACCGGAAGTGATGCCCAAGAGCCCCCATGAGGACCCTGTTGTATGAACTTCGCAGCCATCTGAGTACTGGAATTCCCATACACAGATGAGCTTTCTGGATGAGAAATTCCGGGTCGCACTCATATCTGGGGTGGTCACAGCTTGGGCCTGTGTCCAGCATGTGCCGGACAGAGCAATTGCTAATTCAGCCCCCCATGAGTAGGAGAATGAATTTCTATTGGCAAAAAGCACCTGGACCCAGGGTTGTTGTCAAGGTCACCTGTGAGTGGTGGAGAGTGGAGATGAGGGGCCACATCCCTGAGGTCACAGACCCTGTGGTCCTGACTTGGAACAGATGATTTAGCAGAGGTCCAGCCTGGCTGGATGTGTCCCTGTTGAGACTGTGGGAGGGACACCCCAGCCCTGAGAGCATAGGGAGGGTGAGTCCCACATCCTCAGGGGCCTTGACAACTGGTGGAGCAGCACTGAGGCTGGGGTCCCAGAATCAATGTACTGATCAGCCTCAGGCTCTGATTGGAGCCCAGAAATGGTGGGGGGCTGAGCTGACCATGGAGACAGAGAGTTTCCCTAGGAATCCTGAGGATCAGCATTCTCCCAAGGAACAGGAATTCAGAGAATATCCTGGCTGCCCAGGTGACACGACTACAGTTCCTTGTGTTCCCTGTTACTAGGGATTGTGCCTTCTGGAGACTGTGACACCAAGGATAGCTGGTGAGCACAGAGTAGCCTAACTTTGGACGGCTGGAGAAACCCCAAAACTGCAGAGCCCAGGACAATATACAACCAAAGATGAGACAATTGTGAGTGTGAATGTGTGTGTGTCTGCATGTTTGTGCACACGTGACCCAAAATTAGGCCAAGTGGCCCTCATTCCCTTCTAAGCCTTCTCCACACACCGGGGGAATGCCCTTTATCTCAGGTCCTGGTACCCGGATTTCAAGGCCCGTGTCTCAAAGCCCTTCTGCCTGGGGGAGGATTGATCCAGGTAGTGAGAACTCATATGAGAGCAGCCCTGTAACAACATCCCTGAATCAGACGTGCAGGTGCTGCCGAGTGACACAAACAGGAAGGAGAATGTAGGGTGTCACATGTAGCCTCAATTTCTGGTCATTCTTCTCCTCATAAATGGACCCTGGGGACTGAAAACATCAGCAAGGTAATTTGTGGTTTTCTCTGAAATCTGGAGGTGGAGACGGAGCTCAGACCTGAAGAACCAGAGGGAGAGACAAGCCTGAGGGACAAGGGAGCAGAGGGGAGAAGGGGAGGGAGGGGGTGGGGGTGTTGTCAGGGAGAGTCTGCAGGACCTGGTCCAAATTCACATGTGTCTGGTTCAGAGAGAGAAGACTGTCTGTGACCAGGGTTAGAGACAGTGTATGAGCTGCGGGTACATGAGGAGTGACAAAGGTCACACTTTATGGAATGAGATGACAGAACTGACTGTGCATGAATATTTGCTGGGCAGCAGGTTCAGTTGCAGACACAGTATTTATCCCTGTCCATCTTCTCTAGCCCCCAAGGGGTGTGCAGCTGGGCTCTGATTCCTCATCTCTTCCAGTCTTCCTCAGAAGTCCTGTGATGTGTCACTTTGCAGACATCCCCTTAGCATTTATCTTTTGTCTTTTGAATCCAGACCTTCTAGGGCTCTGTGGTGGCTCAGTGGTTGAGCATCTATCTTCAGCTCAGGTGGTCTTCTCAGGTCCAGGGATGGAGTCATGCATCAGGTTCCCTGCAGGGAGCCTGCTTCTCCCTCTGCATATGTCTCTGTCTCTCTCCATATCGCTCATAAATAATAAATAAATAAATAAATAAATAATAAATAAATAAACTATAAAAAAAGAAAGAACCCAGACCTTCCTACAGATATGTGCCCCTGCATGTATCTCCAGGTAAGTTTCTCTGAGAAGTAGCTCCAGACCATGTCTGTGGGTCCAGGGGTCTTTGTCTCATGTCCTCCTTATCTGAGATGCAGTGAGTATCGGGAGCTGCTCCCACTGCCATGGTCTGTAGCACAGTGACAGTCAGCCTCGACCTCAGGCTGCAGCCCAGAGATGAGCAGGAGCCCTGCATTGGCCGAGGTGTCCTTGGAGCCAGAGAAGATGCTGGGGACCCCATAGCCTGGTGAGTCTCAGTAGACCATCAGCAGGTACTCAGGAGGCTTCCTGGTTGCTGGAACCAGCCTATCGCCACCACTCCAGCCGCTGCTCAGGGTGCAGGTGAGTCTGGCTGTTGTTCCCAGGGATGCAGAGAGAAAGGGCGCTGGGTCAGCACAGGCTTTGATGGGGAACCTGCAGACACATTCACGGGTGATGGACCAGGGGCCAGACTGAATTTCCTCAAACCTCTAAGCTAGACCAGCTGACGTAGGCTGACAGTGGCTCTGTGTCCCTGAGGTCAGTCCTGACCTGTGCACTGACAGAGTAGAATAAACATTAAAGATCGCAGGTCAGGGTGACAGTCCCTGATCTCCTCCATGGGCTGGGCTGCCCCAGGCCTCCTCTTCTCCTCCCCAGTCTGCCACAGGAGGGGCTTTCCATGCACATGGGCTCCACTCACTGACAGCTCAGCCCCTCCTTGGTCCCTGATCCTGGAGCTCTGCTCACACCACACACTGAGGAGGATGGAGGTGGCTCCAGCCCTGGGGAGAGCCCTGGGCTGAAGCACCTGCTGAGACTGCACACAGGCCCCCAGGGGAGACTGCCAGGCCAGAGGCGACACACATGCTGAGTCCCCGTCAGGGAGCTCAGAACCCAGTTCTCAGTCCCAGGCACCCTGAGTGAAGAGGCCTCACTGAGCAGCCCTGTAGGGACCACAGGGCAGTCCCTCAGCGCCCCCTCCTGTTCATAGGACACACACCTTGGCAAGGCCCAAAGTCCTGAGAGCCCAGCTGGTTTCCAGGGCTCACCAGTTCCCTCCCCATTGACATGTCCAGGTCTGACTCTCAGAATGGGTTCCATCTCTTGGGCATTAGAAGCATGAGTTCCACATGTTCTCACAGAAATATATTTGCGTTTTGACCTCCCGTTTTTGTTTATTTTTGTGTATTTTTATTGGAGTTATTTGTCCAACATATATTATAAAATCCAGTGTTCATCCGTCAAGTGACCCCTCATTGCCTGTCACCCAGTCACCCCATTCCCCACCCACCTCCCATTCCATTACCCTTGTTCGTTTTTTCTTGTTTTTTATGTAAATTTATTTTTTATTGGTGTTCAATTTGCCAACATATACAATAACACCCAGTGTTCATCCCGTTAAGTGCCCACCTCAGTGTCCATCACCCATTCACCCCCACCCCCTGCCCACCTTCCCTCCACTACCCCTTGTTCATTTCCCCGAGTTAGGATTCTTTCATGTTCTGTCTCCCTTTCTGATATTTCCCTTGTTCATTTGTACCAAAATATTTGTTGTATCAGTGACAAATCCGAGAAGCACAGTGTGTTCACAGTTGAGCACTAGTGTGGCCATATTGTGTTAGCATACAGTCTACACTTTAGGGACATATTCAGACCCTCACTCATTGTCTCCATAATTCATTTCTCCCTGTACAGAGTCTTTCCTTTTTGGACAAACCTAATTTTTTCACATATTTTGGTGTGTAATCCTCTTAGTAGGATTGTGTTGAAACATGAAAATTATAAATTATTGCTCATATTCCGGGCTATGAACTCAATAGGTAACATCTTGTGACAAATGGTGAACTTATATATTTTTTAGGGTAACATTAGGGACAATTACCCAGATTAGCCACACTCTGCACTTTACTTGCTCACAGAACTTATCTCTTGTGCTCAGGATTTGTCCTCTCCCTCCTTCTCCCTGTGCTTTCCTAACTCAGTACAGAGGGCCCATCTTGTCCATCTCCACCTCCTGCAGCGATTGCCATGGTCCTGGGGCTGTCGGAGTGGGCCGAGATTCTGCAACCACAGGGGTGACCATGTGCTGGGTGCCACAGAGGGGGAATGGTCTTGTGTCTGGGTTGGTAGGTTCTGGCCTCATATTGTAACGGGTTGGTGCCTCTGTCTAGAGGAGCCAGTCTGGAGGCTAGGTCCTTGAAGTCAGCCTGAAACGAAGGTGGGTCAGGAGATTGGGTGTACAGGAGCCCTCCTGGCACCTGGGACCACAAGGCATGGTCTGTTCCTGGGGTGGTGGAATCCTGCATCTGATGGGGAGCTCTTGGTACCTAGTTGCATGCAGCTACATTTGCATGGGGGCTGGCGTTAGTCATGGTCAAGAATCTAAGTCCATGGGGCCTCCCTTCTGGTATCTTGTCTGATATGGGATAAACAGAAAGGTTGTGGTCACAAAAGAACAGATGTGTCCTGGATCTATGGATAAAGTTGGGCACCCTGTGATCACAAGCGTATAGTGAGGCTCACTAAGCTGGCAAAGAACAATAATGGGCCAGGACCTAGGACATATAGGACCTGGCAGCCATGGCAGCTTGCCTGGCTTGGGTGCAGGCAGATGCTCTGGTCTCCAGTAAGCTCAGGTGCACACTTCACCCTGCCTCCAGGGGAAGGTATTCCCTCTGAGTTGGGCCCCCAAACTGGGCAGAGCTCACCAGCACCAGGTGAAACTCTTCCCTTCACTCTTCAAGGCACCTTGCTTTCTGTCTCATTGCACCCAGGGACCGAAACAGCTCACTGGAATCCTCAGCTCTCCTGGAAGAATATGCATGGTAGATATGGTTTCAATTGATGTTACTTTTTTATTTTTTATTGGTGTTCAATTTGCCAGCATATAGAATAACACCCAGTGCTCATCCCGTCAAGTGCCCACCTCAGTGCCCGTCACCCAGTCACCCCCACCCACCGCCCACCTCCCCTTCCATGACCCCTAATTCGTTTCCCAGAGTTAGGAGTCTTTCATGCTCTGTCTCCCTTTCTGATATTTCCCACTCATTTTTTCTCCTTTCCCCTTTATTCCCTTTCACTGTTTCTTATATTCCCCAAATGAATGAGATCATATAATGTTTGTACTCTGATTGACTTATTCCACTCAGCATAATACCCTCCAGTTCCATCCACGTCGAAGCAAATGGTGGGTATTTGTTGTTTCTAATAGCTGAGTATTACTCCATTGTATACATAGACCACATCTTCTTTATCCTTTCACCTCTCGATGGACACCAAGGCTCCTTCCACAGTTTGGCTATTGTTGACATTGCTGCTAGAAACATCGGGGTGCAGGTGTCTGGGAGTTTCACTGCATCTGTATCTTTGAGGGAAATCCCCAGCAGCTCAACTGCTGGGTCGTAGGGCAGATCTATTTTTAACTCTTTGAGGAACCTCCACACAGTTTCCCAGAGTGGCTGCACCAGTTCACATTCCCAGCAACAGTGCAAGAGTTTTCCCCTTTCTCCACATCCTCTCCAACATTTGTTGTTTCCTGCCTTGTTAATTTTCCCATTCTCATTAGTGTTATTCCACACAATTCTTAAGATAATATGTTTCACCTCTCTGAAGAAAGTCCATGGTATTGTTTTTTTCGCTCAGAAGATATTTATTTATTTATTTATTTATTTATTTATTTATTTATTTATTTATTTATTATTCATTTATTTATTTATCTATTTATTTATTTATATATTTATTTAATTTTATTTTGTATTTTTTACATATTTTTTAAAATGTAGTTCAATTTGCCAACATATAACATAACACCGAGTGCTCATCCCATCAAGTGCCCCCCTCAGTGCCTGTTACCCCATCACTGCAACCTACCACCCATGGTATTTTTTTAAAGATTTTTAAAATTTATTCATAGAGACACAGAAAGAGAGATAGGCAGAGACATAGGCAGAGGAAGAAGCAGGCTCCATGCAGGGAGCCCGACGTGGGACTCTATTCTGGGCCTCCAAGATCACACCCCAGGCTGCAGGCGGCACTAAACCGCTGCACCACAGGGACAGTCCCACCCATGGTATTTGGATAGGGATTACATTAAATGTGTAATTTGCCCTGGGTAGCATGGACATTTTCAAAATATTAATTCTTCCAATCCATGAGCATGGAATACTTTTCCAAGACTTTGTGTCTTCCTACATTTCTTTCAGAAGTGTTCTGTAGTTTTTAGGGTATAGATCCTTTACTTCTTTGGTTAGGTTTATTCCTTGGTATCTTATGCATTTGGGTGCAATTGTAAATGGGATTGACTCCTTAATTTCTCTTTCTTCAGTCCCATTGTTAATGTATAGAAATGCCACTGACTTCTGGGCATTGATTTTGTATCCTGCCACACCGCCAAATTGCTGTATGAGTTCTAAGAATCTTGGGGGGGAGTCTTTTGGGTTTTCTATGTAGAGTATCATGTCATTGACGAAGAGGGAGAGTTTGACTTCTTCTTTGCCAATTTGAATGCCTTTATGTATTTTTGTTGTCTGATTGTTGAGGCTAGGACTTCTAGTACTATGTTGAATAGGAGTGGTGAGAGTGGACATCCCTGTCTCATTCCTGATCTTAGGGGAAAGGCTCCCAGTGTTTCCCCATTGAGAATGATATTTGCTGTGGGCTTTTTGTAGATGGCTTTTAAGATGCTGAGGAATGTTCCCTCCATCCCTACCCTGAAGAGTTTGGATCAGGAATGGATGCTGTATTTTGTCACATGCTTTCTTTGTTTCTATTGAGAGGATCATATGGTTCTTGTTTTTTCTCTTGCTGATTTGATCAATCACATTGATTGTTTTATGTGTTGAACCAGCCTTGCATCTCGGGGATAAATCCCACTTGGTCATGGTGAATAATCTTTTTTTTTTTTTTTTTTTTTGGTGAATAATCTTCTTAATGTATTTTTGTATCCTTTTCTTTTTTATAAATTTATTTTTTATTGGTGTTCAATTTGCCAACATATAGAATAACACCCAGTGCTCAATCCCTGAAGTGCCCGTATTGTTCTAACCTACTGGCAAGTATCTTGCTGAGAATTTTTGCATCCATGTTAATCAGGGATATTGGTCTATAATTCACCTTTTTCGTGGTGTCTTTGTCTGCTTTTGGAATTACGGTGATGTTGGCCTCATAGAACGAGTTTGGAAGCATTCCATCTCTTTCTATCTTTCCAAAGAGCTTTAGTAGAATTGGTATGGTTCTGTTCTTTAAATGTTTGATAGAATTCCCCAGGGAAGCCATAGATTTCTGTGTCTTGGGAGGTTTTTTTTTTAAATATTTATTTATTTATGAATGATAGACATAGAGAGAGAGAGAGGCAGAGACACAGGAGGAGGGAGAAGCAGGCTCCATGCCGGGAGCCTGACGTGGGACTCGATCCTGGGACTCCAGGATCACACCTTGTGCCAAAGGCAGGCGCTAAACCACTGAGCCACCCAGGGATCCCCCTTGGGAGGTTTTTGATGACTGCTTCAATTTCATCCCTGGTTATTGGTCTGTTCAGGTTTTCTATTTCTTCATGTTCCAGTTTTGGTAGTTTCTGGTTTTCTAGAAATGCGTCCATTTCTTCTAGATTGCCTAATATTTTGGCGTATAGCTGTTCATAATATGTTTTTAAAATCATTTGTATTTCATTGGTGTTGGTAGTGATCTCTCCTTTCTCATTCATGATTTTATTAATTTGAGTCTTCTCTTTCTTCTTTTCATAAGGCTGGCTAATGGTTTATCTATCTTATTAATTCTTTCAAAGAACCAACACCTGGTTTTGTTGATCTGTTCCACAGTTCTGGTCTCAATTTCATTGAGTTCTGCTCGAATATTTATTACCTGTCTTCTTCTGCTGGGTGTAGGATCTATTTGCTGTTTTTTCTCCAGCTCCTTTAGGTTCAAGGTTAGCTTTTGTATTTGAGTTCTTTCCAGTTTTTGGATGGATGCTTGTATTGCAATGTATTCCCCCTCAGGTCTGCTTTTGCTGTATCCCAAAGATTTTATTTTTTATTTTTTTTAATTTTTATTTATTTATGATAGTCACACAGAGAGAGCGAGAGAGGCAGAGACACAGGCAGAGGGAGAAGCAGGCTCCATGCACCGGGAGCCCGACGTGGGATTCCATCCCGGGTCTCCAGGATCACGCCCTGGGCCAACGGCAGGCGCTAAACCGCTGCGCCACCCAGGGATCCCTATCCCAAAGATTTTAAATGGTTGTGTCTTCATTCTCATTGGTTTCCACGAATATTTTTAATTCTTCCTTAATTTCCTGGTTGACCCTTTCAACTTTTAGAAGGATGGTCCTGCATGTTCTTCTCATGTAGGACTGTGAATATATCCTGCCAGCCCTTGCTGGCCTGCCAGGTCTCTGTGGAGAAGTCTGCTGTTATCCTGATGCTTCTTCCCATAAAAGTCAGGGATTTCTCTTCGCTTGCTGCTTTAAGGATCTTCTCTTTATCTTTGGAATTTGCAATTTTCCCTATTAAATGTTGAGGTGTTGAGCGGTTTTTATTGATTCTAGGTGGAGGATATCTCTCTATCTCCTGTATTGGAATGCCTGTTTCCCTTCCCAAGCTAGGGATTTTCTCAGCTACGATTTGTTCAAATACATATTCTGGATCTCTGTCCCTTTTGGTGTCCACAGGAACCCCAATTAAACGGAAATTTTTCCTTCTGAGGCTGTCATAAATTTCCCTTAACCTTTCCTCTTGATCTTTTAATTGCTTTTCTCTGTTTTTTTTTTTCAGTTTCCCTCTTTTCCATCAACTTGTCTTCTATGTCACTCACTTATTCTTCTACCTCGTTTACCCTTGTCATTAGGACCTCCAGTTTGGATTGCATGTCTTTTAACTGATTTTAAATTTCGGTCTGATTAGATCTAAATTCTGCAAGCATGAAGTCTCTTGAATTCTTTATGTTTTTTTTTCCCCAAAGCCACTAGTACCTTTATAATTGTGCTTCTGAATTGGCTTCTCGACATTGAATTGTTTCCAAATTTTGTTATAGTGATTTTTTTTAGATATAGAATTGGATTGCATAATGTTCAATCCTCTGAGATAAGACATCAAATTAGTAAATCAACTGATGAATATCACATGGTCTCATTAGACCCTGAAAGATCCTTTGACTAAACACACTCTCTCCCACACACAAAAAACTCAGCCCCACAGCTAGGATATTAGCCAGTGAGGTGGTGGGTGGAGTACATTTCTACAAGTTTGGAAACAAGCAAGTGTGACTTAAATTCCATTATAATTCAACATCTTCTTCAAGTATTAGACAACAGAAGTAAAAAAGAAAAATTACTGGTTACATCATAGCATTGAGGGAATGGTCATGAAGTTATTTCAAAAGACCCAAATATATAATTTTTCCATAGATTCTCTGGGGCTGGTGCAGTTGTGACAGGAGAAATCACCCCAATGAGCAAAAATAATAGGCCTTCCTATTGAAGACTACTAAGTGTATTACATGGGTCTCGAAATTCCAGAAATAGGTAAATGACCAAGGATGGAGATCCTGGATTCATCAGAGGTCAGGTGAGAGAATGAGCACCCTGAACCTTTCACTCCCCAGTCAACGTACTTCAGTCCAAAGAAACTCTGTGCACTAACCTGATGGTGGAGATGACCTTTCTGTGTCCTTTTAGCCCCTTTGTCTAGGAAGTGGCTGAATGACTTTGGGGACAGAGGGAAGGTGGATTGCTTCCTCCCAAGTGGTTCCCCTGGAAGCACCTAGATCCATGTTGGTGGAAGCAGGAGCAACAGAAACAGAAGCCAAAGGCTAAGCCTGAGCAGATGAGGAAGGGGTTCTGATCTTAGTTCCCACAGGGCTGGAGCTCTGTGTGAGCTCTAAGATGTTGTCATAGGAGAAGTTTTGAGGAGCAGCCTCCTCCTCAGCCCAGCGATGGTCAGGGAGCTAGATCACCAGACAAGGAGCCAGAGAATGGATCAGGGTCCACAGAACATCTAACCACCATAATAGATGAGGATTTGGTTGCCCATTCACGGAGCTGTTTGTACTAGGACACATACGGGACACTTCTGATGTGTCCTGACTCAGACAGACCTGTATTCAGGGTTGCTGATTCTGCCCTGATCTGTCATGGAATCTATCTTCAGGACAGCTGCCCCTGGCACCCAGGAATCTGTGCTCAATTTAAGAAAATCACACAATATCTAGCTCCCAAGGATAGGCTTCAAGGAGAAATTTCAAAGAATGTGGAAAGACTGGGGTAAACAAATTCAGTGAGATGGATCTCAGAACTCAGTTCATATCAAAGAAGCAGCTGACTTTGCCATAAGGCCAGGGCTGCACAGGCAGTGCCACTGTTCGAGGGACAGCAGGTTTGTGTCTCACTTCCCTCTAGGCCCAGAGCACTGGGGGAGCACCAATCGTGAGATCAGTGGACTGACAATAATAATCAGCCTCGTCCTCAGCCTGGAGCCCAGTGATGGTCAGAGTGCCTGAGTTGCCAGATTTGGAGCCAGAAAATCGGTCAGGGACCCTGAGGGTCGATTCCCAGTACCATCTACGAGGAGTTTAGGGGCCTTTCCTGGCGGCTCTTGGTACCAGTTCACACCAAGCATACCGATGTCATTCGTGCTTCCAGAGCAGGAGATGGTGATTCTCTGGCCCAGGGATCCTAACACTGAAGGCAGCTGATTCAGCACAGACTGGGCCCAGGACCCTGAATGGGGGAGAGACACAGAGAGAGTGATGTTCTTTTCTTTAGACAAGAGGAGAAATCAAGGCACATCTATCCTCCCATGGCCCCTTCTCTCATCCCCATATCCAATCACCTGTGCAGTGAGCAAGGAGGGTGAGGAGGAGAGGGGACCAGGCCATGGTAGAGGTCATCATTGATCCTGCCTTCAGTGGTCACAGAGCTGAGCAGACCTCTAATCTCTCCCTTCCGCTCTTCATCCTCTGAGAGAGGGAGGGGCCATCCATGCCAATAAGACCCCAGGTCCCACTACATGAGGATATTAATGGGGTGTGACTGGGAGTGGCTGAATGGGCCAGGGGTGGGAGGTCTGAGCTATGAGCCCTGACACAGGCACAAGCAGGTGGAAAATTTCTTGTTCTTATCAACTCTTATCCTTCAGAAACAGGTGAAGGATGCTCCCTGGGTCCAGGCCTAGACAAAGCATTGTATGACATGGTGACACAATGAGTCTATCAGAGATAACTCATGCCTGCTCACTACACTGTCCACTGTCAAACTCCTTAGGGCCAGGGCATGTGTCACCTTATGTGGCCTCCTATCCCCACAGGGCACATTTTTACTCTATTCATGCTCCACATAGTGAGTCTGTCCACAGATCCCTGGGCTGTTCATGGGAGGGTGAGGTGATGTATCTTGTAGAACCACACAGATGAGGATCACAGCAAGAGCAGTGATGTGTCCATATTGACACATGGCCGGTTTTTATTTCTTTCCTCTTACTTGATTTCTCTCTGGTTTGTGGAGTTCTCTTCTCCCAGAAGTTCCCTCAGCACTGAGGACCAGGGATCGCTCTTCCCAGGTTGTGGGTAGAAGCGGTCGTGTGCATTGTAGGATATTATACACTGGACATCCCTCAGAAATCTCTGCCAGGCCTGAGTCCCCAGCTGGGAGCACAGGGCCCAGCCCCCAGGACCAGGCTCCTTAGTGTCAATGATCCTCAGTAAGCAGTGGAGTAGGGACCACAAGGCAGTCCCACTGCACCCCCTGCTGGTTGCAGAGCACACACTCACCCTGGCCCAAAGACCTGAGTCCAGCAGGTTTCTGCAACTTGCCAGGTCCCTGTCTATTCAGAGATTGCTGATTTGATTTGATTTCTAGATATGGTAAAACTAATATATTGTACTTCATTCTGTTGTATCTCACCCTTGGGAGGTGTCCCAATCTTTAGGAGGTTCAGGAATGTACATCAGTGACAACTTAAGATATTTTTCTCCAAAGAAGGCACTGCACACTTTGTATCACTTCATTGGCCTGTGATTTTGGTTACACTTTCATTGGTAGTTTTCCATCTGCTATGCATCAAAATAAGAGTTTTTACCTACTGTCACAAAAAATTACATTGTGTTGCACGGCTTCATGTTGTCATAAAAGAAAGGTTCCTCTAATTGGTACTGTGACAGGAGCATCATGTATGGCATTTTGCAGATGCTATGTTTACAGCATGCCACACTGTCGAAAAGTAAAATGCAATGGAGGTATCAATTCTCAGGCATTTATTCACTGGCTTCCATCCTCCCCTTCTCTATCTGAAGAGCCTTCTCTTCTCTGAATATTGCACTCACGTACCATCATTCTTCAATAGATTTGCCACTATGAGGTCTTTTCAAGGAATTTGGATGGGGAGGTAAATACGACAATTGTGCAATCCTATAATGTGTTTTACAAAATGCATCCTTATGTAGGCAAATGACAATTCAACAGGTACTCAGTTAAGTGAAATGTTAGCAGATTTTCATACAGCTGACCTGCATGCTGCAGTTCATTTTCTCAAGAACTTTGTCTTCTGTGCTCAGAATGTTCTCCACAATTCAGCTGTTCATTTTCTTCAACCAGTAGCTGGAGGCTAGTCGGGTCCTTTCTTCTTCCCCATGTGAACAAATGGAATCCAGTCCATGGGTCTGTCACCCTCCCCAAGACGGAAGTCTATGTATTCCTCTTGTCCTCTGTCATAATATCAATTCCTTAGTTCACAGCTCCTCTCCAATCAAATCAGACCTCCAAATATAGAAAGGTCCACAGGCATAGGTCATTTTTTTATTGCCACAGATCTATTCCTCTTCAGGGATTTCCTATTGAGGTGAATTTACGAATGTATTCAACAAGATGGTGTTGAATTTGTCTTTGGTGTCCGGGTGGGGTTTCAGCTTTGTGTATTCAGTAGTAACACATACACAAAAGGAAAAATCTCAAGTGTGGGACACACAGTGAAGACAGACACAGACCTCGGTGTCCAACGAAAGATGAATGGATAAAGAAGATGTGGTTTATGTATATAATGGAATATTACTCAGCTATTAGAAATGACAAATACCCACCATTTGCTTCAACGTGGATGGAACTGGAGGGTATTATGCTGAGTGAAGTAAGCCAGTCGGAGAAGGACAAACATTATATGTTCTCATTCATTTGGGGAATATAAATAATAGTGAAAGGGAATATAAAGGAAGGGGGAAGAAATGTGTGGGAAATATCAGAAAGGGAGACAGAACGTAAAGACTGCTAACTCTGGGAAACGAACTAGGGGTGGTAGAAGGGGAGGAGGGCGGGGGGTGGGAGTGAATGGGTGACGGGCACTGGGGGTTATTCTGTATGTTAGTAAATTGAACACCAATAAAAAATAAATTAAAAAAAAAGAAGACAGACACAGAGATGCTGTTCATGCTATCCAACACGAGATCACCCTGGCTATGTGGAGCCACTGCCTGTGCAGACTCCCTCACCTCCTACAGAACTTCAACAGTAACCTTCTCCATGCTCTCTCAAGCATGGCCTTGCGCTTCACACCTCCCTGCTCCATTCCAGGCGCCTCAGTACAGGTGCTCAGCTCTGCCCACCTGGTGTTGGTTTCCAACACTTTTGGGAGCTCCTACATGTGAGCTGAAATGCCCCAGTTCTGAGAGAGCTGGGAGAGACAGGAGAAAGAGGAAGGCCATCCTAGATCAGTAGATGACTAGTAAGTAAAGGGGACATGCATACAAGTCTTGTCTTGATCAGCAGCAAGATTAATAGATCCTCACACACATCCACTGAATCAACACTTGCTTATGTCTTAGAAGAGGCTGCAGTGGTCTTGTTTTTGGACCTGGGATGTGGAATCCTAATATGAAAAGAAGAGCAGAAGATACATAAAACTACTCATGTGCATCTGTCCTTAGAGTATAAAAATACAGAAGTGAATTCTCGCTTTTCTTTTTCTTTTCAAGAGTACAGAAGGGAGAGAGAAACTTGTAAAAGGTAAAAAAAAATACATTGAAGAGAGAGTTAAAAGTACCTGAACTGAAATTTCTGTTCATGTATTTTGCTAATTTAATGATTGGATTAATTATTTCGTTGATGTTGAGTTTAATAAGTTCTTTATAGATCTTGGATACTAGCCCTTTATCTGGTACGTCATTTGCAAATATCTTCTCCCATTCTGTAGGTTGTCTTGGAGTTTTGTTGACTGTTTATTTACAGTGAAGAAGTTTTTATCTTGATTAAGTCCCAATAGTTAATTTTCGCTTATGTTTCCCTTGCCTTCATGGATGTATCTTGCAAGAAGTTGCTGTGGCCAAGTTCAAAAAGAGTGTTGCCTGTGTTTTCCTTTAAGATTTTGATGGATTCTTATCTCATATTTAGATATTTCATTCATTTTGAGTTTATCTTTTTCTGTGGTGTAAGAGAATGATCCAGCTTCATTCTTCTGCATGTGGCTGTCCAATTTTCCCAGTACCATTTAATGAAGAGAAAATACTTTTTCCATTTCACTGAAGAAGACATACACATGGTCAAGAAACGCATGAGAAGGAGGGGCAAGATGGCGGAAGAGTAGGGTCCCCAAATCACCTGTCCCCACCAAATTACCTAGATAACCTTCAAATTATCCTGAAAATCTACGAATTCGGCCTGAGATTTAAAGAGACCAGCTGGAAGGCTACAGTGAGAAGAGTTCGGACTTCTATCAAGGTAGGAAGACGGGGGAAAAAGAAATAAAGAAACAAAAGGCATCCAAGGGGGAGGGGGCCCGCGAGGAGCCGGGCTGAGGCCAGGGCGAGTGTCCCCAGGACAGGAGAGCCCCGTCCCGGAGACGCAGGAGCTGCACCAACCTTCCCGGGAGGAAAGGGGCTCGCAGGGAGTTGGAGCAGGACCCAGGAGGGCGGGGATGCCCTCGGGCTCCCTGGGACAGTAACAGACACCTGCGCCCCGGGGAGAGTGCGCTGAGATCCCTAAGGGCTGCAGCGCGCGGCGGGATCCGGAGCAGCTCGGAGGGGCTCGGGGGACGGCTCCGCCGGGGGGCTGCGGGGCGGGAGCGCGAATCCAACAGCACAGACTCCGGAGCACATGGCGCCAGTACACAGCCCAGGATCCGGCCTCACCCCAGGACAGGCAGAGGCCAGGAGGGCCCAGGACAGCAAGGACACGCCTGCCCCGGGCTGAGCAGATCAGCGGCCCCACCCCGGAGCCTCCAGGCCCCTGCAGACAGAATAGTTCCTGCGGGAGCTGAATCCAGGTTTCCAGAGCTGCAGCAACCACTGGGGTTGTTCCTCCTGCGGCCTCACGGGGTAAACAACCCCCACTGAGCCCTGCACCAGGCAGGGGGCAGAGCAGCTCCCCCAAGTGCTAACACCTGAAAATCAGCACAGCAGCTCCCTCCCCCAGAAGACCAGCTAGACTGACAAGTTCCAGGGGAAGTCAAGGGACTTAAAGTATAGAGTCAGAAGATACTCCCCCGTGTTTTTTTTTCTTCTTCTTTTTTTTTCTTTCTTTTTGATTTCTGATTGCTTCCCCCACCATTTTTCTCGCCTTTCTTTTTCTTTCTCTTTTTCTTCTCTTTTTTCATTTTTTTCTTCCTTTTTTCTTTTTACTTTTTCTCTTTTCTTTCCGTCTCTCTCTCTCTTTTTCTCCTTTTCCCAATACAACATGTTTTTGGCCACTCTGCGCTGAGCAAAATGACTAGAAGGAAAAACTCACCTCAAAAGAAAGAATCAGAAACACTCCTCTCTCCCACAGAATTACAAAGTCTGGATTACAATTCAATGTCAGAAAGCCAGTTCAGAAGCACTATTATACAGCTACTGGTGGCTCTAGAAAAAAGCATAAAGGACTCAAGAGACTTCATGCAGAATTTAGATCCAATCAGGCAGAAATTAAAAATCAATTGAATGAGATGCAATCCAAACTAGAAGTCCTAACGATGAGGGTTAAAGAGGTGGAAGAACGGGTGAGTGACATAGAACACAAGTTGACGGCAAAGAGAGAAACTGAGGAAAAAAGAGACAGAAAATTAAAAGACCATGAAGACAGATTAAGGGAAATAAACGACGGCCTGAGGAAGAAAAACATACGTTTAATTGGGGTTCCTGAGGGCGCCGAAAGGGACAGAGGGCCAAAATATGTATTTGAACAAATCCTAGCTGAAAACTTTCCTAATCTGGGAAGGGAAACAGGCATTCAGATCCAGGAAATAGAGAGATCCCCCCCTAAAATCAATAAAAACCATTAAACACCTCGACATTTCATAGTGAGGCTTACAAATTCCAAGAACAAAGAGAAGATCCTTAAAGCAGCAAGAGACAAGAAAGCCCTGACTTTTATGGGGAGGAATATTAGGGTAACAGCAGACCTCTCCACAGAGACCTGGAGGCCAGAAAAGGCTGGCAGGATATATTCAGGGTCCTAAATGAGAAGAACATGCAACCAAGAATAATTTATCTGGCAAGACTCTCAATCAAAATAGAAGGAGAGATAAAGAGCTTCCAAGACAGGCAGGAACTGAAAGAATATGTGACCTCCAAACCAGCTCTGCAAGAACTTTTAAGGGGGACTCTTAAAATTCCCCTTTAAGAAGAAGTTCAGTGCAACAATCCACAAAAACAAGGACTGAATAGATATCATGATGACACTAAACTCATATCTGTCAATAGTAACTCTGAACGTGAACGGGCTTAATGACCCCATCAAAAGACACAGGGTTTCAGACTGGATAAAAAAGCAGGACCTATCTATTTGCTGTCTACAAGAGACTCATTTTATTTTATTTTTATGTTTATTTATTTATGGTAGTCACACACACAGAGAGAGAGAGAGAGAGAGAGAGAGTGATAGGCAGAGACACAGGCAGAGGGAGAAGCAGGCTCCATGCACCGGGCCCCGACGTGGGATTCGATCCCGGGTCTCCAATATCGCGCCCTGGGCCAAAGGCAGGCGCCAAACCACTGCGCCACCCAGGGATCCTGAGACTCATTTTAGACAGAAGGACACCTACAACCGGAAAATAAAAGGTTGGAGAACCAGTTACCATTCGAATGGTCCTCAAAAGAAAGCAGGGGTAGCCATCCTTATATCAGATAAACTAAAATTTACCCCAAAGACTGTAGTGAGAGATGAAGAGGGACACTATCTCATACTTAAAGGATCCATCCAACAAGAGGATTTAACAATCCTGAATATATATGCCCCGAATGTGGGAGCTGCCAAATATTTAAACCAATTAATAACCAAAGTGAAGAAATACTTAGATAATAATACACTTATACTTGGTGACTTCAATCCAGCTCTTTCTACCCTCGATAGGTCTTCTAAGCACAACATTTCCAAAGAAACGAGAGCTTTAAATGATACACTGGAGTAGATGGATTTCACAGATATCTACAGAACGTTACATCCAAACTCAACTGAATACACATTCTTCTCAAGTGCACATGGAAATTTCTCCAGAATAGACCACATACTGGGTCACAAATTGGGAATGAACCAATACCAAAAGATTGGGATTGTTCCTGCATATTCTCAGACCATAATGCCTTGAAATTAGAACTAAATCACAACACGAAGTTTGGAAGGACGTCAAACACGTGGAGGTTAAGGACAATCCTGCTAAAAGATGAAAGGGTCAATCAGGAAGTTAAGGAAGAATTAAAAAGATTCATGGAAACTAATGAGAATGAAGATACAACCATTCAAAATCTTTGGGATGCAGCAAAAGCAGTCCTAAGGGGGGAATACATCGCAATACAAGCATCTATTCAAAAACTGGAAAGAACTCAAATACAAAAGCTAACCTTACACCTAAAGGAGCTAGAGAAAAAACAGTAGATTGACCCCACGCCCAGCAGAAGAAGTGAATTAATTAAAATTCGAGCAGAACTCAACCAAATCGAGACCAGAAGAACTGTGGAACAGTTCAACAGAACCAGGAGTTGGTTCTTTGAAAGAATTAATAAGATAGATAAACCATTAGCCAACCTTATTAAAAAGAAGAGAGAGGAGACTCAAATTAATAAAATCATGAATGAGAAAGGAGAGATCACTACCAACACCAAGGAAATACACACGATTTTAAAAACATAATATGAACCGCTATACGCCAATAAATCAGGCAATCTAGAAGAAATGGATGCATTCCTGGAAAGCCACAAACTACCAAAACTGGAACAGGAAGAAATAGAAAACCTGAACAGGCCAATAACCAGGGAGGAAATTGAAGCAGTCATCAACAGCCTCCCAAGACAGAAGAGTCCAGGGCCAGATGGCTTCCCAGAGGACTTCTATCAAACGTTTAAAGAAGAAATCATCCCTATTCTACTAAAGCTGTTTGAAAAGATAGAAAGAGATGGAGTACTTCCAAATTCGTTCTATGAAGCCAGCATCACCCTAATTCCAAAACCAAAGACCCCACCAAAAAGGAGAATTACAGACCAATATCCCTGATGAACATGGATGCAAAAATTCTCAACAGATACTAGCCAACAGGATCCAACAGTACATTAAGAAAATTATTCACCACGACCAAGTAGGATTTATCCCCGGGACACAAGGTTGGTTCAACACTCGTAAAACAATCAATGTGATTCATCATATCAGTAAGAGAAAAACCAAGAACCATATGATCCTCTCATTAGAGGCAGAGAAAGCATTTGACAAAATACAGCAACCATTCCTGATCAAAACTCTTCAGAGTGTAGGGATAGAGGGAAATTTCCTCGACATCTTAAAAGCCGTCTACGAAAAGCCCACTGCAAATATCATTCTCAATGGGGAAGCACTGGGAGCCTTTCCCCTAAGATCAGGAACAAGACAAGGATGTCCACTCTAACCACTGCTATTCAACATAGTATTGGAAGTCCTAGCCTCAGCCATGAGGCAACAAAAAGACATTAAAAGAAGAAGTCAAACTCTCCCTCTTTGCTGATGACATGATACTCTACATAGAAAACCCAAAAGCCTCCACCCCAAGATTGATAGAACTCATACAGCAATTTGGTAGCGTGGCAGGATACAAAATCAATGCCCAGAAATCAATGGCATTTCTATACACTAACAATGAGGCTGAAGAAAGGGCAGCCGCGGTGGCACAGCATTTTAGCGCCGCTTACAGCCCGGGGTGTGATCCTGGAGACCCAGGTTCGAGTCCCGCGTTGGGCTTCCTGCATGGAGCCTGCTTCTCCCTCTGCCTGCCTCTCTCTCTCTCTCTCTGTCTCATGAATAAATAAATAAATGTTAAAAAAATGAGGCTGAAGAAAGAGAAATAAGGAGTCAATCCCATTTACAATTGCACCCAAAAGCATAAGATACCTAGGAATAAACCTCACCAAAGACGTAAAGGATCTATACGCTAAAAACTATAGAACACTTCTGAAAGAAATTGAGGAAGACATAAATACATGGAAAAATTCCATGCTCATGGATTGGCAGAATTAATATTGTGAAAATGTCAATGTTACCCAGGGCAATTTAAACGTTTAATGCAATCCCTATCAAAATACCTTGGACTTTCTTCAGAGAGTTAGAACAAATTATTTTAAGATTTGTGTGGAATCAGAAAAGACCCCGAATAGCCAGGGGAATTTTAAAAAAGAAAACCATATCTGGGGGCATCACAATGCCAGATTTCAGGTTGTACTACAAAGCTGTGATCATCAAGACAGTGTGGTACTGGCACAAAAACAGACACATAGATCAATGGAACAGAATAGAGAACCCAGAAGTGGACCCTGAACTTTATGGCCAACTAATATTCAATAAAGGAGGAAAGACTATCCATTGGAAGAAAGACAGTCTCTTCAAGAAATGGTGCTGGGAAAATTGGACATCCACATGCAGAAGAATGAAACTAGACCACTCTCTTTCACCAGACACAAAGATAAATTCAAAATGGATGAAAGATCTAAATGTGGGACAAGATTCCATCAAAATCCTAGAGGAGAACACAGGCAACACTCTTTTTGAACTCAGCCACAGTAACTTCTTGCAAGACACATCCACGAAGGCAAAAGAAACAAAAGCAAAAATGAACTCTTGGGACTTCATCAAGATAAGAAGCTTTTGCACAGCAAAGGATACAGTGAACAAAACTAGAAGACAACCTACAGAATGGGAGATGATATTTGCAAATGACATATCAGATAAAGGGCTAGTTTCCAAGATCTATAAAGAACTTCTTAAACTCAACACCAAAGAAACAAACAAGCCAATCATGAAATGGGCAAAAGACATGAAGAGAAATCTCACAGAGGAAGACATAGACATGGCCAACATGCACATGAGAAAATGCTCTGCATCACTTGCCCTCAGGGAAATACAAATCAAAACCACAATGAGATACCACCTCACTCCAGTGAGAATGGAGAAAATTAACAAGGCAGGAAACAACAAAAGTTGAAGAGGATGCGGTAAAATGGGAACACTCTTGCACTGTTGGTGCGAATGTGAACTGGTGCAGCCACTCTGGAAAACTGTGTGGAGGTTCCCCAAAGAGTTAAAAATAGGGCTCCCCTATGACCCAGCAATTGCACTGCTGGGGATTTACTTCAATGATACAGATGAAGTGAAACGCCGGGACACCTGCACCCTGATGTTTCTAGCAGCAATGTCCACAATAGCCAAACTGTGGAAGGAGCCTTGGTGTCCATCGAAAGATGAATGGATAAAGAAGATGTGGTTTATGTATACAAAGGAATATTACTCAGCCATTAGAAACGACAAATACCCATCATTTGCTTTGACATGGATGTGACTGTGGTTATTATGCTGAATGAAATAAGTCAATTGAAGAAGGACAAACATTATATGGTCTCATTCAGTTGGGGAATATAAAAAATAGTGTAAACGAATAAAGGGGAAAGAAGAGAGAATGAGTGGGAAATATCAGTGAGGGTGACAGCACATGAGAGACTCCTAACTCTGGGAAATGAACAAGGTGTCATGGAAAGGGGGGTTGGGGTGACTAGGTGACAGGCACTGAGGGGGGCACTTGGCAGGATGAGCACTGGGTGTTATGCTATATGTTGGCAAACAGAACTCCAATAAAAATTATACAAGACAAAAAGTTAAAAATTGCAAGTTCCTTTTTCTTTTTTGAAGATTTTATTCATTTATTTCTGAGAGACACAGAGTGAAAGGCAGGACATAAGCAGAAAGAGAAACAGGTTCCCCCATAGGGAACCCGATGCGGCACTTGATCCCAGGATGCCTGGATCATGCCCTGAGCCAAAAGCAGATGCTCAACCACTGAGCCACCTAGGTGCCCAAAATATTCCAGACTCTCAAAATATACATAATTTGTTTTTCCAGATTTAGGAACTTTTTTTTCATCTGAAGCGGAGTTAGAAAATTTTTATTAAAATATAGCTTTGTGAGCAAATGAAAACATTCATCTTTTTTCCTTAACTGATCCCTCTAAAACTCAGAAACTCTCAGTACATATGTCTATATTTTTATGACAATGTATTTACTTCTATTCATTCAATATGAACCTGGTCTCCTTGTGACAGAGCAGTTTGCTGGAATATCACATTTGAGAGACATATGACCAGACAGCTTTAGGAAGTAACATAATTTGATGGAGCCATTAAAACCCTTAAGAAATACGAGTCTGGTCCCTTCTAACTAGTATCCCAGCAGCCTCACCAGGTGAGTAAAGAAGGTCACTTTCTGGCAGGTGCAAAAACCACAAGATATTTTGAGTAGCTTAAGAAGAATTCACCAGTTCTATAGGTTTCATGTGGAAAGCCTGTTGCTAAGTAATTGGCTTGCCTCATGGTCTTGAAGGGCAGCTAAAAGTGCAATCTAGAGATTCCTCATGGAAGTTCTAGAAAAGCAAGTGTTAAAGAACCTATATGGTCAACCACTATTCTTGGTTCAATTTTGAAATAATTAGTACATTTTTTTTGAAACTAGACTTATTTTGAAAGTACATTCATATTAATTTGGCTATCTTCAGTAAAACTAGGGATGATTATAGAGACAAATAACTTTCAGGAACATATATGATAGATATTAGATTTTAATACTGTTCATTATAAATAGGACTAGATCCTGATATTTCTAGTATCCTCCAATGTCTGGCTATATCTGTCCAAGGTAACGGTTAAAAATTTTTTTTCTCCCACTTTCTCACAATAGAAATCGTTTCAGAGCTAAAGTTGCTGTTTTTCCAGATGCTCTACAATTTAATATGAGTTGCTTGATATAAACTTGAAAGAAATCTGCGCATTAGATCACATGTAGATAATCTTTCTGCCTGCTGCTTTGTGGGCCACTTAGAAAAAAATCACCAGAGACATCAAAACTAGAAACCAGGAAAACCCAGCAGAGGTCACTGCCTGCCCTCACTCCATCTGCAGATGCTTCCAGCCCCACACCTAGGAGTCTTCTCCCTGGCAGTATCCAGGCCTCAGACCTGAGTTTATAATTAGCTCCAACCATTATCCTGTGTTTTACTTTGTGGGCCTAACTTGGCAGGCCCACCTGCATGTCTGCCTCCTGAAATGAGATTAAGTGAACTGACCTATGGTCAGACAAGTGTTCTGGTTCAACCAGAGGAAACACACTTCCAGCTCACATGTGACTGTGTGAGACTTCAGGGAAAAACCAGAGGAGAGAGCTGGAGGGGACAAGGGAAGGATGCTCCTAAATGGGCCACTTTGTCATGAAGATGATCCTGAGTGAAAAAGCAGTTGAAACCCAGCAGACTCCGGAACAGCTCCTCACCACACCCTGAGTCAAGTAAAGGAATGTAGGCCAAGCATCTGATGCAGGAAGAGAGCTCGCAGCACAGACAAGGACAACAGGACATGAACTTTGTGGGGCAGACAGGGAGGGACCCAGCAGGCCTGTTTGGTCAAAGTCCTCCATGTGTCACTGCTTCCCAGCGGCCACATACACATTTGTCAGCAAAAGATGACTCTTCTTGTCTGAATGGTATTTCTTTGCATTGAATACTCGACCCCTAACTTTTCCTTAGTTCCCAAAACCAGAGATCCCTCATTTTGTCAGGGTGTCTTTGGAATTTCCATGTCCATGCAAATTCCCATATATGGGCTATTAAAATTGATTTTATCTGATTAATCTGTCTTATGCCAATTTGATTCTTAGTTCAGGTAGAAGGATCTTAAAATGGACCGGATGTTCCTTCTTCCTGATTGTAGTCACAGAGACACAACAGGAAGGAAAGGTTGAGGTTTTGGCTTTAAAATGTAATCATTTTTTAAAATATTTCAGGCATTGATTCATGAGAGACACAGAGAGAAGGCAGAGACATAGGGAGAATGATAAGCAGGCTCCTCACAGGGAGCCAGATGTGGGACTCGATCCTAGAACTCTGGGATAATGTCCTGAGCCAAAGGGATATGCTCAACCACTGGAGTCCCAAAATATGTACTCTTATAATTTACCTCAGACTCTGGGGCACGAGCACCTGGTCTGTATTCCTTCATCTGGGTGTGCTCCTGGGGAACCTGTGCTATCTCAAGCTACAGCAGAATCCATGTGTAACTCCTCCCTCCTCAACGACAGGTCTCCCCACATATGATTCTCCCTACAGGAGCCTCCACAGATGCTTCTCAATAAAAGAGACTCAGAGACAAGACCTGTTGTTGGAGAAGTTTTTGTCTCACTTCCTCATTTTCTGAGACACTGTGGGTAAGAGTAGCTGCTCCCACTGCTGTGGAGTATACCGCAGTAGTAGTCAGCCTCGTCCTCAGGCTGCAGCCCTGAGATGAGCAGGAGCCCTGCATTGGCCGAGGTGTCCATAGGGCCAGGGAAGCAGCTGGTGATCCCGGAGCCATGGTGTTTATCTGATTCTGAGTAGTAGTACAGGAGGTAACAGGGAGGGCTCCCTGGCTTCTGCTGGTACCAGTGTGTTATAGGCACCAACACTGAAGCCACTGCTCAGGGAGCAGGTGAATCTGGCTGTTATTTTGTTTTGTTTTGTTTTGGTTTGGTTTGGTTTGGTTGGTTTTAATAAATTTATTTATTATTGGTGTTCGATTTAACAACATACAGAATAACACCCAGTGCTCATCCCATCAAGTGCTCCTCTCAGTGCCCGTCACTTACTCACCCCACCCCCCACCGTCCTCCCCTTCCACAACCCCTAGTTCGTTTCCCAGACATAGGAATCTTTATGTTCTGTCTCCCTTTCTGATATTTCCCACACATTTCTTCTACCTTCCCTTATATTCCCTTTCACTATTATTTATATTCCTCAAATGAATGAGAATGTCTGTTCTTCTCTGATTGACTTATTTCACTCAGCATAATACCCTCCAGTTCCATCCACGTTGAAGCAAATGGTGGGTATTTGTCATTTCTAAGGCTGAGTAATATTCCATTGTATACATAAACCACATATTCTTTATCCATTCAACTTTCAATGGACACCAAGGCTCCTTCCACAGTTTAGCTATCGTGGACATTGCTGTTATAAACATCAGGGTGCAGGTGTCCCGGCGTTTCATTGCATCTGTATCTTTGGGGCAAATCCCCAACAGTGCAATTGCTGGTCATAGGGCAGGCCTATTTTTAACTCTTTGATGAGCCTCCATACAGTTTTCCAGAGTGGCTGCACCAGTTCACATTCCCACCAACAGTGTAAGAGGCTTCCCTTTTCTCGCATCCTCTCCAACATTTGTGGTTTCCTACCTTGTTAATTTTCCCCATTTTCACTGGTGTGAGGTGGTATCTCATTGTGGTTTTGATTTGTATTTCCCTGAGGGCAAGTGATGCAGAGCATTTTCTCATGTGCATGTTGGCCATGTCTATGTCTTCCTCTGTGAGATTTCTCTTCATGTCTTTTGCCCATTTCATGATTGGATTGTTTGTTTCTTTGGTGTTGAGTTTAATAATTTTTTTATAGATCCTGGGAAATAGCCCATTATCTGAAACGTCATGTGCAAGCATCATCTCCCATTCTGTAGGTTGCCTTCTAGTTTTGTTGACTGTATCCTTTGATGTGCAAAAGCTTCTTATCTTGATGAAGTCCCAAGAGTTCATTTTTGCTTTTGTTTCTATTGCGTTCGTGCATGTATCTTGCAAGTAGTTAATGTGACCGAGTTCAAAAAAGGTGTTGCCTGTGTTCTTCTCTAGGATTTTGATGGTTCTCGTCTCACATTTAGATCTTTTATCCATTTTCAGTTTATCTTTGTGTATGGTGAAAGAGAGTGGTCTAGTTTCATTCTTCTGCATGTGGATGTCCAATTTTCCCAGCACCATTTATTGAAGGGACTGTCTTTCTTCCTGTGGAGAAGCTTTCCTCCTTTATTGAATATTAGTTGACCATAAATTGAGGGTCCACTTCTGGATTTTCTATTCTGTTCCATTCATCTATATGTCTGTTTTTGTGCCAGTACCATACTGTCTTGATGACCACAGCTTTGTAGTACAACCTGAAATCTGGCATTGTGATGCCCCCAGATATGGTTTTCTTTTTTAAAATCCCCTGGCTATTCGGGGTCTTTTCTGATTCCACACAAATCTTAAAATAATTTGTTCTAACTCTCTGAAGAAAGTCCATGGTATTTTGATAGGGATGGCATTAAATGTGTAAATTGCCCTGGGTAACATTGACATTTTCACAATTTTAATTCTGCCAATCCTTGAGCATGGAATATTTTTCCATCTCTTTCTGTTTTCCTCAATTATTTTAAGAAGTGTTCTATAGTTTTAGGGTATAGATCCTTTACCTCTTTGGTTAGGTTTATTTCTAGGTATCTTATGCTTTTGGTTGCAATTGTAAATGGGATTGACTCCTTAATTTCTCTTTCTTCAGTCTCATCCATTGTTAGTGTATAGAAATGCCACTGATTTCTGGGCATTGATTTTGTATCCTGCCATGCTGCCAAATTGCTGTATGAGTTCTAGCAATCTTGGGGTGGAGTTTTTTTTGGTTTCAATGTAGAGTATCATGTCACCGGTGAAGAGGGACAGTTTGACTTCTTTGCCAATTTGAATGCCTTTAATGTCTTTTTGGTGTCTGATTGCTGAGGCTAGGACTTCTAGTACTATGTTGAATAGCAGTGGTGAGAGTGGACATCCCTGTCTTGTTCCTGATCTTAGGGGAAAGGCTCCCAGTTCTTTCCTGTTGATAATTATATTTGCAGTGGGCTTTTCGTCGATGGCTTTTAAGATATTGAGGAATGTTCCCTCTATCCCTACACTCTGAATCAGAGCTTTGATCAGGAATGGATGCTGTATTTTGTCAAACGCTTTCTCTGCATCTAATGAGAGGATCATATGGTTCTTGGTTTTTCTCTTACTGATATGATGAATCACATTGATTGTTTTACGAGTGTTGAACCAGCCTTGTGTCCCGGGGATAAATCCTACTTGGTCGTGGTGAATAATTTTCTTAATGTGCTGTTGGATCCTATTGGCTAGTATCTTGTTGAGAATTTTTGCACCCATGTTCATCAGGGATATTGGTCTGTAATTCTCCTTTTTGGTGGGGTCTTTGTCTGGTTTTGGAATTAGGGTGATGCTGGCCTCGTAGAACGAATTTGGAAGTACTCCATCTCTTTCTATCTTTCCAAACAGCTTTAGTAGAATAGATATTGTTTCTTCTTTAAACGTTTGATAGAATTCCTCTGGGAAGCCATCTGGCCCTGGACTCTTGTGTCCTGGGAGGTTTTTGATGACTGCTTCCATTTCCTCCCTGGTTATTGACCTGTTCAGGTTTTCTATTTCTTCCTGTTCCAGGTTTGGTAGTTTGTGGCTTTCCAGGAATGCGTCCATTTCTTCTAGATTGCCTGATTTATTGGCGTATAGCTGTTCATAATATGTTCTTAAAATTGTTTGTATTTCCTTGGTGTTGGTAGTGATCTCTCCTTTCTCATTCATGATTTTATTAATTTGAGTCTTCTCTCTCTTCTTTTTAATAAGGCTGGCTAATGGTTTATCTATCTTATTAATTCTTTCAAAGAACCAACTCCTTGTTTTGTTGATCTATTCCACAGTTCTTCTGGTCTCAATTTTATTGAGTTCTGCCCGAATCTTTATTAACTGTCTTTTTCTGCTGGGTGTAGGATTTATTTGCTGTTTTTTCTCTAGTTCCTTTAGGTGTAAGGTTATCTTTTCTATTTTAGTTCTTTCCAGTTTTTGAATGGATGCTTATATTGTCATGTATTTCCCCCTCAGGACTCCTTTTCCTGCATCCCAAAGATTTTAAACGGTTGTATCTTCATTCTCATTAGTTTCCATGGATCTTTTTAATTCTTCCTTCATTTCTTGGTTGACCTTTCATCTTTTAGCAGGATGTTCCTTAACCTCCACGTGTTTGAGGTCCTTGCAAACTTCGTGTTGTGATTTAGTTCTAATTTCCAGGAATTATGGTCTGAGAATATGCAGGGGATGATCCTAATCTTTCGGTATCAGTTCAGACCCGATTTGTTATCCAGTATGTGGTGTATTCTTTTTTTTTTTCCCCCAAGGGGAATTCTATCAAACATTTATTTTATTTTATTTTTTTTACATTTTACAGTGCCTAATATTTTTTTTATATTGGTGTTCAATTTACTAACATACAGAATAACCCCCAGTGCCCGTCACCCATTCACTCCCACCCCCCGCGCTCCTCCCCTTCCAACACCCCTAGTTCGTTTCCCAGAGTTACCAGTCTTTACGTTCTGTCTCCCTTTCTGATATTTCCCACACATTTCTTCCCCCTTCCCTTATATTCCCTTACACTATTATTTATATTCCCCAAAGGAATGAGAACATATAATGTTTGTCCTTCTCCGACTGGCTTACTTCACTTATGTGGTGTATTCTGAAGAAATTTCCATGTGCACTTGAGAAGAATGTGTATTCAGTTGAGTTTGGATGTAAAGTTCTGTAGATATCTGTGAAATCCATCTGGTCCAGTATATCATTTAAAGCTCTCCTTTCTTTGCAGATGTTGTGTAGAAGACCTATTGAGTGTAGAAAGCGCTAGATTGAAGTCACCAAGTATAAGTGTATTATTATCTAAGTATGTCTTAACTTAGGTTATTAATTGATATATTTGGCAGCTCCCACATTCGGAGCATATATATTGATGATTGTTAAGTCCTTTTGTTGGATAGATCTTTTAAGTATGATATAGTGTCCTTCTTCATCTCTCACTACAGTCTTCGGGGTAAATTTTGGTTTATCTGATATAAGGATGGCTACCCCTGCTTTCTTTTGAGGGCCATTTGAATGGTAAACGGTTCTACAACTTTCTATTTTCAGGCTGTAGGTGTCCTTCTGTCTGAAATGAGTCTCTTGTAGACGGCAAATAGATGGGTCCTGCTTTTTTATCCAGTCTGAAACCCTGTGACTTTTGACAGGGTCATTAAGCCAGTTCACCTTCAGAGTTACTATGGAAAGATATGGGTTTAGTATCATCATGATCTCTATTCAGTCCTTGTTTTTGTGGATTGTTCCACTGGACTTCTTCTTTAAGGGGAATTTTAAGAGTCCCCCTTAAAATTTCTTGCAGAAATGAAAGAATATGTGACCTCCATACCAGCTCTGCAAGAAATTTTAAGGTGTATTCTTTCAGTTTCTGCCTGTCTTGGAAGCTCTCTTTCTCTCCTTCCATTCTGAATGAGAGCCTTGCTGGATAAAATATTATTGGTGCATGTTTTTCTCATTTAGGATCCTGAATATATCCTGCCAGCCCTTTCTGGCCTGCCAGGTCTCTGTGGAGAGGTTTGCTGTTACCCTAATACTCCTTCCCATAAAAGTCAGGGATTTCTTGTCTCTTGCTGCTTTAAGGATCTTCTCTTTTTCTTTGGAATTTGCAAGCTTAACTATTAAGTGTTGAAGTGATGAACGGTTTTTATTGATTTTAGGGGGGGATCTCCCTATTTCCTGGATCTGAATGTCTGTTTTCCTTCCCAGATTAGGAAAGCTTTCAGCTATGATTTGTTCAAATAAATATTCTGGACCTCTGTCCCTTTCAGCGCCCTTAGGAACCCCAATTAAATGTAGGTTTTTCTTCCTCAGGCTGTCACTTATTTCCCTTAATCTATCCTCATGGTCTTTTAATTGTCTCTTTTTTCCTCAGTTTCCCTCTTTGCCATCAACTTGTCTTCTATGTCACTCCCTCGTTCTTCCACCTCGTTAACCCTCGTGGTTAGGACTTCTCGTTTGGATCATATCTCATTCAATTGATTTTTAATTTCTGTCTTATTAGATCTAAATTCTGCAGTGATGAAGTCTCTTGAGTCCTTTATGCTTTTTCCTAGAGTCACCAGTAACTTTATAATAAGTATGAACTGAGAACCATCCTACTGACAAATTTACCAACCACAGACAGCTTCTAGGACAAAGGGATTTGGAGACAGACTCTCTGGGGTGGGCACAGCTCGAGTCCCTGCAACTTGTGTCCAGCATGTTCAGGATAGAACAGTTATTACTAAGTCCCTATGACTACAGGCATGAATTTCTCCTACACAAGGCCACATAGACACAGAAGTTTCTTTCAAACATCCCACATGTGATTGGAAGAGCGTTGGTGCTGAGGCGAACAATTGCCCTGAGCTCACAGGTTCTGTGGCCCTGCGTTGGGGCACAAGACTTTCCATCAGAGTTCAGCTCGGTTGGAGGTGGAAGTTGAGTGACTGGGGGAGTGAAATTCCAGGCAAATAACACAGGGAGGGAGTGTTCCATGTCCCCAGGGGCCTGAAGTTCTGGTGGAGCACCGCTGAGGCTGGGGTCCCAGAATCAATGTACTGATCAGTCTCAGGCACTGACTGGAGCCCAGAGATGCTCAGCAGCTGAGTTACCCATGAGGACAGAGATTCCCCCTGGGAATCCTGGGCATCAACCTCTTCCCAGAGGAGCGACTCTGTGCACATCCAGGCAGCCCCGGTGACAGGACTCCAGTCATAGTAGGTGTCACCAGTGTTCCCTGTTGAAGAAACTTCTGTCTCCTGGAGATTATATATCTGAGGATGACTGCGTGAGCACAGGTTGGCTCTGGAGGGAGAGCTAAGCGTGCAAACTGCAGAGTCGAGGATACTATTCACTCAGGCAGAGGAAAGAACTTTGCGTGAGTGTGTGTGTGTGTGTGCATGTTGTGTGTGTGTGTGTGTGTGTGTGAGAGAGAGAGAGAGAGAGAGAGAAGCAGGCTATGTGACTCTTCCTTCTAATGACTTTGAAGCATGGGATGGTTCTCCATGGAGATTTTCTTGTAATTCTTCAGGATCCTGTTCCTACGTTTAGAGATAAATGTCTCAAAGATTTTTATTAGAAATACTTATTTTAGCAAAGAGGACTCCTATGAGATCAAACATGTTAAGAATCCACTGATTCAGGAGTGTAGGACTTGTTCAGTGACAAAAAAAATGTCCATTTTTTATGACTGCAGACATGAAACCTACAGTTCTAGGGTTTCCAGGTGACTGGAACACAAGGCAAGGGTGAGCACACAGCCTTCTCCTTTGGACCCCACATCCCAGCCAGACCAATATCCCCTGAGCTCCAAGGGGTCTTTCAGGGAATGAGAAAATACATTGCTGATAGTTTTGTGTCTCTGTGTGAAAAAACGCTACAGCCTGGGACTTTGTCTATGGTAAAAAATGTTTCCATGGTGGATCTAGTGTCCAGAGAATCCTTCAGAATGAGAATTTGGAGAACAAGAAAAATAATGGCATATTTTAAAATATCCAGTCAAACCTTTGTCTATGGATTCCTCCATGGTTCCCCATGTGTGAGGGCATCGGATAATTCTGAAGTAGGTAAAAATCATTACATCCCATGTGCAAATGCCTAAAAGTAGATAAACATATCCTTTTCAGGGAAATGTAATAACTCTTCTTTCATTTTAAAGAGAGGGAACATGCACCTATGTGGTGCAGGTGGTTGAGCATCAGCTCTTATTTTGCCTGGGGTCCTTATCTCCAGATGATGAGCTCCAGCCCCGCACAGAGCTCTGCACTGAGCCCAGGCTCCTTTTATTTTTTTAGAAGTATGTATGCCTTGGAGGCAGATTTCAGCTACCCATTCATTTTTTTTTAATTTTACCTTTTTTTTTAATTGGAGTTCAATTTGCCAACATATAGCATAACATCCACTGATCACCCCATCAAGTGCCCCCCTCAGTGCCTGTCACTCAGTCACCCCCACCCCCCACCCACCTCCCTTTCCACCATTCCTTGTTCATTTCCCAGAGTTAGGAGTCTCTCATGTTCTGTCTCCCTTTCTGATATTTCCCACTCATTTTTTCTCCTTTCCCCTTTATTCCCTTTCACTATTTTTTATATTCCCCAAATGAATGAGACCATATAATATTTGTCCTTCTCCAGTCTCCTTCTTTCTCTGCTTTCCCCCACCTCCCTCCCTGCCACTGCAGGATCTCTCTATATATAAAATAAAGAAACCTCTTAAAAAATTAAGACTGATTAGGAGTGCTGGGTACCAGAAAATGGAGCCTAGATCTTAGAGCAGGAAGGAGAATTGAGGGGTTGCATGCAACTCCATTTTCTGGTCATTGTCTTCCCTAGAGAGGGACCCTGAAGACTGGAAACTACAGAAAGATCATTTTGATTTTCTCTACAATAATGGCTTAGAGACATAGCTCAGACCTGAAGAGCCAGAGGGAGAGACCAAAGCCTGAGGGACAGGGGAGCAGAGAGGAGAAGACGAGGGAGGGCTTGGGGATTTTGGCAGGGAGAATCTGCAGGATCTGGTCCAATATGGAGGATCTGAACACAGAGCTGGTTTAGAGAGAGGAGACTGTGTCTGTGACCAGGGTTAAGGTCAATGTCTCAACTGTGGATACATCAGTAGTGACGCAGGGTCACAGTTTATGGGATGAGATGATAGAGCTGATTGTGCAACACTGTTTGGATCCACATGGTCAGTTGCAAACAGTAGTTGTCCCTGTTCTTCTTCTCCACACTGAGTGGCGATGTGCCACTAGATGCTGATACCTCATCTGCCTGTGTCTCCTGGGATGTCCCAGTTTTCTTACTTCATATGCATCACAGGACTGTTTCTCTTTCCTGTGGAATGATGGATCACAGTGCAGAAGAGACCACCCTGCTTTGTCTCTCCAGGTAATTTTCTTGGAGAGAAAGCTCTGAAAGGAGGCTCAGAGACAAGATCCTTGGGTCCTGAGGATTTGTCTCATGTCCTCCCTATCTGAGACCCTGTGAGTATCGGGAGCTGCTCCCACCCCACAATGTGCAGCATAGTCATAGTCAGCCTCGTCCTCAGGCTGCAGCCCAGACATGAGCAGGAGACCTGCATTGCCTGAGGCATCATTAGATCCATAGAAGTGGCTGAGAACCCCGTGCCCTGGCACTTATCTGGATCTGAGGGAACTCCTGATGTCTCCTTGATTCTCCTTGTCCAGTATGTTCAGTACCTGCCAACATTCAGGCCCTGGGAAGGATGCAGGTGAGTCTGGTTGATGATCCCAAAGGTGCAGAGAGGAAGGAGGAGTGTGTCCTCACAGCCTGTGACAGGGAACCTGTAGACACAGACACACATAAATATTAGCTAGATTCAGAGTAAATTATATCTAGGCTCTGAACCACAGGGGCGATGCAGGCTGGTCTCTGAGGTAAGCCCGTCCCTACCTGTGCAATGAGAGTGGAGCACAAAGAGGACAGGAGTCCAGGCCATGATGATACGTCCCCAAGGTCCCTGCAGTGGTCTAGGCTGCCCCAGGCTCCATTTTTCCTTCACCCTCTGCCACAGGAGGGGCTGTCCATGAAAATGGGCTCCATTCCGTGACTGTTCAGCCCCTGGTGCTAGATCAGCTCACAACACTCACTGAGGAGGATGTAGGTGGCTTCAGCCCTGTGGAGAGCTGTTGGGAGGAAGAACCCACTGAGACTACACACAGGTACCTGCTCAGGGGACTGTGTCAGTCCAGAGGGGACACAGCTGCTGAGTCCCATCAGGGAGCACTGTGCCAGGCTCCAAGGCCCAGGATCCTTTGAATGCTTTTCACTAATGAGCTGCTTAGGGACCACAAGCAGCCCCACAGCCCCCCCACTGCTGGCCAGGGCACACACCTCACCACGACCCAAACCTTGAGAGTGAGCTAGTTAGTGCCTCGACCTCACTAGGTCTCATTTCTAGGTACCAGGATCCTTTAGGCCTGCCCATGATTCTGTTGAGTCTCACTCTCAGAGGGGGTCCTGATATGGCAGTGTCTGTGAAAATTAATAGAAGGAAAATCTCTTTGAATGGGAGTTCTGAAACCAGTAGGGGGCACTTGTGCCCACAACCCTCAATTGCAGACCCACCTGAAGACAGACCTTGCAAGTCTACACTACTGTAGTCACTGCCTTACTACCTCAGTAAGAGAAAGATTTCCTCCCCTGGCAACATCCCAGCCATTAAGAAATTGTAACAACTCAACCGATGACAAGCCATATTTCAATTTACTCCCATGGACCTTTTATCAATAACAGCCCTCCCACAGTCAATCACCCTTTGCTCTATAAAAGAACTCTCTTATCTTTTCTTCTCTGGACTTGCCTGTGGTTTTCCCATACCTTCCTGTCCTGGATGTCAATTCTGTTTTTCTTAATAAAAAACCCTATTATCGGAGGGAGGGGCAAGACGGCGGAAGAGTAGGGTCCCCAAATCACCTGTCCCCACTAAATTACCTAGATACCCTTCAAATCATCCTGAAAATCTACGAATTCAGCCTGAGATTTAAAGACAGAACAGCTGGAATGCTACAGTGAGAAGAGTACATGCTCCTGTCAAGGTAGGAAGACGGGGAAAAAAGAATTAAAGAAACAAAAGGCCTCCAAGGGAGAGGGGCCCCGCGAGGAGCCGGGCTAAGGCCGGGGCGAGTGTCCTCAGGACAGGAAAGCTCCCTCCCAGAGAAGCAGGAGCTACAACAACCTTCGCGGGCAAAAAGGCGCTCTAAAGGAGTTAGAGCAGGGCTGCAGGAGGGCGGGGATGCCCTCAGGCTCCCTGGGACATTAACAGACACCTGCGCCCCGGGAGAGTGCGCCAAGCTCCCTAAGGGCTGCAGCGCCCACGGCAGGACCAGAGCAGCTCGGAGGGGCTGGGGCGGCGGCTCCGTGGAGGGTGCTGCGGGGCGGGAGCAGCTCTGAGGGGCTCAGGCAGTGGCTCCGCGGAGGGGGCTGCACCACCAGGGGCGCGAATCCAAAAGTGCAGGCCTGGGAGCACTGGGCGCCGGGACACAGCCCAGGATCTGGCCGCCCCCGGGACAGGCAGAGGCCAGGAGGGCCCAGGACAGCAAGGATGCTCCTGCCCAGAGCTGGGCATTTCAGCAGCCCACCCCGGAGCCTCCAGACCCTGCAGATTGACTGCTCCGGAGTTACTGCAGGGGCTGTATACAGGTTTTCAGACCTGGCCGCTGCCACTGGGGTTGTTCCTCCTTGGGCCTCACGGGGTAAACAACACCCACTGAGCGCTTCACCAGGCAGGGGGAGAGGAGCTCCCCAAGGGCTAACACCTGAATATCAGCACAATAGGCCCCTTCCCCAGAAGACCAACTAGACAGACAAGTTCCAGGGGAAGTCAAGGGACTTAAAGTATAAAGAATCAGAAGATACGCCCCACTGTTTTGTTTTGTTTTCTTTTTGCTTTTTGATTTCTTTGTTTGCTTCCCCCACCCTTTTTTTCCTTTTTCTTTTTATTCTTTTTTTTTCTTTTTTTCTTCCTTTATCTTTTATTTTTTTCTCCTTTCTTTCCTTCTTTCTCTCCTCTCCATTTCTCCTTTTCCCAATACAACTTGGTTTTGGCCACTCTGCACGGAGCAAAATGACTAGAAGGAAATCCTCACCTCAAAAGAAAGAATCAGAAACAGTCTTCTCTCCCACAGAGTTACAAAATCTGGATTACTATTCAATGTCAGAAAGCCAATTCATAAGCACTATTATAAAGCTACTGGTGGCTCTAGAAAAAAAGCATAAAGGACTCAAGAGACTTCATCACTGCAGAATTTAGATCTAATCAGGCAGAAATTAAAAATCAATTGAATGAGATACAATCCAAACGAGAAGTGCTAACCACAAGGGTTAACGAGGTGGAAGAACAAGGGAGTGACATAGAAGACAAGTTGATGGCAAAGAGGGAAACTGAGGAAAAAAAGACAAACAATTTTAAGATCATGAGGATAGATTAAGGGAAATAAATGACAACCTGAGGAAGAAAAACCTACGTTTAATTGGGGTTCCTGAGAGTACCGAAAGGGACAGAGGTCCAAAATATGTATTTGAACAAATCATAGCTGAAAACTTTCCTCTCACAGAGGAAGACATAGACATGGCCAACATGCACATGAGAAAATGCTCTGCATCACTTGCCATCAGGGAAATACAAATCAAAACCACAATGAGATACCACCTCACAGCAGTGAGAATTGGGAAAATTAACAAGGCAAGAAACCACAAATGTTGGAGAGGATGTGGAGAAAAGGGAACACTCTTGCACTGTTGGGGGAATGTGAAATGGTGCAGCCACTCTGGAAAGCCGTGTGGAGGTTCCTCAAAGAGTTAAAAATAGATCTGCCCTATGACCCAGCAATTGCACTGTTGGAGATTTACCCCAAAGATACAGATGCAATGAAACGCTGGGACACCTGCACCCCGATGATTCTAGCAGCAATGTCCACGATAGTCAAACTGTGGAAGGAGCCTTGGTGTCCATTGAAAGTTGAATGGATAAAGAAGATGTGGTTTATGTATACAATGGAATAATCCTCAGCCATTAGATATGACAATTACTCACCATTGGCTTCAACGTGGATGGAACTGGAGGGTATTCTGCTGAGTGAAGTAAGTCAATCCAAAACTCCAGTAAAAAATACACAAAAATAAACAAAAACGGGAGTTTAAAACACAAATACATTTCTGTGAGAACATGTGGAACTCATGCTTCTAATTCCCCAGAGATGGAACCGCTTCTGAGAATCTGACCTGGACACGTCAATGGGGAGGGAACTGGTGAGCCTGGAAACCAGCTGGGCTCTCAGGGCTTTGGGCCTTGCTGAGGTGTGTGTCCTGTAACAAGGAGGGGGCGCTGAGGGACCGCCCTGTGGTCCCTACAGGGCTGCTCAGTGAGGACCCTTCACTCAGGGTGCCTGGGCCTGAGAACTGGGTTATGAGCTTCCTGATGGGGACTCATCATCTGTGTCCCCTCTGGCCTGGCAGTCTCCTCTGAGGACCTGTGTGTGGTCCCAGCAGGTGCTTCCATCCAGGGCTCTCCCCAGGGCTGAAGCCACCTCCATCCTCCTCAGTGTGTGGTGTGAGCAGAGCTCCAGGATCAGGGCCCAGGGAGGGGCTGGGCAGTCAGTGGGTGGAGCCCATATGCAAGGACAGGCTCTCCTGTGGCAGAGGGGGGAGATGAGGAGATCTGGGGCAGCCCAGGCCACAGAGGGGACCAGATCTTTAATGTTCTTTCTACTCTGTCAGTGCACAGGTCAGGACTGACCTCAGGGACACAGAGCCACTGTCAGCCTACGTCAGCTGGTCTAGCTTAGAGGTTTGAGGAAATTCAGTCTGGCCCCTGATCCATCACCCGTGAATGTGTCTGCAGGTTTCCCGTCCCAGCCTGTGCTGACCCAGCCGCCCTCCCTCTCTGCATCCCTGGGAACAACAGCCAGACTCACCTGCACCCTGAGCAGCAGCTGCAGCGGTGGCCATATGCTGGTTCCAGCATGCAAGAGGCCTCCTGAGTACCTGCTGATGGTCTACTGAGACTCACCAGGGCCCTGGGGTCCCCAGCCTCTTCTCTGGCTAAAAGGAAGCCTCGGCCAATGCAGGGCTCCTGCTCATCTCTGGCCTGCAGCCTGAGAATGAGGCTGACTGTCACTGTGCTACAGACCATGGCAGTGGGAACAGCTCCCAATACTCACAGTGTCTCAGATACGGAGGATGTGAGACAAAGACCTCTGGACCCACAGACATGGTCCGGAGCTACTTTTCAGAGAATCTTACCCAGAGATACATGCAGGGGCACATATATGTAGGAAGGTCTGGGTTCTTTTTAATATTCTTTTTATTTATTTATTTATGAGCGACATGGAGAGAGAGGCAGAGACATAGGCAGAGGGAGAAACAGGTTCCCTGCAGGGAACCTGATGCAGGACTCCATCCCTGGACCTGGGATCACAATCTGAGCCAAAGACAGATGCTCAATCACTGAGGCACCCAGCTGCCCCAAAGGTCATGTTTCAGAAGATGAAAGAGAAAAACTAAGGATATGCCTGCAAGGTGACACGTCATAGGACATCCGAGGAAGATAGGAAGAAATGAGAGGTCAGAGTCCAGCTGCACACCCCCTTGGGGTCTGGAGAAGATGGACAGGGATAAATACTGTTTCTGCAACTGAACTTGCTGCCCAGCAAATATTCATCCACAGTCAGTTCTATCATCTCATTCCATGAAGTGTGACCTTTGTCACTCCTGATGTACCCATGGCTGATGCACTGTCAATAACCTGGTCCTGGACGGTCTCCTCTCTCTGAACCAGACACACGTGAATTTGGACAAGCTCCTGCAGACTCTCCCTGACAACATCCCCACACCCTCCCTCCTCTTCTCCCCTCTGCGCTCCTGTCCCTCAGGCTTGTCTCTCCCTCCGGTTCTTCAGGTCTGAACTCTGTCTCCACCTCAGGATTTCAGAGAAAATCAGAAATGATCTTGCTGAAGTTCCCAGTCCCTAGGGTCCATCTGTGGGGAAGAATGACCAGAAATTGGGGCTGCATGTGACACCCTACATTCTCCTTCCTGTTTCTGTCACTCGGCAGCACCTGCACGTCTGATTCAGAGCTGTTCTCATTTGAGTCCTCACTGCCTGGATCGATCCTCTGTCAGGGAGAAGGGCTTTGAGACACAGGCCTTGAAATCTGGGTACCAGGACCTGAGATAAAGGGCAATCTCCCGTGTTTTTGGGCTTCTCCATCCATTCAAATGTTAGACTAATCTGTGCTCACCTGGTGTCCTTGGTGTCACAATCTCCAGAAGACACAATCCCTAGTAACAGGGAACTCAAGTTATTGAGGTGCTGTGACCTGGGTAGCCAGCATGTGCTCTGAATACCTGTTCCTTGGGACAAAGCTGATCCTCAGGATTCCTAGGGAGAGTCTCCGTCCCCACGGGTAGCTCTGCCCCTCACCATTTCTGGGATCCAATCGGCACCTGAGGCTGATCAGTACATTGATTCTGGGACCCCAGCCTCAGGGCTGCTCCACCAGAGATCAAGGCCCCTGGGGATGTGGGACTCACACTCCCTATGCTCTCAGGGCTGGGCTGTCACTCCCTGAGTCTCAACAGGGACACGTAAGCTAGGCTGGACCTCTGCTAAATAATCTTTCCAAGTCAGGACCACAGAGTCTGTGACCTCAGGGACATGGTTCCTTCATCTCCACTCTCCACCACTCACAGGTGACCTATGATAGAAACTCTGGGTCCAGGTGGCTTTTGCCAATAGATCTTCATTATGTTGAGTGAAATAAGTCAATCAGAGAAGGACAAATATTATATGGTCTCATTCATTTAGGGAATATAAAAATTACTGAAAGGCAATAAAGGGAAAGGAGAGAAAATGAGTGAAAATATCAGTGAGGATGACAAAACATGAGAGACTCCTAACTCTGGGATATGAACAAGGGGTAGTGGAAAGGGAGGTGGGTGGGGGATAGGGGTGATTGGGTGATAGGCACTGAGGGGGGCACTTGTTGGGATGAGCACTAGGTGTATATGTTGGCAAATCGAACTCCAATAAATAAACAAACAAACAAAAAGAACATTATTCTCCTACTCATGCATGGCTGAATGAGTAATTGCTCTGTCCTGACATGCTGGACCCAGGCCCCAGCTGTGCCCACCCCAGATTGTAGTTGGACCCTGAATTGCTCATCATAGAAGCTGGTCTATATTTGCGAATTCCCCATTCAGATGGCTGTAAAGTTCATACAACTGGGTCCTCATGGGGGCTCATGGGCACTACTTCAGGCTTTCCTACCTGCACGATCAGACGCATGATATAATCATAAGGTTAAAAAAAGAGACAAATGATTTTATAAAATGTTTTTAAATGTCTATTTAAATGAAAGCCAAAGTCATTCCTTTTTTAAAAAACATTTTATTTACTTATTCATTAGACACATAGAGAGAGAGAGGCAGAGACACAGTCAGAGGGTGAAGCATGGTCCCCTCAGGGAACCTGATGTAGGTCTCGATCCCAAGACCCTAGAATCATGACCTGAGCCATTGGCAGATGCTCAATCACTGAGCCACCAGGTGCAACTGCACTGAGGTTTTAACTGCAACTTCCATCGTTATTCTCCATGCAGTCCACACAGATCTGAAAACAATGTCCTAGTGATTCCACCTACATCTTCACAGTGACATCGTCAGTGAGACTTAATCAGTGTATTTGGGAAGGATTTCTAAAAAAGAACATTCATCCAACTACAAGTGCAGAGAAATAGGGAGATGGAGCAGCAGGCTTCTTGCAGGAAGCCGGTTGTGGGACTTGATCCCAGGACTCCAGGATCATGACCTGAGACAAAGACGGACGCTTAACCAGTGAGCAACCCAGGCGTCCCTCACACAGAGAAATGAGAGTGTAGCCTAAAATCTATGCTGCAAGGTGGGAGACCATGTGCGTGGATACATGTCCTGATCATAGGAGGAGAGTGGGTAGAGATCTGGGGACAGGACCTGAGTCCTATGGCCAACTGATCCCCAGGTCATGCAGGGTGAGGTGGTGTCAGGATGCCAGAAGGTGATTGAGGCATATTTATGAGGTGTCAGGCTTGATCAGAGCTGGGAACACCACCTAGCACTGACTGTGGCCTCTTCTCAGGTCTCACAGTTGGGACCTCCCTAACCACACCCCAGCCCCACATAGCCCCTCCCCTACTTACCCCCCTGACATCCTAAGCAGAGGGACCTGACCCAGGGCCAGGGAGGGGTCAGAGATCTGGGGTCTCATTTGGATGGGAGAGACCCCAGATCTCATTTGGATGGGAGGGACCCCATCCTCCCTCTCTCAGAGGATGAAGAGGGGAAGGGAGAGACGAGGGGAGGCTCTGCTCAGCTGAGGGGCCACTGAAGACAGGATCAGTGATGACCTCCACCATGGGCTGGTCCCCTCTCCTCCTCACCCTCCTGGCTCACTGCACAGGTGACTGGATGTGGGACAGAGGAGGGGCTCTTGGAGGGCATGTGGGGTCCTGCATCTTCCTCTTGTATCCAGCATCACCCTCTCTGTGTCTCTGCCTCTTGCAGGGTTCTGGACCCAGTCTGTGCTGACTCAGCCTCCCTCAGTGTTCAGGTCCCTGGGCCAGAGGGTCACCATCTCCTGCACTGGAAGCAGCTCCAACATCGGTAGAGGTTATGTGATCTGGTACCAACGGCTCCTGGGAACACGCCCAAGAACCCTCATATATGGTAGTAGTAACCAACCCTCAGGGGTCCCCAATCGATTCTCTGGCTCCAGGTCAGGCAGCACAGACACTCTGACAATCTCTGGGTTCCAGGCTGAGGATGAGGCTGATTATTACTGCTCATCCTGGGACAGCAGTCTCAGTGCTCTCACAGTGCTCCAGGTCTGTGGGGAAGTGAGACAAAGACCCACTTACCCATCTGCATATGAGTGAGCACCCCAGCAGCTGCCTGCTTAGGCTCCCCCTGGGTTTCTGCTCATTCTTCAGTTGATACCCTAGACCCAGGTGCATCTGGGGGACCCTCCTGGGAATGGAGACTCCTTCACGTCTCTGACCTCAGAGTCACTCAGAGTAGCCCATTGTACACAGAAGGTGTCAAATGAAAGAGACAGTTTTGTCCTCAGGATCAGGGACAGGTTCTTTTAGGCTAGTGTACATTCACTTTTCATCTTCTGATTTCTCAGTAAATGAAACACCCTTAGGTCATGAAGCTATCATGGTCCTTCAGCCCCATCCCTGTTCTGCTGATGCACATGTCACATCTTTTTGCAGCTGGGATCATTATTGCCTTAGCTTCAACCAAATGACTAGTTTTCCTTATTATTTGTTGATTGCATGGATCACATAAATCAATGCCACAATCAAAATTATAAAAGGTATAAAAAAAGCTTTCCAGAGAAAAACCACCATGTGCTTGTTTATGGAAACTTTATGCATAATCAGCAACCATGAAAGCAATAAAAAAAAATTTACACACTGATTTTTATACCAGCTGTTTATAAAATGATCAGACTTGATGTAATGAAGATGTCCTCAAACATGATGTATATTAATAGAGGGTGATATTAGTCAATATTTAAAGAAAATAAGTTCTCAAGTCCTAAAATATGCATAAGTATTAACTGCACATTTCTTTGGAAGAACATACCACAGGCTACACTCCACATCATTGGAATCTCATTGTATTTTGGAAGAGGTGGGAATCTAGAGGTCCTAAGGAGGCCAGGTATTGACAGCAGGGGGAGGAAGGAGGAGGGTGAGTGTGTGAGGTGACTGCATTCCTGGTGATGTCACTCTCCTACAGGGCCCATTGAGGGCGGCCACACCACTGCTGTGTTGTCACAGCTCAGTAAACTCTACCCCAGAGCGACAGCAACGTTGTACAGACAGAGAAGGTCATCTAGGAGTCTGGGATCCATGATGGAGCTGACAGGGTGACATCATCCCATCCACTGCTCAAGGAGATGTGACCCCCTGTCCTTGAAAGGGGGAAGATAGGAGGGAGGGGTTCTGAGGGAGTTTGAACAGGCAGTTAGAAAAGGGAGTAAAGAAACTTCACATGAGCCCCTTACTCCAGATGTCAGAGTGTGTCCCCAGGGCGGGGGGGTCAGGAATTGTGATGTGTCAGAGCCGTGCCTGGAATTGAACCACGACCACCGTGGTCACAGAGGGTGGGATCCAGCGTTGTCCCTTCAGGAACAGAAGGTCTTGTGTAGTGAGGGTCTCAGCCTCTCCATAACCAATGTCAAGGTCGGATCTGCCCTTGTGGATCTGGTGATGACTGCAAGAGGTCCTTCAGCTACAACAGAGGAAACTTTGAAAAATAGAGCTTCGTCATCTATAAACCTGTAATTATAGCACACACCTGGGGCCACAGACAGAGGAGATCATAGAGACAGAGCGAGCCTGTGGCCTCCCCACCAGGAGTGTGGACAGAGGCTCCGCTGACAGAGAAGGAGCTGGGGTGAGACACAGAGAGAGACCAGGCTTCAGGGACCCTAGTGGAGTCCATGGGGTCAGCATCCCTGATGTCCTTGTCCATGTGCTCCCTGCCCTGGGGATTGTGCTGACCCTGAGCCTCACTCTGATCCTGGAGAAGCAGCGGAGCAGTGGGGACAGTTGGAGACAGTCCCCAGGGAGGAGCCACAGCAGGTGATTCTGAGCCATTTGGGTTCATGAGGTGCAGCCTTAGGAAGGCTGGGTGTGACTTGGTTATGGCCTGTCTTCCATGCAGAAGGGGTCAGGACCCAGAGCACGGGAGGCAGGGGGCTCTGCTCTGGGTTCCTGTCCCCTCATCAGTCAGGGGGTACCCAGGCTGGGGCAGCAGGGGACTGGGGCTCTTCCCCTGGGGTCCATGGGGTGCTGGCCCTAGAAGGCAGTTCCTGCGTGTGTCTAGGTCCAGGGCCCACCTGCTGTCAGCTCCAGGCCCCCACAGCTCAGGAGGATCCTCCAGGGCCCCTCCATGACCAAAATCAGGGAGAGGAATTTGGGGCGGAATTGTTGACCAGGATATATTCTCCTCCTCCCAGTTGCAGAAGGGATGAAAGAGAGCCCCCAGCTCTGCCTCCCTGTGCTTGAGGTCCTGGGGATGTGCAGGTGGGTGCAGAAGTTAGGGTTCCTCTCCACCCCCACTTCATTGTGCCCACTGTCCCAGGTACTGCAGCCTGACCTTGGACATTCAACTCATGCTCCTCCCTGAATTCTCCTCCCCCTGGGGTGAGAAGGTCTGCAAACATCCCCCTAACAAATGCTCACTCCCCTCAGCCTTGCCTGCACATTCCCGTGGGGTTTCAGGGACACTGCCTCCAGGACTCCTGTCCCCCTGCTGCACCTGGGGAGGAGGCTCTGGGTCTGTCCCAGGCTACTGTCCCCCCTTCCCGGTCACACCCACCCTGGGGCCTGCTCACCAGGCCTGCACACCAGCCTCAGGCCATGGGCCTTGCTCCTGCTGCTCAAGGTCTGGGGCCCCCATTTCTGAGCTAGGAATTCAGTGTTTGTGCTCCTTCCCCAGATCTTCTACTCCTTCATGAACAGAGAATCCTCTCCCTGCCTGAGGCTCCCCTGCACTGACAGCAGCAGCACCCTCTCAGGGGCCTGTCATAGTAGAGACCCTGGTTCACACAATCCTCTTCCTCCTTCTCTCCCTGCCTTCCTCCTGCTGCACAGGCCTGAAAGGCCCCTGGGAGCACATCTGCTTGCATCCCCACCTGCTGTGTCCCTACCTCAGTTGCTCTGCCCTGACAACTTGATATCTTCAGTCTTGCCCTGTCCTCTCTGCCCACCCATCCAGGGAGGAGATCCCCAAATGAGGGGATCTCACCGGGGAGATGACCCAAATGTCACCAGGTGCTGGTGCTTCTGTGAAATCACTGCCTTCCATCCTGGTTTGAGGATCCTTATGCCCTGCTTTGATTTTCTCTTCTATGACCCTTTGTGCAGGACACGGTTACTCCTCTCTTGAGATGAACTTGAAAGGCGCTCCAATGAGGAACTCCCGAAATGTCCCACAGGTGGGATAGGCTTAGTCTTTTGCATGACTTTTATTTTGTAGACATTCCCACAATCACAGGAGTGATTATAGCTGGATGACTGTTCCCTCCATGTGGGAATCTCTCAGCCACAGACAGTGTATCCATGTTCCTTGCATCAGACCCCACATGCTGCTTCATACAGTCTTTCATGTCACAGGTGAGTGCTGGTGACACAACTCTGGATGTTAACCTCAGGACACTGAGGACCCTGAGTGGGACATGTAACCAGCAGGTGGCACTGTGCATCTCCTGGGTCCAGCAGGGAGACCCTCCCAGCTGGGGGAGGCCCTGGACCTCAGGGTTGGGCAGAGGCTGAGACCCCAGCACCCTGGTGCCCTCAGGGCCTGGCAGAGACTCCTGGGCAGTGTCCTGTGGGGTTCCCACAGCTGCTTCCTCCACCCATCCCTGTTTCCCACTCTGAACAGAGCCTGTTCTCAGCCTTTTTGTCCTCAGGTCCTACCTCTGATCCTGAATCAGTAATCAAGTAGAGTCTGAGAGTCGGGCAGAAGGTGCAAAGTTGCATAAAAAGCACTTTCATTTCTCTGGGTCAGCAGTGAGATATGACACTCCTGGGACAGGCCAGTCCCACTGTGGTGGCAGGGTCTTCAGCAACATGGGGTAGGTACCTGTCCTCCTGTTCCTGTCTCTTTGGTCAGGTAGAGACAAAATCTGACTTCTGGGGGAGCTTCCAAGATGTTAACAGCCCCCACAACTGAGAAGCTTCTGGCAAAATGCTCTGTCACTCATGCATGTCCGTGTTTGTAGGTACCCTGTCCCAGCCTCTGCTACCCAGCCACCCCCATCTCTGTGTCTCCAGGCACTAAAGCCAGATTCACCTGCACCCTGAGTAACACGAAAAGAGAGGTAGGGTACAGGAAGAGGGAGAAGCAGTGTCCCTGCAGGGAGCACGATGTGGGACTGGATCCAAGGGCCCAAGGATCATGCCCTGAGACAAAGGCAGATGCTCATCCACCGATCCACCCAGGAATCCCAACAAAGACTTTAAAAACAAAAATCTCGGACTTCCTCCTCTTGTCTCTCCTTTACTACACACACTACATGTTTCACATATCATACTATTGTCTTTTTTTAAATAATAAATGTATTTTTTATTGGTGTTCAATTTACCAACATACAGAATAACACCCAGTGCTCATCCTGTCAAGTGCCCCCCTCAGTGCCTGTCACCCATTCACCCCCACCCGCACCCTCCTCCCCTTCCACCACCCCTAGTTCTTTCCCAGAGTTAAGAGTCTTTATGTTCTGTCTCCCTTTCTGATATTTCCCACACATTTCTTCTCTCTTTATGTATACAATGGAATATTACTCAGCCATTAGAAATGACAAATACCCACCATTTGCTTCATACGATTGTCTTAAATCCTACGTTTTTTTTAGGTTTTGTTTTGTTTTCTCTTTTTTCTTCTTTTCTCCAAAACCAGAAATTCTGTGGGATGTGGTACCTACTGGGTGTTCTACAATGTATGTCAATGCAGCACTTAATTTCTCTGTCCAGAGATTGTGTCACATGCACAGGATCAGAGCTCAGTCCCTGGACACGGCTACCTTCTTTGATCCCAACAGGAAGGAATAGCTTACCTTCTGTCCAACTTGGGTAAGAATCAGGAGTTCTCATGATTCCCTCCTCAGATTTGATTAACTTTGTAGAGCAGCTCACAGAACTCTGGGAAACTCTTTCTTCTGTTTGCCAGTCCATTAAAGGATCTGATAAATGAGATAGGTGAACAGCCAGGTGGAGAGACACCTAGGGCTAAATCTGGGAGTGACTTATGTGTAGTAGCTTCTCTGCCTGTGAAGTTGGGATGTATCACGCTCCTGGAATGGATGTGCCTACCCTCTTGGATCTCATTCCCTCTTTCTCAAGGATGAGGCTACACAGGTGTATTTTCCCAGCCTCATACCAGGGCTTGATCTCTCTAGGGACCAGCCCCATCTCTCTAGGGAGCCACCCAGGAGCCCACACAGAGTGCCTTCATTCAAACAAAGATGCTCCCAGTGCTCTTGTCACTTAAGAATTGATGATGGTTTCAGGAGCCAGGAACCAGGGGTAGTCTTGACTGTAATTTCTAAGATCTCACAATAAGATGTCTCAATTGAAAATGGCGCCAAGACAGTCAGGCTCATACCCACATCTCATGCCATAAAATCTGACTCTTGTGTGACTGAGGACACAACCATAGCCCGTATGTTAACAACCACCTTGGTCACAGACAGAATTTCAAAGTCTAAAATAGCTGTCCATGATCCTTATTGTTAACTGTTTGAAGAAATGAATAAATGGTGGAAGAAGGGACACATCCCAGTATAGAGCTTTCAAGTAACAGGTGCATGCAGTTAGCACTGTGGGATGTTAGGAATGATCTCCCCTCATAAAGTGTGGACAAAGTCACCAAATCAAGAAGAGTCTGAAAAAGTGTCACAGTGAGAGATGCTTAAGGAGACTTCAGAACTAAATGTTGCAAAGAATCCTGAACTGGATCTGAGAAAATCAAAGGGAGATAAGGAAAGCATGCCTAGGAGAAACATGTTTACTACTGCATTATATTCTGAAGATATTGGATTCTTACTGAAGATCCTGGATTCCTTACGAAAGTTCCAACAAGGGATGCCTGGGTGGCTCATCAGATGAGTGTCTGGCTTCGGCTCAGGGTGTGCTCTTGCAGTCCCAGGACCCAGTCCCACATCAGGATCCCTGCATGGAGCCTGCTTCTCTCTCTGCCTGTGTCTCTGCCTCTCTCTCTCTCTCTCTCTCTCTCTCTCTCTCCCTCCGACTTTTATAAATAAATGAAATCTTAAAAGAAAGAAAGTTCAAACATGAAATCTGGGAATACTCCCTGAGTTCATACAGTTATATTTGCATGTGACTTTGAGGAAATGCAAATTTCTGTTCAGGGATAACCAGGTAGTCAAAATATCTGAGTAGGAATTTAAAATAAATACTGGTCTTGCCAGGATATAGAAAATACCCAATGAGAAATTAAGGTGGGGAAATAACAAAAGGAGCAAATGATAAAACCTGGCACAAAATCCCAACAAGAAATATATGACACAGTTATGCACAAACACCCACTTTACTCAGAGAAACCTATGACTATAGAGAAAAAAGATAATATTATTCACCAGTAAATGTTGAGTCTATATGATTAAATCATTTTCTTATATCACAAAGTCTATCTGAATCTAAGGATGTGATCTATTACATATCTTGCAAATTTTTACCAAACTGTGATCTTTGAATCATGGAGCATTTTCAATCCTAGAATATGTTCATTTTATTCTGATGTCTTGAAGAACCCTTACAGGACATTCAAACAGGGTAAATAACAAAAGCCTGTAAACTGTCCCCTGGCAAGTGGCATCCAGCATGGCACTATGTGTCCTTCAGCTTTTTCTAGAATCTCATGTGGGAGTCACCGGCCTTTCAGTTGTTATGCTGAAGGGTAAACACAAATGTGCCATTTATTTTGCCCAATGATAATAGTGTTTTTCTTAATAATAAATTTATTTTTTATTGGTGATCAATACGCCACCATAGAGAATAATACCCAGTGCTCATCCTGTCAAGTGCCCCCCTCAGTGCCTGTCACCCATTCACCCCCACCCCCAGCCCTCCTCCCCCTTCCACCACCCCTAGTTCTTTCCCAGAGTTAGGAGTCCTTATGTTCTGTCTCCCTTTCTGATATTTCCCACACATTTTTCCTCCCTTCCCTTATATTGCCTTTAATTATTATTTTTATTCCCCAAATGAATGAGAATATAATGTTTGTCCTTCAATTGTCTAATTTCACTCAGCATAATACCCTCCAGTTCCATCCACGTTGAAGCAAATCGTGGGTATTTGTTATTTCTAATGGCTGAGTAGTATTGCATTGTATACATAAACCACATCTTCTTTATCCATTCATCTTTTGATGGACACCGAGGCTCCTTCCACTGTTTCGCTATTGTGAACATTGCTGCTATAAACATCAGGGTGCAGGTGTCCGAGCGATTCATTGCATCTATATCTTTGGGGTAAATCCCCAACAGTGCAATTGCTGGGTCGTAGGGAAGGTCTATTTTTAACACTCTGAGGAACCTCCACACAGTTTTCCAGAGCGACTGCACCATTTCACATTCCCACCAACAGTGTAAGAGGGTTCCCTTTTCTCCACATCCTCTCCAACCTTTGTGGTTTCCTGCCTTGTTAATTTTCCCCATTCTCACTGGTGTGAGGTGGTATCTCATTGTGGTTTTGATTTGTATTTCCCTGATGGCAAGTGATTCAGAGCATTTTCTTTTTTTTTTTTAATATTTTTTTTATTTATTTATGACAGTCACAGAGAGAGAGAGAGAGAGAGAGGCAGAAACACAGGCAGAGGGAGAAGCAGGCTCCATGCACCGGGAGCCCGATGTGGGATTCGATCCCGGGTCTCCAGGATCGCGCCCTGGGCCAAAGGCAGGGGCCAAACCGCTGCGCCACCCAGGGATCCCTCAGAGCATTTTCTAATGTGCATGTTGGCAATGTCTATGTCTTCCTCTGTGAGATTTCTCTTCATGCCTTTTGCTCATTTCATGATTGGATTGTTTGTTTCTTTGGTGTTGAGTTTAATAAGTTCTTTATAGATCATGGAAACTAGCACTTTATCTGATACGTCATTTGCAAATATCTTCTCCCATTCTGTCGGTTGTTTTTTAGTTTTGTTGACTGTATCCTTTGCTGTGCAAAAGCTTCTTATCTTGATGAAGTCCCAATAGTTCATTTTTGCTTTTGTTTCTTTTGCCTTCGTGGATGTATCTTGCAAGAAGGTACGGTGGCTGAGTTCAAAAAGGGTGTTGCCTGTATTCTCCTCTAGGATTTTGATGGATTCTTGTCTCACATGTAGATCTTTCATCCATTTTGAGTTTATCTTTGTGTATGGTGAAAGAGAGTGGTCTAGTTTCATTCTTCTGCATGTGGATGTCCAATTTTCCCAGCACCATCTATTGAAGAGACTGTCTTTCTTCCAGTGGGTAGTCTTTCCTCCTTTATAGAATATTAGTTGCCCATACAGTTGACGGTCCACTTCTGGGTTCTCTATTCTGTTCCATTGACCTATGTGTCTTTTTTTGTGCCAGTACCACACTGTCTTAAAGACCACAGCTTTGTAGTACAACCTGAAATCTGGCATTGTGATGCCCCCGCTATGGTTTTCTTTTTTAAAATTCCCCTGGCTATTCAGGGTCTTTTCTGATTCCACACAAATCTTAAAATAATTTGTTCTAACTCTCTGAAGAAGGCCCATGGTATTTTGTTTTGTTTTTTGTTTTTTGTTTTTTTTAATAATAAATTTATTTTTTATTGGTGTTCAGTTTTCCAACATACAGAATAACACCCAGTGCTCATCCGGTCAAGTGCCCCCCTCAGTGCCCATCACCCATTCACCCCCACCCCCCACCATCCTCTCCTTCCACCACCCCTAGTTCATTTCCCAGAGTTCGGAGTCTTTATGTTCTGTCTCACTCTCTGATATTTCCCACACATTTCTTCTCCCTTCCCTTATATTCCCTTTCACTATTATTTATATTCCCCAAATGAATGAGAACATATAATGTTTGTCCTTCTCCGATTGACTTACTTCACTCAGCATAATACCCTCCAGTTCCATCCACGTTGAAGCAAATGGTGGATATTTGTCATTTCTAATGGCTGAGTAATATTCCATTGTATACATAAACCACACCTTCTTTATCCCTTCATCTTTTGATGGACACTGAGGCTCCATCTATTGAAGAGACTGTCTTTCTTCCAGTGGATAGTCTTTCCTCCTTTTTCAAATATTAGTTGACCATAAAGTTCAGGGTCCACTTCTGGGTTCTCTATTCTGTTCCACTGATCTATGTGTCTGTTTTTGTGCCAGTACCACACTGTCTTGATGACTACAGCTTTGTAGTACAACCTGAAATCTGTCATTGTGATTCCCCCAGATATGGTTTTCTTTTGTAAAATTCCCCTGGCTATTCGGGGTCTTTTCTGATTCCACACAAATCTTAAAATAATTTGCTCTAACTCTCTGAAGAAAGTCTATGGTATTTTGATAGGGATTGCATTAAACGTGCAAATTTCCCTGGGTAACAGAGACACTTTCACAATATTAATTCTGCCAATCCATGAGCATGGAATATTTTTCCATCTCTTTGTGTCTTCCTCAATTTCTTTCAGAAGTGTTCTATAATTTATAGGGTATAGATCCTTTACGTCTTTGGTGAGGTTTATTCCTAGGTATCTTAGGCTTTTGGGTGCAATTGTAAATGGGATTGACTCCTTAATTTCTCTTTCTTCAGTCTCATTGTTAGTGTCTAGAAATGCCATTGATTTCTGGGCATTGATTTTGTATCCTGCCATGCTACCAAATTGCTGTATGACTTCTATCAATCTTGGGGTAGAGGCTTTTGGGTTTTCTATGTAGAGTATCATGTCATCGGCGAAGAGGGAGAGTTTGATTTCTTCTTTGCCAATTTCAATGCCTTTAATGTCTTTTTGTTGTCTGATTGCTGAGGCTAGGTCTTCAAGTACTATGTTGAATAGCAGTGGTGAGAGTGGACATCCCTGTCTTGTTCCTGATCTTAGGGGAAAGGCTCCCAGTTCTTTCCTGTTGATAATTATATTTGCAGTGGGCTTTTCATCGATGGCTTTTAAGATGTTGAGGAATGTTCCCTTTATCTTTGCACTCTGAAGAGTTTTGATCAGGAATGGATGCTGTATTTTGTCAAATGCTTTCTCTGCATCTAATGAGAGGATCATATGGTTCTTGGTTTTTCTCTTGCCTATATGATGAATCACAATTTGTTCCTTTTAAATTTGTTTGTTGCGGTTCAATTTGCCAACATATAGCATAACACCCAGTGCTCATCCCGCCAAGTGCCCCCCTAAATGCCCATCAGCCAGTCACCCATACTCCCTCCCAAATCCCCTTCCACTACCCCTTGTTCATTTCTCAGAGTTAGGTATCTCTCATGTTTTGTCACCCTCACTAATATTTTCACTCATTGTCTCGCCTTTCCCTTTATTCCCTTTCACTAAGTTTTGTATTGCCCAAATGAATAAGACCATATAATATTTGTTCTTTTCCAATTGACTTATTGACAACAAAATCGTAATCAAAATTCTGTAATTTGGATTACAATTCAATGTCAGAAAGCTAATTCAGTAGCACAATTATAAAACTATTGGTGGCTCTGGAAAAAAAAGCATAAAGGATTCAAGAGACTACATGACTGCATAATTTTGATCTAATCAGGCTGAAATTAAAAATCAATTAAATGAGATGCAATCCAAACTGGAGGTCCTAATGACAAGGGTTAACGACGTCGAAGAAGGAGTGAGTGACATAGAAGACAAGTTGATGGCAAGGAAGGAAGCTGATAAAAAAAAGACAAAACAATTAAATGATCATGAGGAAAGGTTAAGTGAAATAAACAACAGCCTCAGAAAGAAAAATCAACGTTTAATTGGGGATCCAGGGGACGACGAAAAGGATAGAGGAGCAGAAGGTGTCTTTGAACAAAACGTATCTGAGAACTTCCCTAACATTGGGAGGGAAACAGGCATTCACATCCAGGAGATAGAAAGATTCCACCCTAATATCATAAAAATAAAATCAAAATTCAACACCTCAAAATTCAATAGGGAAACTTGCAAATTGCAAAGGTAAAGGGAAAATCCTTAAAGCAGCAAGAGACAAGAAACCCCTAACCTTTATGGGGAGAAGTATTAGGTTAAGTGGAGATATCTCCAGAGACCTATCAGGCCAGAAAGGGCTAGCAGGATATATTCAGGGTTCTAAATGAGAAGAACATGCAGCCAAGAATACTCTATCAAGCAAGACTCTCATTTAGATTAGAAGGAGAGATAAAGAGCCTCCAAAATAAGAAGAAATTGAAAGAATATGTGACCAGCAAACCAACTCTGTAAGAAATATTAAAGGGGACACTGAAAAAGAAAGAGGAAGTTCAAGGAAACAATCCACAAGAACAGGGACTGAATAGGTATCATGATGACACTAAATTCATACCTTTCAATAGTAACTCTGAACGTGAATGGGCTTAATGACCCCATCAAAAGGCGCAGGGTTTCAGACTGGATAAAAAAGCAAGATCCATCTAATTGCTGTCTACAAGACACTCATTGTAGACATAAAGACACCTGCAGCCTGAAAATAAAAGGTTGGAGAACCATTTACCAATCAAATGATCCTCAAAAGAAAACAGGGGTACCATCTTTATAGCAGATAAATTAAAGTTTATCCCAAAGACTGTAGTTACAGATGAAGAGGGACACTATATCATACTTAAAGAATCTATCCAACAAGAGGACCTAACAATCATGAATATTTATGCCCCGAATGTGGGAGCAGCCAAGGATATCAATCAATTCATAACCAAAGTTAAGACATACTTAGATAATAAATCACTTATACTTGGTGACTTGAACACAACGCTTTCTATTATCGACAGATCTACTACTAAGCACAACATCTCCAAAGAAACAAGAGCTTTAAATGATACATTGGACCAGATGGACTTCACAGATATTTACAGAACTTTACATCCAAATGCAAGTGAATACACATTCTTCTCAAGTGCACATGGAACGTTCTCCAAAATAGACCACATAATAGGTCATAAATCAGATCTTAACCAATACCAAACATTGAGAACATCCCCTGCATATTTTCAGACCATAATGCTTTGAAACTAGAACAAATTCACAAGAAGTTTGAAAGGATTTCAAACATGTGGAGGTTAAGGGCCATCCTGCTACACGAAGAAAGGGTCAGCCAGGAAATTAGGGAAGAATTAAAAACATTCATGGAAACTGATGAGAATGAAGATACAACTGTTAAATATACTTGGGATACAGCAAAAGCAGTCCTGAGGAGGAAATACAACGGAATACAATCATCCATTCAAAAACTGGAAAGAACTCAAATACAAAAGCTAACCTTGAACCTAAGGAAGCTGGAGAAAAAACAGCAGATAGATCCTACACCCAGAAGAAGGGGAGAATTAATAAAGATTATAGCAGAACTCAATGAAATAGACCAAAACTGTGGAATGGATTAACATAACCAGGAGTTGATTCTTTGAAAGAATTAATAAGATTGATAAACCATTATTCAGCCTTATTAAAAAAAGAGAGAAAACACTCAAATTAATAAAATTGTGAATGAGAAAGGAGAGATCACACCAATACCAAGGAAATACAAACAATTTTAAAAAGTTATTGTGAGCAGCTATATACCAATAAATTAGGCAATCTAGAAGAAATGGATGCATTTCTAGAAAACCACAGACTACCAATAATGGAACAGGAAGAAATAGAAAATGTGAACAGGCTGAGAACCAGGGAGGAAATTGAAGCAGTCATCAAAAACCTCCCAACACAAAAGTCCAGGGCCAGATGGCTTCCCAGGGGAATTCTATCAAACGTTTAAAGAAGAAAACATACCTATTCTACTAGAGCTGTTTGGAAATACAGAAAGAGATGCAATACTTCCAAACTCGTTCTATGAGGCCAGCATCACCTGAATTCCAAAACAAGACAAAGACCCCACCAACAAGGAGAATTATAAACCAATATCCCTGATGAACATGGATGCAAAAATTCTCAACAAGATATTAGCCAATAGGATCCAACAATACATTAAGAAAATTATTCACCATGAACATGGTCACAGTAGCTTCTTGAAAGAAACATCCATGAAGGCAAGATAAACAAAAGCAAAATGAACTATTGGGACTTCATCAAGATAAGAAGCTTTTGCACAGCAAAAGAAACAATCAACAAAACTAAAAGGCATCCTACAGAATGGGAGAAGATATTTGCAAATGATGTGTCTGATAAAGGGCTAGTTTCTAAGATCTATTAAGAACTTATTAACCTCAACACCAAAGAAACGAACAATCCAATAATGGAATGGGCAAAAGACATGAACAGAAAACTCACAGAGGAAGACATAGACATGGCCAACAAGCACATGAGAAAATGCTCCGCATCACTGACCATCAGGGAAATACAAATCAAAACCACCATGAGATACCACCTCACACCAGTGAGAATGGGGAAAATTAACAAGGCAGGAACCCACAAATGTTGGAGAGGATGTGGAGAAAAGGGAACCCTCCTGCTCTGTTGGTGGGAATGTGAACTGGTGAAGCCACTCTGGAAAACTGTGTGGAGGTTCCTAAAAGAGTAAAAAATTGACCTGCCCTATGACCCAGCAATTGCACTGTTGGGGATTTACCCCAAAGATGCAGATGCAGTGAAATTCTGGGACACCTGCGCCCTCATGTTTACAGCAGCAATGTCCACAATAACCAAACTGTGGATGGAGCTTTGGTGTCCATCAAAAGATGAATGGATAAAGGAGATGTGGTCTATGTATGCATTGGAATATTCCTCAGCCATTAGAAACGACAAATACCCACCATTTGCTTCGATGTGGATGGAACTGGAGGGTATTATGCTGAGTGAAATAAGTGAATCGCCGAAGGACAAACAGTGTATGGTCTCATTCATTTGGGGAATATAAAAAATAGTGAAAGAGATTAAAGGAGAAATGAGAAAAAATGAGTGAGAAATATCAGAAAGGGAGGCAGAACATGATAGAATCCTAGCTCTGGGAAAAGAACAAGGGGCCATGGTAAGGGATGTGGGCAGGGGGTGGGGGTGACTGGGTGACGGGCACTGAGGGGGGCACTTGACTGGATGAGCACTGGGTGTTATGCTATACGTTGCCAAATTGAACTTCAATTAAAAATTTTTTTTAATGTCCAGAGCAGTTATGGGTGCCCCTAGATCCCTTCTGTGAAGGACTCGGTGTATTTTTTTCTGTGACATCTCTCTGTTTTCCAGATCTCTCCTTGCTCTGAGGGTCCCCATGGGCCTTGAGCAGCATGACAGCATCACCACCCCTGTTTTCACAGAATCAATGTACTGATCACCCTCAGGCCCACACTAGAGCCTTCAGGGAATGTCATGGCTTTCCTGGTGACAGGAGCACTGTTATACTGAGTGTCACTGGTATTACTTGTTGATGGGGATTATGCTTCTTGGAGATTGTAATAGGGAAGACCCTGATTTCTGGAGTGAGAGGGAAGCCTGGAAACTGCAGAGACACACTCTATGAGAGAATAGGAGAGAGGGGTGTCAGAAACACGTACACACACACACACACACACACACAGACACCTAGAATCAGAAAAATCTACATGTACACTCACTACACCTATCTTTCAGAGGCCAAGCATGAGGACACAGGTACACTGTCCCTCTTATGCCTTCTCCACCCTCTTGGGTTATTTCCTTCCAAACCCATCCTCACAGCAGGCTTCCTGTAAGACTGCAAGGTCCTGGAGTCTGGAGCCAAAGGCTCCAGGGCCAGGTCTGGAATGTCACTTTCAAAACCAGGATGGAATTGATACAAGGATGATTAATTTGGAGATCAACTCTGATAATACACCCTGTGAAAAGGAAGATTGAGTCTTGTGCAGTGGGAGATGTCTGTCCATTTTCACCCTGAAGACACAAGTCTCACAGCTGAAGGGTCTTCAGGTTTCAGGAAGCACAGCACAGAGGGGACCCCATAGTCACTTTTCCTGCCCCTCCACTTAACAGACATATCTCACTGTGCCCAGGGTCCCCTGGGGCCTTCCTGGGGTGCCCTTGAGGGACCATTCTTTTTTTTTTTACATTTTTTTAAATTTGTTTTTTATTGGTGTTCAATTTACTAACATACAGAATAACCCCCAGTGCCCGTCACCCATTCACTCCCACCCCCCGCCCTCCTCCCCTTCTACCACCCCTAGTTCGTTTCCCAGAGTTAGCAGTCTTTACGTTCTGTCAAGGGACCATTCTTAAAAGAGTTAATGAATGTGACTTCATGGATATAGGGAAAGTGTGTGGCTGAGTCAATGTCCTGATGGGTTTAGAAACAAACATTCTCAAAAACAAGAAAAATAGTTGGTGTTGGGAAGCCCAAGTGGATCAGCAGTTTACTGCTGCCTTCAGCCCATGGCCTGAACCTGGAGGCTGGGATCCAGTCCCACATCCGGCTGCCTACATGGAGCCTGCTTCTCCTTCTGCTTATCTCTCTCTCTTTCTCTCTCTCTCTCTCTTTCTCTTCCTCTCTCTCTCTCTCAAAGAAATGGATAAAATTTTAAAAAAATAGTTGATGTGTGTGAAAATAAAAATCCACACTCTCCTGTGCCAATTATGTCGACACTGACCTTCTTTGGGGCTCCAGTGATGCTGAAGATGAAAAATTAAATACACCAATACTTCCTATGTGTTAACCCTCAACACATGAAAGAACATCCATGTGTGGGAAATAAAATAATATCATTGCCATGTTACAGAGATTGCCCCAGGCTGGTGGGGTGTGCAAACTACATCTGGGGATGAGATCAGGAATCAGATGATGACAGGATTCCATGTTGGTCCAAGTTCTGCTACTTCTGCCTAGAGATGGACCCTGGAAAGCAGAAATGGCACCAAGAGCATTGTTATTTTTTTCTGAAATCTTCACGTGGACACAGAGTTCAGAACTGAAGAGCCAGAGACACTGGAGCATGAGGAACAAGGGGATGGAGAAAAGAGGAGTATGGAGGTGGAGGTGTTGTCAGGGAGTCTGAAGAAGTTGTGCCTATTTGTCAGTTGGTTCAGATGAAGGGGAAATTGTGTCTGTGATCAAGATGAGTGTTAACATACAGTCTATGGTTGTGTCCTCAGTCACACAAGAGTCACATTTTATGGCATGAGATGTGGGTATGAGCATGACTGTCTTGGCCCTATTTTTAGCTGAGATACATTATTGTGAGATCTTAGAAACTACAGTCAGGTCTGGTCCTGGTTCCTGGCTCCTGAAACCCTCATCAATTCCTAAGTGAGGAGAGCCCTGGGAGCATCTTTGTTTGAATGAGGGTACTCTGTATGGTTTCCTGGGTCGCTTCCAGATGGGGCTGGTCCCTAGAGAAATCAAGAGCTGGTCAGAGGCTGGCAAAATTCACTTGCCTAGCCCCATCCTTGAGAGAGAGGAAATGAGCTCCAGCAGGGTGAACACATACATGCCAGGAGCGTGATGCATCCCAACTTCACAGGCAGAGAAGCTCCTACACATAAGTCACTCCCAGATTTAGCCCTAGGTGTCTCTTCACCTGGCAGCTCACCTATTTCATTTATCAGGTCGTTTAATAGACTGGAAAACAGAATAAAGTATTTCCCAGAGTTCTGTGAGCTGCTCTAGCATGTTAATCATATCTGAGGAGGGAATATTCGGAACTCCTGATTCCTACCCAAGCTGGAAAGAAGGTATGGGTAAGCTATTCCTTTCTGTTGGCATCAAAGAAGGTAGCTGTGTCCAGGGACTGAGCTCTGATTGCGTGGTTCTGACACAGTCTCCGGACAGAGAAATTAAGTGTTACATTGACATATGTTGTAGAACACCCAGTAGGGACCACATCCCACAGAATTGCTTGTTTCAGGGAAAGAAGAAAAGAAGAGGAAACAAAACAATACAAAAGCCTAAAAAACAGGATTTAAGACAATAGTATGATATGTAAAACATTTAGTGTGTGTAGTAAAGGAGAGACAAGAGGAGGAAGTCCAAGATTTTTGTATTAAAAGTCTTTGTTGGGATGCCTGGGTGGCTCAGTAGTTGAGCGTCTGCCTTTGGGTCAGGGCATGATCCTTGGGTCCTTGGACCCAGTCCCATATCGGGCTCCCTGCTGGGACCCTGCTTCTCCCTCTGCCTGTGTCCTGCCTCTCTTTCCACGTTTCTTATGAATACATAAATAAAATATTTTACCAAAGTATTTTTTCTAATTTTACACAGACCCTGGAGTATTTGTAGCTGGGCTCTCTTCCTTCACCTGATTGTGCACCCGGGACACCTGTGGTGCCTCAGTCAACATCAGAATCTGTGCGTCATTCCTCCCTCCTCAGGGACAGGTGTCCCAACACAGTACTCTTCCTGAAAGGACACTCACAGAAGCTTCTCAAGAAAAGAGACTCAGAAACAAGGCCTGTGGGCCCAAGGTTTATTGTCTCACATCCTCACTATGTGTGAAACTAAAAGTCATGATGCCATGAGCAGTATCCACAGCAATTGAAAAAGACAGTTTCCTCCTCAAAAAAAATATTCTCTGTAGAGTATCATGTCATCGGCGAAGAGGGAGAGTTTGACTTCTTCTTTGCCAATTTGAATGCCTTTAATGTCTTTTTGTTGTCTGATTGTTGAGGCTAGGAATTCCAGTACTATGTTGAACAGCAGTGGTGAGAGTGGACATCCCTGTCTTGTTCCTGATCTTAGGGGAAAGGCTCCCAGTGCTTCCCCATTGAGAATGATATTTGCTGTGGGCTTTTCATAGATGGCTTTTAAGATGTCGAGGAATGTTCCCTCTATCCCTACACTCTGAAGAGTTTTGATCAGGAATGGATGCTGTATTTTGTCAAATGCTTTCTCTGCATCCAATGAGAGATTCATATGGTTCTTGGTTTTTCTCTTGCTGATATGATGAATAACATTGATTGTTTTACGGGTGTTGAACCAGCCGTGTGTCCCAGGGATAAATCCTACTTGGTCATGGTGAATAATTTTTTTAATGTACTGTTGGATCCTATTGGCCAGTATCTTGTTGAGAATTTTTGCATCCATGTTCATCAGGGATATTGGTCTGTAATTCTCCTTTTTGGTGGAGTCTTTGTCTGGTTTTGGAATTAAGGTGATGCTGGCCTCATAGAACGAATTTGGAAGTACTCCATCTCTTTCTATCTTTCCAAACAGCTTTAGGAGAATAGGTATGGTTTCTTCTTTAAACGTTTGATAAAATTCCCCTGGGAGCCATCTGGCCCTGGACTCTTGTGTTTTGGGAGGTTTTTGATGACTGCTTCAATTTCCTCCCTGGTTATTGGCCTGTTCAGGTTTTCTATTTCTTCCTGTGCCAGTTTTGGTAGTTTGTGGCTTTCCAGGAATGCGTCCATTTCTTCTAGACTGCCTAATTTATTGGCGTATAGCTGTTCATAATATGTTTTAAAAATCGTTTGTATTTCCTTGGTGTTGGTAGTGATCTCTCCTTTCTCATTCATGATTTTATTAATTTGAGTCTTCTCTCTCTTCTTTTTAATAAGGCTGGCTAATGGTTTATCTATCTTATTAATTCTTTCAAAGAACCAACTCCTGGTTCTGTTGATCTGTTCCACAGTTCTTCTGGTCTCGATTTCTTTGAGTTCTGCTTGAATCTTTATTAACTCCCTTCTTCTCTTGGGTGTAGGATCTATTTGCTGTTTTTTCTCTAGCTCCTTTATGTGTAAGGTTAGCTTTTGTATTTGAGTTCTTTCCAGTTTTTGAATGGATGCTTGTATTGCGATGCATTTCCCCCTTAGGACTGCTTTTGCTGCATCCCAAAGAGTTTGAATGGTTGTATCTTCATTCTCATTAGTTTCCATGAATCTTTTTAATTCTTCCTTAATTTCCTGGTTGACCCTTTCATCTTTTAGCAGGATGGTCCTTAACCTCCACGTGTTTGAGGTCCTTCCAACCTCTTGTTGTGATTTAGTTCTAATTTCAAGGCATTATGGTCTGAGAATATGCAGGGGACAATCCCAATCTTTTGGTATCGATTCAGACCCGATTTGTGACCCAGTATGTGGTCTATTCTGGAGAAAGTTCCATGTGCGCTTGAGAAGAATGTGTATTCAGTTGAGTTTGGATGTAAAGTTCTGTAGATATCTGTGAAATCCATCTGGTCCAGTGTATCATTTAAAGCTCTCGTTTCTTTGGAGATGTTGTGCTTAGAAGACCTATCGAGTATAGAAAGAGCTGGATTGAAGTCACCAAGTATAAGTGTATTATTATCTAAGTATTGCTTCACTTTGGTTAATAATTGATTTATATATTTGGCAGCTCCCACATTCGGGGCATATATATTGAGGATTGTTAAGTCCTCTTGTTGAATAGATCCTTTAAGTATGATATAGTGTCCCTCTTCATCTCTCACTACAGTCTTTGGGGTAAATTTTAGTTTATCTGATATAAGGATGGCTACCCCTGCTTTCTTTTGAGGACCATTCGAATGGTAAATGGTTCTCCAACCTTTTATTTTCAGGCTCTAGGTGTCCTTCTGTCTAAAATGAGTCTCTTGTAGACAGCAAACAGATGGGTCCTGCTTTTTTATCCAGTCTGAAACCCTGTGCCTTTTGATGGGGTCATTAAGCCCGTTCACGTTCAGAGTTACTATTGACAGATATGAGTTTAGTGTCATCATGATATCTATTCAGTCCTTGTTTTTGTGGACTGTTCCACTGAACTTCTTCTTAAAGGGGAATTTTAAGAGTCCCCCTTAAAATTTCTGGCAGAGCTGGTTTGGAGGTCACATATTCTCTTTGTTGCTGCCTGTCTTGGAAGCTCTTTATCTCTCCTTCCATTTTGAATGAGAGCCTTGCTGGATAAAGTATTCTTGGTTGCATGTTCTTCTCATTTAGGACCCTGAATATATCCTGCCAGCCCTTTCTGGCCTGCCAGGTCTCTGTGGAGAGGTCTGCTGTTACCCTAATACTCCTCCCCATAAAAGTCAGGGATTTCTTGTCTCTTGCTGCTTTAAGGATCTTCTCTTTATCTTTGGAATTTGCAAGCTTCACTATTAGATGTCGAGGTGTTGAACGGTTTTTATTGATTTTAGGGGGGGATCTCTCTATTTCCTGGATCTGAATGCCTGTTTCCCTTCCCAGATTAGGAAAGTTTTCAGCTAGAATTTGTTCAAATACATATTCTGGCCCTCTGTCCCTTTTGGCGCCCTCGGGAACCCCAATTAAACGTAGGTTTTTCTTCCTCAGGCTGTCATTTATTTCCCTTAATCTATCTTCATGGTCTTTTAATTGTTTGTCTCTTTTTTCCTCGGTTTCCCTCTTTGCTATCAACTTGTCTTCTATGTCACTCACTTGTTCTTCCACCTCGTTAACCCTCGTCGTTAGGACTTCTAGTTTGGATTGCATCTCATTCAATTGATTTTTAATTTCTGCCTGATTAGCTCTAAATTCTGCAGTCATGAAGTCTCTTGAGTCCTTTATACTTTTTTCTAGAGCCACCAGTAGCTGTATAATAGTGCTTCTGAATTGGCTTTCTGACATTGAATTGTAATCCAGATTTTGTAACTCTGTGGGAGAGAGGACTGTTTCTGATTCTTTCTTTTGAGGTGAGGTTTTCCTTCTAGTCATTTTGCTCAGTGCAGAGTGGCCAAAAGCAAGTTGTATTGGGAAAAAGAGAAAAAGAGAGGAGCGAAAGAAGGAAAGAAAAGAGAAAGAGAAAAAAATAGGGAAAAAAAAACGAAAAGAAAAAAAAAGAAGAAGAAAAAGAGAAAGAAAAAGAAAGGAGAAAACAAACGGGGGTTGGGGAAGGAAACAAATCAAAAAGCAAACCAAAACAAAACAAAACGAAAAAAAGAAAAAAAAAAAAAGAACCACGGGGGAGTATCTTCTGATTCTGTGAACTTTAAGTCCCTTGGCTTCTCCTGGAAGTTGTCCGTCGAGCTGGTGTTCTCGGGGAGGGGCCTGCTGTGCTGATTTTCAGGTGTTAGCAGTTGGGGGAGCTGCTCTGCCCCTGCCTGGTGCAGGGCTCAGTGGGGGTTGTTTGCCCCGTGAGGCCGCAGGAGGAACAGCCCCAGTGGCAGGGCAGCTCTGGAAACCTGGATTCAGCTCCGGCAGGAACTCCGTCTGCAGGGCCTGGAGGCTCCGGGGCGGGGCCGCTGATCTGCTCAGCTCGGGGCAGGAGCGTCCTTGCTATCCTGGGCCCTCCCGGCCTCTGCCTGTCCCGGGGGAGGCGGGATCCTGGGCTGTGTCCCGGCGCCCTGTGCTCCGGGGCCTGCGCTGTTGGATTCGCGCTCCCGGGCCGCACAACCCCCTCCGCGGAGCCGCCGCCCGAGCCCCTCCGAGCAGCTCCTGGAACCGCGCAGCCCCCTCCGCAGGGAGCCTCTTCCTCTGCCCAAGCCCCTCCGAGCTGCTCCCGGGCCGCGCAGCCCCCTCTGCGGAGCCACCGCCCGAGCCCCTCCAGCTGCTCCGGGTCCCGCCGGGTCCCGCCGTGCGCGCTGCAGCCCTTAGGGAGCTCGGCGCACTCTCCTGGGTGCGCAGTTGCTGTTACTGTCCCCGGGAGCCCGAGGGCATCCCCGCCCTCCTGGGTCCTGCTCCAACTCCCTGCGGGCCCCTTTCCGCCCGGGAAGGTCGGTGCAGCTCCTGCTCCTCCGGGACGGGGCTCTCCTGTCCTGGGGACACTCGCCCCGGCCTCAGCCCGGCTCCTCGCGGGGCCCCTCCCCGTTGGAGGCCTTTGTTTCTTTATCTCTTTTTCCCCCCGTCTTCCTACCCTGATAGATGCGCGAACTCTTCTCACTGTAGCATTCCAGCTGGTCTCTCTTTAAATCTCAGGCCGAATTGATAGATTTTCGGGATAATTTGAAGGTTTTCTAGGTAATTTGGTGGAGACAGGTGATTTGGGGACCCTACTCTTCCGCCATCTTGCTCCTCCCTCCTGGAGACCAAGATTTAGGTCAAAAGTAAGTCTTATCCAATATCATGCCAAATAATGGACATGACAGGGAATATCAGTTGTGAAGAAAGGTATCAACCCATCTCAGCTAAGGTTCCAGAGCTCAGGGAATGACCAGGAAATCCAGGGACACAGGAGTGGGTATCCAAGGGAGTGTTGTGCCCAAGATTGCGAATCCGAGAAAACCACCAAGGAGCCGACACTGATGCAAGTACATGAGGGTTTATTAACAAGTTTGAGCTTGGGTCCAAGTATACCTGACACAGCAGAGCAGGGACTTGGACCCTGAGGGGGGTTACAGCTGGGTTTTTATGGGCTGGTCTAGGGGATTTTCAGAAGGGGTGGAGGAATTTCTTAAGCTCTGTTTACTTTCCAATACGGGACTTTCTGTTTCTGTCAAGGGCGTTCTGAGCTCTGTTCTCACTCTGATATGGGACTCTCTGTCAAGGGTGTTCTGCGGTTTTTCCTGTAAAGTTCAGCTCTTATTTACAGGAGCCTGAGATGGCTATACTTGTGCTAATGCTAAACTTGAGGTGGAATGACGTGAATTTTCTCAGCCTCCACAGGGAGGGCGGCAGGAAACTAACTGGATTGCTGGTGGCAGAGGCTGGACTTCTGCTCTTCTTGGCAACCCCTTCTCACTGACACCACCTTGAGTGAGAAGCTATTTGCTCCTGCACTCAGACTGACCAGGCCTGTATCAAGAGACAAGTAAGACAGGGAGAGATTGTCATAAAACCTCTACATGGCCTTTAGCAGCAGTGTTGGAGGAAGGTAGAACTTGAGATGGTGGGGAACTTAGGTGGGGACAAGCAAGGAGGGAGTCAGACAGGAGTGGAGGGGAGACATGTATCTTACTTCCCCAAGTAGCAGTAGTTCTCGGGGACAAGGTAGTTCAAGCCAAGTGAGCAACACTGATAATAATTCTTCCTCAACCTGGAACCCAGTGGTAAGGTGGCCATGCTGACAAACCAGTGGCAGAAGAGCAGGCTGTAGCCTGGAAGCTCAGTCAAGACTGTGCTAGCTCACAACTCAGGGCTTCTCCCGGAGAGCTCTTACTATAGTAACATCCGTTTCACTGCTTTTCCCTCCGCAAAAGGGGATTTCTACATTTGAGTCTTCACAACAGATTCATGTACACAGGGATTTGCAGCGAATACTCAGATTCCTCCTCCCCACACATCCAGGCCATCCCCCCGCTACCCACCAATTTTGCAAAGCTCCACAGTGTACCAGGGGAGAGGAGGCCACAAGCAGGCACTGGGGGATCAGGAACAGGCCTTCACGAGGATGCCCATGGTCCTGAGTGGTGTCAGCTGTAGCAAGTCACATCCACAGGACTACTTCACCCAGTGTCCCTGGAGCAAGTTCAGGTTTTTACAACATTTCAGAACCCCAAATCCCCCATGCCTAACCACATCACTAATGTCACAAATGTGCCTCAAGTACACAGCTCTGTGCCTGGAATTCCTCCTGGGCCTGGTTCTCCCACAGCATCTCACATCCTAGTACCTCATCCTTGGGACTCAGTGAGCCATGGCCAGTCCTAAGAAAAGGGGCCTGGGGGGGACGAGGAGGTCTCTGCTCTGATGGTTGGAAAGGCAGAGACTAGCTGAGGAGATCTTTCAATCTGCTGGGATGGGCCCAGTGCTCTGACTATTAAGTAGACATGCTTTGGGAAGAGAAAAGAACCACCCAGTCAACAGGCTCTAATTTTCCAGTTGGATCACTAGGAATATTTTTTATCTTTTCCTTGCCAGTTTTTATTTCTTCTGAGAGTTCAAAAAGGTGGAATTATAAATTAGGAGGAAGGACACGGTGATCCAGAATCTACTTCCAATAAAATCAGTGTGTATTCCCATTCTGTTAAATTGGGGGACAGACATATTCGAAGGCTGTAGGCAGGCTGAGGTGTTGCCCCACATCCTCCTATGTGTGTCCCTGTGACCAGGACCACTGCGCCAGATTGTACAGTAAGAGTCAGCCTTATCCTCAGGCTGCAGCTCAGAGATGAGGAGGAGCCTGCATCTGCCTAGGTGTCATTGGATCAAGAGTAGGGCTGGAGACCTCGAAGCCTGGCACATTTAAGGAGCTGCTCAGAGGGGGGCCTTTCACATTCATCTCAAGAGAGGAGTAACCGTGGTCTGCACAAAGAGTCATACAAGAAAAAAAATCAAAAGAAGTTATGAAGATCTTCAAATTCAGATGAGAGTCAGTAACTTCACAGGAGCAAGACCACCTGGTGATGATGGGTCAGGGTAACAGGAGGGTGGACAGAACAGGGCAGGATTGAAGAAACTCTGCGCTCAAGGCAGAGCAAATGAGGAAGGAACATAGCAGGTGGCGATGCAGGGGGCTGTGCTTCCAGGATCCCCTCAGGCCTGTGCAGGAGGAAGAAGGGGGAGAGAAGGGAGAAGAGGATGGTGAGAACAGGGGTCTCTGCTTTGATGGGCCCTACAGAGGATGCTGCTGTCACTGCAGGGAGGGCTCAGGGAGGGAGATGTTTCTCTGTGCCTGAAGGAGTGGAAGATCTGGGAAAGGAGCACAAACTGATTTCCCAGCTCAGCATTGGTGGACCCTGACCTTGAGCAGCAGCATCAGTGCCCACAGCTCGAGGCTGGTGTGCAGGCCTGGTGAGCAGACCTGGAGTGGATGTGCTGTGTAGCAGGTCAGGAGCATGAGACTGAACTTTGGGCCCCCTCTCCAGGTGCAGGATGGGGGACAGGAGTCTGGAGGCAGCATCCCTCAGTCCAGGCTGTCTCCCAAGGCTTTCCCTGCAGTGTCTTTGCAGTGTGTTGCGTAGTGGATCCTGCCATCTGCTGTGGGTCTCCAGGGATGAGCCATGTGTCTGATGAGGTGAGACATGCCCCTCTTTGTCTCCCCCATGAGATTGTTCCAAGGAGGGCTGAGGACAGTGAGCATGTGTTAGGGGGGGTGTTTGCAGACCTTCACACCCGATGGGGAGGAGGAGTCATGGAGAAGCATGAGCTGAATGTCCAAGATCAGGCTGCAGTGCCCAGGACATCAGGTATCATGAAGAAGTAGGGATGGTGAAAAACACCAAACTTTGCATCCTCTTGCAACCCCCCCAGGACCCCAGCCACAGGGAGGCAAAGCTGGGGGGTCTCTCTCATCCCTTCATCCCCTGGGGGAGGAGCACTGCATTCTGGTGACTGCTCAAAACCCCCACTACCTCTTCTTGATGTCTGTCATCTGTAGGACCCATCTAAGGTCTGGGAGTCACGGGCTGATAGCAGGTAGGCCCTGGATCTAGGCACATGCAGGGGCTGCCTTCCCAGCTGAAAGGATCCAATGGACCCCTGGGACAGACTCCCAGTCCCCTGATGCCCCAGCCCTGGTCTGCCCTGAATGAGATGAGTTGACAGGAGCCCAGAGCAGAGCCCCCTGACTCCAGTGCTGTGGGTCCTCACGCATTGTGCATGGAGGACAGGCCACACTCAGGTCACACCCAGCCTTCCTGAGGCTGCACCTCATTGCCCCAAATGTTTAGAATTCCCTGCTGTGCCTCTTCCCTAGGGAGGGTCTTCAATTTTCCCCACTGTCCTGATTCTTCTCTAGGATTAGAGTGAGGTTTGGGGTCAGCACATCCACAGGGCACGAAGCACATGGACCAAGACATCAATGATGCTGCCGCCATGGACTCCAGTGTGGGTCCCCGAAGCCTGGTCTCCATCTGTCGCTCTCTATCTCTCTCTGTCTCTTTCTCTGACCCCAGCCCCTTCCTCTGTCAGCTGAGCTTCTGTCCACACTCCTGATGGGGAGGCCACAGGTTCGCTCTGTCTCTACGATCTCCTCTGTCTGTTGCACCAGGTATGTGCTATAATTACAGGTTTATAGATGATCAAGCCTTACTTTTCAGTTTCCTGTGTTGTAGCTGAAGGATGTCCTGCAGTCGTCACCAGAACCACAAGGGCAGGGCCCGACCTTGACATTGGTTATGGAGAGGCTGAGACCCTCACAACACAGGACCTTCTGTTCCTGAAGGGACAACCCTGGCTCCCACCCTCTGTGACCATGGAGATCAAGGTTCAATTCCAGGAAAGGGTCGGACTCATCACAAAGACTAACACCTCAGTCCAGGTGACACACTCTGTCATCTGGACTATGGGCTGATGTGCAGTTTCTTTGCTCCCTTTTCAAACTGTCTGTTCGATCTTCCTCAGGTCCATCCTTCCTAACCTCCCCCTTCAGGGACATGGGATCACACCTCACTGGATCAGTGGATGGAATGATGTCACCTGTACCCCATCATGGATCCCAGACTCCTAGGTGACATTCTCTGCCTGCACGAAGGTGCTGTCGGTCTGGGGTAGTTTACTGAGCTGTGAAAACACAGCAGTGTGGTGTGGCCGCCATCACAGGGCCCTGTAGGAGAGTGACATCACCATGAATACAGACACCTCACACACTCACCCTCCTCCTTCCTCCACCTGGTGTCAATCCCTGGCCTCCTTACCACCTCTACATTCCTGCCTCTTCCAAAATACAATGAAATTCCAGTGATGGGGAATATAGCCTGTGGTATGTTCTTCTTCCATATAAAATGTGAAGTTAATACTCATTCATATTTTTGAACTTCACAACTTATTTCCTTTAAATATTGACTAATGTCACCCTCTATGAATATCCATCATGTTGGAGGAAGTTTTTCTTACCTCTTTCTGGTCATTTTATAAAAAGATGGTATAAAAAATCAATCTGCAGATTTTTAATTGCCTCCAGCTCTGGAGAATATGAAAAAACTTTCCTTAAACAAGCGCACTGGGATTTCTCTCTAGAACGCTATTTTTTTTTACCATTTATAATCTTGACTGTGGCATTGATTTATGTGTTCCACGCAAACATCAAATAATGGGAACTAGTCATCTGGTTGGAGCTAAGGGAATAATGATCCCAGCTTCACAGAGCGCCGACATGTGCATCAGCAGAGCAGGGACGGGGCTGAAGGACCATGACAGCTTCATGACTTATGAGTGTTTCATTTACTGAAAAATCAGAAGATGATAAGTGAATGTTCACTAGTCTAGAAGAAACTGTCCCAGCTCATGAGGATAAAACTTTCTGTATCCTTTGAGACTCTGTGCAAATGGAGCTACTCTGAGTGACTTTGAGGTCAGAGACAATAAAGGAGTCTCCATTCCCAGGAGGGTTCTGAGGATGGACCTTGGATCTGAGCATCAGGAAAAGCATAAGCAGAAACCCAGGGGAGCCTAAGCAAGCAGCTGCTGGGGCGCTCACTCACTACTCCGCTCACTGCAGACAGATAAGTAGGTTTTTGTCTCAATTCCCCACAGGCCTGGAGCACCGTGTGAGCATTGAGACTGCTGTCCTATGTTGAGCAGTAATAGTCAGCCTTGTCCTCAGCCTGGAGCCCAGAGATGGTTAGGGTGGCTGAGTTGCCTGACCTGGAGCCAGAGAATCGATCAGGAACCCCAGAGGGTTGAGTATTCATACTATAGATGATGGTTCTGGGGCCTGTTCCTGGGAGCTGCTGATATCAGCTCACACAACTGCTATAACCAATGTTGGAGCTGCTTCCAGTGCAGGAGATGGTGACCCTCTGGCACAGGGCCCCAGACACTGAGACTGGTTGAGTCAGCACAGACTGGGCCCAGGACCCTGCAAGGGGAGAGACATAGAGAGGGTGATGCCAGGGTCTGGAGACAAAAGAAAGACGCAGGACCCCCCACACGTCCTCACAGGGCCCCTTCCTCTGTCCCCACATCCAGTCACCTGTGCAGTGAACGAGGTGGGTGAGGAGGAGATGGCAACATGACATGGGGGAGGTCATTCTTGATCCTGCCTTCTGTGGTCCCACAGCTGAGCAGAGCCTCCCCTCATTCCTCCCTTCCCTTCTTCATCCTCTGAGAGAGGGAAGGGCATTACTTGCAAATGAAACCCCAATTCTTTGGTCCCTCAGTGGCCCTGGGCCAAGTCCCTCAGCCTAGAGATGTGAAGGGTGTAGGGAGGTTAGGGGAGGGGCTGTGTAGAAACCTGAGGTAGGGAGGTCCCAGCTATGAGTCCTGAGCAGAGGGCACAGGCAGTGCCTGGTGGCAGGTCCCAGCTATAATCATCCTTTACTCTTCAGAAATGGACCCCATCACCCCCTGGTGTCCAACCCCAGATACATTATTGTGTGACTTGGTGATCAGAGCTCATCTAAAACAAAGGGTGTCTACCCAGTGCTCTATCCAGTGTTTCAGGGCCATGCCAGGAGTCCTCTTATGTAACCGCCCATAACCTGAGGAAAAACTTTCTGCTTTACTTAGACTTCTCATGGGTAAATGTGTCCACAGCCCCTTGGGAGTTCTTGACTCAGGACAGAGGTGGTGTCTCTATAGAAACTCCTCTTGGATCAGGATCAAGTCCAGAATAGTGACGGGTCTCTATGGACATTTGGAACCTTCAGTGCAACATGTTGTGTTTTCTCCTGTTATGTGATTCCTCTCTGAGTTCTAGAGGATTCCTTCCACTGATGTTTGTAAAACAATGAGGGACAGGGAGAATTCTTTTCAGGTTGTGGGTAGAAGCCCATGTGTTAATCCCGGAAGATCACACACTGAGATCTTTGTCACCTCTCCCTATGTGCATGTTGTTGTCACAATAGTTTCCCACACACTGTGGTCAGGGACTCCCTCCTAGGGACTCTCTTCCCAGCACATGGTCACAAGACGCAGGAGCCCTGCCAGGTGAGGCTGTGTGTACCACTAACATCACAGCACAGGGGGCAAAACTGTTGGAAGTTCTTGTCAGACAGGAGTGACTGCTGAAGTTGCTCTGACAGAGACCAAGGGACAGAGATTATGTGTGAGTCACCCCTCAGTCACCTGGGCATTTAAAAGGGACGTGGGCTCCTTCAAACAAAATGCCTCTCAGGGAGATTGATTTAAACTCAGTGACAAAGTAATTGTGAGGCTGCAGGTGGAATCACTATGGACCTTTCCCAGATCTGTGCTTAGTGCAGAGAGAATATGGACGAAAAGTCTGGTTAAGGAATTGGATGCAACAACAACTGTAAAGGAAGGGCTTCTGTTCTTGCTTGAAAAGGAGTCTACAACATTTTTATAAAATCATCTTTCTGATTTTCGGTCATAAGTTTAATATGGTGTGGTTTTTTTTTTATAAGCAGGAAAGTCTAAAGTGATGGCTAAGGAAACTCAAGGAGAGACTATGCCTACAAAGTTCAGAGCCATGTCAGCCATGGAGTCATCAAACACACACAGAGCTTCCAGGGCAGAGCAATCTGAGTTCAGACTTGTCTCTGGCTTGGACACAGCTGTAGTCCCTCTGCCTGGCACCCAGCATGTTCAGGACAGATTTATTGCTCATCCAGCCACCCATGACTACAAGAAGGAACTTCCAATACCAAGGCCAGCTGCACCCGAAGTTTATGTCAAAGGTCCCACATGTGAGTGGTGGAGACATAGAGATAGGGGAGACCATGTGGTCCAGAGCTGGGAAAGAAATTTTCTCCACAGAGGTCCAACCTCTTTGGAGGTGTCAGGGGGGTGACTCAGGGTGTGACAGTCCAGTCCTTAGAGTACAGGGAGGGTGTGTTCCCCGTAACCATGGACTCTGAGAACTGTGAGAATAGTACTGACGCTGGGGTCCCAGAATCAATGTACTGATCAGCCTCAGGTGCTGACTGGAGCGAATGGATGGTCAGGGGATGATCTGCTCATAGGGACACAGATGCCATTGGGATTCCTGAGAATCAGCTTTGTCCCAGGATAACAGGTGTTCAGGGCACATCCTGGCTGCCCTGCTGACAGGATCCGAGTTATAGAGGAAGTTGGTGTTTCCTGGTGACCGGGATTTTGCTTCCCAGAGATCGTGACCCTGAGGATGGTGGGTGAGCACAGGCTCACATACTCTGAATTCTGGAAGCACAGAGAAATCCAGAAACTGCAGAGTCAAAGATATTGTACAGGGAAGAGAGAGAAGAGGCCACTTTGCACCTTGTTCTACCTGGGACTTCTGATGGATGGTTCTCCATGGAGCTGATTCTAGAAATAAAATGCAGGTGTCTGAAAGATCGTATCCTGAAGGGGGATTTGGTTCTGGCAGTGAGGACTCACATGAGAGGAGATCTTGCAACAATCTAAAGTCCGGGTCTTGTTGGGTGATGTAAGTCTATCTGTTTATCTCATCTGTCCTCGATCCAGTGAATGCCATGAGAAGGACTTAGAGCAAAATCCTACTGATGGAGACTTTGTTATTTGACCCAGTAGATCTCCTCGGGGTATTATTTTGTTGCCCAGGGTATGTGGAAATTACCTATGCAGTGACGGAGGAGCATGAGGAACAAGGTAGAGACAGCCCAACTCTGGATCCTGAGCCACACATCCAAGCCTGGCCTACCAACCCATTTTCTGTGCTTCCCTGATACTCACATTTTGGGGGGAGGTTTCTCATGCAAACTTTCCTCTTTCCTAAGGTTTTGCAAGTTCTTCCTTTGACTTTAGCCAGGGCTCCAGCTGAGCAAAAGAGAGTATAGGAGTCGGGGGTAGGGCTTCACCCAGGAGTGACACAGGAGCACCTGCAAAAGGCCCAGAGACAGACACTCCTGGGGGATGTACAAGGGAGCACCACTGCTCTCTGGTGGTTGCAAGAGACATGTGCACCTTGGGCTGAGCTGGAGCCCAGGGCTCCTGCCCCCCATTTCTCCATGTGCACTGATCTAGTTAGTCTCTTCAGATTAGCTTCTTTTACTGAGAAATATACATAGTAGTCTCCCCAATGTCTTCCTCTGCCCTGAAAATTTATATCTTTGAATTGTTGAATCACATTCCATATATGGACATACTAGAATTTATTTACGCTATACACCATTTTCAGGACATATTTGTTGTTTTCTAGTCTTGGCAATCATCAACAAAACAGGGAGAAACTTAGGTACATATATTGGGTGGACATAAGTAATTCATTTATAGAATTACCTAGGAGCATGAATTTTGTATTGTATCATTAAAATTTTGTTTAGCTCTGGGAGAAACTGCCCAGGTATGTTCCAAAGTGGCTGGGGAGGGGAGCTGCCTGGAGGCGGCTCCAACAGAGGAAGAGACTCCGTGCGGAGGGGGCTGCGCAGCTCCGAGAGCAGCTTGGAGGGGCTCAGGCGGCGGCTCTGCAGAGGGGGCTGCGCCACCCAGAGCACGAATCCAACAGTGCAGGCCCGGGACCAAAGGGCGCTGGGGACACAGCCCAGGATCTGGCCTCCCCCTGGGACAGGCAGAGGCCAGGAGGGCCCAGGTCAGCAAGGATGATCCTGCCCCAAGCTGAGCAGATCAGCGGCCCTGCCCCCAGATCATCCAGGCCCCTGCAGATGGAGAGCTCCATAGTTACTGTGGGAGCTGACTCTAGGGCTGGAGAGCTGACCGCTGCCACTGATGTTGCTCCTCCTGGGTAAACAACCCCCATTGAGCCCTGCACCAGGCAGGGGGCTAACACCTGAAAAATAGCAAACAGGCCCCGCCCCCAGAAGACCAGCTAGAAGAACAAGTTCCAGAGGAAGTCAAGGGACTTAAAGTTTACAGAATCAGAAGATACTCCGAGGTGTGTGTCATTTTTTTTTTTTGCTTTTTGATTTCTGTTTGCTTCCCCACACCCTTTTCCCTTTTCTTTCTTTTTCTTTCTCTTTTTCTTCTCTTTTATTTTCTTCCTATTATCTTTTTTCTTTTTCTCTTTTCTTTCCTTCTTCTCTCCTCTCTTTTTCTCCTTTTCACAATACAACTTGTTTTTGGCAACTCTGCACTGAGCAAAATGACTAGAAGGAAAACCTCACCTCAAAAGAAAGATTTAGAAACAGTTCTCTCTCCCACAGAGTTACAAAATCTGAAATACAATTCAATGTCAGAAAGCCAATTCAGAAGCACTATTATACACCTACTGGTCGCTCTAGAAAAAAAGCATAAAGGACTCAAGAGACTTCATGACTGCAGAATTTAGATCTAGTCAGGCAGAAATTAAAAATTGAATGAGATGCAATCCAAACTAGAAGTCTGAACGACGAGGGTTAACGAGTTGGAAGAACGAGTGAGTGACATAGAAGACAAGTTGATGGAAAAGAGGGAAACTGAGGAAAAAAGAGACAAACAATTAAAAGACCATGAAGATAGATTAAGGGAAATAAACGACAGCCTGAGGAAGAAAAACCTACATTTCATGGGGGTTCCGAGGGCGCCAAAAGGGCCAGAGGGCCAGAATATGTATTTGAACAAATCATAGCTGAAAACTTTCCTAATCTGGGAAGGGAAACAGGCATTCAGATCCAGGAAATAGAGAGATCCTCCCCTAAAATCAATAAAAACCGTTCAACACCTGGACATTTAATAGTGAAGCTTGCAAATTCCAAAGATAAAGAGAAGATCCTTAAAGCAGCAGGAGACAAGAAATCCCTGATTTTTATGGGGAGGAGTATTAGGGTAAGAGCAGACCTCTCCACAGAGACCTGGCAGGCAAGAAAGGGCTGGCAGGATATATTCAGGGTCCTAAATGAGAAGAACATGCAACCAAGAATACTTTATCCAGCAAAGCTATCATTCAAAATGGAAGGAGAGATAAAGAGCTTCCAAGACAGGCAGGGATGGAAAGAATATGTGACCTGAAAACCAGCTCTGCAAGAAATTTTAAGGGGGACTCTTAAAATTCCCCTTTAAGAAGAAGTCCAGTGGAACAATCCACAAAAGCAGGGACTGAATAGATATCATGATGACACTAAACTCATAACTTGAAATAGTAACTCTGAACGTTAATGGGCTTAATGACCCCATCAAAAGGCGCAGGGAGGGTATTATGCTGAGTGAAGTAAGTCAATCGGAGAAGGACAAACATTGTAAGTTCTCATTCATTTGGAGAATATAAATAATAGTGAAATGGAATATAAGGGAAGGGAGAAGAAACGTGTGGGAAATATCAGAAAGGTAGACAGAACATAAAGACTCCTAACTCTGGGAAATGATCTAGGGGTGATGGAAGGGGAGGAGGGCAGGGGGTGGGGGTGAATGGGTGACAGGGTCTGAGAGGGCACTTGGGATGAGCACTGGGTGTTATTCTGTATGTTGGCAAATTGAACACCAATGAAAAATAAATTTATTATTTAAAAAAAGGAACAGAAGGTCCTGTGTTGTGTGGGTCTCAGCCTCTCCATAAGCAATGTCAAGATCGGATCTGCTCTTGTAGATCTGGTGATGACTGCAGGACGTCCTTCAGCTGCAACTCAGGAAACTTTGAAAAGTAAGGCTTGGTCATCTATAAACCTGTAATTACAGCACATACCTGGGGCCACAGACAGAGGAATTCATAGAGACAGAGGGAGCCCGTAGCCTCCCCACTAGGAGTGTGTACAGAGGCTCCGCCGACTGAGTAAGGGGCTGGGGTGAGAGACAGAGACAGAGAGAGACCAGGTTTTGGGTACCCCACTGGAGTCCATGGGGCAGGATCCCTGATGTCTTTGTCCATGTGCTCCCTCTCCTGGTGATCGTGCTGACCGGAACCTCACTCTAATCCTGGAGAAGCAGTGGAGCAGTGGGGACCATTGGAGACAGTTCCCAGGGAGGAGCCACAGCAGGGGACTCTGAGCCATTTGTTTTCATGAGGTGCAGCCTCAGGAAGACTGGGTGTGACCTGGGTGTGGCCTGTGCTCCATCCACAAGGGGTCGGGACCCAGAGCACTGGAGGGAGGGGGCTCTGCTCTGGGTTCCTGTCCCCTCATCAGTCAGGGGGGCCCGGGCTGGGGCAGCAGGGGACTGGGGGTCTTCACCTGGGGTCCATGGGGTGCTGGCACCTAGAAGGCAGCTTCTGCATGTGTCTAGGTCCAGGGCCCACCTGATGTCAGCTCCAGGCCCCCACACCTCAGGGGGATCCTTCAGGGCCCCTCCATGACCCAAATCAAGGAGAGGAATTTGGGGTGGAAGCCTTGACCAGGATATATTCTCCTCCTCCCAGGGGATAAAAGGATGAGATAGAGCCCCCATCTCTGCCTCCCTGTGGCTGGGGTCCTGGGGATGTGCAGGTAGGTGCAGAGGTTGGGGTCCATCTCCACACCCACTTCATTGTGCCCACTGTCCCAGACACAGAAGCCTGACCTTGGACATTCAGCTCATGCTCCTCCTCCCCCTGGGGTGTGAAGGTCTGCAAACATCCCCCTAACACATGCCCACTCCCCTCAGCCTTGCCTGAACATTCCTGTGGGGACCGAGGGATGCTGCCTCCAGGACTCCTGTCTCCCTGCAGCACCCGGGGTGGGGGCTCTGGATCTGTCCCAGGCTCCTGTTTCCCCTGCCTGGCTACACCCACCCTGGGGCCTGCTCACCAGGACTGCACACCAGCCTTGGGCCAGGGGCACTGCTCCTGCTGCTCAAGGCCTGGGGCCCCCATTTCTGAGCTTGGAATTCAGTGTTTGTGCTCCTTCCCCAGATCTTCTACTCCTTCATGCACAGAGAAGCCTCTCCTTACTTGAGGCTCCCCTGCAGCGACATCAGCACCTCTGAAGGGCTTGTCATCATAGAGACCGTGGTTCACACAGTCCTCTTCCCCCTTCTCTCCCCGCCTTCCTCCTGCTGCACAGGCCTGAGTGGCTCCTGGGAGCACAGCTGCTTGCATCCCCACCTGCAGTGTTCCTGCCTCAGTTGCTCTGCCCTGACAACTTGGTATTTTCAGTCCTGCCCTGTCCTCTCTGCCCTCCCATCGAGGGAGCAGATCCCCAAATGAGGGGTTCTCACCAGGGAGGTGACCCAAATGTCACCAGGTGCTGGTGCTTCTGTGAAATCTCTGCCTTCCATCCTGATTTCAGGATCCTTATGCCCTGTTTTGATTTTCTCTTCTATGACTCTTTGTGCAGGTCATGGTTACTCCTCTCTTGAGATGAACTTGAAAGGCACTCCTCTGAGGAGTTCCCAAAATGCCCCACAGGTGGGATAGGCTCAGTCTTTTGCATGACTTTTATTTTGTAGACATTCCCACAGTCACAGGGATGATTATAGCTGGATGACTGTTACCTCCATGTGGGAAGCTCTCAACCAAAGACAGTGTATCCATGTTCCTTGCATCAGACCCCACAGGCTGCTTCACACAGTCTTTCAGGTCACAGGTGAGTGCTGGTGACACAGCTCTGGATGTTCACCTCAGGATACTGAGGACCATAGAGGGACATGTAACTGGCAGGCAACACTGTGCATCTCCTGGGCCCTGCAGGGGGACCCTTCCAGCTGGGGGAGGCCCGGGACCTCAGGGATGGGCAGAGGCGGAGACCCTAGCAGCTGGGTTCCCTTAGGGCCTGCTAAAGTCTTCTGGGCAGGGTCCTGTGGGGTTCCCACAGCTGCTCCCTCCACTCATCCCTGTTTCCCACTCTGAGCAGAGCCTGTTCTCAGCCTTCTTGTCCTCAGGTCCTACCTCTGCTCCTGAATCACTAATTAAGTAGAGTCTGAGAGTCGGGCTGAAGGTGCAAAGTTGCATGAAAAGCACTTTCATTTCTCTGGGTCAGCAGTGAGATAAGACACTCCTGGGACAGGCCAGTCCCACTGTGGTGGCAGGGTCTTCAGCAACATGGCCTAGATACCTGTCCTCCTCCTGTTCCTGTCTCTTTGATCAGGTAGGGAACAAATCTGACCTCTGGGGGAGCTTCCAAGATGTTATCAGGCCCTACGACTGAGAACCGTCTGGCAAAAATGCCCTATCGTTCACACATGTCTATGTTTGTAGGTACCCTGTCCCAGCCTCTGCTACCCAGCCACCCCCTTCTCTGTGTCTCCAGGTACTACAGCCAGACACACCTGCACCCTGAGCAGTGGCATCAGTGTTGGCAGCTGTTCCTTTTAATGGCTCCCGCACAGGCACGGAGCCCTGCCTGGTATCTGCTGAGGTTCCCCTGTAATAGACACCAGGTCTCTGGATCCAAAGAAACCTCGGCCAATGCAGGGCTCCTGCTCATCACTGTACTGCTGCCTGACGACTAGTCTATCAGCGGGGGTGGAGGACTAGGACTAATACTGGGATGCTCTGCTTTGGATGCCAAATGGAGAACATTTTTTAAGGAGGAGGAAACTGTCTTTTTCAAATGCTGTGTATACAGCTCATGGCATCATGATTTTTAGTTTCTCAGGTAGTGAGGATGTGAGACAATAACCCCTGGGCTTAGGCCTGGTGTCTGAGGCTTTTTTATTGAGAAGCTTAAATTTTTTATAAACAAAAAAAACAAAGTGGCTAGGGCATTTGGCATTCCCCCCAGCAGTGAAGGAGAGTTCCTGCTCTCCACATCCTGGGCACCATCTGATGTTGACGTGGTATTGAATTTTAGCCATGCTGATGGGAGTCTGGTGCTACCTCCCTGTTTCAGTGTGTATTCCTCCAGTGCCATATCATGTGGGAAATCTTTACACAGGTGCAATAGTTTTCTGTGTACATTTTTGGTAAGGGGTCTGTTCACATCTCTTTACATCTTTTCACATCTGTTCACCCACATCACCCAAATTCACTGATGCAGGCTGAGCATTTTCCCAGTAATGGTGCAACATCCCCCAAATCTCATCCCATAAAAGGGTTCATGGCCAAAGGCCCCAAATGCTCACTTTGGCTGATCCCCTTCACCTCAACTGCACAATGGAAACCTCAGGTGCTGAGCAAAGGATCCTGTCCAGCTCTGAGAATGGAATTGCCCAGGGCCTGTGTCCTCACACAACATCCCACATCCTAGTGCTCAGGCCTAAGACGCAGTGAGCCTTGGCCACTCCTGAGCACTGGAGCCTGGGAGGGAAGGGAGGGCTCTGCTCTGAGCCCTGGAGGTGCTGAAAGCATGCTGGGGAAGATGGCCCCCTGCTGAGATGGTCCAGGATCTGAGGGGAATAAAGTCAAAGAAAGGTTCATTGTCCTCATTTCAGGGGAAAAACACTTAGCAGCACAGACTCTGGTTTTATGACATTTGGAAAGCCAGGGAACATGAGTCCTTACAACATTTTTTGTTTTGCTATTTCTTTTTTTTAATTTTTATTTATTTATGATAGTCACAGAGAGAGAGAGGAGAGAGAGAGACACACACACACACACACAGGCAGAGGGAGAGGCAGGCTCCATGCACCGGGAGCCCGATGTGGGATTCGATCCCGGGTCTCCAGGATCGCGCCCTGGGCCAAAGGCAGGCGCCAAACCGCTGCACCACCCAGGGATCCCTGTTTTGCTATTTCTTAGGACATAGAAACACTGAAGAGATAATTGAGAATAGACATGATGAATCCAGTGTCACTTGTTAGTACACATTATATATACAACTTATTTGACACATTTTAAATTGTCATGGGAAGAATCTGAACAACGATTTTATTTTGTTTTGAAAATTGAGTCTGGGTATAGTAAATGAGGAACATAAGCCTTATATGTATACTTGAAGTTGTTCATTCCTCCCTGCTTCTCTGTAGTATTCTCATTATTTCTTCCTTAAATGTTTGAAGGAATTATCTAGAGAAGCCTTTGTCCCTGGAGTTATCTTTGTGTTGAGGATGTCAGCAGCCGATATGAACACATAATTTGGTGCAAGTGCTGGCCAGCATGAGTTAAATGAAGCAACTCCTCATTCCTTAAACATAATTTACAGTGCATAAATTATTTCCATGGCTCCGCTTTATCTGGCTGTAGTTTTCCTTTATGTTTAATATCATTGTTTATTTTTTATTTTTATTTTTAATATTTTGTTTACGTATTTGACAGAGTGATCTCTGACCTCAGAGAGTTCACAGAATCAGGAGGAGAGGCAGGCTGAGGCCAAGGGAGAAGCAGGCTCAAACCTGAGAACGGAGCTCGATGTGGGGCTCAATCCCAGAACACCAAGATCAAGATCTGAGCTAAAGACAGATGCTTGGGGATTCCTGGGTGGCTCAGTGGTTTAATGCCAGCCTTTGGCCCAGGACATGATCCTGGGCTTCCGGATCCCTGCATGGAGCCTTCTTCAGCCTCTGCCTGTGTCTCTGCATATTTCTCTCTCTGTGTCTCTCTCATGAACAAATAAATAAAACCTTTTTAAAAAATGAAGACAGATGCTTAACCAACTGAGCCACACATGTGCCTCTAATATTATTGTTGATGTGAAAAGAACTAAAATATTAATTTTATTACAAATGAGATTGTTTTACTAATATTTAATAAATATAATGTATTTTAAAGCAAAATAAATAGAAACCATCCTAGTATAATGGCAAGTGTTGCAAAAATTATTTAGAAGAAACCATCAAACAGGTAATAATTACACTATCCTAGGTCTCTTGATATTTCCCTGAGAGCCAATGGTCATCAGGAACCATGATGCTCAAATCGTACAGTCTCCAGACCGAATTACACATTCACATCTACTAGTCACGTATGGTCCTTCGCTTCTTCATGTCACAGCATGCACTGCTCCAAAGCAGGCTGTTGTGACCACAAATGGATTGCAATTTTGAATCTGTTTCTCAGTGTGGTTGGATCGTTAGTGGAATGTGGGAATGATTATGTTAGAGATGTTACTCTCTTTGCATTTAAGGGTATATTTTCAGAAATAATTTCATGTTAATACAATAATAGATGCTTCGTAACACTAACTTCCATACAAATCTCTTGGAATGCTTGTTAAATACACATCTATGAACACTGACAGTGGTTTCAGATTTAGAGGTATAACATGGAGGATTACAGCTTTATCAAGCTCCACATGATGAAAATATTAATTTGGTCCTCATCATCAATTTAGTGAATAAAATGAGATCTACCAAGGCTCTATGTTTATTTTTTTTAATTATTTATTTATTTATGATAGTCACACAGAGAGAGAGAGGCAGAGACACAGGCAGAGGGAGAAGCAGGCTCCATGCACCAGGAGCCCGACGCGGGATTCGATCCCAGGTCTCCAGGATCGCGCCCTGGGCCAAAGGCAGGAGCCAAACCGCTGCGCCACCCAGGGATCCCAAGGCTCTATGTTTAATAGACCATATTGAAACTGTAGATTGGGTCTCAATACTGGTTTACGTAAAATGGAAGGGAAGCCCCACTCCTCAACATTTAGACAGAGAAGGAGGAAGAAAGCACAGTCTTGGAAGGTCACTTTGGAGAGATGGACACACCCTGGGAGAGATAAATTGGGTTATTGTCATGAACCACTGAACAGGAGAATGGGACCAGGGATCTTCACTTCCCATGGTGGTGTTGACCCTTTCACATCTCACTTTCTCTCCTGCCTTTAAAGCTGAGCCTTTCTGAGCCCATAAAGAGATTTTGGCTGCACTTCCCCATAGATCTAAATCACCGTGTCAGTGTAACTACCCATATACAAGGAACAGTAATAGTCAGCCTCGTCCTCAGGCTGGGCTCCTGTGATGGTGAGGGCGGCTTTGTTCCCAGAGATGGATCCAGGGAAGCGATTAGGGACCCCAGAGGGGCGGCTGCTTGTGCTGTAGATAATTGTGCGAGAAGCCCGGCCTTGGGTCTGCTGGTACCAGCCAGGGTAATTACTTGTAGAGACTGACCCAGAGCTGAGGCCACATATGAGTGTGACTGTCCCTCCTGGAGACACTGAGAGTGATGGCTTCTGGGTGACCACAGTCTGAGAATCTGCTCCTAAAATCAAAAGGAGAGAAAGGTGTTGATATGGGAAACAAGGGTCACATGAGTCCCTGTTTTATGTGCTCCCCACAGATGCAAAGTCTTTTCCCTGACCTGAGCCATACGCAAGGAGCCCAAGTAGAAGCACCGTCCAAGCCATGGTGGGCACCCTCACGGATTGCAGCTTCCTCAGTCTCCTGGGATGGAATGGGGTGTCCCTGGACCTTTTCATGTCTCCTTTCCTATGAGGTTAAGAAGGCACTTCATGCAAATCAGCTTCTTCTCTCTCTGCCCTAGAGTCACCAGCATGTCCCCTGGAAGACTTTGAAATGAGCAGACTCTGGGACCTCACACGCATAAGTGACTGCAAGGTGACCTTAGACACTGGGTATCAGGAGGACATCTTTTAGAAAATGACCACCATACTGTCTCTAGTGACCTCTGTCCCAAGCTTCTTCTCTGCAAAGCCTGAGAGCTGAATGAGGAGATGGACGTGTTCCCACCCCCTGGCCTCATATCTACTTCACCTCAAATCTAACCCATCCGTGGAACATTTTCTTCCCTCCCCAGTGACATTCCCTCTTCTGTCTTGGAGGGTCTTAGCGGTGCCTCTCCCAGCAGTGAGGACACTGGGAATCTCAGATCCCCTGTGACAGAGTTAGGGGCAGTGGTCTCCTCTCAGTTAATCATGGACCCTGTTGCAGTACCACGGGGAGCTGAATAGGGATGTCTCTTTATCAGAAATGAGTAGGACATTGTGTGAACAAGTGATGCTTAGGGAGCATTTTGAATGACATTCCCCTTTGTGTTCTCCTGATAATTGTATTGTATGATTGTCCTGTCCATCTATCATTCCATGGAAATAATGTCTGGACAGGTTACTCCATGACATAGTAGAGGACAAATCATGAGGCCTGTGTGATTCAGAGCTGAGAGCTCTTGTGGCTCCAAGGCCTTAGGTGTAGAAAAGTCACCCACAGGGAGGACCCTGCTTGCTCTAGGGTGCAGGGGCCAGTGATAAATGTTCCTGGTCTTCCTCACTCAGACCCTGACTCCCAGGAGCAGCCCACTCGCTGCCCCTGCTGGCCTCAGACATCATGTCCCCCAGCCTGTATCAACCTTCCCAGCCCTCCTAGAATGGCCTCTGATCTTTGCAGTTGGACCTCTGATGTCACCACCCAGAATAGTAGAATGAGCAGGTCAGCTCTGTGGGATTGAGCTGTTAATTTTTCCAGGGCATCAAGGCCGTCATTTAGACAGCTAACTGGAATATTTATGTCACAGTATGCTTCAGGATTTCCTGACATTGTAGTTTGCACAGGCCATGTCCCTGGCATCATTATTGGGATTTAATGCACTTAAAGTGAGCTCAAGATTTAAAGTCTCTAGAGAAACCCATTGTTTCAACCTGGGTAATATTTCTACTTGGGTTACCCTTATAAGCTGACTTACTTGGTTTTTGTTGTTTTTGGCAGGATCCCCTGTTAGGTTCACCAGCCCTCATGTACCTGTCTTGGCAATGAGTGTATCATGCATTCAGGGATGACATGTCCTTTGTTTTTGGTTACTTCTGTGGATATTACCCTTACAACAATTATTTTGTAAGGACTTGTTGATACGTTTAAGATATTTTTGGCCTACTTGTGTAATTTTGCTCAGTACAAAGGTTGATATTAAATAACATTGCTCTAAATGGTCTATAAAATTGATATGCAGAGCCTTGTTGGCTCAGTAGGTTAAGTGTCTGCCTTCAGTTCAGATCATGATCCCAGAAATCCTGGATAGAGCCCTGCACTGGGCTCCTCGCTTAGTAGGGAGTCTGCTTCTCCTCCTCCCTCTGATCATCTCCCTCATTCTCCTCTTTCACTCACTCATTATCTTAAATAAATTAATAAAATATTTTACAAGAATTAATATGATACCAATGCACCCTCAGTTTCGCTGCCACTTACTTCCTGAAGGGATAACTGATAAAACTGTCTTAGATTTGTTCTAGTATTTTATATACACACACACCTACACAACACATATATATTACATAACATAATCTTATTTTTTTTCTGTAGTTCCATTGCTCCTTAAAAAACATAATCACTGAATTTTTTAAAATATTTTTTAAAGATTTAATTTATTTATTCATGAGAGACAAACAGAGAGAGAGGCAGAGAAACTGGCAGAGGGAGAAGCAGGCTCCAGCAGGGGGCCTGATGTGGGACTGGATCCTGGGACTCCAGGATCAAGTCCTGGGCCGAAGGCAGGTGCTAATACACTGTGCCACCTAGGGATTCCCTAATCACTGATTTTTGACAAGCATTAGGATTCTTGACAAGCATTAGGATGCTCTCATTTTGATTCATAGTTCATCATTTATTCATAGGATAATATACCATAATTTCATGACTTTTCCACAGAGGGATATTCATTTTGGTTTCAATTATTTGTTATTGTAACATGTCTTAACTAGATGTACCTGTATATTTATCTTGGAGTGTATTACCTAGATAATTTTCATTAGAATTGACTTCAAAAATTTGTAACGGTTGACTTATTTCACTCAAGATAATACCCTCCAGTTCCATCCACTCGAAGCAAATGGCAGGTATTTGTCATTTCTAATGGCTGAGTAATATTCCATTGTATACATAGACCACATCTTCTTTCAGAGAAGGACAAACATTATATGGTCTCATTCATTTGGGGAATATAAAAAATAGTGAAAGGGAATAAAGGGGAAAGGAGAAAAAATGAGTGAGAAATATTAGAAAGGGAGACAGAACATGAGAGACTCAACTCTGGGAAACAAACAAGGGGTGGTAGAAAGGGAGGTGGGCAGGGGGTGGGAGTGACTGGGTGATGGGTACTGAGGGGGGCACTTGACTAGATGAGCACTGGGTGTTATTCTACATGTTGGCAAATTGAACACCAATAAAAAATAAATTTATAAAAAATATGTAAAAAAATAATAAAATAATAAAATAAAATACAATAACATGGTAGAAAAGCAAAGAACATAATAAAATTGTAACGGTGATGCAGGTCATATATATATTTAATATTTGATAAGTATTCAAAATTTATGTTCCAAAATTGATTGCCAATTCATACTGTCATCATCAAAGTTTAAGGTATCCTATATGAGCAAACAATTGCAGTGGATAAAGTGAAACTTAATAACTTCCAATTTTATAATTGAGAAATAATTTCATTGTTCAGTTGTAATCCACTTACTAGTGACACTTCCGAGATCTATAAATTGATTTTTAGATTATATTATATTTCTAAGGCTGCCATTAAAAAGCACCACAAAATAAGTGGCTTAAAACAATAAAAATGCATTTCTGCTGTTCATACGCAACTCCACACTTTGTAGGGAGTGGCCATGATCTGTCTGGAACCTGCAGAGAAGTCCTTCTTGCCTCTCCATAACTGTAAGAAATTTGAGGAAAATTTTTGGGGTTCCCTGTCTGCAGCTGCAGAACCACAATCTCTGTCTCCACCCTCCCAGGGATCCCTCCTTGTCTCCATCTGAGTGTCATGTTATAAGCACAGGAATCAATTGAATTAGGAGATCACCACACCCCCTTCATCTGTACTAATTACATCTGCAGCATCCCTTTTCCATATAAGGTCATATTCTTAAGTCCTGAGGTCTACAATTTCAACATATATTCTTTGGTAGGATACAATTTAAGTGAGGATATTAGGAAAGATGAATCCTTTCCAAAAAGGCTTATAATTATCCCTATGTGGTTTTTAAATTAATTAATTTATTTATTTATAAGTTTATATTTATTCATTCAAGGGAGACACACAGAGAGAGGCAGGGGCACAGACTCTGGGAAAAACAGGCTCCATGCAGAGAGCCTGACATGGGACTCCATACCAGGAATCCAGGATCAAGCCCAGGGCCGAACTCATGAGTTCAACTGCTGAGCCAAGCACGCGTCCCCTTTTTTTCTTAAGATTATTATTACTATTTTTAAATACGCAACACAGTTGCATTGCACTGAAATACAACCCAATAAAGTGAACATTAAGAAAATACAAAATGAGGATTTTTCCATTTTTCATTCTTTAGCTGTAAAGGAAGACTCTTAATGTTCCTTTTTTTTTCCTAGAGGAAATGTATTTAGCTTCAATCTATAGTTCTGATCCTATAGACATTTTGTAATACAAAATACCTGAATTTGTCTTTTAGTGAACTAAGGCCTCCTGAGTTACTCATACATTAATTCAATGTTAGGACTCACACAGGGATGGAAATCAGTCCAGACCCTTCCCAATGCCCATCTCCCCATGGTCAGTCTGCATTTATAGTGCTCTGGGCTCAGGTGTTTGGCCATGAGATGTCAGTAATCACATGATATTTCTATCACCCATGTTTCACTGGATGAAACAAAGTGTATGTCTCCCTTCCTCATCTTGGTTTCTCACTGGGCCCAGCACCACTATAGTGTAGCCCCAGGGGTACTCAGTCTCGGCCTCAGGCTGGGGACCAGGAGATTGTCACGTCAGACTTGCTCCCAAGAAAGGAGTCTGAGAAATCAGTATTTGTTGTTTTTATTATAAATAAATGGCCTAGACTTGACCAGTCTTTTCCTGGATCCAGTATGGATAGTGTCCTGTGCTGGAGGCATTGTTGAAAGTGACTGTCCCTCCTGGGGACATGGCTATGAAGGCTCCTGAGTCACCATGACCTGAGAATTGGTCCCTGAAATGAAAATAGACCCTTTTTAGGAATGGAGAAGAAAGGCAGATGGATCCCTCCTAAGGATCCCTCTCAAATCTCCATGAATTGGGGAAGTGGGTGAGGAGGGGGAGGAGAAGGAGAGGAGTCAAAATCATGGTATGGAATTTCCACAGATTCCCTGGCCTTAAAACTGGCTCTGGTCTCTGGGATGTCTCTTTTCTATTTATGTTTTTCTTTATATCCCAAATATCTAACACAATGTGTAATAGGAGTGCAACTTAGTAATTCAAGACTTAAATAAATGAGCCAGTGCTCATCACAAGTGCACTCCTTCATCCCCACCACCTTTGTAACCCATCCCTTCACCCACCTTCCATTTGGTAAGCATTAGTCAGTTCTCTTGAGTTAAGGGTTTGTTTCTTGTTTTCCTCACTTTTTCCCCTATAATATTTTGTTTCATTTCTTAAATTCTACATGAGTGAAATTATATATTTGTCTTTCTCTCATTGATTTATTTCACTTAGCATTATAGTCTTTAGCTCCACCACGTCTTTGTAAATGATAATATTTCATTCTTTTTTTATGGCTGAGTAATAGTATATATACATACATACATAGATACATACATACATACATATACTCCTTTACCATTTATTAGTTGGGCTCACACTATAATTCGGGTATTGTTGGATGCTACTATGAACCTCAGGGTGCATGTATCCTTTAAATTAGTGTTTTTGTATTCTTTGCATAAATTCCTAGGTGGATAATTGCTGAATCAGAGCATTTCTATTTTTAACCTTTGAGTGGCCTCCAAATTGTTTTCCAAAGGAGCTACACAAGGTTTCACACCCATCAACAGTGCAAGACGTTTCCCCTTTCTCTGCATCTTTGCCCACACCTGCTATTTCCTATGTTGTTTCTGTTAGCTGTTATGACTGGAGGGAGGTCATATCTCAGTTTCGTTTTGATTTGTATTTGGGATGTTTCTTTTATCTCTTCCTCAGCTCTAGGGATGAAGGGGATGCTTGGTGGTATATTGTGCAAATAGGAGCCCACAATGCCATCGGAATCTGGATCCTCAGCTCAGCTAATAGCTTCCATCCAGGGAGGATTTCCTGGGTGGGTGAGAGCTATGGGTTTGTCCCCTGGGAGGAGACAGCTGCTGTCATCTCTCCCTCTGGCAGTGAGCACCAGTGCAGGGCCCAGGCAGGTGGAACCATTTCAGTGGGTTTCAGGCCTGGCCAGCTCTGAGCAGGTGCACAGCGCCCCCTGCTGACAGCCGCAGCAGATCAGTCAAGGTGGTGGGAACTGCACAGAAGGAATGGAGCCCATTTTTGGTTTCAACAAATAAGCCAGAAAACAAACAAATAAGAAGTGTTACCTACTCTTGAGTCCCTCTGGAGATTTTCCTTTTTTTTCCGATGACTTCTGTTATCTTTTTCAGATCTAAAATTTCCATTTGGTTTGTTTTGATGATTTCTCTTTAATTTCTGCATTTCTATTTTTTCCATTTGTTTGAAGAGTGTAATTTTACACCACATGGATTCTATGATAGTTGCCTAAGACTACCTGTCCAATAATTACAGCATGTGAGTAACCTCAGTGTTGGTGTCATTCAATTCACCTTTCTCATTCAGGATTTTATTTTAGTGGTTCTTGACATATCATATTTTTTATTGGACCCTGGATATTATGGTTATTATATAATGAGATGCTTGGTCCTCAGTTATTTTTCTTCAAACAAATGATCCTCCTGCTGAGGTGCCTCAGCAGGTGAAGGGTGTTTGTGTCAGCTTCCAGGTGACTCAAGTGAAAATGCTTAGCATTCTGCTGCTTACTCTCTGCTGGAGAAGGTGGGGCAGTGATTGCCACTTCCCAGCTCCCATCAGGTGGGGGGTTGTGGGACAAGCTCTTTGCTGGGCCCTGCCAACCTCAGGGTGGGATGCACAGGACTGAATGGAGTTCCTTTCCTTCAGGGAGTGGATCCTCTGCTCCCCACTGCATTCCTTGTCCTCACTGACACCAGGGAGTGGAGGATCAAATGCAGGTCCAGCTCCCTTGCCTCCTGCATCAAAATTCAGTATTTTCATGCTCAGGGAGAGCCCAGTCTCAGTTCCCCAGAGTTCAGACAGTCACCAGCATTGGGTATATGACAACAAACCAGCTTTGCCTTGTGCACTGCATTCATTCTCTCTCCGGATTAATGGGCTTCAGATGAGCTACCCAGGACCTGCCAATATCATAGGTGGGAAAAACTGGAGTGCAAACTAGTCATCTAAGCCTGCATTGCCCATAGTTGTTGATGATCCCATGCGATGGAGGCTCAGCTATCTCCTGAGTCACTGACACCATGGCGGGTGGGTATTGGGGCACTGCCTGCTTCTGCCAGGAGGATATGGACACCATGTCTCTGCTGAGCAATAATGTGAACCCTGCATGAGGCACAGTTTGGGGATTCATTAGTGTGTGCAAGTGGTGGACAGGTTTACCCAAATATTCCCTCCGCTCAGGCCAACTTATCTCAATATCCTCTGACCAGAGGAGTTGGTGCTTTTGAAGTTTTAGTGTTTTCTGGTTTGATTTTCTGGATCTCAGCCTTTGAATGTTTCTTGGTTGGAGGAACCTACAGGATCTTGTCTTACATGTGGGCAACATAATAAGAAAAGGAACCAGGGTACATGCTGTTGTGTTTTCCTCAATTTGTTTGAAGTCTTCATTTTCTTTCTACCTTCAGAGACTTCCTGTATTTGTTTGTTGTAGTGTGTCAGAACATTTCAGCTGTAAGAGAGAGCATGTATGAATAGGAGCACTTCCTACTGTCCAGAACTAGGGATCCTCTGGTGTCTGATGTCTGCTTTCTTCCAGTGCTAGGATGCTGGGTATCCTCCTGAGCTGCTGTGATGGAGGTGATTTATCTTGACTCATAAAAGACAAGGAACATGATTATTATTTTTATATTACTATTTACAGCATAATAAAAAGTAAATACATTCCATAACCAAGAACTCAATGTGAAAAGTTTTATAGGCTGTGTGGAAACCAGTAGAGCACAGACATCTGGCTTTCTGATCTTAAATGTGAGGAGTGGAGGGAAGAAATTTTCATTCCTTTTTTCCATTATGTATTGTATGTAGAAATTTTTTTCTATAATAATTTTATATTTCCAGAAATAAATGCAAATACGGGATAGAGATCACTACGTTTCACCAAGCTTTTCTGAATGGTAACATTTTGTATTGTTATGAATCGTTTGTAAAATCAATTACTTACTGGTGTTCTGATCATTTTGCAAAATTACAGACTTTATCTACATTTCAAAGTTTATTTATTTGTTTATTATTTATTTATTTATTTATTATTTATTTATTTATTTTAACACTGTTTTTCCTGCAATCAATCCAACTAACAACATTGCATCTATTCATCAGGAGATACTAAAATCCTCCAATATATGAGTTTCCAGTCTTTCCCTGTTCTTGATTTTGGGAATTTGGAGACACCTGGTGTGGTATTTTGTAAAATATCCCTGAGTATGGGTTTATATGATGTTTTCTTTTTTTAAGGTTTTATTTCTTTATTCATGAGAGAGGCAGAGAGAGAGGGGCTCAGAGACACAGGCAAAGGGAGAAGCAGGCTCCATGCAGGCAGCCTGTCGTGGGACTGGATCCTGGGTCTCCAGGATCACACCCTGGGCTGAAGGCGGCGCTAAACCGCTGAGCCCCCCGGGCTGCCCTATCTGAGGTTTTCTCATGATTACGCTAATATTATCGATTTGTGCCAAGAAAAGCACAGAGGTGCATTGATGTTCTTTGTGCATCATTGGGAAGATGTGTCATATTAACATGACATATCACTGAGCATATGGGTGGGGAACCGTGCCTCTTGGTGCTATTTTAAATTATTCTTTCTCTGTACATAATCTATCTGATGCCAGTCTACTGGATTTTGGCCATTCTGATTGGTGTGCAATGGTAACTCATTCATGATTGCATTTGCTTTTCCCTAATGATATATAATATGGAACACAATGTCACACATTTAAATTCCATCTGCCTATCTCCTTTTGTGAAATATCTAGTAATGTCTTTAACTTACTCTTTATTGAGGTTTTTTTTTTGTGCTTTGAGAAGTTCATTGTATCACTTCTAACCTTCCTTCCTTTTTTCTTTCTTTTTCTTTCTTTTTCTGTCTCTCTTTCCTTTCTTTCTTTCCTTCTTATATATATCTGTATTTGTGTATTTATGACTGCTCAACTCTCCAGAAGATTGGCAATTTATCTGAAATATATTGTTTCTGGTTTATTGATTTTCTCTGTTAGGTTTTTTTTTAATTAATTAATTTATTTATGATAGTCACAGAGAGAGAGAGAGAGAGAGAGAGAGAGAGGCAGAGACACAGGCAGAGGGAGAAGCAGGCTCCATGCACCGGGAGCCCGATATGGGATTCAATCCTGGGTCTCCAGGATCGTGCCCTGGGCCAAAGGCAGGCGCCAAACCACTGCGCCACCCAGGGATCCCTCTGTTAGGCTTTATTTTTGTCATTATTCAGAGAAAATGGGACACATCTTCTCTTAGAGGTATTTAACATCATTTAACATCGCATTTTCCAGTCAGGCAGGTCATACTAGAAGTGGTTCCATACCAGTCATGGCACCAGCTGCTCTCCATCAGCTCCCATGTTCCTGAAACCCCAAGTCTCTGTGTTCTGCTGCTATAATCTTTGCCTATGAGTTTGGCGAAATACACCAGTGTTTCTAATGACTTGTTGAAGAAGAAATAACTGCTCTGAAGTGATACCAGCATTGGTAGTAAAAGTCCTTATGACGATCTCATCTGGAGGCGTAGAGAACACACAGCCTGAATCCATACATGCTACAAACCAGCTTCCAAACAAAAGCCATTTTGTTCAGTCCCAATGGATTGAGGACAGAACTAAGGAGGTTTGGCCTCAATTCCACACATCTACTTGTCACCTCTATAGGGGTTTCGGCATAACCTGGCACTGAGTTGTCCTCTGCCAGCGCCCGGGGTGATTACCAATCTAGAGCCATCTTAATCCAGTGTTAAAGGTTAGAGGTCCCCAGAATATCCCATAACTCCACAGGTCTTTACAGTTCTGCATAGGTTTCCCTTATTATCTTGGGTATTACTGTGTTATTTATTGCTGGTGTTGTTGTTTGAGTCGCCCTGTATCTGATTGACATTTTTTGCTTACAAATATTGATTCACATTTTTTTTGAGAATCATAATAGGCATTAGATAATAAAGAGGCTAGATAAAATGTATTTCCTTTGGAGTGCGAGGTGGCTCAGTTGGTTAAGTGTCCCACTTATGGTACTGACTCTCAATATGATCCCAGGAACCTGAAATCTAGCCCTGTTCTCAGCTACCTGTTCAGCCTGATAACCTGTTCAGCTATCTGCTAAAATTTCTCTCTCCTCTCGCTCTGCCCTCCCCCACACACTCTCTCTCTTGCTCTAATAATAAAGTCTTTAAAAATATTTTATTATATATTTATCATATGTGTTTATTTTTTTAAGATTTTATTCACTTATTCATGAGAGACAGAGAGACAGGGATGCAGAGACATAGGAAGAGACAGAAGCAGACTCCATGCAGGAGCCTGATGTGGGACTGGATCCCAGGACTTCAGGATCTCACCTGGAGCCAAAGGTAGACCCTTAACTGCTGAGCCACCCAGGCATCATTTAACATATGTGTTTAATGCTTATATATTTTTGAAATATAATGTCAAATATATAATATGAATATATATATATTACAAATTAGACGCAAATATGAATATTTTTTTCTAAGTGAAAATCAGTTATATGGATGACAGTATAGCATATTCCAGGTTAGCTCCCTGAAGAAGAGCTTGACCATAAAGCAACAGGAAGACTGGGGTGATGACCATCCTGTGTAAATAATGGGAGCAAGTGAACACAAATGACCTCTCTCTGCATGTTTTCCCTCATCACTGAAAAGAAATCCTTTTGATGAGGGAGGAGGTAAAGGGAAGAATCAGGACAGGGCAGAGAAGCCCCAGAACTCTGCTCCCTGAGGACTCACTGTTGGCATTGTCATCCTCCCCTCCTCAAGGGTCTCTTACCCTAGACCTAGGTAGCAAAACTGGTGATTCTCTTTTTTTTTTATTTTATTATTATTTTTTATTATAAATTTATTTTTTATTGGTGTTCCATTTGCCAACATACAGAATAACACCCAGTGCTCATCCCGTCAAGTGCCCACCTCAGTACCCGCCACACAGTCACCCCCAACCCCCGCCCACCTCCGCTTCCACCACCCCAAGTTCCTTTCCCAGAGTTAGGAGTCTTTCATGTTCTGTTTCCCTTTCTGATATTTCCCAATCATTTATTCTCCTTTCCCCTTTATTCCCTTTCATTATTTTTTATATTCCCCAAATGAATGAGGCCATATAATGTTTGTTCTTCGATTGACTTATTTCACTCAGCATAATACCCTCCTGTTCCATCCACGTCGAGGCAAATGGTGGGTATTTGTCGTTTCTTTTTTTTTAAATAATAAATTTATTTTTATTGGTGTTCAATTTGCCAAAATACAGAATAACACCCAGTGCTCATCCCGTCAAGTGCCCCCCTCAGTGCCCGCCACCCATTCACCACTACCCCCTGCCCTCCTCCCCTTCCATCACTCCTAGTTCATTTCCCAGAGTTAGGAGTCTTTTGGTTCTGTCTCCCTTTCTGATATCTCCTAACCATTTCTTCTCCCTTCCCTTCTATTCCCTTTCACTATTATTTATATTCCCCAAATGAATGAGAACATACATTGTTTGTCCTTCTCCGATTGACTCATTTCACTCAGCATATTACCCTCCTGTTCCATCCACGTCAAAGCAAATAGTGGGTATTTGTCGTTTCTAATGGCTGAAGAATATTCCATTGTATACATAAACCACATCTTTATCCATTCATCTTTACATGGACACTGAGGCTCCTTCCACAGTTTGGCTATTGTGGCCATTGCTGCTATAAACATCGGGGTGCAGGTGTCCCGGTGTTTCACTGCACCTGTATCTTTGGGGTAAATCCCCAGCAGTGCAATTGCTGGGTCGTAGGGAAGATCTATTTTTAACTCTTTGAGGAACCTTCACACAGTTTTCCAGAGTGGCTGCACCAGTTCACATTCCCACCAAAGGTGCAGGAGGGCTCCCCTTTCTCCACATCCTCTCCAACATTTTTGGTTTCCTGCTTTGTTAATTTTCCCCATTCTCACTGGTTGAGGTGGTATCTCATTGTGGTTGATTCTCTCTCTCTCTCTCTTTTTTTCAACAGAGATATGTTTTTTTTTTTTTGCCCAGATATGGGATATCTCCCCCTTCCTGAACATCAGCTCTGAAAAGGACTTCATGGGGATTGAGGATGAAATGTGTCTGGAGAAAGTGAGTCAGAACTGAGAAACCATGAGACTCCAGTGACTCCTGTGCAGCACAATCACACTTCACTGAGGACACTGCCTTCCCAGTTTGCAAGAATTTGTGTATTTTCTTAGATGTCTGGCCCAGAGGTCTTTGCTCACAGGACAAATGTGACAGCTCCCCCTATTGCGCTAACATCCTTAGCCCACCATCCCCTCTGACACCATCCAACACTCCTAGGATGGTGTCCAGACTGTGCAATTGGATCATTTTAATGTCACTGCCCAGGACAGGAGAATGAGGAGGTGCCCCCTCTCGCCTTTGGCCCTGACACTTATTTTCAAATCACTACCGACCTCAGTTATTAAATACATGATGTATTGCGTGGTGCTCATATTACTGGATATTTCAGAATTATCTGACATTGAGTTGCTTCTTCCAGGTGCATGAGGTCCTTATCAGTCTATCATCATTTTGAAACAAGTAAATGTCATAAAGTTCTCAGAGTGCTAAGGTGGTTCACACCTTGTAATATTTCTATGTGACTTCTTTCATTTGAGCATTGTTTTTTTTTGTTGTTGTTGTTGTTGCTGTTGTTGCCTATATATTTTCCTGTCAGGGTGCATCTCTCAGTGCTAAGACTTTTCGGCCTATATTTGCTATGACAATATAATGCCATTAGGGGAAATGTGTCTTCCACTCCTACTGACTTGTCTGAGTTCAAATTTTCCCTTGAGTGTTAGCCAGAAATTCTAATTTGTTTGGAATAGGATCACTCTGGAATAGGAATAGGATCACTCTGGGCCTGTTAATATATGAGAGACACGTTCTTAATGGAATCCGAGGTGAAGGTGAGATTTCCACCCTGTCCTCTGAGAATGGAGGTGATTAGTGTTTGGGGAACCAAGTCAATACCAGAGGGATAAGAGGTCAAAAGTATGAAGATGCCCAGGAGAGGAAAGAAGGTTAAGCAAAAAGTGCAGATGAGAGAGGACCATCTAAGGCAAAAAGAATGGACTTCCTCTGCCTGGACTCTTGCAGGTTCCCCGGCACAGAGTCCCTGCCCCTCCACAGGAGAGCTGTCTGAGGAACCTGCAGAATGTTCTGGAGTGAATGGCTGAGGGCATGAGGAAGCTGGATGGATATAGGGAACCTGAGAGAAGATTGATCCTTTCACAGCTCAGGCTCCTGTCATGTCAGAGAAGCCCCTGTGAACTGAATAACTTGTCATCTGCCACTCACCTTAGTCTTCCAATTTGAGGGAGCTCCTCCTCATTCCTCTCTGGACACCACCCAGTTATTCTTCCCATCACAAGCGTCCTATCCTCAGTTGCCCTCTCTGACATTTGGTCACCTGAACAAAGACCTTAATCATGCTGACTATGTAATTCTTGGTGCTCATGTGTGCAGAGTAGAAATAGGTGGGAGTTCTGGTATCCCACATGGTAGGGGCAGGGGGTCACATGGTGGCTACCACGTCCTGTACGTGAGAGCAGGGTCTTCTCTCTGAGATAGACTGGGTAGCAGGTGGTGTTCTCAAGTGCATTTCAGGTCGCAATTGGGCATTGAACGACGAAGGAAATATGACTGCACAGTCTCTTGGGCACCACCATGATATCTGGGGACAGTCTTGCTCCTTCTTTCCTTTTGCTCTTGGGAATGGAGTCACTCATGACATATGGGGTCTTATTCCTCATGACTGTTCCGTACATCAGAATGTATGGAATGGTTATAAATTATTTCCCATATAATTATACCTTATTTAAAATTCATGGTAATGGCTCTTTTCACAGGAAGAAAGAAAAGATGATGTAGGTTTACATATGGGTTGAGAGAAAGCCACCATCTAATTTCTATAACCAGAAGGTTATAGAGTCACAGCACAGAAGAGCCTCAAATGGGTGGAGTCATTGCTCCAAGTCCCACTGGAGCAGGGTCAGGCCTTTCTCACGTGTGAAGAAGGTTGGCATCAGTCCCTCTTTCTTGTCAGTTGCCCAGAGCCCCCTGGTGTCGCAACAATTGTGTTCTGTATTTATCAAAATGGTGCTTCACAGTCAGGTTTTTCAGTGACAGAATAAGATAAACCTATTTAAAATTTTTAAATGATAATCATGCTACTCAATTAGGGAGATAAGTAATGAAATGTGGAGAAAAATAAATCATGAAAACAGGTATACTTTATTAAGAAGAAAAAATGGTCCAAGAAAGCCTAAATAGACCAATTTCCTTAGAAAAAAATACACAATATAATTAGAAACCCTTCCTCAAAAAGGCATAAAATACAGTCAGCTTCAGAAGAAAAACAAATGAAAATGAAGATACAACAATTCAAAATCTTTAGAATACAGCAAAAGCAGTCCTAAGAGAGAAATACATCTCAATACAAGCATCCCTCAAAAATTTTGAAAAAAACCAAATACACCAGATAACCTCACACCTAAAGGAACTGGAGAAGAACAGTAAATAAAACCTACACCAAGCAGAAGAAGAGAGCAGAACTCAATGAAATAGAGATCAGAAGAACTGAAGAAGAAATCAACAAAACCAGGATTTGATTCTTTGAAAGAATTAATAAGATAGATAAACCGTTAGCCAACTTTATTTAAAGGAAGAGAGAAATTACTTCAATTAATAAAATCATGAATGAAAGAAGAGAGATCACAACCAATACCAAGGAAATACAAACAATTTTAAAAACGTAATACAAGCAGCTATATGCCAATACATTATGCAATCTAGGAGAAAAGGATGCATTTCTGGAAAACCACAAATTACCAAAACTCTGACTGGAAGAAATAGAAAACTTGGACAGGCCAAAAGCCAGGGAGAAAACTGAAGCAGTCATCAAAAACCTCCCAAGACACAAACGTCCAGGGCCAGATGGCTTCCCTGGGGAATTCTACCAAACGTTTAAAGAAGAAATAATGCTTTTTCTACTAAAGCTGTTGTGAAGGATAGGAAGGAACAAAATACTTTCAAACTAGTTTTATGATGCCAGTATCACCTTAATTCCAAAACCAGACAAAGACCCCACCAAAAAGGAGAATTAGAGACCAATATCCCTGATGAACACAGACGCAAAAATTCTCAACAAGATACTAGCCAATAGGATCCAGCAATACATTAAGAAGATTATTCCCGGTGGCAAGTGGGATTTATCCCCGAGATGCAAGGCTGATTCAATACTCATAAAACAATCAACAGGATATATCACATCAAAAAGAGAAAAACAAAACCCTATGATCCTGTCAATTGGTGCAGAAAAAGCATTTGACAAAATACAGCATCCATTCCTGATCAAAACTCTTCAAAGAGTAGGGATAGAGGGAACATTCCTCAGGATCTTAAAAGCCATCTATGAAAAGACCACAGCAAATATCATTCTCAATGGGGAAACACGAGAGCCTTTCCCCTAAGATCAAGAACATGACAGGGATGTCCACTCTGTACAACATTGCTATTCAAAATAGTATTAAAAGTCCTACATCAACAATCAGGCAACAAAAAGAAATAAAAGATATTCAAATTGGCAAAGAAGAAGTCAAACTCTCCCTCTCTGCAGATTACGTGATGCTGTATATAGAAAACCCAAATGACTCCACCCCAAGATTGCTAGAACTCATACAGCAATTCAGCAATGTGACAGGATACAAAATCAATGCACAGAAATCAGTGGCATTTCTATGCACTAACAATGAAACTGAAGAAAAAGAAATTAAGGAGTCAATTCCATTTACATTTGCACTCGAAAGCATAAGATACTAGGAATAACGAGAACAAAAAAGGTAAAGCATCTACACCCTAAAAACAACAGAACACTTCTGAAAGAAATGGAGGAAGACACAAAGAGATTGAAAAAAATTCCATGCTAATGGATTGGAGGAATTAATATTGTGAAAATATCTATGCTACCCAGGGCAATTTACACGTTCAATGCAATCCCTATCATAGTACCATGGACTTTCTTTCTTTTGTTTTATTGCAGTTCAAATTGCCAACATATACCATAACTCCCAGTGCTCATCCCATCAAGTGCCCCCTTCGGTGCCTGTCAGCCAGTCACCCCCAACACCCACCCACCTCCTTTTCCACCACCCTTTGTTTGTTTCCCAGAGTTAAGAGTCTCTCATGTTCTGTCTCCCTAATATTTCCCACTCATTTTCTCTCCTCTCTCCTTATTCCCTTTTACTCTTTCTTATATTCCCCAAATGAATGAGACCATATAATGTTTGTCCCTCTCTGATTGACTTACTTCACTCAGCATAACACCCTCCAGTTCCATCCATGTCGAGGCAAATGGTGGTTATTTGACATATCTAATGGCTGAGGAATATTCCATTGTATACACAAACCACATCTTCTTTATCCATTCATCTTTCAATGGACACCAAGGCTCCTTCCACAGTACCATGGACTTTCTTCAGAAAGTTGGAAGAAAGCATCTTAAGTTTGTGTGGAATCAGAAAAGACCCTGAATAATCAGGAGAATATTGAAGAACAAAACCAGAGCCAGGGCATGACAATGCCATATTTCAGGTTGTACTACAAAGTTTTGATCATTAAGACAGTATGGTACTGGCACAAAAACAGACACATAGATCAAAGGAATAGAATGGAGAACCCAGAAATGGGCCCTCAACTCTATGGTCAATTAATATTTGACAAAGCAGGAAAGACTATCCAGTGGAAAAAAGACAGTACTGTTCAATAAATTGGGCTGGAAAAATTGGACATCCACATGCAGAAAAATGAATCTAGCATATTCTCTTACACCATACACAAAGATAAACTCAAAATGGATGAAAGATCTAAATGTGAGACAAGATTGCATCAAAATCCTAGAGGTGAACACAGGCAACACCCTTTTTAGACTTGGCCACAGCAACTTCTTGCTAGATATATCTATGAAGGCAAGGGATACAAAAGCAAAAATATACTATTAGGACTTAATCAGGATAAAAAGCTTCTACACATCAAAAGAAACATTCAAAAAAACCAAAAAGACAAACTACAGAATGGGAGAAGATATTTACAAATGATGTATCAGATAAAGGGCTAGTTTCCAAGATCTATAAAGAACATAGTAAGGTCAACAGCAAAGAAACAAACAATCCAATCATGAAATGGGCAAAAGATATGAAGAGGCATTTCACAGAGGAAGACAGACGTGGCCAACAAGCACATGAGGAAATGCTCCCCATCACTTGCCATCAGGGAAATACAAATCAAAACCACAATGAGATACCACCTCACACCAGTGAGAATGGTGAATATTAACAAGACAGGAAATAACAAATGTTGGAGAGGATGTGGAAAAAGGGAACCCTCAATCATTGTTGGTGGGAATGTGAACTGGTACAGCCACTCTTGAAAACTGTATGGAAGTTCCTCAAAGAGTTAAAAATAGATGTACCATATGACCCAGCAATTGTACTGCTGGAGATTTACCCCAAAGATATTGATGCAGTGAAACAGCAGGACACCTGCACCCCAATGTTTATAGCAGCCATGTCCACAATAGCCAGACTGTGGAACGAGCCTTGGTGTCCATCGAAAGATGAATGGATAAAGAAGATGTGGTCTATGTATACAATGGAATATTTCTCAGCCATTAGAAACAATGAATACCCACCGTTTGCTTCAACGTGGATAGAACTAGAGGGTATTATGCTGAGTGAAGTAAGTCAATCGGAGAAGGACATACATCATATGGTTTAATTCATATGGGAAATATAAGCACTATTGAAACGGAATGGAGATAAAATGAGTAGTAAATATCAGTGAGGGTGACAAAACAAGAATGCCTCCTAAGTCTGGAAAACAAACAAGGCATAGTAGAAGGGGTGTTGGGCGGGGGGATAGGGTGTCCGGGTGAGGGGCACTGAGTGGGGCATTTGAAGGGATGAGCACTGGCTGCTAAACTATATGTTGGCAAAACTGACTCCAATAAGAATACAAAAAAAAGGGCAGCTCAGGTAGCTCAGTGTTTTAGCGCCGCCCTCAGCCTGGGGGGTGATCCTGGAGACCCAGGATCCAGTGCCACGTTGGCTCCCTGAAAGGAGCCTGTTTCTCCCTCTGCCTGTGTCTCTGCCCCCTCCCCTCTCTCCTCTCTGTGTATTTTCAGGAAAAAATCAATAAAATCTTTTTAAAAATATTAAAAAACACAAACAAACAAACAAATGAAAACAAAAGAACCTAAAAAAAAGAAAACAAAAGAACCTAACAAACCTTCAGAGATCATAATTTGATTTGATTATATATATACTTTTTCGAATGTGTGGGTGACTCAGCCGATTGATTCTTTTTTTTTTCCATTTGAAAGCAGTTATTTATTAACTAATCAGATTAGAAAAATAATCATGCTAGATACCTTAGTTCATCCTTCTAATAAGCCAATTAATCTGGTCTTCCCTGTTCCCAGCATCTCGAACTTCTTCAAAATGAGTAATCTTTTTCTTCATTCCGCCGCATGGAGAAGATAATTTGAAGGGCCATAAAAAGTTGTTCGTTTCTTTGAAATGTTTTCCAACAGTATAGATTTTGTGAATCAGATCCTCCATGCAGATGATACCATATTTACCACTAGATCGGGCAATATGTTACCTGTCAGGGCATTTCGCTTCTTGTTGATCTTACCATAACCATGCTTGTAGATCAACTCATTCACTGACTTCAGGTTTGGGTACACCCTACTGTATATGGTTCCACAATCCTCAGCATGTTAACTGAAGCCTGTTGAGCTTAACAAAAGTGCCATTGAAGACCTGGCAAAGGTGAAAAAGTTGCAGCACCTTTGGAACCTCTGGGCTCGCAACATTGATACCTCCGATCCTTTTTTTTTTTTCTGTTTTATTTTTTATTTTCTTACTAATAAATTTATTTTTTATTGGTGTTCAATTTGCCAACATACAGACTAACACCCAGTGCTCATCCCGTCAAGTGCCCACGTCAGTGCCTGTCACCCATTCACCCCCACCCCCCGCCCTCCACCCCTTCCACCACCCCTAGTTAGTTTCCCAGAATAGGAGTCTTCATGTTCTGTCTCCCTTTCTGATATTTCTCACACATTTCTTCTCCCTTCCCTTATATGCCCTTTCACTATTATTTATATTCCCCCAAATGAATGAGAACATATAATGTTTGTCCTTCTCAGATTGACTTATACCTCTGATCCTGATGACAAATGCCAATTTGGGTTCTGCAGGCACAGAGCAGTTGCCAGCTTTTCTTGCCATCCTTGCCATTCGCATCTCAGTTCTGTACATCTGCCTGGAGTCCTTGTAGTAATGCTTAGCCTTTTCATAGATAAGCTTCCTCCTTGCCTTTTGAAGCATCTTTTGGGCAAACTTTTTTCTCAGATGCTTGATCTTCAACTCTGTGAAATTCCTTTACTTTTTCCTAAGGGTTTCTGGCACAGCAGGAACCCTCTTTTTCTTCTCTTCTGCACCCTCCATGGTTCCAGCCAGAAAAGCGTTTGAGTGTCTGATTCTTGTTTTTATCTCAGGTCATGACCTCAGTGTCATGAGATCGAGTCCCACCATGTCAGATTCATCACTCAGTGGGGAGTCTGCTAGAGATTCCCTCACTCCCTCTCCCCCTGCCTCTCCTCCAATCATTCTTTTCCTTTCTCTGTCTCTCTAAAAATAAATGTCACATATATACACATGAAATTTAAAACAATGGAAATTTTAAACACTTATGGAAATGAAGACAATAGGGATACATACACCTGACACATAGAGTACAGAAAAAGAAAGATTGCAGAATATCGTGAACTAAAAAAAAGACATAGTGATTCAAGTGTTCTAAATAAATTATGAACAGTGAGATTGCGTTGTCAGACTAATATATTCAGACCCTATAACCATTATAAATTATTATAGATATGCAGTGGGTTTTCATAAAGATAATTGCTCTAGCAACAGCCATACTAATGAATTAACAGAATCAAATTACATGATCTCACTAGACCTAGAAAGAACTGTTGTCTATGTGAAAGCAAAGTCCTCATAAAACTCACATAAATAGAAACAGAGAAATTTTACAATGATGACACACTCTCTCCCAGACACATAAAACTCAGTCTCACACTGAGGAAAATAGCTAATGGGGAGGTGGGGGGGAAGACATTTCTACCATTTCAGGAATATGCAAATGTGACCTAAATACCATTAAACTCAACATCTTGGGGATCCCTGGGTGGCTCTGCAGTTTACCGCCTGTCTTGAGCCCAGGGCATGATCCTGAAATCCAGGATCAAGTCCGAAATTGGGCTCCATGCATGAAGCCTGCTTCTCCATCTGCCTGTGTCTCTGCCTCTATCTTTCTCTGTGTCTCTCATGAATAAATCAATAAAATCTTTAAAATTAAATAAATAAACTCAACATCTTTCTTCAAGTATTAGAGGATGCAAGTGAACAAAAAAAAATCCTGGTTAGGATTCAGCATTGATGAGAATGGAAAGGGAGTTATGTCAGAAGATCCAAATATATGATTCAGACATAGATACTCTGGAATTGGTGCATCAGTGACAGAAACAATCACTCAATGAGCAAAAAGAACAGGCAATCGTATTGAAGATGAGTAAGAGGATTCCATGAGTCTGGAAACTTCTAGAAATAGCTAAATGACCAAGGATGGAGATCCTGGATGCCTCAGAGGTCAGGTGGGAGGTGAGCAGCCTGGTCCTGCCATGCCCATTCCATGTATTTCAGTAGAAAGAGACCCTGTGTCACAACCTGATAGGGGAGATGACCTTTCTGTGTCCTTTGAGGCCTTTCTTTTCCTTTGAGGCCTTTTTTCTAGGAAGATGATACAGTGAATGTCTTTGAGGACACAAGGGAAGGAGTAGCACTGAGACCCAGGTGGTAGCCCTGCAGGGACTTGGACCCATGTTGGCAACAGGAATAGCAGACACAGGAGCCACACACTGAGCCAGAGCAGCTGCTGGGGCCTCCCCCTCCCAGCAGATGACAAAGGGGTTTCTGGTCTCCGTTCTCAAGGACCTGAGATTCTATGTGATCCTTGAAATGCTGTCACTGGAGGGGCAGTGAAGCATGACCTCATCCTCCTGGCTCAGCCCAGCAATGGCCAGAGAGCCAGAGCTGCCAGACATGGAGGCAGAGAATGGACCAGGGTCCACAGAAGGTCCAACCATCATAATACATGAGGATTTGACTGCCCACTCATGGAGCTGTTGGTAGCAGGACACATATTGGACACTCCTGATGTGTCCTGACTCAGAGCTGGATTCAGGGTCCCTGTTTCTGCCCTGACCTGTCATGGACTCTGTCCTCAGGGCAGCTGACCTTGGCACCCAGGAATCGGTACTCAGTTTTAGAAAATCATACAATATCTTGATCCCAAGTACAGGCTTCAAGGAGAAGTTTAAGAGAATGTGGAAAAATTATAGATAAATTCCTTGAGGGGGGTCTCAGACACCTGTTTAATTCAAACAAACAAAGAAGCACTGACTTGGCCAAACTTTCAGGACTGCACCGGCAGCCCCATCACAGTGGGGATGGCAGGTTTGTGTCTCACTTCCCCTGAGGCCCGGAGCACTGTGTGAGCACCAAGCGTGGGATCAAAGGACTGGCAGTAATAATCAGCCTCGTCCTCAGCCTGAAGCCCAGTGATGGTCAGGGTGGCTGAGTTGCCAGACTTGGAGCCAGAAAATCAGTCAGGGACCCCTGACGGTCGATCCCCATCACTGTACAAGAGGAGTTTAGGGCCCTTTCCTGGGAGCTGTTGGTACCAGCTCGCACCAACAATACCGATGTTGTTCGTGCTTCCAGAGCAGGAGATGGTGACCCTCTGGCCAAGGGACCCTGACACTGAGGTCGGCTGAGTCAGCACAGACTGGGCCCAGGACCCTGCAAGGGGGAGAGACACAGAGAGGGTGATGCTCTTTTCTACAGAAAAGGGGAAAAATTAGAGCCTATGTGCCCTCCCAGGATCCCTTCCCCTTTCCCCATATCCAGTCACCTGTGCAGTAAGCAAGGAGTGTGAGGAGGAGAGGGGACCAGGCCATGTTGGAGGTCATCAGTGATTGATCCTGCCTTCTGGGGACCCACAGCTAAGCAGACCTCCTCTAATCTCTCCCTTCCCCTATTCAACCTCTGAGAAAGGGAGGGGCCATCCATGCAAATAAGACCCTAGTCCCTGTGTCTTAAGACACAAAGGGCTAGGGCTGGGAGGGGCTGCATGGAACAGGGCTGCAGAGGTCCCAGCTATGAGCCCTGACACAGGCAGTATCAGGTGGCAGGTTTTCTGCTCTGATCAACCCTTATCCCTCAGAAACATGTGAAGGGTGCTCCCTGGGTCTAGGCCTAGACACAGCATTGTACGACATGGTGACACGAGTCCATTAGGGATAACTCCTGCCTCCTCACTACACTGCCCAATGTCAAGTTCCTTAGGGCCAGGACAGATGTCCCATTATGTGGCCTCCCATCCCCACAGGACACATTTTTCCCTATTCATGCTCCACATAGTGAGCCTGTCCACAGATCCCTGGGCTGTTCATGGGACAGGACTGAGGTGATGTCTCTTGTAGAATCACATAGATGAGGATCACGTCCAGAGCAGGGATGAGTCCACATTGACACATGGCCAGTTCTGTGCAGGAGGCTGATTTCTTTCCTCTTACCTGGTTCCTCTCTGTTTAGAGAGTCCTCCTCTCCCAGAATTTCCCTCAGCACTGAGGACCAGGGAGCACTCTTTCCAGGCTGTGGGTAGAAGCTGTCGTGTGCATTGTAGAGGATTATACACTGGACATCCCTCAGAAATCTCTGCCAGGCCTGAGTCCCCAGCAGGGAGCACAGGGCCCAGCCCCCAGGACCAGGCTCCTTAGTGTCAATGGTCCTCAGTAAGCAGTGGAGTAGGGACCACAGGGCAGTCCCACCGCGCCCCCTGCTGGTTGCAGAGCACACACTCACCCTGGCCCAAAGACCTGAGTCCAGCTGGTTTCTGCAACTTACCAGGTCCCTGTCTATTCTCACATCTCTCATCTGATTTCTAGAGACGGCGTTTCCAGTATATTGTACCTGATTCTTTTGATTCTTTTTGAAACAACACTCGAGTGGTGTTTCAATCCCAGGAGTTTCAGGAATGTACATCAATGGCAACTATTTTCACCCCAGAGAAGACCCTACACACTTTGAACCACTTCATTGGTCTGTGATTTTGGATAAACGTTCATTGTTAGTTTTCCATCAGTTTTGCTTCCAGATAAGAGTTTTTACTGTGCCATAAATTGCCTTGTGTTGCACTACTTCAAGTTGCCATAAGAGAAAGATTGCCTGGGACGCCTGGGTACCTCAGCAGTTGAGCGTCTGTCTTTGGCTTGGGGGTGATCCTGGGGTCCTGGGATGGAGTTCAACATGGGCCTCCCCACAGAGAGCCTGCTTCTCTCTCTCCCTATGTCTCTGTCTTTCTCACTGTGTCTCTCATGAATAAAGAAATAAAATCTTAAAGAAAGACTGCTCTAATCGCTACCATGACAGAAGCATGATGTATGTCATTTTGCAGATTCTACGTTTACAGCACGCCACACTGTCAAAAAATAGAAAGAAATAGAGGAACCAATTCTTAGACATTTATATCTGGGCTTCTAACTTTGCCTCCCCCATGTGAAGAAACTTCTTTTCTGTCAACACTGAACTCCTGCACCAACATTATTCAATAGATTTGCCACCATGGGAGTTTTCCAAGGAATTTTGGATGAGGAGGTAAATATTACAATTTCTTGATCCTATGGTGTGTTTTTACCAAGTTCATGCTTATGTAGGCAAATGACAATTTTCCTGGTACCTGGTTTGGTGAATTGTCAGCAGATGGTCATACACCTGACCTGTATGTTGTAGTTCATTTGCTCAAGGACATTGTCTTCAGTGCTCAGAATATGCTCTATGATCCAGCCACTCCCTCTGGTTTCTTCAATCAGCAGCTGGAGGCTAATCATGTCCTTTCTTCTTCCCTGCAGGAACCCATTGAATCCAGTCCATGGGACTGTCACCTTCACCAAGAATGAAGTCTGTGTTCTTCTCTTGTTCTGTCCTAATATCAAGTGCTTAGTTCCCAACTCTTATTTGATCAATTCAGCCCTCCAAATATGAAATGTTCCACAAGCAGAAGTCATTGTCTTTGCCTTAGATCTATTCCTCTTTTTTTTTTAAATTGAAGTTCGATTTGCCAACATATGGTATAACACTCAGTGCTCATCCCATCAAGTGATCTATTCCTCTTCATGGGAATCCTATTCCGGTGAATTCACACATTCATTCAAGAACCTGGTGTTGACTCTTGGGGATTTACCCCAAAGATTCAGATGCAATGAAATGCCGGGACACCTGCATCCCGATGTTTATAGCAGCAATGTCTACAATAGCCAAACTGTGGAAGGAGCCTCGGTGTCCATCGAAAGATGAATGGATAAAGAAGATGTGGTTTATGTATAAAATGGAATATTACTCAGCCATTAGAAATGACAAATACCCACCATTTGCTTCAACGTGGATTGAAATGAAAGGTATTATGCTGAGTGAAGTAAGTCAATTGGAGAAGGACAAACATTGTATGTTCTCATTCATTTGGGGAATATAAATAATAGTGAAAGGGAATATAAGTGAAAGGAGAAGAAATGTGTGGGAAATATCAGAAAGGGAGACAGAACATAAAGACTCCTAACTCTGGGAAATGTACTAGGGGTGGTGGAAGGGGAGGAGGGTGGGGTGGGGGTGAATGGTTGAAGGGCACTGAGGGGGGCACTTGACGGGATGAGCACTGGGTGTTATTCTGTATGTTGGCAAATTGAACACCAATCAAAAATAAATTTATTATAAAAAAATAGAGACTTGTTGAATTCATCCTTGGTGTCAGGCTAGGTTTTGAGCTTCGTGGATACAGTAATAACACATATACACAAAAGGAAAAAAATCAAATGTGGGACACACAGCAAAGACAGTCACAGAGAAACATCTCCACGTAGGTGGTATTACCCGACCAGTGATCATCCTGGGTATCTGGAGCCCACTGACTGCTTAGAACCCCTCACCTCCTACAGAACATCAACAATGACCTCCTCCATGCTCTCTCTGCAGCTTGCCCTTTGCCTTCACACGTCCCTGCTCCATTCCAGGTGCCTGAGTGAAGATGTCCAGCCCCGCTCACCTGGTGTGGGTTTCCAACGCTCTAGGGGGCTTCGCAGGTATGAGCAGAAATGTGCCCCTGTCCTCAAGGGAACAGAGACAGGAGAAAGAGGAAGGCTACTCCAGGTCAGCAGATGACTAATAAGCAAAGGAGGAGTGCATACAAGGTTTGTGTTGGTCAGCAGCAAGACAAATACACACACACATCCACTAAGTCTTATGTTTATGAAGATACTTTTACTATGTTGAGGCCTGTGTACAGCATATAAACACCACATCACTATTTAAAGGATACATTCTTGGAGTGCACTCTGGGAGCAGCTAAGTCAAGCAGAACCCACCATCCACAGACAAGGACAGAGTTGAATTACCTCAGAGTGCCTGAGTCCCAGCTTCTGAATCAGTCTGTGATTACAACTTTTTATAATATTCCCCAGCAACTGGCAATGCAGAGTTCGTCCTGTGTCCTGTCTACCAATTTCTCATTTTATTTTTAATTAATTTATTAAAGATGTTATTTATTTATTCATGAGACACACACACACACACAGACACACACAGAGGCAGAAACACAGGTAGAGGGAGAAGCATGCTCCATGCAGGGAGCCTGATGCAGGACTTGATCCCAGGACTCCAGGATCTTGCCCTGGGCTGCATGCAGGCGCTAAACTGCTGAGCCACCCAGGGATCCCCAATTTTCTCATTTTTAATCTGTATTTAGGAATGTATAATTAGGGGGTGCCTGGGTGGCTCAGTTGGTTAATCATCTTTCAGCTCAAGTCATGATCCTGATGTACTGGGATGGAGTCCTGTGTTTGGCTCCCCACTGAGCAAGGATTCTGCTATGCCACCTCCTTTCTCTTCATCTCTCTCACAAATAAATAAACAATAACTTAAAAGGAAATAATTTCTTATTAGGGCTCCAGTTAAGAGGCAGGTGATAAACTGCTGGAAGCGATGGTACAGGGGTAAGGCCTGGAAGATGCTGGTTCTTGGGAGACAGTGACCACTCTCCTCACTTGGCCTGTGACTACATGGAGGAGGGAGACAGGATTCTGTCCATGGTGGAGACACAGCTCTTGGGCCTTCAGGCCCCACCCGAGCCTTGGATCCCAGGTCTTATACCCTCCGCACAGTGTTGAGATGGACTGGCACCTTCCTACCCATCTGCTTCCTCCAAGGTTGGTATTTAACAAGAGTGGAGGTGCAAACTGAGAAGTCAGTTCTCTCAGATTTGCGGCCTGTGCTTCTCCCTCATTGCTGCACCCAGACTTTATCTCTCACACGCAGACATGGCCTCCCCAGGTGCCTGCACCAAAGCCTGTTTATGGAGCTCACTTGCAAGTGCTTGAAAGTCCTCAGGCCCCACTTCTGATTTCTCAGGTGTCCCCCCAGGACTCCTGCCCCTCTGTGTTCCACCACGGAATGAAGCCCCTGAATCTACTACCCTGGAGTCTGCCCAACACCCTGTCCCAGATCTCATCTTGCATGGAAGAGTCCTTCAGCTCAGATTCAACAGACACTTACGATGCACCTCCCTTGGTCCAGTCCCCATCCTTAGCTCTGGGGCGAGAAGGGAAACAGAAGACCCAGTTCTGCCCCATGAAGGCTCAGTTCTTCCAAGGACTCACTCCATACAACTAGCTCTTCATGTGGAGAATTGCCCTCCTCAAGGAGAGGAGACATTTCTGGTCACAGAGGAGACCCCCTTCTCTGTGCCTCTCCAGACAGGCCCTGATGTGGAACCCCACAGGTGGCAGGTGTGACCGTGGACACCCTGCAGGCAGGGCAGTGGTTTCTACTCACTGTCCCTGTGCTCCAGCCAGGGCAGCAGACATAACTGATCACAGATGTCATCAGATCACACACCTGACAGATCTGAGCAGGATCCTGACCCTCACAGGCCTGTGGGGACATAGCCAGCATCCCTCAGGACCTTGAGCCTCCCAAACCCATACTGCCTCCTGATGGCAGGAATGTGTCCACTCTACCTGGAAGGGCTCCTGCCTTGAAGCCAGAGCCCAGGGCTGCTTTCTGTAGACATTCCTGCCCTCTTCAGAGCTGCTAGTCTCAGTTTCCAATGCGGGGAGTCCCGTGGATTTGGTTTGGAAACATGCCAGTCAGGAAAGGCAGCTGTGGTAACTGAGGGGACATTGTCAACAGACCCAAGATTCAGAGGGAAGGGAAAACATATGAATTCCGCTAAAATATCATTGTCACTGTGGGTGACACCCTTCTTACTAAAGAAGACTCACTGTCCGGGCTTATGCTTGAAAATAAAAAAATTGCAGAAGGAGAAATGTAGTGGTCTGACGGGCCTGCCATAAGAAGATGACTGTCCACACGTTCAACCCCTTTTCCTCCGTAGACCCCAGGGATGGCAGATGTCTGCCTTCTCTTGGAAGATTTGCATCTTTTAAAATGTGGTTAAACTGTGATCCTACAATGAACATATCATGTTTTATACGTGGGCCCCTTCCTGGGTAACATCTTAGTCGGTCCCAGCTTTGGGTGATTAGATACAAACTTGGAATTAATATCCACATGTGGATTTCTAGGCACTTGCAGTTTTTAATGATTGTGAATGAATCTGCTGTAATTATTCACATGGAGGTTTCCCTGTGGCAAATGTTTTGGATGTATTTATTTAATTTTACACTGGCATCTATTTAGAAATCACCCAAGATTAGAAACTGCTCAGTGCCAGTTATACTCATGTAGATAATAATATCAGATTAAAATAAGGGCTGACTTAGTCTTCAAGCACTTCATGGGTACAGTTGAGGTCCCATGATATTTTCAAGTGCAAAATAATTTCTTTCATTTAATTCAAATCACAAAGAAAAAAATGAATATAAATCAGCATAGAAGTAAGTGTTCCCCAGCTGATAAGGACAAGAAATTTTTGTTTTCATGAAGCCTCTTTGTCTACAAATGGGCTGGTATGAGTAGCTTTGAGGACAGAAGGGATAGGAGGAGCCTCTTTTGCATGTGGTTCCCCTGGATGGACCTTGGTCCATGGCGTCAGCAGCAGGAGCATAAGAAACAGAAATACAAAAAATAGACATTCCCCTGAAGACTAATGGGAGGATAGCATAGTGTTGAAACTTGAACAAATAGGTAAATGACCAAGAATAGGAACCTCAGATTCCTCAGATGTCAGGTGAGAGATGAACACAGTGGGCTTACCACTCCCTTGTCTCTGAATTGAGGTCAAAGAGATTCTGTGTCCCAACCAGATGGAGCCATAGCCCTTCTGTGTCTTCTGAGACCCCTTGTCTAGGAAGGGGCTGCTATGAGTTCTGGGGGAAGGGAGGGAAGGAGTAGCCCTCATTCCCACATGGTGTCCTTGGAAAGACGTGGGCCGATGGTGGCAGTAGCAAGAGCCTCAGAAGCAGAAGCCACAGATTGAACCTCACCAACACCTGGAGACCCATTCTGCCAGATGAGAAAAGGGTTCTGATCTCAGTTCTGACAAGTCAGGGGATCTGCATGAACCCTGAGATGCTGTCACAGGAGCTTTACTGGGGGGCCCCTTCATCCTCTGTCCTCAGCCCACAGATGGCCAGAGAGCCAGAGTTGCTGTTGACCAGGTGGTCCAAGGGTCTAACTATCATAGTAGATGGGAATTTGGGGGCCTATTCATGGGAGCTTTTGGTCTCAGGACACATATTGGACATTCCTGACGTGTCTTGACTCAGATGCAGTTGAATTCTGTGCTCCTGGTTCTTCCTTTACATCCTGGACTCTGTCTACTGTCTAGACAGTCCCTGGCACCAGGAATTTCAATTCATTTTGATAAAATTCCCCATATGTTGCTGCCAAGGACAGGGTTGGTAGATAGATTTTAAGCCAATGGGGACAGAACTGTATGCAAAATTCTCTGCAGTGAGCCTCAGATCTGGATTTCAGCCGAAGAGAAAGGAAACAGCTGACTTGGCCAGGAAGTCTGGGCAGCATAGGGATCCCCACTGCTCTGGGAATAGCAGGTTTTCCTCTAACAGCCCCTCAGGACTGGATCACTGGAAAAGCACTAGTAATCAGCCTATTTTTCAGTCTGGAGCCCATAGGTGGTCAAGGAGCCAGTGATGCCAAAACCAGAGCCAGAAAATTGATTGGGGACCCGAGGATCAATTGCTATTGCCATAGATGAGAAGTCTGGGGTCTGTCCTTTTGAGCTGCTTGTACCATTTCACACCATAATCACCAATACTGGGACTCTTCCAAGGCAGGAGAAGGTGACCCTCTGGCCAGGGCCCCAAGCACTAATGGCGGCTGAGTCAGTACAGACTGGGCCCATGACCCTGCAAGGACGAGAGACATAGACAGGTTGTGCAGTCCTGGTGAGCAGACCTCGGGGTGGGTGTGGTCGTGTAGGGGGGCAGGAACCTGAGTCCGGTTCCTGGGTCCCCTCCCCCAGTGCAAGATGGGGGACAGGAGTCCTGCAGACCTGATCCCTCAAACCAGGCTGACTCCCGGGGATTTCCTTGCAGCGTCCCAGGAGCATGTGGCGTAGTGAGTCCTCCTGTCTGCTGCGAGTCCTCAGGGGTGAGTCGTGTGTTCAATGAGGTGAGACCTGCCCCTCTTCATGTCCTGCAAGGGAATTTTCAGGGAGGATTGAGGACAGTGAGTGTGTGTTGGGAGGGATGTTTGCAGACTTTCAGACCCCAGGGAGAGGAGGAGTCACAGAGGAGCACAAGCTGAATGTCCAAGGTCAGGCTGCAGTGCCTGGACATCAGGTGTCATGAAGAAGTGGGGATGGAGATGAACCCCAAACTTTGCACCCACCTGCACACCCCCAGATCCCCAGCCACAGGGAGGCAGAGCTGGGGGTCTCTCTCATCCCTTCATCCCCCAGGGGAGGAGCACTGCATTCTGGTCACAGCTCCCCACTCCCACACAGGGTCACACCTCCTTGGATCAGTGGATGGGATGATGTCACCCTGTGCCCCATCACAGCCCCCAGAAACCTAGATGACATTCTCTGCCTGCACGAAGGTGCTGTCACTCTGGGGTACAGTTTGCTGAGCTGTGACAGCACAGCAGTGTGGTGTGGCTGCTGTCACAGTGCTGTAGAGGAGAGTGACATTATCATGAATACAGTCACCTCACACACTCACCCTCCTCCTTCCTCCACCTGCTGTCAATCCCTGGCCTCCTTACCACCTCCAGATTCCTGTCTCTTCCAAAATACAATGAATTCCAGTGATGTGGAATGTAGCCTGTGGTATGTTCTTCTTCCCTATGAAATGTGCCATTAGGGGATCCCCAGGTGGTTCAGCGGTTTAGCACCTGCCTTCGGCCCAGGGCGTGATCCTGGACTCCTGAGTCCCTTGTTGAGCTCCCTGCACAGAGCCTGCTTCTCCCTCTGCCTGTGTCTCTGCCTCTCTCTCTCTCTCTCGCTCTCTCTCAGGAATAAAAAAATAAAATAAAGAAATGTGCAGTTAATACTCATGCATATTTTTGAACTTCAAAACTTATTTTCTTTAAATGTTGATTAATATCACTCTTTATGAATATTCATAATATTGGAGGACGTTTTTCTTAACTCAAGTCTGATAATTTTAAAAAGCTGGTATAAAAATTAGTGTGTAGATTTTTATTCCTTTCACCTGAGGTAATATGAAAAAAGTTTCCATAAACAAGCACATCGGGATTTTTCTCTACAAAGATTTTTTTTTACTTTATATAATTTTGAGTATGGCATTGATTTATGTGTTCAATACAACATCAAATAATGAGAACTAGTCATTTGGTTGAAGCTAAGGGAATAATGATCCCAGCTGCACAGAGCGCTGACATGTGCAACAGCAGAGCAGGGACGGGGCTGAAGGACCATGACAGCTTCATGACTTATGAGAGTTTCATTTACTAAAAAATCAGAAGATGATAAGTGAATGTTCACTAGTCTAGAAGAAACTGTCCCAGCTCATGAGCACAAAATTTTCGGTATTTTTAAAGACTCGTTGTGTACAAATGGGGCTAATCTGAGTGACTCTGAGGTGAGAGACGATGAAGGAGTCTCCATTCCCAGGAGGCACCCCAGGATGCAACTGGACCTGAAGCATCAACTGAAGAATCAGCAGAAACCCAGGGGGAGCCTAAGCAGGCAGCTGCTGGGGCGCTCACTCACTTTGTAGATGGGTAAGTAGGTTTATGTCTCACTTCCCCATAGGCCTGGAGCACCGTGGGAGCTTTGAGACTGCTGTCATAGGATGAGCAGTAATAATCAGCCTCGTCCTCAGCCTGAAGTCCAGCAATGGTCAGGTGGCATGCTGCCTGATTTGGAGCCAGAGAATCGATCAGGAACCCCAGAGGGTCGAGTATTGGTATTATAGGTGATGGTTTTGAGGCCTGTTCCTGGGAGCTGCTGGTACAAGCCCACATAGCTGCTATAACCAACATTGGAGCTGCTTCCAGTGCAGGAGATGGTGACCCTCTGGCCCAAGGCCCCAGACACGGAGGCCGGTTGAGTCAGCACAGACTGGGCCCAGGACCCTGAAAGGGGGAGAGACACAGAGAGGGTGATGCTGGGGTCTAGAGACAAGAGCAGGATGCATGATGGCACACATCCTCCCAGGCCCCCTTCACGGTCTCCACATCCATTCACCTGTGAAGTGAACGAGGAGGGTGAGGAGGAGAGGGGACCAGGCCATGGTGGAGGTCTTCACTGATCCTGCCTTCTGTGGTCCCACAGCTGAGCAGAGCCTCCCCTCATCTCTCCCTTCCCCTCTTCATCCTCTGGGAGAGGGAGGCGCTCTCCCGTGCAAATAAGTCCCCAGTTGTCTGGTCCCTCAGTGGCCCTGGGTCAAGTCCCTCTGCCTGGGGATGTGAAGGTTGTGGGCAGGGGAGGGGAAGGGCTGTGTAGAAACCTGAGTTTGGGAGGTCCCAGGTGTGAGCCCTCAACAGAGGACACAGGCAGTGCCTGGTGGCAGGTCCCAGCTATAATTATCCTTGACTCTTCAGAAATGGACCCCATCACCCCCTGGTGTCCAATCCCAGATACACTATTGTGTGACTTGGTGATCAGAGCCCATCTAAAACAAAGTGTGCCTCCCCACTGCTCTGTCCACTGCTTTAGGGCCAGGTCACGGTCCCCTTATGTAACTTCTTATAACATGAGGACAAACTTTCTGCTTTACCTAGACTCCTCAGGGGTACATGTATCCAAAGCCTCATGTGAGTTCTTGACTCAGGACTGAGGTGGTGTCTCTATGCCAACTCCTCTTGGATCAGGATCAAGTCCAGAGCAGTGACGGGTCTCTATGGACATTTGGAAACTTCCGTGTGAGATGCTGTGTTCTCTCCTGTTATGTGACTCCTGCCTGAGTTCTATAGGATTCCTTCCTTGGAGGTTTGTACATCAATGAAGAGACAGGGAGAAATCTATCCACGTTTTGGGTAGAACCCCTTGAGTTCATTCTGAGGAGATAATATGCTGAGAACCTTTGTCACCTGTCACTACTTGCATTTGGTTGTCACAATAGTTTCCCACACACTGTGGGCAGGGACTTCTTCCTAGAGACTCTCTTCCCAGCACATGGTCACAAGACTGCAGGAGCCCAGCCTCATGAGGTTGCGAGTGTCGCTGACATCAGAGCAGAGGGGTAAAGATGCTGGAAGTTCTTGTCAGACAGGAGTGACTGCTGAACTTGCTCTGACAGAGACCAAGGGACAGAGTGATGTATGAGTCACCACTTAGTCAACTGTGCATTTAAAATGGACGTGGCCTTTTCATACAATATTCCTCACGGTAAGATTTTTTAAACTCAGTGACAAAGTCATTGTGAGTCTGCAGGTGGAAACACTATCCACCTGTCCCAGATCTGTGCTTAGTGAGAGGGAATATGGATATAAAATCTGGCCAAGAAATTGGATGCAAAAAACAACTGTAAAAGGATGCCTTCTGTTCTTGGTTGAAACAGAGTCTACAAACTTTATGAAATCGACTTTCTATTTTTGGTCATAGGTTTAGTATTATGAGTTTTATTCTATAATCAGGAAAGTCAAAAATTATTGGTAATGAAACTCAAAGAGAGCCTATGCCTACAAAGTTCAGAGCCATGTCAGCAATGGAATCACCAAACACACACAGAGCTTCCAGGGCAAAGAAATCTGAGGTCAGACTTGACTCTGGGGTGGACACAGCTGTAGTCCCTCTGCCTGGTACCCAGCATGTCCAGGACAGATTTCTTGCTCACTCAGCCATCCATGACTATAAGAAGGGATTTCTAATACCCAAGGCCAGCTGCACCCAGTTTATGTCAAAGGTCCCACATGTGAGTGGTGGAGACGTGGTGATGAGACCATGTGGTCCAGAGCTGGGAAAGAAGTTTTCTCCACAGTGGTCCAGCCTCTTTGGAGGTGTCAGGGGGGTGACTCAGGGTGTGACAGTCCAGTCCTGAGAGTACAGGGAGGGTGTGATCCACGTCACCATGGACTTTGAGAACTGTAAGAATAGTACTGATGCTGGGCTCCCAGAATCAATGTACTGATTAGCCTCAGGTGCTGACTGAGGCCAGGGATGGTCAGGGGATGATCTGCCCATAGGGACAGAGATGCCTTTGGGATTCCAGAGAATCAGCCCTGTCCCAGGAGAGCAGGTGTTCAGGGCAAATCCTGGCTGCCCCGCTGACAGGACCCCAGTTATACAGGATGTTGCTGGTGTTTCCTGTTGACTGGGAATCTACATTCCAGAGATTGTGACCCTGAGGATGGTGGGTGAGCACAGGCTTAGTCTGAATTATGGAAGTACAGAGAAACCCACAAACTACAGAGCCAAGGATATGGTACAGAGAAGAGAGAGAGAAGAGGACAGTTTGCCCCCTTTTCTACTTCTGACTTCTGATGCATGGTTCTCCCTGGAGCTGATTCTAGAAATAAAAGGCATGTGTCTGAAAGATCGTTTCCTGGAGGGGGATTTGTTTCTAGTGGTGAGGACTCACATGAGCGGAGACCTTGCAACAATCCAAAGTCCAGGTTTTGTTGCGTGACATACATCTATCTCATCTGTCCTCAAGCCAGCGAATGCCATAAGAAGGACTTAGAGCAAAATCCTAGTAACAGAGACTTTGTTATTCCACCCAGTGGATCTCCAGATGGTTTTATATTGTCACCCAGGGTATCTGGAAATTACTTATGCAGTGAGGGAGGAGTGTGAGGAACAGGGCAGAGACAGCACAGACTCTGGATCCTGAGCCCCACATCCAAGCCTGGGCCTACCAACCCATTCTCTGTGCTCTCCTGATACTCACATTTTGGGGGAGGTTTCTCATGCAAACTTTCCTCTCCTAAGGTTATATAAGCTCCTCCTTTGACTTTAGCCAGGGCTCCAGCTGAGCATAAGAGAATATAGGAGTTGGGGGTAGGGCTTCACCGAGGAGTGACACAGGAGCACCTGCAAAAGGCCCAGATTCACACACTCCCAGGGGATGTAGAAGGGAGCACCACTGCTCTCTGGTGGTTGCAAGAGACATGTGGACCTTGGGCTGAGCTGGAGCCCAGGGCTCCTGTCGCCCATTCCTCCATGCTCACTGATCTAGTCTCTTCAGATTGGCTTCTTTTACTTAGAAATATACTTAGAAGTCTCCCCCATGTCTTCCTCTTCCTTGAAAATTTATGTCTGAATTGTTGAATCACATTCCATGTATGGACATACTAGAATTTCTTTACCCATTCACCATTTGCAGGACATATTTGTTGTTTTCTAGGCTTGGCAATCATCAATACAATAAGAATAAATATGTAGGGACATATTTTGGGTGAAAACAAGTAATTCATTTATAGAATTACCTAAGAGCATGGATGTTTATTATATCTCTAATATTTTGTTTAGCTCTGCAAGAAACTGCCCAGGCATGTTCTATAGTGGCTGGGGCATTTGGCATTTCCCCCAGCAGTGAAGGAGAGTTCCTGCTGCCCCACATCCTGGGCACCATCTGATGTTGATGTTGTATTGAATTTTAGTCATACTGATGGGAGTCTGGTGCTACCTTACTGCTTCAGTGTGTAATCCCCCAGTGAAAAATCTTGTGGGAAATCTTTACACATGTGCAATAGTTCTCTGTGTACATTTTTGGTAAGGGGTCTGTTCACATCTGCTCACTGGGGAAACATTATCCAGGACCCATGAATTCTGGAGCTTGCAAAGCTCCAATATGAAAAGAAAGAGATAAAATCAATATCACCAAGATCCCAGGACTCAGCGAATTCCACTAAATTCTTAGGATGGCACCAGGGGTAGGCAGGGCCTGGGCAGAGGGCCACATGGTTTCCTGCATCACACAACTGCCCTTCTTCTCTTTCCAGCCCAGCAACAGTGGGGGTCATATCGGTTCTGAAATCCATGTAACTATTTTTTCATTGGGAGATGAATATCTTCAAAAGGAGGTATTTTCATTGAACTTTTATATTTAAAAAAGTCTGGAAAATCAATCATTCTCTTTCAAGCAAGATACAAAGCATTCGTAGCCTAATTCTGAGCCTATGTTGGTCACAGGTATGGACAGGGGAGTGATGGAATAAGACGTGGATGTTAAGACATGTTCCCAGGAAACGGAAGTTCTCTGTGTGATAATGGGAGTATGCTGATCTACAGCAATGATGACCAATCTCTCCTCAGGCGACAGCCCAAGGTGGTTGAAGGTGTTTTTGTCAACACACCTGGATCTGGAAAATCAGGCTTGAACCCCTGGCTGGTCTCTCAATGTTGTTCTGGGTCACAATGTAGGATCTCTGCCTGGGAGCTGTGGTACCAATGCCAGGGTAACCCCTGTGTTTCTACAGTTCTTGTGCAAGAGAAGATGACTTTGGATATGAGCCCATCAAGAGGTTCCCTAAGGGATGGACACATGTACACATGGGGAGTTCTTCCACTTGAAGTCCACAGCCCCCCACAGCCCTGGGTTATGGAAAAGCTACAATGGGACTAAGGAAAGAGGGAGACAGAGCCAGTACTTTTGGGCTTAGGACACCCACTCACAGGAGTCCCGATCAACCTGTTGGCAGCTATAGCAGATGCTCATTCACACACCCACATCACCCAACTTCACTAATGCACGATGAGCATTTTCCCAGTAATGGTGCAACATCCCCCAAATCTCATATCCCATAAATGGGTTCATGGTCCCAAATTCCCTCTTTGACTGAACCCTTCTTTTCAACTGCACAATGGAAGCCTCAGGTGCTGAGCAAAGTATCCCATCCAGCTCTGAGAATGGAATTTCCCAGGGCCTGTGGCTCACACAACATCCCAGATCCTAGTGCTCAGGCCTCAGACACAGTGAATCTTGGTCACTCCTGAGCACTGGAGCCTGGGAGGAAAGGGAAGGCTCTGCTCTGAGCCCTGGAGGTGCTGAAGCCATGCTGGGGAGGACTGCACCCTTTGCTTAGATGGTCCTAGACCTCTGAGGGGGATAAAGTCAAAGAAAGGCTCATTGTCCTCATTTCAGGAGAAAAATCAGCAGAGACTCCGCTTTTATGAGATTTGGAAACCCAGGTAACATGAATGCTACAACATTGAAGTGTTTTGTTTTATTTTTGTTTTTTTTTTTTTCCTGAGGACATAGAGACACTGATGAGATAATTGAGAATAAACTCATTACGAACCAGGTGGCACTTGTAAGTACATGGTATATATATACAACTTATTCTACAAGTTTAAATTTTCATGGAAGAAGAATCTGAAGAGGTGAAGGATTTTGCCCCATGTCCTGATCTGTCAGTGTCACTGTGAGAAACATTATTGTTTCCAATTAGACAGTGAAGGTCAGTGTAGTCCTCAGGCTGTACCCCAGAGATGGGAGCCCTGCCCTGGCTGAGGCATCCTTGGATCAGGAGAAGTGGCTGGGGAACCCAGAGCCCTGGAGATCATCTGAGTCTGAGTAGTAGTACAGGAGATACTGGGGAGGACTCTGTGGCCTCTGCTGGAACCAGTGTGTGTAGTAGCTGCCAGCTCCGGGGCCACTGCTCAGGGTACATGTGAGTCTGACTGTTGTTCCAGGAGATGCAGAGAGGGAGGGTGCTGGGTCAGCAAAGGCTGGGACAGGTACCTGCAAACACAGACATTCATGGGTAATGGAGCAGAGACTGGAAAAAGCTTCCCAGTACCTGAGCCAGAGGGGCTGATGGAGCCTAGGAACTGGGACCTGGTATGTGAGGCCTGTATGTACCTGTGCACTGAGAGAAGTATATCAGGAGACAGGAGTCCAGGACTTGGTGACTGTCCCCACACCAGGTGGGCTTCCGCAGATGCCTCCTTTTACCCCCATTATTTTCTACCAGAGGGTTTCCATGATAATGAAGTCAATCTAGAGATTTTCCAGCCCCTCCCTGAGCCCTGGTGCTGGAGCTTAGCTCACACCACATTGCGGAGGATGGAAGTTGGCTTCCCCCGCCAGGGAGAGCCCTGGAGGAAACATCTGCTGAGATCACACGCAGTCCCTGCTCAGGGGACTCCTCCAGGCCTGAGAGGACACAGCTGTTGAGTCCCCATCAGTGAGCAGAGGGCCCAGCACACAGACCCAGGCTTCCTTGTGTGAAGGGTCCTCACTGAGCAGTTATGTAGGGCACAGGGGCCCACACCTCCCCCTGTTGGTCTCAGGCAACCACCCCATCTGGGATCAAAGCCCTGGGAGCCCAGGGGTTTCACCAGCTCACTAGGGCCCTGTCCACACCCCCATGTCTGTTCTCTATATACCATGATTCGTATAAACTGCACATGATTACTCTGGTCTTATTCTCTGAAGTGATGCTTCCCTATCTAAAGGACAACCATGTGCACAAATAGCCAATCAATGTGTCACCAGAGAAGTTACCACAAAAGATGAAAGTTAAGCATGTATCATGTCAAGCATCACTGATCAGAGGAAGTGGAGCTTGTTTGAAGGGCTGGTAGGTGCACAGGACACATTCATAGATGAATATTTTACAAGTATTCCAAGAGATATTTATGGAAGTTAGTGTTTAAGAAGCATCTATTACTGTATTTTTAAATTTTTAAAAAATTTTTATTGGAGTTCAATTTGCCAACATATAGCATAACATCCAGTGCTCATCCTGCCAAATGCCCCCCTCAGTTCCCGCCACCCAGTCACCCACACCCCCCGCCCTCCTCCCCTTCCACTATCCCTTGTTCATTTCCCAGTGTTAGGTGTCTCTCATGTTTTGTCACCCTCAGTGATTTTCTCATTTCCATTTATTCCCTTTCACTAATTTTTATATTCCCCAAATGAACGAGACCCTATGTTTATCCTTTTCTGATTGACTTATTTCACTCAGTGCAATACCCTGCAGGTCCCTCCATGTCGAAGCAAACGTTGGGTATTTGTCGTTTCTAATGTCTGAGGAATATTCCATTGTATACACAAACCACATCTTCTTTATCCATTCATCTTTCGATGGACACCGAGGCTCCTTCCAGAGTTTGCCTACTGTGGACATTGCTACTAGAAACATTGGGGAACAGGGGTCCTGGCATTTCATTGCCTCTGTATCTTTGGGGTAAATCACCAGCAATGCGATTGCTGGGTCGTAGGGCAGATCTATTTTTAATTCTTTGAGGAACCTCCACACAGTTTTCCAGACTGGCTGCACCAGTTCCCAATCCCGCCAACAGTGCAAGAGGGTTCCCCTTTCTCCACATCCTCTCCAACACTTGTTTCCTGCCTTGATAATTTTCCCCCATTCACACTGGTGAGGGGTGGGATCTCATTGTGGTTTTTATTTGTATTTCCCTCATGGCAAGTGATGCGGAGCATTTTCTCATGTGCTTTTTGGCCATGTCTATGCATTTCTGCTGTTCATACACAGCTCCACGCTTTGTAGGGAGTGGCCATGATCTGTCTGGAACCTGCAGGGAAGTCCCTCTTGCCTCTGCATAACTATAAGAAATTCGAGGACAAATTTTGGGGTTCCCTGTCTGCAGCTGCAGAACTTCAATCTCTGTCTCCACCCTCCCATGGATCCCTCCTTGTCTCCATCTGACTGTCATGGTACAAGCAAAGGAATCAATTGAATTAGGAGGCCACCCCACTCCCTTAATCACTGCATCTGTACTAATTACATCTGCAGTACCCCTTTTCATATAAGGTGACATTTTACATCCTGAGCTCTACGATTTCAACATATGTTCCTTGGTAAGATAGAATTTAAATGAGGATGTTAGGAAAGAAGAAACGTTTCCCAAAAGGTTTATAAGTATCACTATTTATTTATTTATTTATTTATTTATTTATTTATTTATTTAAAAGTTTTTATTCATTCATTCAAGAAAGAAAGAAAGAAACACACACAGAGAGGCAGGGACACAGGCAGAGGGAGAAACAGGCTCCATGCAGGGAGCCCAACATGGGACTCAATCCCAGTACTCCAGGATCAAGGCCAGGGCTGAAGGCAGGAGTTGAACCCCTGGAATAACCAGGACTACCTTAAAATATTTATTATTTCTCTTTTTCAGTATGCAATACAGTTTCATTGCACTGAAATGCAACCTAATAAAGTAAACATCAAGAAAATACTAAATGCACACTTCTTCCATTTTTTGTTTTTTATCTGTAAAGGAAGACTTTTAATGTTCCTTTTTTCTAGAGGAATTGTATTTAGCCTCAATCTATAATCCTGAAGGAACAGATATTTTGTAAGACGAAATATCTGATTTTGGGTTTTTGTGAACTAATGCCTCCTGAGTCACTCATATACTTACTCAATGTTAGGATTCACACAGGGAAGAAAATCAATCCAGACCCTTCCCATGCCCATCTCCCCATGGCCAGTCTGCATTAATACTGCTGTGGCTTCAGGTGTTTGGCCATGAGATGTCAGTAATCATATGATATTTGTATCGACACTTGATGAAACAAAGTGTATGTGTCCTTTCCTCATCTGGGTCTCTCACTGGGCCCAGCACCACTATGTAGCCCCCAGGGGTACTCATCCTCATCCTCAGGCTGGGCACTAGGAGATGGTCACGACAGATTTGTTCCCAAGAAGGGAGCCTGATAGGTCAATATTTATTGTTTTTATTATAAATAAATGCTCCAGACTTCGCCAATCTTTTCCTGGATACAGTATGGATAGTGTCCTGTGCTGGAGGCATTGCTGAATGTGACTGTCCCTCTTGGGGACATGGCCATGAAGGCTCCTGAGTCACCATGACCTGAGAATTGGTCCCTGAAATGAAAATAGACCCTTTTTAGGAATGAAGAAGAAAGGCAGAGGGATTCCTCCTAAGTAGGCGTCTGAAATCCACATGAACAGGGGAAGTGACTGAGGAGGGGGAGGAGAAGGAGAGGAGTCAAGATCATGGTGTGGAATTTCCACAGATTCCCTGGCCTTAAAACTGGCTCTGGTCTCTGGGATGTCTCTTTTCTATTTAAGTTTTTCTTTACATTTCAGTTATTAACACAATGTGTAGTAGGAGTACAATTTAGTAATTCAAGACTTAAATAAATGAGCCAGTGCTCATCACAAGTGTACTCCTTAAGCCCCACCACCTTTGTAACCCAACCCTCCACCCACCTTCCATTTAGTAAGCATTAGTTAGTTCTCTAGAGTTAAGGGTTTGTTCTTGTTTTCCTCCCTTTTTCCCCTATGATGCATTGTTTCATTTCTTAAATTCACCATGAGTGAAATTATATGGTATTTGTCTCTCTCTGATTGAATTACTTCACTTAGCATTATACTCTCTAGCTCCATCCACATCTTTGCAAATGATAAAATGTGATTCTTTTATATATATATATATATATATATATATATATATATATATATATAAAACTTCTTTAACCATTTATCAGTTGGGCTCACTCTGCTATTGCTCAAAATGCCACTATGAACTTCGGGGAGCATGTATCCCTTTGAGTTATTATATTTGTATTCTTTGGGTAAATACCAGGAGGGTAATTGCTGAATCACAGAGTATTTCTATTTTTAACACTTTAAGTATCCTTCAAACTGTGTTCCAAAGGATCTACATAAGTTTGTACACAGATCAACAGTGCAAGACGTTTCCCCTTTCTCCACATCATTGCCCACACCTGCTGTTTCCTATGTTGTGTCTGTTAGCAGTTATGACTGGTGTGAGGTCATATCTCAGTTTAACTTTGATTTGTATTTGGGATGTTTATTTACCTCCTCCTCAGCTCCAGGGATGAAGGGTGCACTTGGTGGTATATTGTGCAAATAGGAGCCCACAATTCTATCTGATTTTGGATCCTCAGCCCAGCTAGTAGCTTCCATCCAGGGAGGAGTTCTGGGGTGGGTGAGAGCTATGGGTTTGTCCCCTGGTAGGAGACAGCTGCTGTCATCTCTCCCTCTCGCAGTGAGCACCAGTGCAGGGCCCAGGCAGGTGGAAGCATTTCAGTGGGTTTCAGGCCTGGCCAGCTCTGAGCAGGTGCACAGCGCTCTCTGCAGACTGCCTCAGGAGATCCGTCAAGATGGTGGGAACTGTGCAGAAGGAATGGAGCCCATTTTTGGTTTCCACAAATAAGCCAGAAAACAAACAAGAAGTGTTACCTACTCTTGAGTCCCTCTGGAGATTTTCTTTTTTTTTTTTTTTTCGATGACTTCTGTTATCTTTTTCAGTTCTAAAATTTCCATCTGGTTTGTTTTGATTATTTCTCTTTAATTTCTGTATTTCTATTTTTTCCATTTGTTTGAAGAGTGTAATTTTACATCACATGGATTTTATGAGAGTTGCCTAAAACTACATGTCCAATAATTTCAGCATGTGAGTGATCTCAGTGTTGGTGTCAGTCGATTCTCCTTTCTTATTCAGGATTTTATTTTCCTGGTTCTTGACATGTCATATTTTTTTAATTGGATCCTGGGTATCATGGCTATTATATAATGAGATGCTTGGTCCTCAGTTATTTTTCTTCAAACAAATGATCCTCCTGCTGAGGTGCAGCAGCAAGGGGAAGGGTGTTTGTGTCAACTTCCAGGTGACTCAAGTGAAAATGTTTACCACTCTGCTGCTTACTCTCTGCTGGAGAAGGTGGGGCAGTGATTGCCACTTCCCAGCTCTTATCAGGTGGGGGTGTGGGACAAGCTCTTTGCTGGGCCCTGTCAACACCATGGTGGGATGCACAGGACTGAATGGAGCTGCTTTCCTTCAGGGAGTGGATCCTCTGCTCCCCACTGCATTCCTTGCCCTCACTGACATCAGGGAGTGGAGGGTCAAATGCAGCGCCAGCTCCCGTGCCTCCTGCATCATACTTCAGTGTTTTCAGGCCCAGGGAGAGCCCAGGCTCAGTTCCCCAGTGTTCAGACCGCCACCGCAATGAATATATGGCAACAAACCAGCTTTGCCATGTACGACTGCATTCATTCTCCCTGCTGTGCTATTGAGTACATATGATCTCCCCAGTATCTGCCAAATTCATTGGTGAGAAAACCTGGAATGCAAACTAGTCACCTAGGCCTGCCTTGCCCAGAATGGTTCATGTTCCCATGCGATGGAGGCTCAGCTATCTCCTGAGTAGCTGACACTATGGCAAGTGGGTGTTGGGACACTGCCTGCTTCTGTCAGGAGGATATGGACACCATGTCTCTGTTGAGCAATAATGTGAACCCTACATGAGGGCACAGTTTGGGGATTCATTAGTGTGTGCAAGTCATGGGCAGGTTTGTCCAAATATTTCCTCTACTCAGGCCAACTTATCTCCATATCCTCTGACCTGAGGAGTTGCTGTTTTTGGAGTTTTAGTGTTTTCTTTCTTTTCTTTTCTTTTTTCTTTTCTTTCTTTTTTTTGTGATTTACTGTTTTCTGGTTCGATTTTCTGGATCTCAGCCTTTGAAAGTTTCTTGATTGGAGGAACCTACACTCTTGTCTTACATGTGGAGGACCTAATACAAGGAAGGAACCAGGGTACACACTGTTGCATTTTCCTCAATTTGTTTGAATTCTTCCTTCTTCCTTTTTCTACCTTCAGAAGTCTTCCTACACTTGATTGTTATAGTGTGTCAGGACATTTCAGTTGTAAGAGAGAGGACCTGCATGAATGGGAGCACTTCATACTGTCCAGTGCTGGGGAATCTCATGGTGCCTGTTCTGAATTCTTTCTTCCAAGGCTAGAATGGCGGGGATCCTGCTGACCTGCTGGAAGGGAGATTTATCTTGACTCTCAAGCTGTGTAAATAAAAGACAAAGAACTTGATTATTTTTACATTACTCTTTACAGTGTAAAGAAAAGCAAATACATTCCACAACCAAGAACTCAATGTGAAAAGTTTTACAGGCTGGCTGGAAACCAGTAGAGCACAAATGTCTGTCTTTCTGTTCTTAAATGCAGAGGAGTGGAGAGAAGAAATTTTTATTCCTTTTTTTTATTTGTTTGTGTGTAGAAATTTTATTCTGTAATCAGTTTATATTTACAGAACTAAATACAAATATGGAACAGAGATCTCTATGTTTCACCTAGCTTTTTGTAATGGTAACATTTTGTGTTGTAATGATATGTTTATAAAAACAAGTATTTACCAGTGGTGTGATAATCCTGAAAAAATTGCAGACTCAATCTGGATTTCAAAATTTGTTTGTTTGTTTGTTTGTTTATTTACTTATTTTAACACTGTTTTGCCTAAAATCAATCCAAGTAATAACATTGCATTTATTAATAAGGACATACTAAAATCCTCCAATGTATGAGTTTTCAGGCTTTCTTTGTTCTTGGTTTTGGGAATTTGGAGACAGCTGGTGTGGTATATTGTAGAATGTCCCAGAACATGGGTTTATCTGATTTTGTCTCATGATTACATTAATATTATGGATTTGGGGGAAAATAGCACAGAGGTGAATACATGTTTTTCATGCATCATTGGGAAAATGTGTCATACTAACATGACATATCATTGAGAGTATGGGTGGGGACAGGGCACACACGGTGCTATTTTATTTTCTTTATTTATTTTATTTATTTTTTTGAAGATTTTATTTTTATTCATGAGACACACACAAACAGAGAGAGAGAGAGAGAGAGAGAGAGGCAGAGACAAGCCAAGGGCGAGGAAGAAGCATGCTCCATGCAAGGTGCCTGACACAGGACTCCATCCCTGGTCTCCAGGATCATGCCCTGGGCTGAAGAAGCTGCTAAACTGCTTAGCCACCGGGGCTGCCCCATTTGGTGCCATTTTAAATGATTATTTTTCTGTTCATAATCTATCTGATGCCAGTATATTGGATTTTGGCCATTCTGATAACTGTGCAATGGTAGCTCATTCATATTTGCATTTGCTTTTCCCTAATGATATATAGTATGGAACAGAATATCACGTTTTTTAATAATAAATTTATGTTTTATTGGTGTTCAATTTGCCAACATATAGAATTACACCCAGTGTTCATCCTGTCAAGTGTCCCTCTCAGTGCCCATCACCCATTCACCCCCACCCCCCACTCTTCACCCCTTCCTCCATCCCCAGTTCATTTCCCAGAGTTAGGAGTCTTTATGGTCTGTCTCCCTTTCTGATATTTCCCACACATTTCTTCTCCTTTCACTTATATTCCCTTTCACTATTATTTATATTCCCCAAATGAATGAGAACATACAATGTTTGTCCTTCTCCAATTGACTTACTTCACTCAGCATAATACCTTTCATTTCAATACACGTTGAAGCAAATGGTGGGTATTTGTCATTTCTAATGGCTGAGTAATATTCCATTTTATACATAAACCACATCTTCTTTATCCATTCATCTTTCGATGGACACCGAGGCTGTGCAAATAATGGTAGCAAGGGAATACAAATGACGGCCCTCTGAATCTTTTCCCTCATCACTGAAAGGAACTCCTTGTTGATGACGGAGGAGGTAAAGGGAAGAATCAGGACAGGACAGAGAAGCCCCAGCAGTCTGATCTCTGAGGACTCACTGGTGGCATTCCCATCTGCCCCTCATCAAAGGTCTCTCACCTTAGACAAAGGTAGCAATACTAGTGATTTTTTAAGATGCAAATTTGACCAGGTATGGGATTGTCTCCCCCTGTCTGAACATCAGCACTGAAAATGACTCCATGGGGATTGAGGATGAAATGTGCCTGGAGAACGTGAGTCAGAACTGAGAACTCATGAGACTCCAGTGACTCCTATACAGCATAACACTTCACTGAGGACATTGCCTGCCCAGTTTGCAAGAATTTGTGTATTTTCTTAGACATCTGGCCCAGAAGTCTGGTCTCACAGGACCCATGCGACAGCGCTCCCTGCTGCGCTAACATGCTTAGCCCACCCTCCCCTCTGACTCCACCAAACAATCCTGGAATGGTGTCCAGAATGTGCAACTTGATCATTTTAGTGTCACTGCCCAGGAAAGGAGAATGAGGAGTTGCCCCCATCACCTTTGGCCCTGACACTTATTTTTTAAAAACTAATGGTCTTCAGACAGTTAAATACATGATAAATTGCATTGTGCTCATATTACCAGATATCTCAGAATTATCTGTCATTGAGTTTGCTTCTTCCAGGTGCCTCAGGCCCTTACCACTATATCATCATCTTGAAACAAATAAATGTCATAAGGTTCTCAGGGTACCAAGGTGGTTCACACCTTGTAATAATTCTATGTGAATCCTTCTTTCGTTTGAATGTTGTTGTTGTTGTTGTTTTCTTGTTACTATATAGATTTCCTGTCAGGTCTTCATCCCCCACTGCTAAGGCTTTTCAGCCTATATTTGCTATGACAATATAATGCCATCAGGGGAAATGTGTCTTCCACTCCTACTGATTTGTCTGAGATCAATTTTTCAATGAATGTTAGCCAGAAATTCTAATTTGTTTGTCCCTCTGATATTCTTTGTATTTCTAGGCTCATTCTGTTATTTATTCAGCATGATGATTCCTATTAAAAGAACCTTACTATAAATGGACCTCTCCTCACTTTGGATGGGTTCTTCAACCTCTCCTGCACTGAAACCCTCATGGTCCTGCACTCTAATTACATTGGACCCTAACCTAGAAATATTGTTCAGAGTTCCATGGAAGTCACTGAAGTTGTGTGTCTAAGATCCGAGTCCGATAAACAGCTATTGTCTAACATCTTGCCTAACAGGGAACCAGAGGGGATGAGTAGTAGACAGTGAAGGATTAAACCGGGGCAGTGTCCAAATGGCAGGATGACACCAAGTGTGTAGATGCATTTGGATGATGGTGGTTGAAGCTTCACTATATTAAGTCATGCAATCCATTGCCACCATTTCTTCTCACTTACATAAATCTGCTTAATTTTTGGCAATCTTTTTCAGTTTTCAGTTTTCAATTTTTTCCTACTCGTTATATTCCCTCCTAAATGTTTTATTCTTTTTGATGCTATCCTAAATAGAATTGTTTATTAGTATCTTTTTTTGGGCTTCTTCATTTTGGATATAGACAACAATACCTGGCTATGATAGGGCATTACCACTTGAACTCCTGTGGGAGATACTAGATAGATCTCAATGAGGATTGATGATAGAGTTTGTTCCCTATTTTGGAACAGTAGGAACAAGTAACGAAACAGGAAAGAATATGAGAAGGAAGCTCTGCATCCGTGACCTTAAAATAAGCAATCTCACATGATTGTATGCACAGGAGAAAGTAGATGACTAAGTAAAATGGCTGCTGCCTCGATGACTTATGGGGAAAATAGAAAACCCTAAAGCTTTTCTTCTTTTGCAGTTTGACATACACCTGATTTATGTCTTCTAGAACCTATGTAGTCATTTGTGAAACATGTATTTCACAAGAACCAATAATTCTTCGGTTGTTGGAGACGAAGTAGTAATAGGGTGAGGAAGGAGCTTCCCTCTTTGTTCCTGACCCAGTGATTTGGCAGGAAGGGGAGGAGAGATATGCTTCCAGCTCTTTGCTTCCTCAGGGTGTGGCCCCTGGTAGAGGACACCCTCCTCCCTATAAGCAGCCTTTCTCTGCTGGTTCCCCAGCTTCCACTCCCTCCTCCAAGCTCTAACATCTCCTCCATCTCCTTACTGGACCATGATGCCCCGTCTCTGAGCACAATGATATCTAGGGAATGACCCTCAAGATTTGACACACAGCTAGGACTGCTGGATTATTTGAAGGATGATTTAAAAAAAAGTATATTTCATTCCAATCAAGCATCCTTATTGTCTTTTTACACTGGAATCATGCAGTGAGTAACTATAAGTTTCTGGTTATAAACTATTTCCCAGATAATGATACCTTGTTTAATTGATTCATATGTTCCACTACTGAGACTTCTTCAGTTACAAATAAAGAAGTTATGGAAATTATTCAGTATTGAACCTCTAGAGTAAGAGCCAGATATTCATAAAGTACATAATTTTCAAATACATTTTAATATATGAAATGGATATAAATATCTAAAATACATAGATATAGATGGGATATGACATATGAATAACAAAAAGGTCAGATTGTGAAAATAAGGGTAATTCACATTGAGGAGGACGGGGACCATCTAAGTGAGTCCTTAGGGGAGGAGGTTGTGAAAGACCAGCAGTCCTCCCCTGAGATGTGTGGGTCTGCCCACCTCTGAACTCCAAGAGAGGAAATATCTGAATGAGGATTCTAGGGAAGTTTCATGGACCTTCAAGAAAATTAAGGTTCCCTTGCAAAGATGCATCTTCTCTATATAAGATAGTAGCCTATCCCCAGATAACTACTCCACATGTTTGCCCCACTCTGCTTCTGGTCTTGGACAAAGGGAAGTGCAAGAAGGAGAAGTTGGAGACAGAATTATGAAACTCTGCCATAGAAAATCGTGGTTCAGGGAAATGCCCTCTCTGGGCCTGTTGAAGAATGAGAGAGGCGTTTTTCATGGAATCCCAAATGAAGGGAAGATTTTCGTCCTCTACTCTGAAAATGGAGGTGTTTAGTGTTTGGAGAACCAAATCAATAACAGACGGATAGGAAGTCAAAAGTTACAAGATGTCCAGGAGAGGAGAGAAGGTTAACAAAAAGTGCAGGGTGAGGGAGGACCATCTAAGGCAAAGGGAATGGACATCCTCTGCCTGGATCATTGTGAGTTCTCCAGCACAGAGTCCCCACCCTTCCAAAGGAGAGCTATCTGAGGAACCTCTGGAATGTGTTGGAGTGAATGGATGAGGGCATGAGGAAGCTAGATGGATACAGAAAACCAGGGGGAGAAGATTGATCTTTTCAAAGCTCAGGCTACTGTCACGTCAGAGAAGCCCCTGTGAACCGAACAACTTGTCATCTGCCACTCACCTTAATCTTCCAGTTTGAGGGAACTCCCCCGCACTCTTATAGGGCACCCCCCAGTTATTCTTCCCATCACAAGGGTCCTATCCTCAGTTGCCATCTCTGACATTTGGTCACCTGAACAAGGACCATAATCATGCTGACCTTGTTGTTCCTGGAGCTTATGTGTGCAGAATAGAAACAGGTGGGTATTCTGGAATCCCACACTGTGGAGGGGTGGCATGCTGGGCACCACGTCCTGTATGTGAGGGAAATATCTGCTCTCTGAGCTACACTTGGGTAGCAGGTGGTGTTCTCATGTGCATTTTAGGTCACAATTGGGCATTAAACGATGAAGGAAATATGATAGCGCAGCCTCCTGGGCACCACCATGATCTGCGGACAGAGTCTTACTCCTTCTTTCCTTTTGCTCTTGGGAATGGAGTCACTCATGACATATGGGGTCACATTCCCCATGATTGGTCCCTACATGATTCTGGACTGGTGATATCTTTAGTCACAGGAAGAAGGAAGAGATGATGTAGGTTTCCATGTGGGTTGAGAAATGCCACCATCAAGTTTCACCAGGGGTTATAGAGTCACAGCAGAGGAGAGCCTCAAATGAGTGGAGTCCTACTCCAAGTACCACTGAAGCAAGTTCAGGCCATTCTCACGTGTGAACAAGGTTGGCATCAGTCCTAACTTGTCAGTCACAATGGCCCAGAGCCTCCTGGTGTCCACACAATCATGACCTGTATTTAAATAAAAATAGTACTTCACAGTCAGGTTTTTCAATGACAGAATAAGATAAACCTCTTGACAACTTTTAAAAGAAAATGTATGATATGCAAATATGGAAATAAGTACTGAAATGTGGACAAAAATAAAGAATGATAAATATGGGTTAATAATAAATAACAGGTACACTTTATTAAGAAGAAGAAAAAAGTCCAAAAATGCTTTAATAGACCGTTCCCTTAGAAAAAATACACAATGTTATTAGGAATTATTCCTCAAAAAGACATAAGATACAGGGAGCTTCAAAAGAGAAACTAACGAAAATAAAGATACAACCATTCAAAATCTTTGGTAAATGGCATAGCAGTCCTAAGAGGGAAATACATCTCAATAGAAACATCCCTCAGAAATTTTGAAAAAAACCCAAATACACAAGATAACCTCACACCTAAAGAAACTGGACAAGAAAAAAAAAAAAAGAAACTGGACAAGAACAGTAAATAAAACATACACGAAGAGAAGAAGAAAGCAAAACTCAATAATAGAGAGACCAGAAGAAATGTAGAACAGATCAACAAAATGAGGTGTGGGTTCTTTGAAAGAATGAATACGAAACATAAACCATTACCATCCTCATTTAAAAGAAGAGCAGGGATCCCTGGGTGGCACAGCAGTTTAGCGCCTGCCTTTGGCCCAGGGCGCGATCCTGGAGACCCGGGATCGAATCCCACGTCGGGCTCCCGGTGCATGGAGCCTGCTTCTCCCTCTGCCTGTGTCTCTGCCTCTCTCTCTCTCTCTCTCTTTCTGTGTGATTATCATAAATAAATAAAATAAATAAAAAAAATAAAAGAAGAGCAAATGACTCTAATTAATAAAATCATGAATGAAAAAGGGGAGATCAGGGATCCCTGGGTGGTGCAGCGGTTTGGCGCCTGCCTTTGGCCCAGGGCGCGATCCTGGAGACCCGGGATCGAATCCCACGTCGGGCTCCCGGTGCATGGAGCCTGCTTCTCCCTCTGCCTGTGTCTCTACCTCTCTCTCTCTCTCTCTCACTGTGTGCCTATCATGAATAAATAAAATAAAATAAAATAAAAATAAAAAAAGAAAAGAAAAAGGGGAGATCACAACCAATACCAAGGAAATACAAATGATTTTCAAAACAAATTATGAGCAGCTAGTGCCAATAAATTAGGAAATCTAGAAGAAATGTACGCATTTCTGGAAAAATGCAAATTACCAAAACTATAACAGGAAGAAATAGAAAACCTGAACAGGGCAATAACCAGGGAGGAATTTGAAGCAGTCATCAAAAACCTCCCAAGACACAAAAGTCCAAGGCCTGATGGCTACCAAGGTAATTCTATCAAACGTTTAAAGAAGAAATAATGCCGTTTCTACTAAAAATGTTCGAAAGAATACAAAGGGATGGGATACTTCCAAACTCGTTCTATTATGGCAGCATTACCTTAATTCCAAAACCAAACAAACCTCACAAAAAAGAAGTATACATCAAATCCTTGATGAACACAGATGCAAAAATTCTCAACAAGATATTAGCCAATAGGATCCAATAGTACATTAAGAAGATTATTCACCCTGACCAAGTGGGATTTAATCGGGGAATTCAAGACTGGTTTAACACTCATAAAACAATAAACCTGATACATTACATCAACAAGGAAAAAACAAGTATCATATGATCCTCTCAATAGATGCAGAGAAAGCATTTGACAAAATACAGCATTCATTCCTGATCCAAACTCTTCAGAGTGTAGGGTAGAGCGAACGTTCCTCAACATCTTAAAAGCTATCTATGAAAAGCCCACAGCAAGTATCATTCTCAATGGGGAAACACTGAGAGCCTCCGCTAAGATCAGGAACAAGACAGGAATGTCCACTCTCACCACTTCTCTTTAAGATAGTACTAGAAGTCCTAGACTCAGCAATCAGGCAACAAAAAGGAATAAAAAGCACTTAAATTGTCAAAGAGTATGTCAAACACTCCCTCTTTGCCGATGACATAATACTGTACATAAAAACCCAAATGATTCCACCCCAAGATTGCGAAACTCATACAGCAATTTGGCAATGTGGCAGGATACAAAATCAATGCCCAGAAATTAGTGGCATTTCTGTACACTAAAAATGAGACTGAAGAAAAAGAAATTAAGGACTCATTCTCTTCAGAGAGATGGAAAAAATCATCTGAAGATTTTTGTAGTATCAGAAAAGACCCTGAATAGCCAGGGGAATTTAAAAAAAAGAAAACCACACCTGGGCGCATCACAATGCCAGATTTCAGGTTGCCCTTCAAAGCTGTGGTCATCAAGACAGTGTGGTCCTGGCACAAAAACAGACACATAGCTCAATGGAACAGAATAGAGAATCCAGAAATGGCCCCTCAACTCTATGGTCAACTAATATTTGACAAAGCAGGAAAGACTATCCACTGGAAAAAAGTCTCTTCAATAAATGGTGTTGGGAAAATTGGACCTCCACATTCAAAAGAATGAAACTGGACCATTCTGTTACACCACACACAAAGATAAACTCAAAATGGGTGAAAGATCTAAAAGTGAGACAAGATTCCATTAAAACCCTAGAGGAGAACACAGGCAACACGCTTTCTGGACTTGGCTGCAGCAACTTCTTACAAGATACATATAAGAAAGCAAGGGAAACAAAAGCAAAAATGAATTGTTGGGATTTCATCAAGATAAAAAGTTTCAGCACAACAAAAGTGACAGTCAACAAAACTAAAAGACACCATACAGAATGGGAGAGGATATTTGCAAATGACCTATCAGATAAAGGGCTAGTTTCCAAGATCTATAAAGAACTTAGTAAACTCAACAGCAAAGGAACAAAAAATCTTATCATGAAATGGGCAAAAGATATGAAGAGAAATATAACCAAAGAAGACATAGACATGGCCAACAAGCACATGAGAAAATGCTCCGCCTCACCTGCCATCAGGGAAATACAAATCAAAACCACCATGAGATACCACCTCACACCAGTGAGAATGGGGAAAATTAACGAGGCAGGAAACCACATATGTTGGAGAGGATGTGGAGAAAGGGGAACCCTCTTGCAGTGTTGGTGGGAATGTGAACTGGTGCAACCATTCTGGAAAACTGTGTGGAGGTTCCTCAAAGAGTTGAAAATAGATCTGCCCTACACCCAGCAATTGCACTGCTGGGGATTTACCCCAAAGATGCAGATCCAGTGAAACACCGGGACACCTGCACCCCGATGTTTTTAGCAACAATGTCCACAATAGCCAAACTGTGGAAGGAGCCTCGGTGTCCATCAAAAGATGAATGGATAAAGAAGATGTGGTCTATGTATACAATGGAATATTACTCAGCCATTAGAAATGACAAATACCCACCATTTGCTTCGATGTGGGTGGAACTGGAAGGTCTTATGCTGAGTGAAATAAGTCAATCGGAGAAGGACAAACATTATATGGTCTCATTCATTTAGGGAATATAAGGGAAGGGAGAAGAAATGTGTGGGAAATATCAGAAAGGGAGACATAACGTAAAGACTGCTAACTCTGGGAAATGAACGAGGGGTGGTAGAAGGGGAGGAGGGCGGGGGGTAGGAGTGATTGTGTGACGGGCACTGGGGGTTATTCTGTATGTCGGTAAATTGAACACCAATAAAAAAATAAAAAATTAAAAAATTAAAAAAAATAGTGAAAGGGAATAGAGGGGTAGGGAGAAGAAATCTGTGGGAGATATCAGAAAGGGAGACAGAACATAAAGACTCCTAACTCTGGGAAATGAACTAGGGGTGGTGGAAGGGGAAGAGAGCAGGGGTGGGGGCGAATGAGTGATGGGCACTGAGGGGGTCACTGGACATTATGACCACTGGGTGTTATGTTATATGTTGGCAATTTGCACTCCAATAAAATGTAACTTAAGAAAATAAAGGAAAGTGTTACGGGGAGGCACCATTACGTGCCAGCATCCCTGAGGAATATGCTCTACTGCGGTCACCAGTAAAGGGATTCATTACCTTAGTGTTTGTGCCCCAGTTGGTAGCTATGGCCCCAGGACTGTAGCCCACCCCCTGATCTGTCTCTGTCACTGTGCTTAGCATCAGTGTCATACACCTGACTGTAAGCTCCACAGAAGACTCTCAATGATGAGGACCAGAGACAAGGGCCCAGGGGTTTTTGTGTCACTTCCTCCTTATCTGAGATGTTGTGGGTAAGTGAAGCTGCTCCCACTACCATGTTCTGTAACACAGTAGTAGTCAGCCTCGTCCTCAGGCTGGGCTCCTGTGATGGTGAACGCCGCTTTGTTCCCAGAGATGGATCCAGAGAAGCGATCAGGGACTCCAGAGGGGTGGCTGTTAGTGTTGTAGATAATCGTGCGAGGAGCCCGCCCTGGGGTCTGCTAGTACCAGCTGGAGTAGTTACTTGTAGTGACTGACCCAAAGCTGAGGCCACAAGTGAGTAGGACTGTCCCTCCTGGAGACAGTGATGGTTCCTGGGTCACTACAATCTGAGAATCAATTCCTAAAACCAAAAAGAGAGAAAGGTGTTGTTATGGGAGACAAGAGTCACATGAATCCCTGCTTATCTGTGCCCCCAACAAATGCAAAGTCCATTTGCCTGACCTGAGCCAAAAGCAAGGAGCCCGAGAAGAAGCAACGTCCAGGCCATGGTGGGGACCCTCACTGGAGGTGGGATCCACAGTTTCTTTGGCTGGAGAAGGGTGTCCCTGGACCATTTCATGACTTCAGACCTATGAGAATAAGCAAGTGCTTTATGCAAATCAGCTTCCTCTATCCCCCTGTCCCAAGGTCACCCGCAAGTCACCTGGGAGATCTTGAAAGTCACAGATACTGGGACCTCACACACACAAATGTCTGCAGGGTGACATGGGACACAGACTGGCAGGAAGACATTTTTCTCCAAATCAATGACCTATGACTCTGGTGACGTCCATCCCAAAGTTCCTCACTGCGAATCCTGACAGCTGTATGAGGATATGGATACATTCTCCAATTCCTGGCCCAGCCTCTAAGTTGGCCCAGCTCAACTCTAACCGTTCTTTGGAACATTTTCTTCCCTCCCCAGGGACATTCTTCCTTGTCTCTTTGGAGGATCTTAGCAGTCACTCCTGCAGCCATGAGGACACTGGGAATCTCAGAGTCCATGTGACAATTGTAAAGATTGTGGTCTCCACTTCGTTAATCAGGGACCATGTCTGCAGTAGTCCAGGGTGAGCCGACCAAGGATGACTATCAGAAATGAACCCAACACTCTGTGAACAAGTGATCCTCATGGAGCATTTTGTTTTTTGTTTTTGTTTTTTCTCATAAATTTATTTTTTATTGGTGTTCAATTTCCCAACATATAGAATAACACCCAGTGCTCATCTGTCAAGTGTCCCCCTCAGTGCCCATCACACATTCGCACGCACCCCTGGACCACCTCCCCTTCCACCATCCATATTTTGTTTCCCAGAGTTACGAGTCTTTCTTATTCTGTTCATGAAGCATTTTGAACTCCATTTCCCATTGTGTTCTGCTGAGGATCAGAGGGTCCCGGAAGGCTGGGGAAGGAACCTGGAGAAGGAGGACTAACAGGAGCATAAGGAGTCTCCAGGAACAGGGGAATATGAAGCTCAGGCTTCGAGTTTGCTCAAGTGTTAGATACCAAAATGCCTGCCATTCATTTTACAACACAAAACCAGGGGAGGGGCAAGATGGCTGAAGAGTAGGGTCCCCAAATCACCTGTCCTCACCAAATTAACTAGATAACCTTCAAATCATCCTAAAAATCAATGAATTCGGCCTGAGATTTAAAGAGAGAACAGCTGAAATGCTACAGTGAGAAGACTTCACGCTTCTATCAAGGTAGGAAGACGGGGAAAAAGAAATGAAGAAACAAAAGGCCTCCAAGGGGGAGGGCCCCCACGAGGAGCCAGGCTAAGGCTGGAGCGAGTGCCCCCAGGACAGGAGAGCCCCGTCCCGGAGAAGCAGGAGCTGCACCAACCTTCCCGGTGGAAAGGGGCTTGCAGGGAGTTGGAGCAGGACCCCAGGAGGGCGGGGATGCCCTCGGGCTCCCTGGGACACTAACAGACACCTGCGCCCCAGGGAGAGTGCACCGAGCTCCATAAGGGCTACAGCGCACACTGCGGGACCCGGAGCAGCTCGGAGAGGCTCTGGCGGAGGCTCCGCCGAGGGGGCTGCTGGGCCAGGAGCGCGAACCCAACAGCGCACGTGCCGGAGCTCAGGGCGCCGGGACACAGCCCAGGATCCGGCCTCCCCCGGACAGGCAGAGGCTGGGAGGGTCCAGGACAGCAAGGACGCTCCTGCCCCAAGGTGAGTAGATCACCAGCCCCACCCCGGAGCCTCCAGGCCCCTGCAGAGGGAGTAGTTCCTGCGGGAGCTGAATCCAGGGCTCCAGGGCTGCCGCAGCCACCGGAGTTGTCCCTCCTGCGGCCTCACGGGGTAAACAAGCCCCACTGAGCCCTGCACCAGGCAGGGGGTAGAGCAGCTCCCCCAAGCGCTAACACTTGAGAATCAGCACAACAGGCCCCTCCCTCAGAAGACCAGCTAGACGGACAAGTTCCAGGGGAAGTCAAGGGACTTAAAGTATACAGAATCAGAAGATACTCCCCCGTGGTTTTTTTTTTCTTTTTGATTTCTGATTGCTTCCCCACACTTTTTTTTTCACCTTTCTTTCTTTTTCTTTCTCTTTTTCCTCTCCTTTTTCCTTTTTTCTCTTCCATTTTTCTTTTTTCTTTTTCTCTTTTCTTTCCTTCTCTCTCTCTCTTTTTCTCCTTTTCCCAATACAACTTGCTTTTGGCCACTCTGCACTGAGCAAAAGGACTAGAAGGAAAACCTCACCTCAAAAGAAAGAATCAGAAACAGTCCTCTCTCCCACAGAGTTACAAAATCTGGATTACAATTCAATGTCAGAAAGCCAATTCAGAAGCACTATTATACAGCTACTGGTGGCTCTAGAAAAAAGTATAAAGGACTCAAGAGACTTCATGACTGCAGAATTTAGAGCTAATCAGGCAGAAATTAAAAATCAATTGAATGAGATGCAATCCAAACTAGAAGTCCTAACGACGAGGGTTAACGAGGTGGAAGAACGAGTGAGTGACATAGAAGACAAGTTGATAGCAAAGAGGGAAACTGAGGAAAAAAGAGACAAACAATTAAAAGACCATGAAGATAGATTAAGGGAAATAAACGACAGCCTGAGAAAGAAAAACCTACGTTTAATTGGGATTCCCGAGGGCGCCGAAAGGGCCAGAGGGCCAGAATATGTATTTGAACAAATTCTACCTGAAAACTTTCCTAATCTGGGAAGGGAAACAGGCATTCAGATCCAGGAAATAGAGAGATCCCCCCCTAAAATCAATAAAAACCGTTCAACACCTCGACATTTAATAGTGAAGCTTGCAAATTCCAAAGATAAAGAGAAGATCCTTAAAGCAGCAAGAGACAAGAAATCCCTGACTTTTATGGGGAGGAGTATTAGGGTAACAGCAGACCTCTCCACAGAGACCTGGCAGGCCAGAAAGGGCTGGCAGGATATATTCAGGGTCCTAAAGGAGAAGAACATGCAACCAAGAATACTTTATCCAGCAAGGCTCTCATTCAAAATGGAAGGAGAGATAAAGAGCTTCCAAGACAGGCAGCAACTAAAAGAATATGTGACCTGAAAAACAGCTCTGCAAGAAATTTTAAGGGGGACTCTTAAAATTCCCCTTTAAGAAGAAGTTCAGTGGAACAGTCCACAAAAACAAGGACTGAATAGATATCATGATGACACTAAACTCATATCTCTCAATAGTAACTCTGAATGTGAACGGGCTTAATGACCCCATCAAAAGGCGCAGGGTTTCAGACTGGATAAAAAAGCAGGACCCATCTATTTGCTGTCTACAAGAGACTCATTTTAGACAGAAGGACACCTACAGCCTGAAAATAAAAGGTTGGAGAACCATTTACCATTCAAATGGTCCTCAAAAGAAAGCAGGGGTAGCCATCCTTATATCAGATAAACTAAAATTTACCCCAAAGACTGTAGTGAGAGATGAAGAGGGACACTATCTCATACTTAAAGGATCTATTCAACAAGAGGGCTTAACAATCCTCAATATATATGCCCCGAATGTGGGAGCTGCCAAATATATCAATCAATTATTAACCAAAGTGAAGAAATACTTAGATAATAATACACTTATACTTGGTGATTTCAATCTAGCTCTTTCTATACTCGATAGGTCTTCTAAGCACAACATCTCCAAAGAAACGAGAGCTTTAAATGATACACTGGACCAGATGGATTTCACCGATATCTACAGAACTTTACATCCAAACTCAACTGAATACACATTCTTCTCAAGCGCACATGGAACTTTCTCCAGAATAGACCACATATTGGGTCACAAATCGGGTCTGAACCGATACCAAAAGATTGGGATTGTCCCCTGCATATTCTCGGACCATAATGCCTTGAAATTAGAACTAAATCACAACAAGAAGTTTGGAAGGACCTCAAACACATGGAGGTTAAGGACCATCCTGCTAAAAGATAAAAGGGTCAACCAGGAAATTAAGGAAGAATTAAAAAGATTCATGGAAACTAATGAGAATGAAGATACAACCGTTCAAAATCTTTGGGATGCTGCAAAAGCAGTCCTAAGGGGGAAATACATCGCAATACAAGCATCCATTCAAAAACTGGAAAGAACTCAAATACAGAAGCTAACCTTACACATAAAGGAGCTAGAGAAAAAACAGCAAATACATCCTACACCCAAGAGAAGAAGGGACTTAATAAAGATTCGAGCAGAACTCAATGAAATCGAGACCAGAAGAACTGTGGAACAGATCAACAGAACCAGGAGTTGGTTCTTTGAAAGAATTAATAAGATAGATAAACCATTAGCCAGCCTTATTAAAAAGAAGAGAGAGAAGACTCAAATTAATAAAATCATGAATGAGAAAGGAGAGATCACTACCAACACCAAGGAAATACAAACGATTTTAAAAACATATTATGAACAGCTATACGCCAATAAATTAGGCAATCTAGAAGAAATGGACGCATTCCTGGAAAGCCACAAACTACCAAAACTGGAACAGGAAGAAATAGAAAACCTGAACAGGCCAATAACCAGGGAGGAAATTGAAGCAGTCATCAAAAACCTCCCAAGACACAAGAGTCCAGGGCCAGATGGCTTCCCAGGGGAATTTTATCAAACGTTTAAAGAAGAAACCATACCTATTCTCCTAAAGCTGTTTGGAAAGATAGAAAGAGATGGAGTACTTCTAAATTCGTTCTATGAGGCCAGCATCACCTTAATTCCAAAACCAGACAAAGACCCCACCAAAAAGGAGAATTACAGACCAATATCCCTGATGAACATGGATGTAAAAATTCTCAACAAGATACTGGCCAATAGGATCCAACAGTACATTAAAAAAATTATTCACCATGACCAAGTAGGATTTATCCCTGGGACACAAAGCTGGTTCAACACCCGTAAAACAATCAATGTGATTCATCATATCAGCAAGAGAAAAACCAAGAACCATATGATCCTCTCATTGGATGCAGAGAAAGCATTTGACAAAATACAGCATCCATTCCTGATCAAAACTCTTCAGAGTGTAGGGATAGAGGGAACATTCCTCGACATCTTAAAAGCCATCTATGAAAAGCCCACAGCAAATATCATTCTCAATGGGGAAGCACTAGGAGCCTTTCCCCTAAGATCAGGAACAAGACAGGGATGTCCACTCTCACCACTGCTGTTCAACATAGTACTGGAAGTCCTAGCCTCAGCTATCAGACAACAAAAAGACATTAAAGGCATTCAAATTGGCAAAGAAGAAGTCAAACTCTCCCTCTTCACCGATGACTTGATACTCTACATAGAAAACCCAAAAGTCTCCACCCCAAGATTGCTAGAACTCATACAGCAATTCGGTAGCGTGGAAGGATACAAAATCAATGCCCAGAAGTCAGTGGCATTTCTATACACTAACAATGAGACTGAAGAAAGAGAAATTAAGGAGTCAATCCCATTTACAATTGCACCCAAAAGCATAAGATACCTAGGAATAAACCTCACCAAAGATGTAAAGGATCTATACCCTCAAAACTATAGAACACTTCTGAAAGAAATTGAGGAGGACACAAAGAGATGGAAAAATATTCCATGCTCATGGATTGGCAGAATTAATATTGTGAAAATGTCAATGTTACCCAGGGCAATATACACGTTTAATGCAATCCCTATCAAAATACCATGGACTTTCTTCAGAGAGTTAGAACAAATTATTTTAAGATTTGTGTGGAATCAGAAAAGACCCCGAATAGCCAGGGGAATTTTAAAAAAGAAAACCATATCTGGGGGCATCACAATGCCAGATTTCAGGTTGTACTACAAAGCTGTGGTCAAGACAGTGTTGTACTGGCACAAAAACAGACACATAGATCAGTGGAACAGAATAGAGAATCCAGAAGTGGACCCTGAACTTTATGGGCAACTAATATTCGATAAAGGAGGAAAGACTATCCATTGGAAGAAAGACAGTCTCTTCAATAAATGGTGCTGGGAAAATTGGACATCCGCATGCAGAAGAATGAAACTAGACCACTCTCTTTCACCATACACGAAGATAAACTCAAAATGGATGAAAGATCTAAATGTGAGACAAGATTCCATTAAAATCCTAGAGAAGAACACAGGCAACACCCTTTTTGAACTCGGCCATAGTAACTTCTTGCAAGATACATCCTCGAGGCAAAAGAAACAAAAGCAAAAATGAACTCTTGGGTCTTCATCAAGATAAGAAGCTTTTGCACAGCAAAGGATACAGTCAACAAAACTCAAAGACAACCTACAGAATGGGAGAAGATATTTGCAAATGACATATCAGATAAAGGGCTAGTTTCCAAGATCTATAAAGAACTTATTAAACTCAACACCAAAGAAACAAACAATCCAATCATGAAATGGGCAAAAGACATGAACAGAAATCTCACAGAGGAAGACATAGACATGGCCAACATGCACATGAGAAAATGTTCTGCATCACTTGCCATCAGGGAAATACAAATCAAAACTACAATGAGATACCACCTCACACCAGTGAGAATGGGGAAAATTAACAAGGCAGGAAACAACAAATGTTGGAGAGGATGCGGAGAAAAGGGAACCCTCTTACACTGTTGGTGGGAATGTGAACTGGGGCAGCCACTCTGGAAAACTGTGTGGAGGTTCCTCAAACAGTTAAAAATAGACCTGCCCTACGACCCAGCAATTGCACTGTTGGGGATTTACCCCAAAGATACAAATGCAATGAAACGCCGGGACACCTGCACCCCGATGTTTATAGCAGCAATGGCCACGATAGCCAAACTGTGGAAGGAGCCTCGGTGTCCAACGAAAGATGAATGGATAAAGAAGATGTGGTTTATGTATACAATGGAATATTACTCAGCTATTAGAAATGACAAATACCCACCATTTGCTTCAACGTGGATGGAACTGGAGGGTATTATGCTGAGTGAAGTAAGTCAGTCGGAGAAGGACAAACATTATATGTTCTCATTCATTTGGGGAATATAAATAATAGTGAAAGGGAATATAAGGGAAGGGAGAAGAAATGTGTGGGAAATAATCAGAAAGGGAGACAGAACGTAAAGACTGCTAACTCTGGGAAACGAACTAGGGGTGGTAGAAGGGGAGGAGGGCGGGGGGTGGGAAGAATGGGTGACGGGCACTGGGTGTTATTCTGTATGTTAGTAAATTGAACAGCAATAAAAAATAAATTAAAAAAAAGAAATCAGGGTGGTTATTGAGAAAACATATAATGTAATGACACATCTGAGTAAATACTTTAGTTGATTCATGTTCATTATAACCTGAACTTGATCCTGATTCTCTCTAGCTTCCTAAAATCTCTGGCTACAAGTCTGAAAACTAGCATGTTGATTTTTCTCCCACCTTTGGAAAGTGCATTCAAACTGCCCTATATCCTGAAGTCCTGAAAGGTAACTGTGAATCCAATGATAGGACCTTCAGAGAAGTCACCACAGCTGCTCATGTAGAGGTGGTCTTCATGCCAGTGGCTCTCTGGGACAGTCAGAGATCACCAGACACATTTGAACTACAAACCAGGAAAGTCTGTAAGATTGTCACAGCCTTCTATCACTCTACCTGAAGACACATGAGCTTGACATCAAGAAATCTCCACTGGTTGCCCTCAGAACTAAGCAACTGCCTACAATTTCATCCGATCATTTACCATCCTTTTTTCCCCATACAAATGCCTCTTGTTTACTACCTGATTTCTTGAACCACAAGCCTTTCTTTGAGAATGTACCTCCATCAACCCCTCCTGAAATGGGTTTAAATAAATTGGCCTATTGTCAGGAGAGGGTCAACAAAACTGAACAATCTGCTAGCACAAGTTTTAACACATGTATCTTTGGGAAATTTCAGAGAAGGGAGGGAACTAGCTAAAGATACCCTGCCCCAGATGGACCCCTTTGGCATGAACATTAGTTTCACTTTAAACAAATGAAACTCAGCAGATTAGAAAAATTTTTAATCCCCCAAAACTGCCAGCTTGTACCAGGAAGAGAGCTATTACCAGGCTCCCTCTTTACCTAAGAGATGTATCTACACAGCAGGACAACCTCTCTTTTGCAAACAACTCCTCTCCCTTTCCCTCTAATGCACTTTCTCCTCGTTGGTCATCGGACCTCTACCCCTCTCCTTCACTCACATATGTGTCATGGTGCCTGTCTTTGGAATTCTCCACGTCTGTGTGAATACCCACTATGCTGGCTATGAAATTGATTTTCTCCTGTTAATCTGCTAAATTAGATTTAATAATTCTTTATTAATTCTTTAATAAGAATTAGATTCTTATGAAAACAAGGGACCTGAAGAACACAGGAAATACTTAACTCCACAGCAACAGGCACTGGTGAAGATTCATCAAAGGTCAGTCAAGAGTAAGCAGAGATGTTCATCACTAGGACTCTTGATCAAGAGTCCCCTGGATCAGGGGCTGATCCTATATCCTGGAAATTTGAGGTAGACGTCATCCTGCCTCAGAAATGCATCCTCACACTGTCTTAGCTGGTGGAGCCCCTAGCCACTCTTTTCCCAAGAACCCCACCTCCTTCCCCTCCTTCCAATTCTCATCCCAGTCCCGGCTTCCTCTATGTCATGAGGACTCTGACTTTCCTCATCATCATCCCCTCTCCAGTACTCCTAGTCTGACTGGGACAGAGTCCACACCCCTGCCACGCCCCCCCTACATGCTCACGACCTGCTCCATCACGATCTGTGCAGGACTGGGATGTCATTGTGGGACATCACATTCTGGGGTACACCTCCAATGTTCCAGCTTCACCCCACCAAGCTCACCCCTCCTCAGTATCCTGGGACAAGCTTTCCTCATTATACGTATTCTGTGTTCTCTCTCTTCCCCCAGAAACTGTCTGCTCCCTGATGATGGGGCCTCTCCCATGTCCACTTGTGTCCCACATCTCTAGGCTCACATGGGGCACATACTAGGTGTTCAGTAGGTGGTGTGCATGCACACTGTAAGGACAGTGCACCATCCTCAGTCAGACACAGGTTGACTCTGTGTCTCCTGTTCTGTCCTGATTTGTCACAGTGATACAGGACTGCCGATCCCAATGGTCAAGAATGAATTCTTGAGATATATAATGTTGGTAACAAGTGGCTTTTATTATTGGAGTAACAGGTCCTATGGGCAGAAAGCTGCATTGTGATTGTGAGGAGGGACTGATGATATGCTTTTTAATAAGTGGAGATTAGGGATAGTGTAAAACTCTAAGGAATTTGGAAGCAGGGCTTTCAGGACCTTCATGATTTAGCTGCTGTTAAGTTGAGGTTATTCTCAATCTTTAATAATGATAAACATTAAGGCACTAAGCAGCCATGAGTTCCTTGAGCAACTCACTCTCTACATATATGTCAGGTCTCTAACAGTGGGCTGCAGGATGTAAGGACATTTAATTTAATCTATATTTTCTTGTCTTTCTTTCCTCATCGACAGATTCTGAACAGAGCATCATGCTCCTGACAACAAGGAAATGCTCCTCAATAAGAGAAAACCATAGAATGTGTTCGAGCCAAGGATAGGGTGCAGGGGCTGAAGTAAAGAGAATCAGGATCATTTTGGAGCCAAAGCTCCATCAGGTTGACCACAGACTGCAGTTTACACCGAACAAAGGAGGAAGCTGATCTGGCCAAACAGTGGGTACTACAAAGCAAAACTCATTTCTGGGGGAAAAGCAGGTTTTTGTCTCACTTCCTCCCAGGCCCAGAGCACTGTGTGACCATCGAGGTTGTCATCATAGGACTGGCAGTAATAATCAGCCTCATCCTCAGCCTGGATCCCAGTGATGGTCAGGGTGGCTGTGCTGCCTGACTTGGAGCCAGAGAATCGAACCGGGACCCCCGAGGGTCGATTGCTATTACCATAAATGATAGTTTTAGGGGACTTTCCTGGGAGCTGCTGGTACCATTGTACATCATAACCACTGCCGATGTTGGTGTTACTTCCAGTGCAGGAGATGGTGACCCTCTGCCCCAGGGCTGCAGACACAGAGGGCGGCTGAGTCAGCACAGCCTGGGCCCAGGACACTGCAAGGGGGAGAGACACAGAGAGGATTATGTTGGGGTCTGGGGAGAAGAGGAGGAAGCAGAACTCCACATGTCCTCCCAGGACCCTTCCCCCATCCTCACATCCAGTCACCTGTGCAATGAGCGAGGAGGGTGAGGAGGAGAGGGGACCAGGCCATGGTGGAGGTCATCACTGATCCTGCCTTCAGTGGTCCCACAGCTGAACAGAGCCTCCTCTCATCTCTCTCTTCCCCTCTTCTTCTTCTCTGAGAGGGAGGGCCCATCCATGCAAATGAAACCCTGGCTTTTGACACCCACCTGCCCTTGGGTCGGGTTCCTCTGCCTTAGATGACAAGGGCATGGGCAAGGGAGGGGCTGTGTAAGGCCAGAGGGTGGGGACGTCCCAGCTGTGATCTCTCAGCAGAGGGCAGAAGCAGTGCCAGGTGGCAGGTCCAACTCTGATTACCCAGACTCCTCAGTAATGGAACCAGAAGGCCCCCTGGTGTACAGACCCAGAGGCACCACTGTGTGACAAGGTGACCAGGGCCCACATCTCCTGTTTCCCCAAATCTTTGCCCAATGTTCCCTGCATTAGGGCCAGGCCAGGTCCCTGTATGCCAGCTCACATTACTTCAGGGCTCACTATTTGCTCCACTGAGAATCTTCAGAGAGAGTTTGTCCACAGCTCCCTTGACCATTCCTGATCAGGGCTAAGGTGGTATCTCTTATACAAATTCCTCTTAGAGTTCAGGATCCAGTCCAGAGCAGTAACACACCCCATGGACACATGGCCCCTGCTATGCAGGATGCTGGGACTTTCCTCTCATGAGGCTTCTCTGATTTCCAGAGTTATCTTCCCCTGAGTTCTGCACAGCACTGAGGACATGGGGACAAAATTACCAAACAGACAGAGCTTCTTGGATAAAGGGATTTGGAGACAGACCACTTTCTAGGTTGGGCACAGCTCGAGTCTCTGCAGCTTGTGTCCAGCATGTTCAGGTTACAACATTAGTTGTGGACCCCCTATGACTACAGGCATGGATTTCTCCTACCCCAGGCCCCCTGGACTCAGAAGATTCTGTCAAACATCCCACTTGTGATTGGGGGAGAGTTGGTGCTTAGGGGAATGATGCCCCTGAGCTCACAGGACCTGTGATGCTGGGATGGGTCACAAGACTTTCCATCAGACTGCAGCCTGGTTGGAGGTGGCAGTTGGGTGATTGACGGAGTGACAGCTCAGGCAGACAGCACAAGAAGGGGTATCTCATGTCCTCAGGGGCCTGGAGCTCCTTGGGAGCAGTCCTGAGGCTGACGTCTCAGAATCAATGGAATGATCAGGCTCAGACACTGACTGGTGCCAAGAGATGTTCAGAGACTGAGCTGTTCATGGGGATGGAGACTCCTCCTGGGTATCCTGAGCATCAGCCTCATCCAGAAGAACAGGCTCTGTGCACATCCAGGCTACCCTGGTGACAGGACCTCAGTCACACTAGATGTCACCAGTGTTTCCTCTTAAGGAAGCTTCTGGCTCCCAGAGATTGATGCTCTGAGAATGGCTGACTGAGGACAGGTTGGCTCTGGAGGGATGGAGAATCCTGGAAACTGCAGCATCCAGGATGCTATTCACTCAGGCAGAGGAAAGAACTATGCATGTGTGTGTATGTGTGTGTGTGTGTGTGTGAGAGAGAGAGAGAGAGAGAGAGAGAGGGAACGCAAGATGAAGAATGATGCAAGATGACCCTTCTCCCTCTAATGACTTCGAAACATGCTGAGAACATGGTTCTCCATGGAAACGCTCTTCTAAATATCCAAGTTCTTGAACTTGAATTTATTTTTTTAATAATAAATTTATTTTTATTGGTCTTCAATTTACCAACATACAGAATAACACCCAGTGCTCATTTAAAGGTAAGCATCTCAAAGATTTTTTTTTTATTTGAAAAGGTTATTTTTTAAAAAGATTTTATTTATTTATTCATGAGAGAGAGAGAGACAGAGAAAGAGAGACAGACAGACAGGCAGAGGGATGAGCAGGCTCCATTCAGCCAGCCCCACTGGATCCCAGGTCTCCAGGGTCCCAACCTGGGCTGAAGGCAGCACTAAACCGCTGAGCAGGGGCTAACTTGAAAAGATTATGTTAGCCAAGAGGACTGTGGTGAGAGCAAACGTGTTAACAATCCACTGAATCAGGAGTCTAGGATCTGTTGATTGACAAGAAATCTGTCCATTCCTTGTCTCTGAAGACACTACACCTACATCTGTAGGGTTTCCAGATGTCATGGAGCACAGGGCAGGGGTGAGACCCAGCCTCCTCCTTCTTACCCCACAACCCAGTCTCACCCAAAGTCCCTTGAGTTCCCCCTGGTGTATACCAGGTGTGAGAAAACATACTGCTGAGAGTTTTGTCTCTGTGTGTGTAAAAAAACGCTACAGCCTGGGACGGTTTCTATGGTAGAAAATGTTTCTGTGGTGGATCTACGGTCCACAGAATTCTTCAGAATGAAAACTTGGAGCATCAGAAAAATAATGACTTATCTTAAAATATGCAGGCAAACCTTTGTCTATGGATTCCTCCAGGATTCGCCATGACTGAGGGCATTGGATAATTCTGAAGTAGGTAAAGTCATTACATCCGATGTGCAAAAACCTAAAAGTAGATAAACACATGCTTTTTAGGAAATGTAATAATTTTACTTTCATATTAAATAGAATGGAGTAGGGGGTGCATCTAGGAGGTGCAGGTCGTTGAGCATCAACTCTTGTTTATGCTGATGTCCTAATCCCAGGATAGTGAGCTCGAGCCCTGCACAGAGCTCTACACTGAGCCCAGAGTCTGCTTGAGCCACCTTCCCTCCTCCTCTGCCCGCCCGCTGCTCCCCACTGCATGCTCTCTCTATATATAAAAATAAAGAAACCTCTAAAAATATTAAGACTGACTAGGAGTGCTGGGTAAAAAAAAAATGGAGCCAAGATCTTAGAGCAGGAAGGAGAATATGAGGGGTTTCTTGCAACTCCGTTTTCTTATCATTCTCCTCCAAGAGATGGACCCTTCAGACTAGAACCTACAGCAAGATCATTTCTGGTTTTCAATGAAATCCTGATGTGGAGACATAGTTATACCTGAGGAGCCAGTGGGAGAGACCAAAGCCAAGGGACAGAGGAACAGAGGGGAGAAGAGAAGAGAGGGGGTGTTGTCGGGGAGAGCCTGCAGGATCTGGTCCAAGTTCCCATGGAGATGGTTCAGAGAGAGGAGACTGTGTCTGTGACCAGCGTTATGGTCAGTGTATCCCCTGTGGATATAACAGTAGTGGCACAAGGTCACACTCCATGGAATAAGATGATAGAACTGAGTGTGGAAGAATGTTTGGAGTCTGCACGTTCAGCTGGATCATGGTGTTTTTTCCTGTTCATCTTCTCCACATTGAGTGGCGAGGTGCCTTGGGCTCTTTTATGTGAATGTCTGTGTCTCCTGGAATGTTCCATTTTCTCTCAGTCTATGCCCATTACTGGAATGTTTCTGTTTCCTGTGGAAGGATAGATCATCGTGCAGCAGAGACCCCCCTGCTCAGTCTCTCCAATAAGTTTCTTCCTGAATGGGGGTTCAGAGCCAAGACCCTTGGGTCCAGAGAAATGTCTCACTTCCTCTTTATCTGAGACCCTGTGAGTATCTTGTCAAGGAGGACAAGCTGACAAAGTCTGTGGAGGAAAGTCAGGCTGTAGCCTGGACGCTCAGTGAAGGCTGTGCTAGCTCACCACTCAGGGCTTCTCCCAGAGAGCTCCTCCTATATTAACTCCCATTTTGCTGCTCTTCCCTCCACAAAAAGTGAATTCTACATTTGAGGATTCACAGCAGCTTCATAGGCAAAGGGATTTGCAGCAAATACTCCGATTTCTCCTCCCTACACATCTAAGCCATCCTCCTCTACCCAGGACTATTGCAAAGCTCCACTGTGTACAGGAGGAGAGGAGGCCACAAGGAGGCACTGGGGGATCAGGAACAGGCCCTCCAAGGATGCCCATTGTCCTGAGTGGTGTTAGCCATAGGAAGTCTCATCCACAGGACTACTTCACCTAGTGTCCCTGGAGCAGGTTCAGGGTTTTTACAACATTTTAGGACCCCAAATCCCCCATTCCTAACCACAACCCTGATGTCACACCTGAGGGTCAAGTCCACAGCTACGGGCCTGAAATTCCTCTTGGGCCTGGTTCTCACCCAGCATTCCCACAGCCTACTCCCTCATACCTGGGATGCAGTGAGCCTTGGCCTGTCCTGAGAGCAGAGGCCTGGGAGAGAAGAGAAGGTTTCTGCTCTGACAGCTGGAAGGGCAGAGTCCACCCTGAGTAGGACTTTCAAACTGCTGGGATTGTCCCTTTGTTCTGAACATTAAATTTATAAAAGTAGACGTTCAATGGGAAGAGAAAAGGACCACCATGACAACAGGATCTAATTTTTCTTTTATTTGTATATTTTTTTATTGGAGTTCGATTTGCCAACATATACCATAACACCCAGTGCTCATCCCGTCAAGTGCCTCCCTCAGTGCCCATCACCCAGTCACCCCAACCCCCCCGCCCACTTCCCTTTCCAACACCCTTGGTTCGTTTCCCAGTGTTAGGAGTCTCTCATGTTCTGTCTCCTTCTCTGATATCTCCCACTCATTTTCTCTCCTGTCCCCTATAATCCCTTCTGCTATTTTATATTCTCCAAATGAATGAGACCATATGATGTTTGTCCTTCTCCAACTGACTTATTTCACTCAGCATAATATCCTCCAGGTCCCTCCATGTCGAGGCAAATGGTGGGTATTTGTCATTTCTAATGGCTGAGTAATATTCCATTGTATACATAGACCACATCTTCCTTATCCATTCATCTTTTGATGGACACCGAGGCTAATTTTTCAATTTCAATCACTCACAATCTTTCTGTATCTCTTTCTGCTCAGTTTTTATTTCTTCTGTGTCTTCAGAAAGGTGTAAATAGAAAACTAGGAGGACGGATACTGTGATTCAGAATCTACTTCCAGTAAAATTAGTGTGTATTCAAGTTCTCTTAAATTGGTAGACAGACACAGTCCAAGGACATAGGCAGGCAGAGGTGTTGCTCCACATCCTCTGTGTGTGTCCCTGTGACCAAGACCACTGTGCCAGATTGTACAGTAAGAGTCAGCCTTGTCCTCACGCTGCAGCCCAGAGATGAGCAGAGGCCCTGCTTCGGCGGAGGTGTCTTCAGATCCAGAGCAGGGCTGGGGACATTGAGCCCTGGTGTTTATCTGATTCTGAATACAACCTCAAGAGATATTGGGGGAGGGGGGTTCCCTGGCTTCTGTTGGAACCAGTATATGTAGCAGCCGCCAACAATGAATCCACTGCTCATGGTTCATGTGAGTCTGGCTGTTGTTCCTGGAGATGCAGAGGGAGGTGGGGGGCAGCTGGGCACCTGGCTGGGACAGGGAAACTGTAGATACACAAACTCCCAGGAGGTGGGGCATTTTTGGTGGGAGCTTCCAGGGGATGATAATCTCGGGGAAACTCTCATAAACTCATATGAGAGTTTGTCCCTCATAGGGACAGATGATGTCCCTACCTGGGCAGAAGGACAAGAACTGGAGGAGGAGACGAGTCCAGGCCATCTTGACAAATCCCCTGTCCCAAGAATGGAGCTGCACTGTGTTAAGCTTGTCTAATTCTCCCTAGAGTCTCCAGGCAAATGACAGTGCTCTTTATGCAAATTGTCACCCTTTCCAGTCTCTCTCAGACTCCATCTGATCAGTGATTCAGAAAAACAGGGGACAGAGGATGCTGAAAGCAGGGACTGCTCAGAGTGGACATTGGAAGGGTAGAGGGAGCATCTGTGGGAACCCCTCAGGATCCTGCCCAGGAGACTCTGCCAGGTCCTTAGGGCACTAGGCTGCTGGGTCGCACCAGGGGCACAGGGGGCAGCTCAGCCTCTGCACAGCTGAGGTCAGGGGGCTCCCCCAGTTGGGAGGGTGCCCCTTGAGTTCCCAGGGGATGCACAGTGCCCCCTGCTGGTTATATGTCCCTTTCAGGAACCTCAGTGTCCTGAAGGTAACATCCAGAGCTGTGACCCCAGCTCTCATCAGTGACCTGACGGACTGGCTGGAGCACCCTGCATGGTCTACAGGGACTGTGATTTGAGAGCTTTCCACATGGACGGAACAGTCATACTGAAATAAGCACTCCTGTGAGAGGGGGAAGGTCTACAAAACATAAATCATGCAAAAGACTGAGCCTATCCTAACTCATGAAACATTTACGGAGCTCCACAGAGGAGGGCCTTTCCTATTCATGTCGAGAGGAGTGGCGGTGTTCTGCACAAAGAGTCATCAAAGAAAATATTAAAATATTAAAACAATGAATAAAGATCTTCAAACCAAGACGGGAGGTGGTGATTTAACAGAAGCATCACCACCTGGTGAACCTGTGGCCTGGGGGATAGGAGGGGGACAGAACGGGGAAGGACTGAAGATACCCAGTTGTCAGGGCAGAGCACCTGAAGCAGGAGCACAGCAGGAGGGGATGCTGGTGGCTGTGATCCCAGGAGAAGGCAGGGAGAGAAGGGGGAAGAGGACTGGGTGAACTGGGATCTCTGCTATGAGGAGCCCCTGAGAGGGTGCTGCTGTCACTGCAGGGGAGCCCTAGGTAGGGAGAGGCTTCTCTGTGCATGGAGAAGTAGAAGATCTGGGGAAGGAGCACAAACACTGAATTCCTAGCTCAGAAATGGGAGACCCTGACCTTGAGCGTCAGGATCAGTGCCCACAGCCTGAGCCAGGTGTGCAGCCCTGGTGAGCAGGCCCTGGGGTGTATGTGTCCGTGTAGGGGGACAGGAGCTTGGGATGGTACCCTGGACCCATTCCCTGGGTGCAGGACAGGGGACAGGAGTCCAGGAGACAGCATCCCTCAGTCCAGGCTGGCTCTGGGGGTCTTCCCTGCAGTGTCCCTGCAGTGTGTGGGGATGTTAGTCCCCTCTGCTCCAGGTCCCCAGGGGTGAGCCAGGTGTCAATGGCATGACACATGCCCCTAGTCTCCCACATAAAAATGTTCCAGGAGGGCTGAGGCCAGTGACCATGTGTTGAGGGGTTTGCAGACCTTTACAACCCAGGGGGACGTGGAGTCATGGAGGAGCATGAGCTGAATGTCCAAGGTCAGGCTGCAGTGCCCAGGACATAGGCGTCATGAAGAACTGGGGTGGAGAACTCCAACCTCTGCCTTGAGCTGCACATCCCCAGGATCCCAGCCACAAGGGGGCAGAGCTGGGGGCTCTTTCTCAACCTTTCAGCCCCCAGAAGAGGAGAATATCATCTTGGTCACTGCTCCCCACTCCCAGTTCCTCTCCTGGTGCCTGTAATGGAAGGGCCTGGGAGGACCCCTGTGAGCTAAGGGTTTCCGGGCTGAAAGCAGGTGGGACCTGGGCACAGACTCAGGCAGGGGATGCACAGAATCCCATGGACCTGAGGAACAGGCTTCCAGGCTCCTGCTGCCCCAGTCCTGGTCCACACTGGCTGAGATGAGGGAAGAGGATTCCAGAGCAGAGCCCTCTGCCTCCAGTGCTGTGGGTCCCCACCCCTTGTGCATGGAGGACAGGCCACATCCAGGTCACACCCAGCCTTCCTGAGGCTGCATATCATGACCCCAAATGGCTCAGAATCCCCTGCTGTGGCTCCTCCCTGAGGACTGTCTCCAACTGTCCCCCCTGCTCCACTGCTTCTCCAGGATCAGAGTGAGGCTCAGGGTCAGGGCCATCCCCAGGGCAGGGAGCACATGGACAAAGACATCAGGGATGCTGCCCCCATGGAATCCAAGGTGGGTCCTCGAGGCCTGGTCTCTCTCTGTCTCTCTCTGTCTCTGTCTCTCACCCCAGTTCCTTCTCTGTCAGCTGAGCCTCTGTCCACACTCCTGGTGGGGAGGCCACAGGCTCGCTCTGTCTCTATGATGACCTCTGTCTGTGGCCCCAGGTGTGTGCTATAATTTACACGTTTATAAATAATCAAACTTTAGTTTTCAAACTATCCTGTGTTGTAGCTGAAGGACCTAGGGCAATCATCTCCAGAACCATAAGGGCGGGTCCGATCTCCACACTGGCTATGGAGAGGTTGAGACCCTCACAACACGGGACCTTCTGTTCCTGAAGGGACAACGATGTCTCCCATCATCTGTGACCATGGATGTCATGGTTCAATTCCAGGCCCGGCCCCGACACATCACAAGGACTGAGCCCTCAGCCTAGGGGACACACTCTGTCATCCTAAGGGGCTCACGTGCAGTTTCTTTGCTCCCTTTACAAACTTCTGGTTCAATCTCTCTCAGGTCCTCACCTTCATGTCCTCCCCCTTTGAGGACAAAGTGTCAAAACTCCTTGGGGAAGTGGATGGGATGATATTCCCATGTGAGCTCCGTCCTGGACCCCAGACTCCTAGATGACATTCTCTGCCTGCATGAAGGCGCTGTCGCTCTGGGGTACAGTTCACTAATCTGTGACAGCACAGCAGTGTGGTGCGGCCGCCATCATAGGGCCGTGTAGGAGAGTGACATCACCACGAACAACGTCACCTCATACACTCCCCATCCTCCTTCCTCCACCTCTTGTCAATCCCTGGCTTCTTACCACCTCTAGATTCCCGCCTCTTCCAAAATACAATGAAATTCCCATGATGTGGAATTTAGCCTTTTATGTTATTCATCCTGAAGAAATGTGCAGTTAATATTCATGCATGTTTTTGAACTTAGGAAATTATTTCTTTAAATGTTGACTAATATCACCCCTTACGACTATACATCAGTTTGGATTAAATCTTCCTTACTTTAAGTCTGGTCATTTTATAAAAATCTGGTATAAAAAAAAGTGTGCAGATTTTTCATTTCTTTGAATTGTATTGATTATGAATCAAGTTTCCATAAACATTCACATAGGGATTTTTCTCTAGAAAGCTTTATTTTTTACATTTTATATTTCTGAGTGTGCATTGATTTATGTGTTCCATGCAATCATCAAATAAGAAGAATTCGTCATCTGGTTGAAGCTAAGGCAATAATAATCCCAGCTGCAAAAAGAGCTGACATGTGCATCAGCAGAACAGGGATGGGGCCAAAGGACCATGATAGCTTCATGACCTAAGAGTGTTTCATTTACTGAGAAACCAGAAGAGGACAAGTGAATGTACACTAGCCTAGAAGAACCTGTCCCTGATCACGAGGACAAAATTTTCTCTTTCCTATGACACCTTCTGTGTACAATGGGCTACTCTGAGTGACTCTGAGGTCAGAGATGATCAAGCAAGTGCCATTCCCAGGAGGTCCCCAAGATGCACCTGTGCTCAGGGCATCAACTGAAGAATCAGCAGAAACCCAAGGGGAGCCTAAGAAGGCATCTGCTGGGGCGCTCACTCACTTTGCAGATGGGAAAGTGGGTTTTTGTGTCACTTCCCCACAGGCCTGGAGCACTGTGCCAGCACTGAGACTGCTGTCATATGGCGAGCAGTAATAATCAGCCTCATCCTCAGCCTGGAGCCTAGAGATGGTCAGGGTGGCTGTGCTGCCTGATTTAGAGCCAGAAAATTGATCAGGGACCCCCGAGGGTCAGTTATTATTATCATAGATGACGGTTCTGGGGCCTGTTCCTGGGAGCTGTTGTCAGCTCACATAATACCTACCGATGTTGGAGCTGCTTTTAGTGCAGGAGATGGTGATCCTCTGGCCCAGGGACCCAGACACTGAGGCTGGCTGAGTCAGCACAGACTGGGCCCAGGACCCTGTAAGAAGGAGAGAAATAGGGTGATTCTGGAGTGAGGAACCCACATGTCCTTCCAGGTCCCCTCCCTCTGTCCCACATCCAGTCACCTGTGCAGTGAGCAAGGAGGGTGAGGGGGATAGGGGACCAGCCCATGGTGGAGGTCATCACTGATCCTGTCTTCTGTGGTCCCACAGCTGAGCAGAGCCTCCCCTCATCTCTCCCTTCCCCTCTTCATCCTCTGAGAGAGGGAGGGGTCCTCCCATGCAAATGAGACCCCAAATCTCTGACCCCTCCCTGGCCCTGTGTCAGGTCCCTCTGCCTGAGGATGTCAGGGGGGTGGGCAGAGGATGGGCTGTTGGGGCTGGGGTGTGGTTAGGGAACTCCCCGCTGTGAGCCCTGAGCAGAGGCTATAGTCAGTGCCAGGTGGTGTTCCCAGCTCTGACCAAGCATGACCCCTTATAAATATGTCTCAATCGCCTTCTGGCATCCTGACACCACCTCATCCGGCATGACATGGGGATCAGTTGGCCACAGGACACAGGTCCTGTCTCCAGAGCTCTATCCACTCTCCTCCTATGATCTGGACAAGTCTCCCCGCATGTGGTCTCCCATAACTGTGGCATAGGTTTTAGGCTACACTCTCATTTCTCAGTGTGAGGGACTCCTGGGTGGCTCAGTGGTTAAGCAACTGTCTTTGGCTCAGGGCATGATCCAGGAGTCCTGGGTTCAAGCCCCCCATCCGGCTCTGTGCAGGGAGCCTGCTTCTCCCGCTGCCTGTGTCTCTGCCTCTCTCTCTGTCTGTCTCTACCACGGATCCCTTGGCTTTTTATGGGCCACTCAGGACTGAGGTGGTGTCTGTACACCAATTCATCTGACATCACTGTCACATCCAGAGGAGTGAAGGGTCCCCGTGTACAATTGGCCTCTTCTGCGCAGGATCCTGAGACCTTCCTCCTATATGATGACCCTGGTTGCAGCCCTCTCCTTCTCTGAGTTTCCTGAAATACTGAAGACCCAGGGAGTGACATTTTCCAGGTTGTGGGTCGAAGACCTTGTGTGCTTTCCTGGAAAGGTTACACACTGAACATTGTTGTCGTCTCTCACTGTTTTCACCTGTTTTAAACTTAGTTCTCCCCACTCTGTGGGCAGTGACTCCCTCCTAGGATCTGTCCTCCCCCACATGGACACAGGTCTGCAGGAGCCCTGCCACGTTTGGTTGTGTGTGTGCCACTGACCTCAGAGCACAAGGGGCAGATGTGCCAGGGTGTTTTTGCAGGAAGATGTGACAGCTGGAGAATTTCTGCCAAGAATCCAGAGGAAGAGATTGTGTATTGGTCACCCCCTAGACCAGCTGTGTACATAAATTGGATGAATGTTCTTTTTAAGAAAATCTAGTCAATGTGCATTGACAAAGACTCAATGATGATGTCACTGTGAAGACGCAAGTGGAATTATGAGTATATTGTTCACAGATCTGTGCAGACTGCACGGAGAATAACGATGGAAGTGTCATTTAAAACCTCAGTGCCGTTGCACCTGGTGGCTCAGTGATTGAGCATCTGCTGTTGGCTCAGGTCATGAATCCAGGGTCCTGGTATCGAGACCTGCATCAGCCTCCCTGCGGGGATCCTGCTTCACCCTCTGAATGTGTCTCTGCCTCTCTTTCTATGTGTCTAATTGATAAATAAATAAAAAGTTTTAAAAAAAGAAATGACTTTGGCTTTCATTTAAATAGACATTTATAAACATTTTATAAAATTATTTGTCTCTTTTTTTAACCTTATGATTATATCATGGGTCTGATCATGCAGGCAGGAAAACCTGAAGTGGTGCCATGAGCCCCCATGAGGACCCTGTTGTATGAACTTCACAGCCATCTAAGTACTGGAATTCCCATACACAGACGAGCTTCCAGGATGAGAAATTCAGGGTCCAACTCCTGTGTGGGGTGGGCACAGCTGGCGCCCAGCACCTGTGTCTCGCATGTTCAGGACAGAGCAATTGCTCATTCAGCCACCCATGAGGAGAATGAAGTTCTATTGGCAAAAGGCATCTGGACCCAGAGTTGATGGCAAAGGTCCCCTGTGAGTGGTGGAGAGTGCAGATGAGGGGCCACGTCCCTGAGGTCACAGACCCTGTGGTCCTGACTTGGAACAGATGATTTAGCAGAGGTCCAGCCTGGCTGGACATGTCCCTGGTGAGACTGTGGGAGTGACAGCCCAGCCCTGAGAGCACAGGGAGGGTGTGTTCCACAACCCCCGGGGCTTTGACTTCAGAGCAGCCCTGAGGCTGGGGTCCCAGAATCGATGTACTGATCACCCTCAGGCGCTGATCGGATCCCAGAAATGGTGGGGGGCTGAGCTGCCCATGGGAACAGAGACTCTCCCTAGGAATCCTGAGGATCAGCTTTGTCCCCAGGAGCAGATATTCAGAGCACATCCTGGTTGCCCAGGTGACAACACCTCAGTCACTCATGTTCCTTGCTACTAGGGTTTGTGCCTTCTGGAGACTGTGACATCAAGGACAGCTGGTGAGCACAGAGTAGTCTAACATTTGAATGGATGGAGAATCCCAAACACTGCAGAGCCCAGGACAATATACAACCAGAGATGAGACAGTGGTGAGTGTGTGTGTGTGTGTGCATGCTTGTGCATGCGTGACCTTAAATTAGGCCAAGTGGTCCTCATTCTCTTCTAAGCCTTCTCAACAAACTGAGGGATTACCCTTTATCTCAGGTCCTGGTACCAGGATTTCAAGGCCCGTGTCTCAAAGCCCTTCTACCTGGGGGAGTATTGATCCAGGCAGTGAGGACTCGTATGAGAGCAGCCCTGTAACAACATCGCAGAATCAGACGTGCAGGTGCTGCCGAGTGACAGAAACAGGAAGGACAATGTAGGGATTCACATGCATCCCCAATTTCTGGTCATTCTTCCCATAGATGGACCCTGGGGACTGGAATCTTCAGCAAATTCATTTGTGGTTTTCTCTGAAATCCTGAGGTGGAGACAGCTCAGACCTGAAGAACTAGAGGGAGAGACAAGCCTGCAGGACAGGGGAGCAGAGGGGAGAAGAGGAGTGTTGTCAGGGAGAGTCTGCAGGATCTGGACCAAATTCAAGTGTGTCTGGTTCAGAGAGAGGAGACTGTCTGTGACCAGGGTTAGAGAGAGTGTATCAGCTGTGGGTACATCAGGAGTGACAAAGGTCACACTTCATGGAATGAGATGATAGAACTGACTGTGGATGAATATTTGGGAGGCAGATTCAGTTGCAGACACAGTATTTATTCCCGTCCATCTTCTCCAGCCCCCAAGGGGGTGTTCAGTCAGGCTCTGATGTCTCATCTCTTCCTGTCTTCCTCAGATGAGGTGTCACTTTGCAGGCATATCTTTAGTTTTTCTCTTTCATCTTCTTAAACAAGACCTTCTGGGCACCTGTGTGCATCAGTGGTTGAGCATCTGTCTTTGGCACAGACTGTGATCCCAGGTCCAGAGATGGAGTCCTCCATCAGGTTTCCCGCAGGGAGCCTGCTTTTCCCTCTGCCGATGTCTCTGCCTCTCTCTCCATGTCGCTCATAAATAAATATATAAATAAATAGAATATTAAAAAGAACCCAGACCTTCCTACATATATGTGCTCCCTGCATGTATCTCCGGGTAAGATTCTCTGAAAAGTACCTCCAGACCATGTCTGTGGGCCCAGGGGTCTTTGTCTCATGTCCTCCTTATCTGAGACGCTGTGAGTATTGGGAGCTGCTCCCGCTGCCATGTTCTGTAGCACAGTGACAGTCAGCCTCGTCCTCAGGCTACAGCCCAGAGATGAGCAGGAGCCCTGCATTGGCCGAGATGTCCTTGGAGCCAGAGAAGCGGCTGGGGACCCCGGGGTCCTGGTAAATCTCAGTAGACCATCAGCAGGTACTCAGGAGGCCTCCTGGCTGCTGGAACCAGCGTATGGCCACCACTGTAGCTGCTGCTCATGGTGCAGGTGAGTCTGGCTGTTGTTCCCAGGGATGCAGAGAGGGAGGGCGGCTGGGTCAGCACAGGCTGGGACAGAGAACCTGCAGACACATTCACGGGTGATGGATCAGGGGCCAGACTGAATTTCCTCAAACCTCTAAGCTAGACCAGCTGACGTAGGTTGACAGTGGCTCTGTGTCCCTGAGGTCACTCCTGACCTGTGCACTGACAGAGTAGAATGAACATTAAAGATCCCATGCCCGGTGACACAGTCCCTGGAACCCTCCGTGGCTGGTCTGCCCCAGGACTCCTCTTCTCCCCCCCCATCTGCCACAGGAGGGGCTGTCCATGCACATGTGTGCCACCCACTGATTGCCCAGCCCCTCCCTGGGCCCTGATCCTGGGGCTCTGCTCACACCACACACTGAGGAGGATGGAGGTGGCTTCAGCCCTGGGGAGAGCCCTGGGTGGATGCACCTGCTAAGACCACACCCAGGCCCCCAGGGGAGACTGCCAGCCCAGAGGGGACACTGTTGGTGAGTCCCCATCAGGGACTCAGAACCCAGTTCTCAGGTCCAGGCACCCTGAGTCACGGGTCCTCACTGAGCAGCCCTGTAGGGACCACAGGGCAGTCCCTCAGCGCCCCCTCCTGGTCACAGGGCACACACCTCGGCAAGGCCCAAAGCCCTGAGAGCCCAGCTGGTTTCCAGAGCTCACCAGTTCCCTCTCCAGTGACATGTCCAGGTCTGACTCTCAGAATGGGTTCCATCTCTTGGGCATTAAAAGCATGAGTTCCAAATGTTCTCACAGAAATGTATTTGTGTTTTAATCTCCCATTTTTGTTTATTTTTGTGTATTTTTTTATTGGAGTTCAAGAAACTCCTACTCTGTCATCTGGCTGATGTCACTCTGCTCCATTCATGCAGGCTCAATGCAATGGGATGCAGGGACCTTACATTCACTGCGGCTCTGGGTGGTCCTGAGGGAGGGGGACGTTAAACTTCCTGTGTGCACCAGCCATTCGGGAGTGTCCCCTCCTCAGACCTCAGTTTATCTGATCTCAGCTGCTCATCTTGGTGGGGGACCAGACATCCCTCCTTGAGGGCCTGGGTTCTCTTGCTCTTTCCAATATCAAGACAATGTGGCTGCAATTGTGCATCAGTCTCAGGTGGGGTTGGAGCTCTAGACCCAACCAGAGATGGGTCTACACATTTGTGAATGTGGCCTTGTCTTGGATCCAGAGAAGCACCTGGGGACGCCGGAGCCCAACTGTGTACTTGAGTCCAAGTAATAGGACAGTAGGTACCAGGGAAGACTCTCTGCCTTCTGCTGGAACCAGCTTATAACATACCCATCAATACTGAAGCCACAGCTCAGGGTGCATGTGGAGTCTGGCTGTGGTTGCTTTCTTGGAAAGGTTACAAACTGAACATCGTTGCCATCTCTCACTGTTTTCACCTGTTTTAAACTTTAGTTCTCACCACCCTGTGGGCAGTGACTCTCTTCTAGGATCTGTCCTCCCCCATATGGACACAGGTCCGCAGGAGCCCTGTCATGTGAGGTTGTGTGTGTGCCACTGACCTTGGAGCACAAGGGGCAGATGTGCCAGGGTGTTTTTGCAGGAAGATGTGACAGCTGGAGAATTTCTGCCAAGAATCCAGAGGAAGAGATTGCGTATTAGTCACCCCCTAGACCAACTGTGCACATAAATTGTATGAATGCTCTTTTTAAGAAAATCTAGTCAATGTGCATTGACTAAGACTCAATGATGATGTCACTGTGAAGACGCAGGTGGAATTATGAGTATATTTTTCACAGATCTGTGTGGACTGCATGGAGAATAACGATGGAAGTGGCATTTAAAACCTCAGTGCAGGGCAGCCCCAGTGGCGCAGTGGTTTAGCTCCTGCCTTTGGCCCAGGGCGCAATACTGGAGACCTGGGATCGAGTCCCATGTCGAGCTCCTGGTGCATGGAGCCTGCTTCTCCCTCTGCCTGTCTCTCTCTCTCTCTCTCTCTCATACATAAATAATTAAATTTTTTTTAAAAATAGTAACTCTGAACATTAATGGGCTTAAAGATCCCATCAAAAGTTGAAGGGTTTCTGACTGGATAAAAAAGCAAGACCCATCTAGTTGCTATCTATAAGACACTCATTTTAGGCCTAATTACACCTACACGCTGAAAAATAAAAGGTTGAGGAACCATTTACCATTCAAATGATCCTCAAAAGAAAGCAGGGTAGCTATCCTCATATCAGATAAATAAAAATTTATCCCCAAGACTATATAAGAGATGAAGAGGGACACTATATCTTACTTAACAGATCTATCCAACAAGAGGACATAAAATCATCAATATATATTCCCCGAATGTGGGAGCTGCTAAATATATCAATCATATTAACCAAAGTTAAGACATACTTAGATAATAATACACTTATACTTGGGAGACTTGAACACGGCCCTGTCAGTAGATCTTCTAAGCACAACATCTCCAAACAAACAAGAGCTTTAAATGATACACTAGACCAATGGATTTCACAGATATTAACAAAACTTTACAACCAACTGAATACACATTCTTCTCAAGTGCACATGGAACTTTCTCCAGAATAGACCACATACTGGGTCACAAATCAGGTCGTAACCAATACCAAAATGTTGGGATCATCCCCTGCACAATTTCAGACCATAATGCTGTGAAACTCGAACTAAATCACAAGAAGTTTGGAAGGATTTTAAACATGTGAAGGTTAAGGACCATCCTCCTAAAAGATGAAAGGGTCAACCAGGAAATTAGAGAAGGATTAAAAAGATTCATGGAAACTAATGAGAATGAAGACACAACCATTCAAAATCTTTGGGATACAGCAAAAGCAATCCTGAGGGGGAAATATATCACAATTCAAGCATCCATTCAAAAACTGGGAAGAACTCAAATACAAAAACTAACCTTGCACCTAAAGGAGCTGAAGAAGGAAAAGCAAATAAAACCTTCCACCAGCAGAAGAAGACAGCTAATAAAGATGCGAGCAGACCTCAATGAAATAGAGAACAGTAGAACTATGAAACAAATCAACAAAACCAGTAGTTGGCTCTTTGAAAGAATTGATAAGATAGATATACCATTAGCCAGCCTTATTAAAAAGAAGAGAGAAAAGACTCTAATTAATAAACTCATGAATGAGAAAAGAGAAATCACCGTCAACATCAAGGAAATATAAACGATTTTAAAAACTTATTATGAGCATACATACTCCAATAAATTAGGCAATCTAGAGGAAATTGACACATTTCTGGAAAACCACAAACTCCCGAACCTGGAACAGGAAGAAATAGAAAACCTAAACAGGCCAATAACCAGGGAGGAAATTGAAGCAGTCATCAAAAACCTCCCAAGACACAAAAGTCCAGAGCCAGATGGCATCCCAAGGATTCTATGAAATGCTTTTTTAAAATTTTTATTTATTTATGATAGTCACAGAGAGAGAGAGAGAGAGGCAGAGACACAGGCAGAGGGAGAAGCAGGCTCCATGCACCGGGAGCCCGACGTGGGATTCGATTCCGGGTCTCCAGGATCGTGCCCCGGGCCAAAGGCAGGCGCCAAACTGCTGCGCCACCCAGGGATCCCTATGAAACGTTTTAAGAAGAAAATATACCTATTCTACTAAAGCTGTTCAGAAATATAAAAAGAGATGGAATACTTCCAAACTCATTCTATGAGGCCAGCATCACCTGAATTCCAAAACCAAAGACCACACCAAAAAGGAGAATTATAGACCAATACCCTAATGAACAGATGCAAAGATTCTCAAAAAGATACTAGCCATAGGTCCAACAGTACATTAAGAAGATTATTCACCACGACCAAGTGGGATTTATCCTTGGTATGCAATGCTGGTTCAACACTCGTAAACAATCAATGTGATTGATCATATCAGGAAGAAAAAAAAACAAGAACCATACGATCCTCTCAATAGATGCAGAGAAACATTTGACAAAATAGAGCATCCATTCCTGATCAAAACGCTTCAAAGTGCAGGGATAGAGGGAACATTCCTCAGATTCTTAAAAACCATCTATGAAAACCCCAGAGCAAATATCATTCTCAATGGGGAAGCACTGGGAGGCTTTCTCCTAAGACCAGGAACACGACAGGGATGTCCACTCTCATTACTGGTATTCAACCTAGTACTAGAAGTCCTAGCCTCAGCAATCAGGCAATGATAAAAAATATAAAAGGCATTTAAATTGGCAAAGAAGAAGTGAAACTCTCCCTCTTCACTGATTACATAATACAGTACATAGAAAGCCCAAAAGACTCCACGCCAAGATTGCTGGAACTCATATAGCAATTCTGCAGTGTGGCAGGATACAAAATCAGGGCCCAGAAATCAGTGGCACTTCTATACACTAACAATGAGACTGAAGAAAGAGAAATGAAGGACTCCATTCCATCTACATGGCACCCAAAAGCATGAGTACCTAGGAATAAACCTAACCAAAGAGGTCAAGGATGTATACATAAAGAAGTACAGAACAGTTCTAAAAGAAATGGAGGAAGACACAAAGCGATGGGAAAATAGTCCATGATCATGGATTGAAAGAAATAATATTGTGAAAATGTCAACGCTATCCAGGGCAATGTACACATTTAACGCAATCCCTATCAAAATAAAATTCACTTTCTTCAGAGAGTTGGAAAAAATCATCTTAAGATTTGTGTGGAATCAGAAAAGACTCCGATTAGCCAGGGGAATATTCAAAAAGAAGACCAGATCTGGGGGCATCTCAATGCCAGATTTCTTTGTACTACTTCTTTGTACTACAAAGCTGTGGTCTTCAAGACAGTGTGGTACTGGCACAAAAAACAGACACATAATTCAAAGGAAGAGAAAAGACAATCCAGAAATAGCTGCTCAACTTTATGGTCAACTAATATTCGACAAAGGAGGAAAGATTATCCACTGGAAAAAGGACTGTATGTACAATAAATGCGGCTGGAAAAATTGGATATCCACATGCAGAAGAACGAAAATAGACCATTCTCTTACACCATACACAAAGAAAAGCTCAAAATGGATGAAAGATCTAAATATGAGACAAGATTCCATCAAAATCCTAGAGGAGAACACAGGCAACACCTTTTTTGAACTTGGCCACAGTAACTTCTTGCAAGATACATCCATGAAGGCAAGAGAAACAAAATCAAAAATGAACTATTGGGACTTCATCAAGATAAGAAGCTTTTTCACAGCAAAAGATACCGTCAACAAAACTCAAAGACAACCTACAGAATGGGAGAAGATATTTGCAAGTGACATATCAGATAAAGGGCTAGTTTCCAAGATCTATAAAGAACGTATTAAAATCAACAGCAAAGAAACAAGCAATCCAATTATGAAATGAGCAAAACACATGAACAGAAATCTCACAGAGGAAGACACAGACATGGCCAACAAGCACATGAGAAAATGCCCCGCATCACTGGCCATCAGGGAAATACAAATAGAAACCACAACGAGATACCACCTCACACCAGTGAGAATGGGGAAAATTAGCAAGGAAGGAAACTACAAATTTTGGAGATGATGCGGAGAAAGGGGAACCCTCCTGCACTGTTGGTGGGAATGTGAACCAATGCAGCCACTCTGGAAAATTGTGTGGAGGTTCCTCAAAGAGTTACAAATAGATCTGCCCTATGATCCAGCAATTGCACTGCTGGGGATTTACCCCAAAGATACAGATGCGGTGAAGTGCCGGGACACCTGCACCCTGATATTTCTGTCAGTAATGTCCACAATAGCCAAACTGTAAAAGGAGACTTGATGTGCATCCAAAGAAGAATGGATAAATAAGATGTGGTCTATGTATAAAATGGAATATTCCTCAGCCATTAGAAACGACAAATACCCACCATTTGCTTTGATGTGGATGGAACTGGAGGGTATTATGCTGAGTGAAATAAGTCAGTCGGAGAAGGACAAACATTATATGGTCTCATTCATTTGGAGAATATAAAAAATAGTGGATGGGAATAAAGGGGAATGGAGAAAAACTGAGTGGGAAATATCAGAAAGGGAGACAGAACATGGAAGACTCCTAATCTGGGAAATGAATTAGGGGTGGTGGAAGGGGAGGTGGGACGGGGATTGGGGTGACTGGGTGATGGACACTGAGGGGCGCACTTGGTGGGATGAGCACTGGGTGTTATGCTATACATTGCCAAATTTAACTTCAATTTAAATTTTTTTTTAAATGTCCAGAGCAGTTATGGGTGCCCTAGACCCCTCCTGTGAAGGATTCGGTGTATTTTTTTTCTGTGACATCTCTGTTTTCAAGATCTCTCTTTGCTCTGAGGGTCCCCATGGGCCTTGAGCAGCATGACAGCATCACCAACCCTGTTTTCATAGAATCAATGTACTGATCACCCTCAGGCCCACATTAGAGCCCAAAGATCCTCGGAATTGAGCTGCCTACATGGACAGACTCGCTTTTGGGTTCCTGCACATCAGTGTCATCCCAGGAGAGCAGGTGTTCAGGGAATGTCGTGGCTTTCCTGGTGACAGGAACACTGTTATACTGAGTGTCACTGGTATTACTTCTTGATGGGGATTATGCTTCTTGGAGATTGTAATAGGGAGGACCCTGATTTCTGGAGTGAGAGGGAAGCCTGGAAACTGCAGAGACACACTCTATGAGAGAATAGGAGAGAGAGGTGTCAGAAACACGTATGCACACACACACACACACACCTAGAATGAGAAAAATCTCCATGTACACTCACTATACCTATCTTTCAGAGGCCAAGAATGAGGACACAGGTCCACTGTCCCTCTTATAATTTCTCCACCCTCTTGGGTTATTTCCTTCCAAACCCATCCTCACAGCAGGTTTCCTGTAAGACTGCAGGGTCCTGGAGTCTGGAGCCAAAGAAGGCCAGGTCTGGAATGTCACTTCCAAAAGCAGGATGGAATTGACACAAGGACGATTAATTTGGAGATCAACTCTGATAATACACCCTGTGAAAAGGAAGATTGAGTCTTGTGCAGTGGGAGATATCTGTCCATTTTCACTCTGAAGACACAAGTCTCACTGCTGAAGGGTCTTCAGGTTTCAGGAAGCACAGCACAGAGGGGACCCCATAGTCACTTTTCCTGCCCCTCCACTTAACAGACATACCTCACTGTGCCCAGGGTCCCCTGGGGCCTTCCTGGGGTGCCCTTGAAGGACCATTTGTAAAAGAGCTAATGAATGTGACTTCATGGATATAGGAAAAGTGTGTGACTGAGTCAATGTTCTGATGGGTTTAGAAACAAACATTCTCAAAAACAAGAAAAATAGTTGGTGTTGGGAAACCCAGGTGGATCAGTGGTTTACTGCTGCCTTCAGCCAATGGCCTGAACCTGGAGGCTGGGATCCAGTCCCACATCCGGCTGCCTGCATGGAGCCTGCTTCTCCTTCTGCTTATATCTCTCTCTCTCCCTCTCTCTCTCTCTCTCAAAGAAATAGATAAAATTTTTAAAAAATAGTTGATGTGTGTGAAAATAAAAATCCACTCTCCTGTGCCAATTATATCAACACTGACCTTCTTTGGGGCCCCAGTGATGCTGAAGATGAAAAATTAAATACACCAATAGTTCCTATGTGCCAACCCTCAACACCTGAAAGATCATCCATGTGTGGGAAATAAAATAATATCATTGTCATATTACAGAGATGCCCCAGGCTGGTGGGGTGTGCAAACTACATCTGGGGATGAGATCAGGAATCAGATGATGACAGGATTCCATGTTGGTCCAAATTCTGCTACTTCTGCCTAGAGATGGACCCTGGAAAGCAGAAATGACACCAAGAGCACTGTCATTTTTTTCTGAAATCTTTACGTGGACACAGAGTTCAGAACTGAAGAGCCAGAGACACTGGAGCATGAGGAACAAGGGGATGGAGAGAAGAGGAGTATGGAGGTGGAGGTGTTGTCAGGGAGTCTGAAGAAGCTGTGCCTATTTGTCAGTTGGTTCAGATGAAGGGGAAATTGTGTCTGTGATCAAGGTGAGTGTTAACATACAGTCTATGGTTGTGTCCTCAGTCACACAAGAGTCACATTTTATGACATGAGATGTGGGTATGAGCATGACTGTCTTGGCCCTATTTTTAGCTGAGATACATTATTGTGAGATCTTAGAAACTACAGTCATCTCTGGTCCTGGTTCCTGGCTCCTGAAACCCTCATCAATTCCTAAGTGACGAGAGCACTGGGAGCATCTTTGTTTGAATGAGGGTACTCTGTATGGTTTCTTGGGTGGCTTCCAGATGGGGCGGTCCCTAGAGAGATCAAGAGCTGGTCAGAGGCTGCAAAATTCACTTGCCTAGCCTCATCCTTGAGAGAGAGGAAAGGAACTCCAGCAGGGTGAACACATCCATGCCAGGAGCGTGATGCATCCCAACTTCACAGGCAGAGAAGCTCCTACACATAAGTCACTCCCAGATTTAGTCCTAGGTGTCTCTTCACCTGGCAGCTCACCTATCTCATTTATCAGGTCATTTAATAGCCTGGAAAATGGAATAAATTATTTCCCAGAGTTCTGTGAGCTGCTCTAGCATGTTAATCATATCTGTGGAGGGACTATTCGGAACTCCTGATTCCTACCCAAGCTGGAAAGAAGGTATGGGTAAGCTATTCCTTCCTGTTGGCATCAAAGAAGGTAGCTGTGTCCAGGGACTGAGCTCTGATCCTGTGCTTCTGACACAGTCTCTGGACAGAGAAATTAAGTGTTACATTGACATACGTTGTAGAACACTCAGTAGGGTCCACATCCCACAAAATTGCTTGTTTCAGGGAAAAGAAGAAAAGAAGAGGAAACAAAACAAAACAAAAGCCTAAAAAACATAGGATATAAGACAATAGTATGATATGTAAAACATTTAGTGTCTGTAGTAAAGGAGAGACAAGAGGAGGAAGTCCAAGATTTTTGTATTAAAACTCTTTGTTGGGATGCCTGGGTGGCTCAGTAGTTGAGCATCTGCCTTTGGCTCAGGGCATGATCATTGGGTCCTTGGACCCAGTCCCACAACGGGCTCCCTGCTGGGACGCTGCTTCTCCCTCTGCCTGTGTCCTGCCTCTCTTTCTGCGTTTCTTATGAATACATAAATAAAATATTTTACCATAGTATTTTTTCTCATTTTACACAGACACTGGAGTATTTGTAGCTGGGCTCTCTTCCTTCATCTGATTGTGCACCCGGGACACCTGTGGTGCCTCAGTCAACATCAGAATCTGTGCGTCATTCCTCCCTCCTCAGGGACAGGTGTCCCAAAACAGTACTCTTCCTGAAAGGACACTCACAGAAGCTTCTCAATAAAAGAGGCTCAGATACAAGGCCTGTGGGCCCAAGGTTTATTGTCTCACATCCTCACTATGTGAGAAACTAAAAGTCATGATGCCATGAGCTGTATCCACAGCATTTGAAAAAGACAGTTTCCTCCTCAAAAAAATATTCTCCATTTGGCATCCAAAGCAGAGCATCCCAGTAATAGTCCTAGTCCTCCACCCCCACTGATAGACTAGTCGACAGGTGGCAGCACAGTGATGAGCAGGAGCCCTGCATTGGCCGAGGTTTCTTTGTTTATTTTTTTTATTTTTTTTTTTATTGGTGTTCAATTTACTAACATACAGAATAACCCCCAGTGCCCGTCACACATTCACTCCCACCCCCCGCCCTCCTCCCCTTCCAACACCCCTAGTTCGTTTCCCAGAGTTAGCAGTCTTTACGTTCTGTCTCCCTTTCTGATATTTCCCACACATTTCTTCCCCCTTCCCTTATATTCCCTTTCACTATTATTTATATTCCCCAAATGAATGAGAACCTATAATGTTTGTCCTTCTCCGACTGGCTTACTTCACTCAGCATAATACCCTCCAGTTCCATCCACGTTGAAGCAAATGGTGGGTATTTGTCATTTCTAATAGCTGAGTAATATTCCATTGTATACATAAACCACATCTTCTTTATCCATTCATCTTTCGTTGGACACCGAGGCTCCTTCCACAGTTTGGCTATCGTGGCCATTGCTGCTATAAACATCGGGGTGCAGGTGTCCCGGCGTTTCACTGCATCTGTATCTTTGGGGTAAATCCCCAGCAGTGCAATTGCTGGGTCGTAGGGCAGGTCTATTTTTAACTCTTTGAGGAACCTCCACACAGTTTTCCAGAGTGGCTGCACCAGTTCACATTCCCACCAACAGTGTATGAGGGTTCCCTTTTCTCCACATCCTCTCCAACATTTGTGGTTTCCTGCCTTGTTAATTTTCCCCATTCTCACTGGTGTGAGGTGGTATCTCATTGTGGTTTTGATTTGTATTTCCCTGATGGCAAGTGATGCAGAGCATTTTCTCATGTGCATGTTGGCCATGTCTATGTCTTCCTCTGTGAGATTTCTGTTCATGTCTTTTGCCCATTTTATGATTGGATTGTTTGTTTCTTTGGTGTTGAGTTTAATAAGTTCTTTATAGATCTTGGAAACTAGCCCTTTATCTGATATGTCATTTGCAAATATCTTCTCCCATTCTGTAGGTTGTCTTTGAGTTTTGTTGACTGTATCCTTTGCTGTGCAAAAGCTTCTTATCTTGATGAAGTCCCAATAGTTCATTTTTGCTTTTGTTTCTTTTGCCTTCGTGGATGTATCTTGCAAGAAGTTACTATGGCCGAGTTCAAAAAGGGTGTTGCCTGTGTTCTTCTCTAGGATTTTGATGGAAGACAGTCTCTTCAATAAATGGTGCTGGGAAAATTGGACATCCACATGCAGAAGAATGAAACTAGACCACTCTCTTTCACCATACACAAAGATAAACTCAAAATGGATGAAAGATCTAAATGTGAGACAAGATTCCGAGGTTTCTTTGGATCCAGAGATGTGGCTTGGGACCCTAGAGCCATGGTATTTATTAGAGTACAACCTTAGCAGATACCAGGCAGGGCTCCCTGCCTTTGCGGGAGCCATTATAAGGAACAGCTGCGAATACTGATGCCACTGTTCAGGGTGCAGGTGGGTCTGGCTGTAGTACCTGGAGATGCAGAGAAGGCGGTGGCTGGGTAGCAGAGGCAGGGGCAGGGTACCTACAAACACAGACATGCATGAGTGGTAGGGCATTTGTGTTAGAAGTTTCTCTGTCTTTGGGGCTGTTAACATCTTGGAAGCTCCCCTGGAAGTCAGATTTTGTCCCTACCTGACCAAAGGGACAGGAACAGGAGGACAGGTATCTAAGCCATGTTGCTGAATACCCTGCCACCACAGTGGTACTGGCCTGTCCCAGGAGTGTCTTATCTCACTGCTGACCCAGGGAAATGAAAGAGTTTGTTCTAACACAGATCCACAAGGACTGGTCCGACCTTGACATTGGTTATGGAGAGTCTGAGACCCTCACAACACAGGACCTTCTGTTCCTGAAGGGACAACGCTGGATCCCACCATCTGCACCCATGGACGTCATGGTTCAATTCAAGGCACAGTTCTGACACATCACAAAGACTGACCCCTCTGCCCTGGGGACACACTCTGTCATCTGGACGAAGGGGCTCATGTGAAGTTTCTTTGCTTCCTTTTCTAATTGCCTGTTCAAACTCCCTCAGGGCCCCTCCTTCCTGTCCTCCCCCTTTCAAGGACTCGGGGTCACACATCCTGAAGCAGTGGATGGGATGATGTCACCCTGTCAGCTCCGTCACGGATCCCAGACTCCTAGATGACATTCTCTTCCTGTACAAAGGAGCTGTGGCTCTGGGTTACAGTTTACTGAGCTGTGACAACAGCAGTGGTGTGGCCACTGTCACAGGGCCATGTAGGAGAGTGACATTACCACGAATACAGTCACCTCACACACTCATCCCCCTCCTTTCTCCCCCAGCTGTCAATCCCTGCCCTCTTACCACCTCTAGATTCCCGCCTCTTCCAAAATACAATGAGATTCCAGTGATGTGGAGTGTAGCCTGTGGTATGTTCTTCCCGAAGAAATGTGAAGGCAATACTCATGCATAGTTTTGGACTTGAGAACTTATTTTCTTTAAATATTTACTAATATCACCCTCTATGAATATACATCATGTTTGAGGACGTCTTCATTATATCAAGTGTGATCATTTTATAAACAGCTGGTATAAAAATCAGTGTATAAATTTTTTTTGTTGCTTTCAGGGGTGCTGATTATGAATAAAGTTTCCATAAGCAAGTACATGGAGGTTTTTCTCTGGAAAGCATTTTTTTTTACCTTTTATAATTTTGATTGTGGCATTGATTTATGTGATCCATGCAATCATCAAATGATAAGGAAAACTAGTCATTTGGTTGAAGGTGAGGGAATAATTATCCCAGTTGCAAAGAGAGCTGTCATGTGCATCAACAGAGCAGGGACCAGTTTGAAGGACATGATAGCTTTACGACCTAAGGGTGTTTCATTTACTGAGAAATCAGAACAAGATGAGTGAATGTACACTGCCTAGAAGAACCTGTCCCAGCTCACGAGGACAAAATTTTCTCTTTCTTTTGAGACCCTCTGTGTAAAATGGGGATACGGAGAGTGACTCTGAGGTCAGAGATGTGAAGGAGTCTCCATTACCAGGAGGGTCCCCAAGATGCACCTGGGCTCAGGGCATCAACTGAAGAATCAGCAGAAACCCAGGGTGAGCCTAAGCAGGCAGCTTCTGGGGTGTTCACTCACTTTACAGATGGGCAAGTGGGTTTTTGTCTCACTTCCCCACAGGCCTGGAGCACCGTGGGAGCACTGAGACTTCTGTCCCACGATGAGCAGTAATAATCAGCCTCGTCCTCAGCCTGGAGCTCAGCGATGGTCAGGGTGGCTGTGCTGCCTGACCTCGAACCAGAGAATCTATTGGGGACTCCCGGGGGTAGGTTACTAATACCATAGATGAGGGTTCTGGGGCCTGTTCCTGGGAGCTGTTGGTACCAGCCCACATAACCTCTGCCAATGCTGGAGCTGCTTCCAGTGCAGGAGATGGTGACCCTCTGGCCCAGGGACCCAGACACTGAGGCCGGTTGAGTCAACACAGACTGGGCCCAGGACCCTGCAAGGGGAGAGACACAGAGAGGGTGATGCTGGATACAATATGAGGATGCAGGACCCCACATATCCTCCCAGGACCCCTCCCCGTCCCACATCCAGTCACCCGTGCAGTGAGTGAGGAGGGTGAGGAGGAGAGGGGACCAGCCCATGGTGGAGGTCATCACTTATCCTGCCTTCTGTGGTCCCACAGCTGAGTGGAGCCTCCCCTCATCTCTCCCTTCTTCTTTTCATCCTCTGGGAGAGGGAGTGGCCGTCTCATGCAAATGAGACCTCAGTTGTCTGGTCCCTCAGTGGCCCTGGGTCAAGTCCCTCTGCCTGGGGATGTGAAGGGTGTGGGCAGGGGAGGGAGAGGCTGTGTAGACACATGAGGTAGGGAGGTCCCAGCTGTGAGCCCTGAGCAGAGGCCACAGGCAGTACCTGGTAGCAGCTCCCTGCTATAATCACCCCTGTTTCTTCAGAAAAGGACCCCATCACGCCCTGGTGTCCAATCCCAGATACACTATTGTGTGACTTGGTGATTAGAGCCCATCTAAAACAAAGGGCGCCTCCCCACTGCTCTGTCCACTGCTTTTGGGCCAGGTCAGTAGTCCCCTTATGTAACCTCCCATTTCCAGAGGACAAACTTTCTGCTTTACTTAGACTTCTCGTGGGTAAATGTGTCCATAGCTTCTTGGGTGTTTTTCACTCAGAACTGAGGTGGTGTCTCTATACAACCTCTTCTTGGATCAGGATCAAGTCCACAGCAGTGACGGGGCTCTATGGACATTTGGAACCTTCAGTGTGAGATGGTGTGTTCTCTCAGGTTATGTGACTCCTCCCTGAGTTCTAGAAGATTTCTTCCTCGGAGGTTTGTACACCAATGAAGAGACAGGGAGAAATCTGTCCACGTTTTGGGTAGAAGCCCTTGAGTTCTTTCCTAGTAGATAATATACTGATAATCTTTGTCACCTGTCTCTACTTACACTTGGTTGTCACCATAGTTTCTCACACACTGTGGGCAGGGACTCCCTCCTAAGGACTCTTTTCCAGCACATGGTCACAAGACTGCAGGAGCCCAGGCAGGTGAGGTTGTGTGTGCTGCTGACATCAGAGCACAGGGGGAAAAACTGCTGGAAGTTCTTGTCAGACAGGAGTGACTGCTGAAGTTGCTCTGACAGAGACCAAGGGACAGAGTGATGTATGAGTCACCACTTAGTCAACTGTGCATTTAAAATGGATGTGGGGATCCCTGGGTGGTGCAGCGGTTTGGCGCCTGCCTTTGGCCCGGGGCACGATCCTGGAGACCTGGGATCGAATCCCACGTCGGGCTCCCGGTGCATGGAGCCTGCTTCTCCCTCTGCCTGTGTTTCTGCCTCTCTCTCTCTCTCTGTGACTATTATAAATAAATAAAAATTTAAAAAAATTTAAAATGGGTGTGGCCTTTTTCACAACATTCCTTTCAGTAAGATTGATTTAAACTCAGTGACAAAGTCATTGTGTGGCTTCAAGTGGACAAACTATACACCTGACCCAGATCTGTGTTTAGTGAGAGAGAATACGGATAGAAACTCTGGACATGAAATTGGATACAAAAACAACTATAAAAGAAGGCCTACTCTTCTTGGTTGAAATGGAGTCTACAAACTTTTTATGAAATCGAATTTCTATTTTTGGTCATAAGTTTAGTATTGTAAGTTTTTTCTATAAGCAGGAAAGTCCAAAGTGATGGCTAAGGAAACTCAAGGAGAGCCTATGCCTACAAAGTTCAGAACCGTGTCAGCCATCAAATCACCAAACACACACAGAGCTTCCATGGCAGAGCAATCTGAGTTCAGACTTGACTCTGGGGTGGACACAGCTGTAGTCCCTCTGCCTGGTACCCAGCATGTCCAGGACAGATTTCTTGCTCTTTCAGCCACCCGTGACTACAACAAGGGATTTCTAATACCCAAGGCCAGCTGCACCCGAAGTTTCTGTCAAAGTTCCCACATGTAAGTCATGGAGATGTGGAGAAGAGACCATGTGGTCCATAGCTGGGAAAGAAGTTTTCTCCACAGAGGTCCAGCCTCTTTGGAGGTGTCAGGGTGTGTGACTCAGGGTGTGACAGTCCAGTCCTGAGAGTACAGGGAGGGTGTGTTTCATGTCACAATGGACTCTGATAACTGAGAATAGTACTGACGCTGGGCTCCCAGAATCAATGTAATGATCAGCCTCAGGTGCTGACTGGAGCCCACGGATGGTCAGGGGATTATCTGCCCATAGGGACAGAGATGCCTTTGGGATTCCTGAGAATCATCCTTGTCCCAGGAGAGCAGGTGTTCAGGGCATGTCCTGGCTGCCCTGCAGACAGGACCCCAGTTATACAGGATGTTGCTGGTGTTTCCTGGTGACTGGGAATCTGCATTCCGGAGATTGTGACCTTGAGGATGATGGGTTAACACAGGCTTACTCTGAATTCTGGAAGCACAGAGAAATCCAGAAACTGCAGAGCCAAGGATATAGTACAGGGAAGAGAGAGAAGAGGACACTGTGCACTCTTTTCTAGTTGTGACTTCTGGTGGATGGTTCTCCCTGGAGCTGATTCTACAAATAAAAGGCAGGTGTCTGAAAGATTGTTACCTGGAGGGGAATTTGTTTCTGGTGGTGAGGACTCACATGAGAGGAGATCTTGCAACAATCCGAAGCCCTGGTTTTGTTGGGTGACGTAAATCTGTCCATTTATCTCATCTGTCCTCTATCTTGGGAATGCATAAGGAGGACTTAGAGCAAAATCCTAGAAACGGAGACTTTGTTATTCCACCCAGTGGATCTCCAGATGGATTTATATTGTCACCCAGGGTATCTGGAAATTACCTATGTAGTGAGGGAGGAGTGAGAGGAACAGGGCAGAGACAGCACAGACTCCTCTGGATCCTGAGCCCCACATCCAAGCCTGGGCTTACCAACCCATTCTCTGTGCTCTCCTGATACTCACATTTTGGGGGAGGTTTCTCATGCAAGCTTTCCTCTTTCCAAAGGTTATACAAACTCCTCCTTTGACTTAAGCCAGGCTCCAGCTGAGCATAAGAAAATATAGGAGTCAGGGGTAGGGCTTCACCCAGGAGTGACACAGGAGCACCTGCAAAGGCCCAGAGACAGACACTCCCAGGGGATGTACAAGGGAGCACCACTGCTCTCTGGTGGTTGCAAGAGACATGTGGACCTTGGGCTGAGCTGGAGCCCAGGGCTCATGCCCGCATTCCTCCAGGCTCACTGATCTAGTCTCTTCAGATTGCCTTATTTTATTGAGAAATATACATGGAAGTCTCCCCCATGTCTTCCTCTGCCCTGAAAATTTATGTATTTGAATTGTTGAATCACATTCCATGTATGGGTATACTCGAATTTCTTTATCCATTTACCATTTGCAGGACATATTTGTTGTTTTCTATTCTTGGCAATCATCAACAAAACAGGAATAAATATTTAGGGACATATTTTCGGTGAACACAAGTATTCATTTATAAAATTACCTAGGAGCATGGATTTTGTGTTATATCTCTAAGATTTTATTAAGCTCTGTAAGAAACTGCCCAGGCATGTTCCAAAGTGGCTGGGGCATTTGGCATCCCCCCCCCCAGCAGTGAAGGAGGGAGGACTGCACCTTCTGCTTAGATGGTCTTAGACCTCTGAGGGGGATAAAGTCAAAGAAAGGCTCTTTGACCTCATTTCAGGAGAAAAACACTTACCAGCAGAAACTCCGATTTTATGACATTTGGAAACCCAGGTAACATGAATGCTGCAACATTGAAATGTTTTTGTTTTATTTTGGTTTTTTTTTTTCTGAGGACATAGAGACACTGATGAGATAATTGAGAAAAAAAACATTATGAACCAGGTGGCACTTGTAAGTACATGGTATATATATACAACTTATTTTACAAGTTTAGATTTTCATAGAAGAAGAATTTGAAGAGACAAAGGATTTTTCCCATTTCCTGATCTGCCAGTGTCACTGTGAGAAGCATTATTGTTTCCGATTAGACAGTGAAGGTCAGTCTAGTCCTCAGGCTGTAGCCCAGAGATGAGGGAGCACTGCACTGGCTGAGGCATCCATGGATCAGGAGAAGCAGCTGGGGACCCTGTAGGCCTAGTGCTTATCTGAGTCTGAGTAGTAGTACAGGAGATACTGGGGAGGGCTCCGTGGTTTCCGCTGGAACCGGTGTATGTAGTAGCTGCCAACACTGGGGCCACTGCTCTGGGTGCAGGTGAGTCTGACTGTTGTTCCAGGAGATGCAGAGAGGGAGGACGCAGGGTCAGCAAAGGCTGGGACAGGTACCTGCAAACATAGACATTCATGGGTAATGGAGCAGAGACTGGAGAAAGCTCCCCAGTAGCTGAGCCAGAGGGGCTGATGGAGCCTGGGAACTGGGACCTCGTATGTGAGGCCTCTATGTACCTGTGCACTGAGAGAAGTATATCAGGAGACAGGAGTCCAGGACTTGGTGACTGCCCCACACCAGGTGGGCTTCCGCAGATGCCTCCTTTTACCCCCATTATTTTCTTCCAGAGGATGTCCATGATAATGAAGTCCATCTAGTGATTTCCCAGCCCCTCCCTGAGCCTTGGTGCTAGAGCTCAGCTCACACCACATTGTGGAGTTTGGGAGTTGGCTTCCCCCCTGGGAGAGCCCTGGAGGAAACATCTGCTGAGATCACACGCAGTCCCTGCTCAGGGGACTCCTCCAGGCCTGAGAGGACACAGCTGTTGAGTCCCCATCAGTGAGCAGAGGGCCCAGCACACAGACCCAGGCTTCCTTGAGTGAAGGGTCCTCACTGAACAGTTATGTAGAGCCCACAGGCCCACACCTCCCCTGTTCATCACAGGCACCCACCCCATCTGGGACCAAAGACCTGGGAGCCCAGGGGCTTTCACCAGCTCACCAGGGCCCTGTCAACACCCCCATGTCTGATCCCTAGGTACCATGATTCGTATACACTGCACACGATTACTCTGGTCTCATTCTCTGAAGTGATGCTTCCCTATCTAAAGGACAACCATGTGCACAAATAGCCAATTAATGTGTCACCAGAGAAGTTACCACAATAGGTGGAAATTAATTGTGTATCATGTCAAGCATCACTGATCAAAGGACAATGGTGCTGGTTTGAAGGGCAGGTAGGTGCACAGGACACATTCATAGATGAATATTTAACAAGAATTCCAAGAGATATTTATGGAAGTTAGTGTTTAAGAAGCATCTACTACTGTATTTTTAAATTGTTTTAAAAAAATTTTTATTGGAGTTCAATTTGCCAACATATAGCATAACACCTTGTGCTCATATCGCCATATGCCCCCCTCAGTGCCCATCACCCAGTCACCCCAACCCCCCATTCATTTCCCCTTCCACTACCCCTTGTTCATTTCCCAGAGTTAGGTGTCTCTCATGTTTTGTCACCCTCAGTGATATTTTCACTCATTTTCACTCATTTCCCCTTTATTCCCTTTCACTAATTTTTATATTCCCCAAATGAATGAGACCATATAATGTTTGTCCTTCTCCGATTGACTCATTTCACTCAGCATAGTACCCTCCAGGTCCCTCCACGTTGAAGCAAATGGTGGGTATTTGCCATGTCTAATGGCTGAGGAATATTCCATTGTATACATAGACCACATCTTCTTTTTCCATTCATCTTTCAGTGGACACTGAGGCTCTTACCACAGTTTGGCTATTGTGGACATTGCTGCTAGAAACATTGGGGTTTAAGGGTCCTGGCGTTTCACTGCATCTGTATCTTTGGGGTAAATTCCCAGCAGTGCAATTGCTGGGTCGTAGGACAGATCTATTTGTAACTCTTTGAGGAACCTCCACATAGTTTTCCAGAGTGGCTGCACCAGTTCACATTCCCCCCAACAGTGCAGGAGGGTTCCTCTTTTTCCACATCCTCTCTAACACTGTTATTTCCTGCCTTGTTAATTTTCCCCATTCTCACTGGTGTGAGTTGGTATCTCATTGTGGTTTTGATTTGTATTTCCCTGATGGCAAGTGATGCAGAGCATTTCCTCATGTGCTTTTTGGCCATGTCTATGCATTTCTGCTGTTTATACACAGCTCCACGCTTTGTAGGGAGGGGCCATGATCTGTCTGGAACCTGCAGAGGAGTTCCTCTTGCCTCTCCATAACTATAAGAAACTCAAGAACAAATATTGGGGTTCCCTGTCTGCAGCTGCAGATCAACATTCTCTGTCTCCACCCTCCTACGGATCCCTCTTTGTCTCCATCTGACTGTCATGGTACAATCAAAGGAATCAATTGAATTAGGAGGCCACCCCACCCCCTTAATCACTGTATCTGTACTAATACAACTGCAGTACCCCTTTTCCATATAAGGTCACATTTTAAGTACTGAGCTCTACAATGTCAACATATGTTCTTTGGTAGGATAGAATTTAACTGAGATGTTAGGAAAGAAGAATCCTTTCCAAAAAGGTTTATAAGTGTCACTATTTTATTTATTTATTTATTTATTTATTTATTATTTATTTATTATTTATTTATTTATTTATTTATTTATTTTGAAGTTTTTATTTATTCATTCAAGAAAGACACACACACTTAGGCAGGGACACAGACAGAGGGAGAAACAGGCTCCATGCAGGTAGCCCGACATGGGACTCAATCCCAGTAATCCAGGATCTAGGCCATGGCTGAAGACAGGAGTTTAACTGATGGACTAAGCAGACCTCCCTTTAAAAAAATTATTATTACTATTTATAAGTATGCAACACAGTTTCTTTGCACTGAAATGCAACCTAATAAAGTAAACATCAAGAAAATACTAAATGGGGGGGAGGAGCAAGATGGCGGAAGAGTAGGGTCTCCAAATCACCTGTCTCCACCAAACTACCTAGAAAACCTTCAAATTATCCTGAAAATCTATGAATTCGGCCTGAGATTTAAAGAGAGACCAGCTGGAATGCTACAGTGAGAAGAGTTCGCGCTTCTACCAAGGTAGGAAGACGGGGAAAAAGAAGTAAAGAAACAAAGGCCTCCAAGGGGGAGGGGCCCCGCGAGGAGCCGGGCTGAGGCCGGGGCGAGTGTCCCCAGGACAGGAGAGCCCCGTCCCGGAGGAGCAGGAGCTGCACCGACCTTCCCGGGGGAAAGGGGCTCCAGGGAGTTGGAGCAGGACCCAGGAGGGCGGGGATGCCCTCGGGCTCCCGGGGACAGTAACAGCAACTGCGCACCCAGGAGAGTGCGCCGAGCTCCCTAAGGGCTGCAGCGCGCACGGCGGGACCCGGCGGGACCGGAGCAGCTGAAGGGGCTCGGGCGGCGGCTCCGCGGAGGGGGCTGCGCGGCCCCGGGAGCAGCTCGGAGGGGCTCGGGCAGAGGAAGAGGCTCCGTGCGGAGGGGGCTGCGCGGTTCCAGGAGCAGCTCGGAGGGGCTCGGGCGGCGGCTCCGCGGAGGGGGCTGCGCGGCCCGGGAGCGCGAATCCACCAGCGCAGGCTCCGGAGCACAGGGCGCCGGGACACAGCCCAGGATCCCGCCTCCCCCGGGACAGGCAGAGGCCGGGAGGGCCCAGGACAGCGAGGACGCTCCTGCCCCGAGCTGAGCAGATCAGCGGCCCCGCCCCGGAGCCTCCAGGCCCTGCAGACGGAGTTCCTGCCGGAGCTGAATCCAGGTTTCCAGAGCTGCCCCGCCACTGGGGCTGTTCCTCCTGCGGCCTCACGGGGTAAACAACCCCCACCGAGCCCTGCACCAGGAGGGGCACAGCAGCTCCCCCAACTGCTAACACCTGAAAATCAGCACAACAGGCCCCTCCCCCAGAACACCAGCTAGACGGACAAGTTCCAGGAGAAGCCAAGGGACTTAAAGTACACAGAATCAGAAGATACTCCCCGGTGGTTCTTTTTTTGTTTGTTTGTTTTTGTTTTTGTTTTTGTTTTGTTTTGCTTTTTGATTTGTTTCCTTCCCCCACCCCCTTTTTTTTCTCCTTTCTTTTTCTTTCTCTTTTTCTTCTTTTTTTTTTTTCGTTTTTTTTTTCTTTTTCTTCCCTTTTTTTTCCTCTTTCTCTTTTCTTTCCTTCTTTCTCTCCTCTCTTTTTCTCTTTTTCGCAATACAACTTGCTTTTGGCCACTCTGCACTGAGCAAAATGACTAGAAGGAAAACCTCACCTCAAAAGAAAGAATCAGAAACAGTCCTCTCTCCCACGGAGTTACAAAATCTGGATTACAATTCAATGTCAGAAAGCCAATTCAGAAGCACTATTATACAGCTACTGGTGGCTCTAGAAAAAAGTATAAAGGACTCAAGAGACTTCATGACTGCAGAATTTAGAGCTAATCAGGCAGAAATTAAAAATCAATTGAATGAGATGCAATCCAAACTAGAAGTCCTAACGACGAGGGTTAACGAGGTGGAAGAACGAGTGAGTGACCTAGAAGACAAGTTGATAGCAAAGAGGGAAACTGAGGAAAAAAGAGACAAACAATTAAAAGACCATGAAGATAGATTAAGGGAAATAAACGACAGCCTGAGGAAGAAAAACCTACGTTTAATTGGGGTTCCCGAGGGCGCCGAAAGGGACAGAGGGCCAGAATATGTATTTGAACAAATTCTAGCTGAAAACTTTCCTAATCTGGGAAGGGAAACAGGCATTCAGATCCAGGAAATAGAGAGATCCCCCCCTAAAATCAATAAAAACCGTTCAACACCTCGACATTTAATTGTGAAGCTTGCAAATTCCAAAGATAAGGAGAAGATCCTTAAAGCAGCAAGAGACAAGAAATCCCTGACTTTTATGGGGAGGAGTATTAGGGTAACAGCAGACCTCTCCACAGAGACCTGGCAGGCCAGAAAGGGCTGGCAGGATATATTCAGGGTCCTAAATGAGAAGAACATGCAACCAAGAATACTTTATCCAGCAAGGCTCTCATTCAAAATGGAAGGAGAGATAAAGAGCTTCCAAGACAGGCAGCAACTAAAAGAATATGTGACCTCCAAACCAGCTCTGCAAGAAATTTTAAGGGGGACTCTTAAAATTCCCCTTTAAGAAGAAGTTCAGTGGAACAGTCCACAAAAACAAAGACTGAATAGATATCATGATGACACTAAACTCATATCTCTCAATAGTAACTCTGAATGTGAACGGGCTTAATGACCCCATCAAAAGGCGCAGGGTTTCAGACTGGATAAAAAAGCAGGACCCATCTATTTGTTGTCTACAAGAGACTCATTTTAGACAGAAGGACACCTACAGCCTGAAAATAAAAGGTTGGAGAACCATTTACCATTCGAATGGTCCTCAAAAGAAAGCAGGGGTAGCCATCCTTATATCAGATAAACTAAAATTTACCCCAAAGACTGTAGTGAGAGATGAAGAGGGACACTATATCATACTTAAAGGATCTATTCAACAAGAGGACTTAACAATCCTCAATATATATGCTCCGAATGTGGGAGCTGCCAAATATATAAATCAATTATTAACCAAAGTGAAGAAATACTTAGATAATAATACACTTATACTTGGTGATTTCAATCTAGCTCTTTCTATACTCGATAGGTCTTCTAAGCAAAACATCTCCAAAGAAACGAGAGCTTTAAATGATACACTGGACCAGATGGATTTCACAGATATCTACAGAACTTTACATCCAAACTCAACTGAATACACATTCTTCTCAAGCGCACATGGAACTTTCTCCAGAATAGACCACATATTGGGTCACAAATCGGGTCTGAACCGATACCAAAAGATTGGGATTGTCCCCTGCATATTCTCGGACCATAATGCCTTGAAATTAGAACTAAATCACAACAAGAAGTTTGGAAGGACCTCAAACACATGGAGGTTAAGGACCATCCTGCTAAAAGATAAAAGGGTCAACCAGGAAATTAAGGAAGAATTAAAAAGATTCATGGAAACTAATGAGAATGAAGATACAACCGTTCAAAATCTTTGGGATGCAGCAAAAGCAGTCCTAAGGGGGAAATACATCGCAATACAAGCATCCATTCAAAAACTGGAAAGAACTCAAATACAAAAGCTAACCTTACACATAAAGGAGCTAGAGAAAAAACAGCAAATAGATCCTACACCCAAGAGAAGAAGGGAGTTAATAAAGATTCGAGCAGAACTCAACGAAATCGAGACCAGAAGAACTGTGGAACAGATCAACAGAACCAGGAGTTGGTTCTTTGAAAGAATTAATAAGATAGATAAACCATTAGCCAGCCTTATTAAAAAGAAGAGAGAGAAGACTCAAATTAATAAAATCATGAATGAGAAAGGAGAGATCACTACCAACACCAAGGAAATACAAACGATTTTAAAAACATATTATGAACAGCTATACGCCAATAAATTAGGCAATCTAGAAGAAATGGACGCATTCCTGGAAAGCCACAAACTACCAAAACTGGAACAGGAAGAAATAGAAAACCTGAACAGGCCAATAACCAGGGAGGAAATTGAAGCAGTCATCAAAAACCTCCCAAGACACAAGAGTCCAGGGCCAGATGGCTTCCCAGGAGAATTTTATCAAACGTTTAAAGAAGAAATCATACCTATTCTCCTAAAGCTGTTTGGAAAGATAGAAAGAGATGGAGTACTTCCAAATTCGTTCTATGAAGCCAGCATCACCTTAATTCCAAAGCCAGACAAAGACCCCGCCAAAAAGGAGAATTACAGACCAATATCCCTGATGAACATGGATGCAAAAATTCTCAACAAGATACTGGCCAATAGGATCCAACAGTACATTAAGAAAATTATTCACCATGACCAAGTAGGATTTATCCCTGGGACACAAGGCTGGTTCAACACCCGTAAAACAATCAATGTGATTCATCATATCAGCAAGAGAAAAACCAAGAACCATATGATCCTCTCATTGGATGCAGAGAAAGCATTTGACAAAATACAGCATCCATTCCTGATTAAAACTCTTCAGAGTGTAGGGATAGAGGGAACATTCCTCGACATCTTAAAAGCCATCTATGAAAAGCCCACAGCAAATATCATTCTCAATGGGGAAGCACTGGGAGCCTTTCCCCTAAGATCAGGAACAAGACAGGGATGTCCACTCTCACCACTGCTATTCAACATAGTACTGGAAGTCCTAGCCTCAGCAATCAGACAACAAAAAGACATTAAAGGCATTCAAATTGGCAAAGAAGAAGTCAAACTCTCTCTCTTCGCCGATGACATGATACTCTACATAGAAAACCCAAAAGTCTCCACCCCAAGATTGCTAAAACTCATACAGCAATTCGGTAGCGTGGCAGGATACAAAATCAATGCCCAGAAGTCGGTGGCATTTCTATACACTAACAATGAGACTGAAGAAAGAGAAATTAAGGAGTCAATCCCATTTACAATTGCACCCAAAAGCATAAGATACCTAGGAATAAACCTCACCAAAGATGTAAAGGATCTATACCCTCAAAACTATAGAACACTTCTGAAAGAAATTGAGGAAGACACAAAGAGATGGAAAAATATTCCATGCTCATGGATTGGCAGAATTAATATTGTGAAAATGTCAATGTTACCCAGGGCAATATACACGTTTAATGCAATCCCTATCAAAATACCATGGACTTTCTTCAGAGAGTTAGAACAAATTATTTTAAGATTTGTGTGGAATCAGAAAAGACCCCGAATAGCCAGGGGAATTTTAAAAAAGAAAACCATATCTGGGGGCATCACAATGCCAGATTTCAGGTTGTACTACAAAGCTGTGGTCATCAAGACAGTGTGGTACTGGCACAAAAACAGACACATAGATCAGTGGAACAGAATAGAGAATCCAGAAGTGGACCCTGAACTTTATGGGCAACTAATATTCGATAAAGGAGGAAAGACTATCCATTGGAAGAAAGACAGTCTCTTCAATAAATGGTGCTGGGAAAATTGGACATCCACATGCAGAAGAATGAAACTAGACCACTCTCTTTCACCATACACGAAGATAAACTCAAAATGGATGAAAGATCTAAATGTGAGACAAGATTCCATCAAAATCCTAGAGGAGAACACAGGCAACACCCTTTTTGAACTCGGCCATAGTAACTTCTTGCAAGATACATCCACAAAGGCAAAAGAAACAAAAGCAAAAATGAACTATTGGGACTTCATCAAGATAAGAAGCTTTTGCACAGCAAAGGATACAGTCAACAAAACTCAAAGACAACCTACAGAATGGGAGAAGATATTTGCAAATGACATATCAGATAAAGGGCTAGTTTCCAAGATCTATAAAGAACTTATTAAACTCAACACCAAAGAAACAAACAATCCAATCATGAAATGGGCAAAAGACATGAACAGAAATCTCACAGAGGAAGACATAGACATGGCCAACATGCATATGAGAAAATGCTCTGCATCACTTGCCATCAGGGAAATACAAATCAAAACTACAATGAGATACCACCTCACACCAGTGAGAATGGGGAAAATTAACAAGGCAGGAAACAACAAATGTTGGAGAGGATGCGGAGAAAAGGGAACCCTCTTACACTGTTGGTGGGAATGTGAACTGGTGCAGCCACTCTGGAAAACTGTGTGGAGGTTCCTCAAACAGTTAAAAATATACCTGCCCTACGACCCAGCAATTGCACTGTTGGGGATTTACCCCAAAGATACAAATGCAATGAAACGCCGGGACACCTGCACCCCGATGTTTATAGCAGCAATGGCCACTATAGCCAAACTGTGGAAGGAGCCTCGGTGTCCAACGAAAGATGAATGGATAAAGAAGATGTGGTTTATGTATACAATGGAATATTACTCAGCTATTAGAAATGACAAATACCCACCATTTGCTTCAACGTGGATGGAACTGGAGGGTATTATGCTGAGTGAAGTAAGTCAGTCGGAGAAGGACAAACATTATATGTTCTCATTCATTTGGGGAATATAAATAATAGTGAAAGGGAAAATAAGGGAAGGGAGAAGAAATGTGTGGGAAATATCAGAAAGGGAGACAGAATGTAAAGACTGCTAACTCTGGGAAACGAACTAGGGGTGGTAGAAGGGGAGGAGGGCGGGGGGTGGGAGTGAATGGGTGACGGGCACTGGGTATTATTCTGTATGTTAGTAAATTGAACACCAATAAAAAAAAAAAAAGAAAATACTAAATGAACACTTCCTCCATTTTTCGTTTTTTATCTGTAAAGGAATACTTTTAATGTTCCCGTTTTTTTTTTCTACAGGAAATGTATTTCCTCAATCTATAGTCCTGATCCAACAGACATTTTGTTATAAGAAATATCTGATTTTGGGTTTTTGTGACCTAATGCCTCCTGAGTCACTCATATACTTTTCGATGTTAGGATTCACCCAGGGATGGAAATCAGTCCAGACCCTTCCCAATGCCCATCTCTCCATGGCAGATCAGCATTTATACTGCTCTGGGCTCAGGTGTTTGGCCATGAGATGTCAGTAATCACATGATATTTGTATCCACACTGGATGAAACAAAATGTTTGTCTCCCTTCCTCATCTTGGTTTCTCACTGGGCCCAGCACCACTGTAATGTAGCCCCCAGGGGTACTCATCCTCGACCTCAGGCTGGGCACTAGGAGATGGTCGAGTCAGATTTGTTCCCAAGAAGGGAGCCTGAGAAATCAGTATTTATTGTTTTTATTATAAATAAACGCTCCAGACTTGGCCAATCTTTTCCTAGATCCAGTATGGATAGAGTCCTGTGCTGGAGGCATCCCTGAATGTGACTGTTCCTCCTGGGGACACTGCCATGAAGTCTCCTGAGTCACCACGGTCTAAGAATTAATCCCTGAAATGAAAATAGACACATGTTAGGAATGAAGAAAAAAAGGAGATGGATCCCCCCTAAGGATGCCTCTGAGATCCCCATGAACAGGGGAAGTGGCTGAGGAGGGGGAGAAGAAGGAGAGGAGACAAGATCATGCTGTGGAATTTCCACAGATTCCCTGGACTTAAAACTGGCTCTGGTCTCTGGGATGTCTCTTTTTTATTTAAGCTTTTCTTTACATTTCAATTATTAACACAATGTGTAATAAGAGTACAATTTAGTAATTCAAGACTTAAATAAATGAGCCCGTGCTCATCACAAGTGCACTCCTTCATCCCCACCACCTTTGTAACCCATCCCTCCACCCACCTTCCATTTAGTAAGCATTAGTTAGTTCTCTAGAGTTAAGGGTTTGTTCTTGTTTTCCTCTCTTTTTCCCCTATGATGCATTGTTTCATTTCTTAAATTCTCCATGAGTGAAATTATATGGTATTTGTCTTTCTCTGATTGACTTATTTCACTTAGCATTATACTCCCTAGCTCCATCCACACCTTTGCAAATGATAAAATGTGATTCTTTTTATGATTCAGTAATATTCCATCATATATATGTATATAACTTCTTTAACCATTTATCAGTTGGGCTCACTCTGGTATTGCTCAAAATGCCACTATGGGGATCCCTGGGTGGCGCAGCGGTTTGGCGCCTGCCTTTGGCCCAGGGCGCGATCCTGGAGACTCGGGATCGAATCCCACGTCGGGCTCCCTGCATGGAGCCTGCTTCTCCCTCTGCCTGTGTCTCTGCCTCTCTCTCTCTCTCTGTGACTATCATGAATAAATAAATAAAATCTTTGAAAAAAAAAATGCCACTATGAACTTCGGGGAGCATGTATCCCTTTGAGTTAGTATTTTTGTATTCTTTGGGTAAATACCAGGAGGGTAATTGCTGAATCACAGAGTATTTCTGTTTTTAACGCATTGAGTATCCTTCAAACTGTGTTCCAAAGGATCTACATAAGTTTGCACACCCATCAACAGTGCAAGGCATTTCCCCTTTCTCCACATCATTGCCCACACCTGCTGTTTCCTATGTTGTGTCTCTTAGGTGTTTTGACTGGTGGGAGGTCATATCTCCGTTTAACTTTGATTTGTATTTAGGATGTTTCCTTTATCTCCTCCTCAGCTCCAGGGATGAAGGGTGCACTTGGTGGTATATTGTGCAAATAGGAGCCCACAATTCTATCTGATTCTGGATCCTCAGCTCAGCTAGTAGCTTCCATCCAGGGAGGATTTCTGGGGTGGTGAGAGCTATGGGTCTGTCGCCTCGGAGGAGACAGCTGCTGTCATCTCTTCCTCTGTCAGTGAGCACCTGTGCAGGGCCCAGGCAGGTGGAACCATTTCAGTGGGTTTCAGGCCTGGCCAGCTCTGAGCAGGTGCACAGCGCCCCCTGCTGACAGCCTCAGGAGTTAGGTCAAGGTGGTGGGACCTGCACAGAAGGAATGGAGCCCATTTTTGGTTTCAACAAATAAGCAAGAAAACAAACAAATAAGAAGTGTCACCTACTCTTGAGTCCCTCTGGAGAGCTTCCTTTCCGTCAATGACTTCTGGACCTTTTTCAGTTGCAAAATTACCATTTGGTTTGTTTTGATGATTTCTCTTTCATTTCTGCATTTCTATTTTATCCATTTGTTTCAAGTGTGTTTGTAATTTTACACCACATGGATTTTATAAGAGTTGCCTAAAACTACCTGTCCAATAATTACAGCATGTGAGTGATCTCAGTGTTGGTGTCAGTCGATTCTCCTTTCTTATTCAGGATTTTATGTTCCTGGTTCTTGACATGTCATATTTTTTTTATTGGATCCTGGGTATTATGGCTAATAAAATGACATGCGTGGTCCTCAGTTACTTTTCTTCAAACAAGTGATCCTCCCGCTGAGGTGCAGCAGCAAGGGGAGGGTGTTTGTGTCAGCTTCCAGGTGGCTCAAGTGAAAATGTTTACCACTCTGCTGCTTACTCTCTGCTGGAGAAGGTGGGGCAGTGATTGCCACTTCCCAGCTCCCATCATGTAGGGATGTGGGACAAGCTCATTGCTGGGCCCTGTGAACACCATGGTGGGATGCACAGGACTGAATGGAGCTGCTATCCTTCTGAGAGTGGATCTTCTGCTCCCCACTGCATTCCTTGTCCTCACTGACACCAGAGAGTGGAGGGTCAAATGCAGCGCCAGCTCCCTTGCCTCCTGCATCATACTTCAGTGTTTTCAGGCCCAGTGAGAGCCCAGGCTCAGTTGCCCAGTGTTCAGACCGCCACCAGCAATGGGTAGTTGGCAACAAACCAGCTTTGCCATGTACCACTGCATTCATTCTCCCTGCTGAGCGATGGAGTTCATATGATTTCCCCAGTATCTGCCAAATTCATGGGTGAGAAAACCTGGAATGCAAACTAGTCACCTAGGATTGTCTTGCCCAGAATTGTTCATGTTCCCATGCGATGGGGGCTCAGCGATCTCCTGAGTAGCTGACACCATGACACGTGGGTATTGGGACACTGCCTGCTTCTGCCAGGAGGATATAGACACCATGTCTCTGCTGAGCAATAATGTGAACCCTGCATGAGGGCACAGTTTTGGATTCATTAGTATGTGCAAGTCGTGGGCAGGTTTCTCCAAATATTTCCTCTACTCAGGCCAACTTATCTCAATATCCTCTGACCTGAGGAGTTGCTGCTTTTGGAATTTTAGTGTTTTCTGGTTTGATTTTCTGGATCTCAGCCTTTGAATGTTTCTTGGTTGGAGGAACCTACACTCTTATCTTACATGTGGAGGACCTAATACAAGGAAGGAACCAGGGTACGCACTTTGGCATTTTCCTCAATTTGTTTGAAGTCTTCCTTCTTCCTCTTTCTACCTTCAAAAGTCTTCTTATACTTGATTGTTATAGTGTGTCAGAACATTTCAGTTGTAAGAGAGAGGACCTGCATGAATGGGAGCACTTCCTACTGTCCAGTGCTGGGGAATCTCATGGTGCCTGTTCTGAATTCTTTCTTCCAGGGCTAGAATGGCGGGGATCCTGCTGACCTGCTGGAAGGGAGGAGATTTATCTTGACTCTCAAGCTGTGTAAATAAAAGACAAAGAACCTGATTGTTATTTTTACATTACTCTTTACAGTGTAAAGAAAAACAAATACATTCCATAACCAAGAACTCAATGTGAAAAGTTTTACAGGCTGGTTGGAAACCAGTAGAGCACAAATGTCTGTCTTTCTGTTCTTAAATGCAGAGGAGTGGAGAGAAGAAATTTTTATTCCTTTATTCTTTTATTTGTGTGTGGAAATTTTATTCTGTAATAAGTTTATATTTACAGAAATAAATACAAATATGGGATAAGGATCTCTATGTTTCACCCAGCTTTTTCTAATAGTAACTTTTTGTGTTGTTATGATATGTTTATAAAAACAAGTATTTACCAGTGGTCTGATAATCCTGAAAAAATTTCAGACTCAATCTGGATTTAAAAATTTGTTTGTTTGTTTATTTATTTATTTATTTTAATTTTTATTTATTTATGATAGTCACAGAGAGAGAGAGAGAGGCAGAGACACAGGCAGAGGGAGAAGCAGGCTCCATGCACCGGGAGCCTGATGTGGGATTCGATCCCGGGTCTCCAGGATCGCGCCCTGGGCCAAAGGCAGGCGCCAAACCGCTGCGCCACCCAGGGATCCCTATTTATTTATTTACTTATTTTAACACTGTTTTGCCTAAAATCAATTCAAGTAATAACATCGCATTTATTCATAAGGCCATACTAAAATCCTCCAATGTATGAGTTTTCACGCTTTCTCTGTTCTTGATTTTGGGAATTTGGAGACAGCTGGTGTGGTATATTGTAGAATGTCCCAGAACATGAGTTTATCTGATTTTGTCTCATGATTACATTAATATTATGGATCTGGGGAAAAACAGCACAGAGGTGAATTGATTTTCTTAATGCATCATTCGGAAGATGTGTCATACTAACATGACATATCATTGAGAGTATGGGTGGGGAGAGTGCAGATTCCGTGCTATTTCATTTTATTTATTTTATTTATATTTTGAAGATTTTACTTTTATTCATGAGACACACACACACAGAAAGGGAGAGAGAGAGAGAGAGAGAGAGAGAGTGAGGCAGAGACACAGACAGAGGGAGAAGGAGGCTCCATGCAGGGTGCCTGACATGGGACTCCATCCCTGGTCTCCAGGATCACACCCTGGGCTGAAAGAGCTGCTTAACTGCTGAACCACTGGGGCTGCCCCATTTGGTGCTATTTTTAATGATTATTTTTCTGTTCATAATCTATCTGATGCCAGTCTACTGGATTTTGGCCATTCTGATAAGGGTGCAATTGTAGCTCATTAATATTTGCCTTTGGTTTTCCTAATGATATAAATATGGAACAGAATATCACATGTTTATATGAAATATCCATATCTCCTTCTGTGAAATATCTGGTAATATCTTTAACTTACTTTTTAGCCACTTCTTTTTTTTCTTGTGCTTTGTTTGCAAAATACATTATATAGCGTCTTTATTTCCTTCCTTCCTTTTTCTTTCTTCCTTTTTTCTTTCTTTCTCTTTATATCATTTCTTTCTTTCCTTCTTATATATATTTGTACCTGTATATTTATGACTGATGAACTCTCCAGAAGTTTGGCAATTTATCTGAAATATATTCTGTCTCTGGTTTATTGATTTTCTCTGTTAGGTTTTATTTTTGTCATTATTCAGGGGAAATGGGACACATCTTCTCTAAGAGACATTTCACATCACATTTTCCAGTCATCCAGATCATACTAGAAGTGGAACCATACCAGCCATGGCACCAGCTGCTTTCCATCAGCTTCCGTGTTCCTGAAACCCCAAGTGTCTGTGTTCTGCTGTTATAATCTTTGCCTATGAGGTTGGGCAAATGTGCCTGTATTTCTAATGACTTGGTGAAGGGGAAATAACTATGCTCTGGGGTGACACCAGGGATGGTAGTAAAAGTCCTCAGGACGATCCCATCTCAAGGCCTAGAGAACACTCAGTCTGAATCCATACATGCTACAAACGAGCTTCCAAACAACAAGCCATTTTGTTTTGGCCCAATGGATTGAGGACAGAACTCAGGAGGTTCGTCCGGTCTCAATTCCCCACATCTGCTTGTCACCTCTACAGTGGAATCTGCTAAAATTACTCTCTCCTCTCCCTCTGCCCTTCCCCACACATTCGCTCTCTCGCGCTCCAATAATAGTCTTGAAAAATAATATATTATATATTTATCATATATTTAATGCTTACATATTCTATGCAATATAATTTCAAGTATATAATATGTATATATATTGATTAGAAATTAGATGCAAATATCAATATTTTTTCTCTAAGAAAAAATCAGTTACCACAGATGACAGCATAGCTATTCCAGTTTAGCCCCCTGAAGAAGAGCTTGAACCATAAGGCAACAGGATGACTGGGGTGATGACCATCCTGTGCAAATAATGAGAGAAAGGGAATACAAATGACCGCCCTCTACATCTTTTCCCTCATCACTGAAAGGAACTCCTTGTTGATGATGGAGGAGGTAAAGGGAAGAATAAGGACAGGACAGAGAAACCCCAGCAGTCTGATCTCTGAGGACTCACTGGTGGCATTCCCATTTGCCCCTCATCAAAGGTCTCTCACCTTAGACACAGGTAGCAATACTGGTGATTTTTTTAAGATGCAAATTTGACCAGGTATGGGATTGTCTCCCCCTCCTGAACATCAGGTCTGAAAATGACTCCATGGGATTGAGGATGAAATGTGCCTGGAGAAAGTGAGTCAGAACTGAAAACTCATGAGACTCCAGGGCTCCTGTACAGCACAACACTTCACTGAGGACACTGCCTGCCCAGTTTGCAAGAATTTGTGTATTTTCTTAGACATCTGGCCCAGAACTTTGTTCTCACAGGACCCATGCGACAGCGCCCCCTGCTGCGCTAACATGCTTAGCCCACTCTTCCCTCTGACTCCACCCAACAATCCTAGAATGGTGTGCCTACTGTGCAACTCAATCATGTTAATGTCACTGCCCAGGAAAGGAGAATGAGGAGTTGCCCCCGTCACCTTTATCCCTGACACTTATTTTCAAAAAACTAATGGTATCCAGACAGTTAAATACATGATAAATTGCATTGTGCTCATATTACCAGATATTTCAGAATTATCTGTCATTGAGTTTGCTTCTTCCAGGTGCCTCAGGTCCTTACCACTCTATCATCATCTTGAAACAAGTAAAGGTCATAAGGTTCTCAGTGTACCATGGTGGTTCACACTTTGTAATAATTTTATGTGAATTCTTCTTTCGTTTGAACGTTGTTGTTGTTTTTGTTGTTGTTGTTTTCTTGTTGCTATATAGATTGCCTGTCAAGTCCGCATCCCTCACTGCTAAGGCTTTTCAGCCTATATTTGCTATGATAATATAATGCCATCAGGGGAATTGTGTCTTCCACTCCTACTGATTTGTCTGAGATCAATTTTTCCCTTGAATGTTAACCAGAAATTCTAATTTGTTTGTCCCTCTGATATACTTTGTATTTCTAGGCTCATTCTGTTATTTACTCAGCATGATGATTCCTATTAAGAGAACCTTACTATAAATGGACCTCTCCTCACTTTGGATGGGTTCTTCAACCTCCCCTGCACTGAAACCCTCATGGTCCTGCACTCTAATTACATTGGACCCTAACCTAGAAATATTGTTCAGAGTTCCATGGAATTCACTGGAGTTGTGTGTCTAAGATCTGAGTCCAATAAATAGCTATTGTCTAACAACTTGCCTAACAGGGAGCCAGAGGGGATGAGCAGTAGACAGTGAAGGATTAAACCGGGGCAGTGTCCAAATGGCAGGATGACACCAAGTATGTAGATGTATTTGGATGATGGTGGTTGAAGCTTCACTATATATAGTCATGCAATCCATTGGCACCATGTTTTCACACTTACTTAAATCTGTTTCATTTTTGGCAATCTTTTATAGTTTTCAGTTTTCAATTTTTTCCTACTCGTTATATTCCCTCCTAAATGTTTTATTCTTTTTGATGCTATCCTAAATAGAATTGTTTATTCATAATTTTTTGGGCTTCTTCATTTTGGATATAGACAACACTACCTGGTTGTGATAGGGCATTACCACTTGAACTCCTGTGGGAGATACTAGATAGATCTTATTGAGGATTGATGATAGAGTCTGTTCCCTATTTTGGAACAGTAGGAACAAGTAATGAAACAGGAAAGAATATGAGAAGGAAGCTCTGCATCTGTGACCTTAAAATAAGCAATCTCACATGATTTACTGTATGCACAGGAGAAAGTAGATGACTAAATAAAATGGCTGTTGCCTCGACGACTTATGGGGAAAATAGAAAACCCTAAAGCTTTTCTTCTTTTCCAGTTTGACATTCACTTGATTTATGTTTTCTAGAACCTATGTAATCATTTGTGAAACATATATTTCACAAGGACCAGGAATTCTCTGGTTGATGCAGTCAAAGTAGTAATAGGTAGGGTGAGGAAGGAGCTTCCCTCTTTGTTTCTGACACAGTGATTTTGGCAGGAAGGAGAGGAGTGATATGCTTCCAGCTCTTTTTGTCCTCAGAATGTGGCCCCTGGGAGAGGGCACCCTGCTCCCTACAAGCAGCCTTTCTCTGCTGGTTTCCTAGCTTCCACTCCCTCCTCCAAGCTCTAACATCTCACCCATCTCTTCATTGGACCATGATTCCCCGTCTCTGAGAACAATGATATCTAGGGAATAACCCTCAAGATTTGACGCACACCTAGGACTGCTGGATTATTTGAAGGTTGATTTAAAAAAAGGATATTTCATTCCAATTAGGTGTCCTTATTTTCTATGTACAATGGAATTGTGCAGTGAGTAGCTATCAGTTTCTGGCTATAAATTATTTCCCAGATAATGATACCTTGTTTAATTGAATCATATGTTCCACTACTGAGACTTCTTCAGTTACAGATAAAGAAGTTATAGAAATTATTCAGTACTGAATCTCTAAGTAAGACCCAGATATTCATAAAGTACATAATTTTAAAATACCCTGTAATATCTGAAATGTATATAAATATCTAAAATGCATAGATATAGATGGGATATGACAAATGAATAACAAAAAGGTCAGATTGTGAAAATAAGGGTAATTCGTGTTGATGAGGACGGGGACAATCCAAGTGAGTCCTTAGGGGAAGAGGTTGTCAAAGACCAGCAGTCCTCCCCTGAGATGTGTGGGTCTGCCCACCTCTGAACTTTCCAAGTGAGGAAGGATCTGAATGAGGATTCTAGTGAAGATTCATGGACCTTCAACAAAATTAAGGTTCCCTTGCAAAGATGCATCTTCTCTATATAGGGTAGTGGCCTATCCCCACACTTCTACTCCACATGTTTGCCCGTCTCCGCTTCTGGTCTTGGACAAAGGGAAGTGCAAGAAGGAGAAGTTGGAGACAGAATTATGAAACTCTGTCATAGAAAATCGTGGTTCAGGGAAATGCCCACTCTGGGCTTGTTGAAGATTGAGAGAGTTGATTTTCATGGAATCCCAGTTGAAGGGGAGATTTTCACCTGTACTCTGAAAATGGAGGCGATTAGTTTTTGGAGAACCAGATCAATAACAGAAGGATAGGAAGTCAAAAGTTTCAAGATGTCCAAGAGAGGAGAGAAGGTTAAGGAAAAACTGCAGGGTGAGGGAGAACTAATCTAAGGCAAAGGGAATGAACCTCCTCTGACTGGATCATTGTGGGTTCTCCAGCATAGAGCCCCTGGCCTTCCAAAGGAGAGCTATCTGAGGAACCTGTGGAATGTGTTGGAGTGAATGGCTGAGGGCGTGAGGAAGCTAGATGGATACAGAAAACCAGGGAGAAGATTGATCCTTTCAAAGCTCAAGCTACTGTCATGTCAGAGAAGCTCCTGTGAACTGGACAACTTGTCATCTGCCACTCACCTTGATCTTCGAGTTTGAGGGAACTTCCCCACACTCCTCTCACGACACCCCCCAGTGATTCTTCCTATCACAAGGGTCCTATCCTCAGTTGCCCTCTCTGACATTTGGTCACCTGAACAAGGACCTTAATCATGCTGACTTTGTAGTTCCTGGAGCTCATGTGTGCAGAATAGAAACAGGTGGGTATTCTGGAATCCCACGCTGTGGAGGGGTGCCATGGTGGGCACCACGTCTTGTAAGTGATGGCAGGATCTGCTCTCTCAGCTACACTTGGGTTGCAGGTGGTGTGCTCATGTGCATTTTAGGACGCAATTGTGCATTGAACCATGTAGGAAATATGACAGCGCAGCCTCCTGGGCATCACCATGAGATCTGAGGCGAGATTCTTGGTCTTTCTTTCCTTTTGCTCTTGGGAATGGAGTCACTCATGACATATGGGGCCTCATTCTCCATGACTGTTCCCTACATGATTCTTAATTGTTGAGGGCTCTAGTCACAGGAATAAGGAAGAGATGATGTAGGTTTCCATGTGGGTTGAGAAATGCCACCATCCAGTTTCACCAGGGGGTTATAGAGTCACAGCAGAGAAGAGCCTCCTATGGGTGAGTCATGCTCCAAGTCCCACTGAAGCATGTTCAGGCCCTTCTAAACGTGTGAAGAAGGTTGATATCAGTCCTTCTAACTTGTCAGTCTAATGGCCCAGAGCCCCCAGGTGTCCACATAATCGTGGCATGTATTTAAATCAAAAGAGTGCTTCACAGTCAGGTTTTTCAATGACAGAATAAGTAAACCTCTTGAAAACTTTTAAATGAAAATGTATGATATGAAAATATAGAAATAAGTAATGAAATTTGGACAAAAATAAAGAATGATAAATATGGGCTAATAATAAATAACAGGTACACTTTATTAAGAAGAATAAAAAGTCCAAAAATGCTTAAATAGACCAATTTCCTTAGAAAAAATACACAATGTTATTAGAAAATATTCCTCAAAAAGGCATAAGATACAGGGAGCTTCACAAAAGAAATGAATGAAAATAAAAATACAATCACTCAAAATCTTTTGGAGACAGGCATTGCAGTCCTAAGAGGGAAATACATAGCAATATGAGAATCCATCAAAAATTTTGAAAAAAAACAAATACACAAGATAACCTCTCACCTAAAGGAACTGGAGAAGAACAGCAAATAAAACATACACCAAGCAGAAGTAGAAAGCAGAACTCAGTGAAGTAGACCAGAAGAACTGTAGAACAGATCAACAAAGCGAGGTGTTGGTTCTTTGAAAGAATTAATAAGAAGCATAAATCATTAGCCATCCATATTAAAAGAAGAGAGAAATGACTCAAATTAAAAAATCATGAACGGAAAATGAGAGATCATAACCAATACCAAGGAAATACAAGTGATTTTTCAAAATATATTATGAGCAGCTATACGCCAATAAATTAGACAATTTAGAAGAAATGTACGCATTTCTGGAAAAATGCAAATTACCAAAACTGTAACAGGAAGAAATAGAAAACCTGAACAGACCAATATCCAGAGAGGGAATTGAAGCAGGCATCAAAAACCTCCCAAAACACAATAGTCCAGAGCCAGATGGCTACCCAAGGGAATTCTATTAAAGGTTTAAAGGAGAAATAATGCCTTTTCTACTAAAACTGTTCCAAAGAGTAGAAAGGGACGGGATACTTCCAAACTCGTTTCTGAAGCCAGCATCACCTTAATTGCAAAACCAGACAAAGACCCCATAAAAGGAGAAGTATAGATCAATATCCCTGCTGAACACAGATGCAAAAATTCTCAACAAGATATTAGCCAATAGGATCCAATCGTACATTAAGATTATTCACCATGAACAAGTGGGATAATTGGGGAATTCAACGTTGGTTCAACACTCATAAAACAATAAACATGATACATCACATCAACAAGAGAAAAAAGCAAGTATCATATGATCCTCTCAATAGATGCAGAGAAAGCATTTGACAAAATACAGCATCCAATCCTGATCCAAACTATTCAGGGTGTAGGTTTAGAGGGAACATGGTTCAGCATCTTAAAAGCCATTTATGAAAAACCCACAGCAAATATCATTCTCATAGGGGAAACACTGAGCACCTTCAACTAAGATTAGGAACACAACAGGAATGTCCACTCTCGCCACTGCTATTCAAGATAGTACTGGAAGTCCTAGAGCAATCAGGCAACAAAACAAAATACAAGGCACTCAATTTGGCAAAGAGCATGTAAAAAAATCCCTTTTTGCAGATGACTCCAAAACCCAAATGACTCCACCCAAAGATTGCTAAACTCATATAGCAATTTGGCAATGTGGCAGGATACAAAAATAAAGCGCAGAAATCAGTGGCATTTCTATACACTAACAATGAGACTGAAGAAAAAGAAATTAAGGAGTCATTCTCTTCAGAGACTTGGAAAAAATCATCTTAATATTCGTGTGGAATCAGAAAAGACCCCGATTAGCCAGGGGAATATTTTTTAAATATTTTATTTATTTATTCATGATAGTCACACAGAGAGAGACAGAGAGGCAGAGACACAGGCAGAGGGAGAAGCAGGCTCCATGCAGGGAGCCCGACGTGGGATTCGATCCCGGGTCTCCAGGATCACGCCCCAGGCCAAAGGCAGGCACCAAACGGCTGCGCCACCCAGGGATCCCTAGCCAGGGGAATATTTAAAAAGAAAACCATACCTGAGGGGATCACAATGCCAGATTTCAGGTTGTACTACAAAGCTGTGGTCATCAAGACAGTGTGGTACTGGCAAAAAAACAGACATATAGGTCAATGGAAGAAAATACAGAACTCAGAAATGGCTCCTCAACTCTATGGTCAACTAATATTTGACAAAGCAGGAAATACTATTCACTGGAAAAAAGAAAGGCTCTTTAATAAATGGTGCTGGGAAAATTGGACATCCACATGCAGAAGAATGAAACTGGACAATTCTCTTTCACCACACACAAAGATAAACTCAAAATGGATGAAAGATCTAAATGTGAGACAAGAATCCATCCAAATCCTAGAAGAGAACACAGGCAACACCCTTTTTAGACCTGGCCACAGCAACTTCTTGCAAGATACATCTAAGAAGACAAGGGAAACAAAATCAAAAATAAATTATTGGGACTTCATCAAGATAAGAAGCTTTTGCAGAGCAAAGGATACAGTCAGGAAAACTAAACAACAACCTACAGAATGGGAGAAGGTATTTGCAAATGACGTATCAGATAAAGGGCTAGTATCCAAGATCTATCAAGAACTTATTCAACTTAACAGCAAATAAACAATCCAATCATGAAATGGGCAAAATACATGAAGAGAAATCTCACAGAGGAAGACATAGACATGGCCAACAAGCACATGAGAAAATGCTCCGCATCCCTGGCCATCAGGGAAATACAAAGCAAAACCACAATGAGATATCACCCCACACCAGTGAGAATGGGGAAATTAACAAGAGGGGAAATAACAAATGTTGGAGAGGATGTGGAGAAAGGGGAACCCTCTTGCACTGTTGGTGGGAGTGTGAACTGGTGCAGCCACTCTGGAAAACCGTGTGCAGGTTCCTCAAAGAGTTAAAATTAGGGATCCCTGGGTGGCGCAGCGGTTTGGCCCCTGCCTTTGGCCCAGGGCGCGATCCTGGAGACACGGGATCGAATCCCACTTCGGGCTCCCGGTGCATGGAGCCTGCTTCTCCCTCTGCCTGTGTCTCTGCGCCTCTCTCTCTCTCTGTGACTATCATAAATAAATAAAAATTAAAAAAAAATTTTTTTAAAAAGAGTTAAAAGTAGAGCTATCCAACGACCCAGCAATTACACTCTAGGGATTTACCACAAAGATGCAGATGCTGTGAAATGCTGGGACACCTGCACCCCAATGTTTCTAGCAGCAACGTCCACAATAGCCAAATAGTGGAAGGAGCCTCAGTGTCCATGGAAAGATGAATGGATAACTTTTCTCCATACCTGAGCCCTGCAAAACTCAGAATCTGTCTTTGAGTATTCTTATAGTTTTATAACAATGTACTTATTAGCATGAGGTTTAAGATTCTGGTTTTTTTAATAAGAATACATACCTGGAAGCATTGGTTATATTACCAAGATGTTGACTAGAATGTCATACTGGTTTTATATATAAAATTTTTCTTTTATTTATAATATATTTACAAATATATATATTTTATTGGAGTTCAAGTTGCCAACATATACTATAGCACTCAGTGCTCAACCCGTCAAATGCCCCTCTTAGTGCCTATCAACCGGTCACCCCATCTCCCCTTTCACTATCCCTTAGGGAAAAAAGGAGATAAAATGAGTGGGAAAATTTAGAGAGGGTGACAAAACATGAGAGACTCCTAACTCTGGGGAATGAACAAGGGGTAGAATGTCATATTTGAATGAGATATATGCATCTGTATACATCTATACACACATAATCAGATATGACCAGTCAAATTTAGAGAACTAACATTGGCTTTATGGATCCAGTAAAACCTCTTGGAAATATCATCACCGCATTCTTACAGTTTCCAACAGCTTTACCAGGCTAGTCAGGAGGTCACAGCCTGGCAGGTGTAGGAATCTTGGTATATTTGGGTACCTAAAGAACAGACAATGCAACCAAGTGTATACTTATTACAGGGTAAATCTGAAGAAAAGGATTTGGCACAAGTTTCGGCTTGGCTTCTATACTGGAGGAGCTGTTAAACATTTCATCCAGAGATTTTTCACAAAAGCTGCAGCAAATAACGTTTTAACAAGAGCTTATATGTTCAAGTGCCATGCTTGCTGCAAATATGTGAATAATCTGATAAGTTATTTGTGAAACTATTCATATTCAGTGAACCAATTAATGTTAATTCAGCTACATTTAGTAGAAATGAGAGTGGTTGTTGAGAAAACATGTATTTCAATCACACATCTGAGTAAATACTTGAGTCAATTCCTGTTCATTATAACCGGAACTTGATAACTTGATCCTGATTTTCTCTACCTTCGTAGAATCTCTGGGTACAAATCTGAAAACTAGCATGTTGATTTTTCGCCCACATTTGGAAGTGCATTCAAACTGCCCTATATCCTGAAGTCCTGACAAGTAAATGTGAATCCAACGATAGAAACTTCAGAGAAGTCAGCACAGCAGCTCCTGTAGAGGTGGTCTTCATGCCAGTGGCTCTCTGGGACAGTCAGAGATAACCAGACACATTTGAACTACAAACCAGGAAAGTCTGACAGATTGTCACAGCCTTCTATCACTCTACCTGAAGACACATGAGCTTGACATCAAGAAATCTTCTCCACTGGTTGCCCTCAGAACTCAGAACCTGTCTACAATTTCATTCGATCATTTACCATCTTTTTCCCCATACAAATGCCATTTGTTTAATACCTGATTCCTTGAACCACAAGCCTGACTTTGAGAATGCACCTCCATCAACTCCTCCTGAAATGGGTTTAAATAAACTGGCCAATTGTCAGGATAGGGTCATCAAAATGAACAATCTGCTAGCACAAGTTTTAACACATGTATCTTTGGGAAATTTCAGAGAAGAGAGGGAACTGGCTAAAGATAGTCTGCCCCAGATTGGACCCCATTGGCACGAACATTAGTTTCACTTTAAACAAATGAAACTCAGCAGATTTAGGAAAATCTATTTAATCCCCCAAAACTGCCAGCTTGTACCAGGAAGAGAGCTATGACCAGGATCCCTCTTTACCTTAGACATGTGTCTACATAGCAGGACAACTTCTCTTTTCCAAACAACTCCTCTTCCCTTCCCTCTAATGCACTTTCTCCTCTTTGGTCATCGGACGCCTGCCCCTCTCCTTCACTCACATAAGTATCGTGGTACCTGTCCTTGCAATACTCCATGTCTGTGTGGATACCCAGTATGTATGCTATAAACTTTGATTTTCTCCTGTTAATCTGCCAAATGTCAATTAGATTCTTAAAAATAGGGACCTGAAGAGCACAGGAAATACTTACCTCCACAGCAACAGGCACTGGTGAAGTTTCATCAGAGGTCAGTCAAGAGTAAGCAGAGATGTGCATCTCTAGGACTGCTGATCAACAGTCCTCTGGATCAGGGTCTGATCCTATATCCTGGAAACATGAGATAAAAGTCATCCTGCATCAGAAATGGGTCCTCACACTGTCCTAGCTGGTGGAGGCCCCTCCCCACACTCTTCTCAAGAACCCCACCTCCTTCCCCTCCTTCCAATTCTCATCCCAGTCCTGGCTTCCTCTATGTCATGATGACTTTCCTCATCATCATCTGCTTGTGCAGAACTCCTAGTCGACTGGGACAGTCCACACACCTACCTCATCCGCCCTACATGCTCACGACCTGCTCCATCACTATCTGTGCAGGACTGGGATGTCACTGTGGGACATCACATTCTGGGGTTCCCTGGGTAAACCTTCAATGCTCCAGCTCCACCCCACCAAGCACAACACTCCTCAGTATCCAGGGACAAGATTTCCTTATTTTTGGTTTATTCTGTGTCATCTCTCTTCCCCCAGACACTATCAGCTCCTTGATCATGGGGACTCTTCCATGTCCACTTGTGTCCCACATCCCTAAGCTCACATGGGGCACATACTAGGTGTTCAGTAAGTGATGTGAATGCACACTGTAAGGACAGTGCACCATCCTCAGTCAGACACAGGTGGACTCTGTGTCTCCTGCTCTGTCCTGACTTGTCAACAGTAATAAAGGATTGTCGATCCCAATGATCAAGAATGAATTCTTGAGATGAATATTGTTGGAAACAGGTGATTTTATGATAGTGGGAACAGGGACCTGTGGGCAGAAACTGCACTGGGATTGTGAGGAGGGACTAATGATATGCTTTTTAATAAGTGGAGGTCAGGGATAGTGTAAAACTCTAAGGAATTTGGAAGCAAGGCTTTAAGGACCTTCATGATCTAGCTGCTGTTAAGGTGAGGTTATTCTCAATCTTTAATAAAGATAAACATTAAAGCACTAAGGCAGCCATGAGTTCCTTGAGCAACACAATATGTGCATATGTCAGGTCTCTAACAGTGGGCTGCAGGCTGTAAGGACATTTAATTTAATCTATATTTTCTTGTCTTTGTCTCTTCATTGACAGACTGTGAACAGAGCATCATGCTCCTGACAACAAGGAATTTCTCCTCAATATGAGAAAACCATAGAATGTTTTTGAGCCAAGGACAGGTTGCAGGGCTGAAGTGAAGAGAATCAGGATCATTTTGGAGCCAAAGCTCTGTCAGGTTGACCACAGAGTGCAGTTTACACCAAACAAAATTGTAAGCTGACTTGGCCAAATAGTGGGTGCTGCAAAGCAAAACTCACTTATGGGGAGAGAGCAGGTTAGTGTCTCACTTCCTCCCTGGCCCAGAGCACTGTGTGACCATCGAGGTTGTCATCATAGGATTGGCAGTAATAATCAGCCTCGTCCTCAGCCTAGATACCAGTGATGGTCAGGGTGGCTGTGCTGCCTGACTTGGAGCCAGAGAATTGAACCGGGATCCCCAAGGGTCAATTGCTAGTACCATAGATGATTGTTTTAGGGGACTTTCCTGGGAGCTGCTGGTACCATTGTACAACGTAACCACTGCTGATGTTGATGCTGCTTCCAGTGCAGGAGATGGTGACCCTCTGTCCCAGGGCCGCAGACACTGAGGGCGGGCTGAGTCAGCACAGCCTGGGCCCAGGAACCTGCAACAGGGAAAGACACAGAGAGGATTATGTTGGGGTCTGGAAACAATGAGAGGAAGCAGAACCTCACATGTCCTCCCAGGGGCCCTTCCCCCACCCCCATTTGGTCACCTGTGCAGTGAGCGAGGAGGGTGAGGAGGAGAGGGGACCAGGCCATGGTGGAGGTCATCACTGACTCTGCCTTCAGTGGTCCCACAGGTGAGCAGAGCCTCCTCTCATCTCTCTCTTCCCCTCTTCATCCTCTTTGAGAGGGAGGTCCCATCCATGCAAATGAGACTCCAGCTTTTGACACCCACCTGGCCTTGGGTCAGGTCCCTCTGTCTGAGATGACAGGGGCATGGGCAAGGGAGGGGCTGTGTAAGGCCAAGGGGTGGGGAGGTCCCAGCTGTGATCTCTCAGAAGAGGGCACAAGCAGAGCCAGGGGGCAGGTCCCAACTCTGATCACCCTGACGCCTCAGAAATGGAACCAGAATGCCCCCTGGTGTCCAGACCCAGAGGCACCACTGTGTGACAAGGTGACCAGGGCCCACATCTCCTGCTTCCCCAACTCTTTGCCCACTGTTCCTTCGCTAGGGCCAGACCAGGACCCTGTACGTCAGCTCACATTACTCCAGGGCTCAGTATTTGCTCCATTGAGAGCCTTCAGAAAGAGTTTGTCCACAGCTCCCTTGACCGTTCCTGGTCAGGAGTAAGGTGCTATCTCTTCCACAAAATCCTCTTAGCATTCAGTATCCAGTCCAGAGCAGTAGCACTCCCCATGGACACATGGCCCTTGCTATGTAGGATGCTGGGACTTTCCTCTCATGAGGCTTCTCTGATTTCCAGAGTTATCTTCCTGTGAGTTCTGCACAGCACTGAGGACCTGGGGGCAAAATTACCAAAGAGACACAGCTTCTTGGATAAAGGAATTTGGAGACAGACCACTCTCTGTGTTGAGCACAGCTCGAGTCTCTGCAACTTGTGTCCAGCATGTTCAGGATACAACATTAGCAGTGGACCCCCCATGACTACAGGCATGGGTTTCTACTGCCCCAGACCCCCTGGATTCAGAGGATTCTGTCAAACATCCCACATGTGATTGGAGGAGAGTTGGTGCCTAGAGGAATGATGCCCCTGAGCTCACAGGTCCTGTGGCCTTGGGTAGGGTCACAAAACTTTCCATCAGACTGTAGCCTGGTTGGAGGTGGCTGTTGGGTGAATGAAGAATGACAGTCCAGGCAGACAGCACAGGGAGAGGGTGTCCCACATACCCAGGGACCTGAAGCTCTGTGGGAGCAGCCCTGAGGCTGTGGTCCCAGAATCAGTAGAATGATCAGGCTCAGACACTGACTGGTGCCAAGAGATGCTCAGAGACTGAGCTGCTCATGGGGACGGACACTCCCCCTGGGTATCCTGAGCATCAGCCTCACCCCAGAGGAACATCCATGCTGCCCTCGTGACTGGACCCCAGTCACACTAGATGTCACCAGTGGTTCCTGTTGAAGAAGCATCTGTCTCCCAGAGATTGAGGCTCTGAGAATGGCTGGCTGACGCAGGTTGAATCTGGAGGGATTTAGAAGCCTGGAAACTGCAGCATCAAGGATGCTATTCACTCAGGCAGGGGATAGAACTCTGCGGGTGTGTGTGTGTGTGTGTGTGTGTGTGTGTGTGTGTGTGTGTGTGAGAGAGAGAGAGAGAGAGATAGAGAGAGAGAGAGAGAATGCAAGATGAAAAATGAGGCTATGTGACCCTTCTCCCTCTAATGACTTCAAAACATGCTGAAGGATGGTTCTCCATGGATATGCTCTTCTAAATATCCAAGGTCTTGAACATATATTTAGAGGTAAGCATCTTAAAGATTTTTTATTTGAAAATATTATTTTTTAAAAAGATTTTATTTATTTATTCATGAGAGACACAGAGAGAGAGAAAGAGACAGACAGACAGGGAGAAGCAAGCTCCATGCAGGGACCCTGATGGATCCTGGGACTCCAGGGTCCCACCCTGGGCTGAAGGCGGCTCTAAATCGCTGAGTCACAGGGGCTTCCCTGAAAAGATTGTTAGCCAAGGGGACTGAGGTGAGAGCAAACGTGTTAACAATCCACAGAATCAGTAGTCTGGACTTGTTGAGTGACAAGAAATCTGTCCATTCCTTATCTCTGCAGACACTACACCTACATCTCTAGGGTTTCCAGGTGTCGTGGAGCGCAGGGCTGGGGTAAGACCCAGCCTCCACCCTCTTACCACACAACCCAACCTCACCCAAGTCCCCTGAGTTCTGCTGGTGTCTACCAGGAGTGAGAAAACATACTGGTGATAGTTTTGTGTCTGTGTGTGTGAAAAAACGCTCACACAAACAGCGGACCTGGGACTGTTTCTGTGGTAGAAAATGTTTCTGTGTTGGACCTACTGTCCACAGAATTCTTCAGAATGAAACCTTGGAGCATAAGAAAAATAATGACTTATATTTTATGTTCCCCAAATGAATGAGACCATGTAATGTTTGTCCTCTGATTGACTTATTTCACTCAGCATAATACCCTCCAGTTCCATCCAAGTCGAAGCAAATGGTGGGTATTTGTCGTTTCTAATGGCTGAGTAATATTCCATTGTATACATAGAATACAATACACATCTTCTTTATCCATTCATCTTTTAATGGACACTGAGGATCCTTCCACAGTTTGGCTATTGTGGACATTGCTGCTAGAAACCTAGGGGTATAGGTGTCCCGGCATTTCATTGCATCTGCATCTTTGGGGTAAATCCTCAGCAGTGCAATTGCTGGGTCCTAGGGCATGTCTATTTTTAACTCTTTGAGGAACCTCCACACAGTTTTCCATAGTGGCAGTACCATTTCACATTCCCACCAATAGTATAAGAGGGATCCCTTTTCTCCGCATCCTCTCCAACATTTGTGGTTTCCTGCTTTGTTAATTTTCCCCATGTTCACTGGTGTGAGGTGGTATCTCATTGTGGTTTTGATTTGTATTTCCCTGATGGCAAGTGATGCAGAGAATTTTCTCATGTGCATACAGCAATTTTGGCAGTGTGGCAGGATATAAAATCAATGTCCAGAAATCAGTGGCATTTCTATACACTAACAATGAGACTGAAAAAAGAGGAGGAGGGGCAAGATGGCGGAAGAGTAGGGTCCCCAAATCACCTGTCCCCACCAAATTACCTAGATAACCTCAAATCATCCTGAAAATCTACGAATTCTGCCTGAGATTTAAAGAGAGAACAGCTGGAATGCTACAGTGAGAAGAGTTCATGCTTCTGTCAAGGTAGGAAGACGGGGAAAAAAGAAATTAACAAACAAAAGGCATCCAAGGGGGAGGGGCCCCCTGAGGAGCCGGGCTACTGCCAGAACAAGCGACCCCAGGACAGAAGCTCCGTCCCAGAGAAGCAGGAGCTGCACCAATCTTCCGGGCGGAAAGAGCCCGCAGGGAGTTAGAGCAGGACCCTAGGATGGCGAGGTTGCCCTCAGGCTCCCTGGGACTCTAACAGACACCTGTAGCGCGTGCAGGAGAGTGCGCCGAGCTCCCAAAAGGGCTGCAGTGTGCATGGCGGCTCCGCGGAGGGGGCTGTGCAGCCGGGAGCGTGAATCCAACAGTGCAGGCCCCAGAGCACAGGGCGCCGGGGACACAGCCCAGGATCCGGCCTCCCCCTGGAACAGGCAGAAGCTGGGAGGGCCCAGGACCGCAAGGACTCTGCTGCCACAGCTGAGCAGATCAGCGGCTCCACCCCAGAGCCTCCAGGCCCTGCAGACTGAGAGCTCTGGAGTTACTGTGGGAGCTGACTCCAGGGATCCAGAGCTGGCCGCCGCCACTGCGGTTGTTCCTCCTGGGGCCTCATGGTGTAAAAAACCACCCCTGAGCCCTGCACCAGGCAGGGGGCAGAGCAGCTCCCCCATGTGCTCACTCCTGAAAATCAGCACAACAGGCCCCTCCCCCAGAAGACCAGCTAGATGGACAAGTTCCAGGGGAAGTCAAGACACTTAAAACATACAGAATCAGAAGATACTCCCCCGTGTTTTTTTTTTCTTTTTGATTTCTGTGTGCTTCCCCCATCTTTTTTTCCTTTCTTTCTTTTTCTTTCTCTTTTTCTTCTCATTTTTTCTTTTTTTCTTCCTTTTTATTTCTTTTGATCTTTTCTTTCCTTTCATTCCTTCTCTCCTCTCTTTTTCTCCTTTTCCCAACACAACTTGCTTTTGGCCACTCTACACTGAAAAAAATGAATAGAAGAAAAACCTCACCTCCAAAGAAAGAATCAGAAACAGTCCTCTCTTCCACACAGTTACAAAATCTGGACTACAATTCAATGTCAGAAAGCCAATTCAGAAGCACTATTATACAGCTACTGGTGGCTCTAGAAAAAAGCAAAAAGGACTCAAGAGACTTCATGACTGCAGAATTTAGATCCAATCAGGCAGAAATGAAAAATTAATTGAATGAGTTACAATCAAAACTAGAAGTTCTAATGACGAGGGTTAACGAGGTGGAAGAACGAGTGACATAGAAGACAAGTTGATGGCAAAGAGGGAAACTGAGGAAAAATGAGACAAACAATTAAAAGACCATGAAGATAGATTAAGGGAAATAAACGACAGCCTGAGGAAGAAAAACCTACATTTAATTGGTGTTCCCGAGGTCGCCGAAATGGCCAGAGGGCCAGAATATGTATTTGAACAAATCCTAGCTGAAAACTTTCCTAATCTGGGAAGGGAAACAGGCATTCAGATCCAGGAAATAGAGCCCCCCCCCCCGCTAAAATCAATAAAAACCATTCAACACCTCGACATTTAACAGTTAAGCTTGCAAATTCCAAAGATAAATAGAAGATCCTTAAAGCACCTAGAGACAAGAAATCTATCAGTTTTATGGGGAGGAGTATTAGGGTAACAGCAGGCCTCTCCACAGAGACCTGGCAGGCCCGAAAGAGTTGGCAGGATATATTCAGGGTCCTAAATGAGAAGAACATGAAACCAAGAATACTTTATCCAGCAAGGCTCTCATTCAAAATGGAAGGAGAGATAAAGAGCTTCCAAGACAGGCAGGAACTGAAAGAATATGTGACCTCCAAACCAGCTCTGCAAGAACTTTTAAGGGGGACTCTTAAAATTCCCGTTTAAGAAGAAGTTCAGTGCAACAATCCACAAAAACAAGGACTGAATAGATATCATGATGACACTAAACTCATGTCTGTCATTAGTAACTCTGAAGGTGAACAGGCTTAATGACCCCATCAAAAGGCACAGGGTTTCAGACTGGATAAAAAAAGCAGGACCCATCTATTTGCTTTCCACAAGAGACTCATTTTAGAAAGAAGGAAACCTACAGCCTGAAAATAAAAGGTTGGAGAACCATTTACCATTCAAGTGGTCCTCAAAAGAAAGCAGGGTAGCCATCCTTATATCAGATAAACTAAAATTTACCACGAAGATTGTAGTTAGAGATGAAGAGGGACACTATATCATATTTAAAGGATCTATCCAACAAGAGGACTTAACAATCCTCAATATAATGCCCCGAATGTGGGAGCTGCCAAATATATCAATCAATTAATAACCAAAGTGAAGAAATACTTAGATAATAATACACTTATACTCGGTGACTTCAATCTAGCTCTTTCTATACTCGATAGGTCTTCTAAGCACAACATCTCCAAAGAAAGGAGAGCTTTAAATGATACACTGGACCAGATGGATTTCACAGATATCTACAGAACTTTACATCCGAACTCTACTGAATACACATTCTTCTCAAGTGCACATAGAACTTTCTCCAGAATAGACCACATACTGGGTCACAAATCCGGTCTGAACCAATACCAAAAGATTGGGATCGTCCCCTGCATATTCTCAGACCATAATGTCTTGAAATTAGAACTAAATCACAACAAGAAGTTTGGAATGACCTCAAAAAAGTGGAGGTTAAGGACCATCCTCCTAAAAAATGAAATGGTCAACCAGGAAATTAAGAATGAATTAAAAAAAATTCATGGAAAATAATGAGAATGAAGACACAGCCGTTCAACATCTTTGGGATGCAGCAAAAGCAGTCGTAAGGGGGAAATACATCGCAATACAAGCATCCATTCAAAAACTGGAAAGAACTCAAATACAAAAGCTAACCTTACACATAAAGGAGCTAGAGAAAAAACAGCAAATAGATCCTACACCCAGCAGAAGTAGAGAGTTAATAAGGATTTGACCAAAACTCAACGAAATCGAGATCAGAAGAACTGTGGAACAGATCAACAAAACCAGGAGTTGGTTCTTTGAAAGAATTAATAAGATAGATAAACCATTAGCCAGCCTTATTAAAAAGAAGAGAGAGAAGACTCAAATTAATAAAACCATGAATGAGAAAGGAGAGATCACCAACACCAAGGCAATACAATCGATTTTAAAAAGATATTATGAACAGCTAGACGCCAATAAATTAGGCAATCTAGAAGAAGTGGACACATTCCTGGAAAGCCACAAACTACCAAAACTGGAACAGGAAGAAATAGAATACCTGAATAGGCCAATAACCAGGGAGGAAATTGAAGCAGTCATCAAAAACCTCCCAAGACACAAGAGTCCAGGGCCAGATGGCTTCCCAGGGGAATTTTATCAAACGTTTAAAGAAGAAACCATAGCTATTCTACTAAAGCTGCTTGGAAAGATGGAAAGAGATGGAGTACTTTCAAATTCTTCTATGAGGCCAGGATCACCTTAACTCCAAAACCAGACAAAGACCCCACCAAAAAGGAGAATTACAGACCAATTCCCTGATGAACATGAATGCAAAAATTCTCAACAATATACTAGCCAACAGGATCCAACAACACATTAAGAAAATTATTCACCATGACCAAGTAGGATTTATCCCCAAGACACAAGGCTGGTTCAACACTCATAAGACAATCAATGTGATTCATCATATCAGCAAGAGAAAAACCAAGAACCATATGATCCTCTCATTAGATGCAGAGAAACATTTGACAAAATACAGCATCCATTCCTGATCAAAACTCTTCAGAGTGTAGGAATAGAGGGAACATTCCTCAACATCATAAAAAAAATCTATGAAAAGCCCACAGGAAAAATCATTCTCATTGGGGAAGCACTGAGAACCTTTCCCCTAAGACCAGGAACAAGACAGGGATGTCCACTCTCACCACTGCTATTCAGCATAGTATTGGAAGTCCTAACCTGAGCAATCAGACAACAATCTTGTCTTCTACGTCACTCACTCTTTCTTCCACCTCATTAGCATGAGTCGTTTGGACATCCAGTTTGGATTGCATCTCATTTATCTTTAATCTTGGCCTGATTAGATCTAAATTCTGCAGTCATGAAGTCTGTGGAATCCTTTATGCTTTTTCCAGGGTCATCAGTAGCTTTATATTTGTGTTTTTGAATTGGCTTTCTGACATCAAATTGTAATCCAAATTCTGGAACTCTGTTGCAAAGTGTACTATTTTTGATTCTTTCTTTTGCTGTGACTCTTCCTTATAGTCATTTTGTACAGTTCAGAATGGCTGCATGAGTGGGCTAAGTCATGAATATCAACCATGACCTAAGTAAATTTCACCCTAGATGATTCTGATAAGGTCAGAGACCAGAAAAGGAAAACAAAGATCAGAACAAAATAAAAAAAGGCCCACTAAAGTGAAAAACATATTTTAAAACAAAGTAGTAGAAAAATGAAAGGCCAAAAATCCCAAATAAGAAGGAAAAAAAAGAAGATAAAAAAACTAAAGAGGAAAGAGAGAGAGAAAAAAAACAGAAAAAAAGAGAAGAAAAAGATAAATCAGGGGATGGACTAGGAGATGGTGGTGAAGGAGTCGTAGTGGAGGGAGAATGTAGTCTACCTGAGGGGTCCTAGAGTATGATCCCCTTGATTCTGAGTGTTAAGTTCTGTATGTTAGAAGATGCTCGGTCCCAAATTTATGTAAACTAGAAATACTTTTAGAAAGCCACAATATTGACCACCAAAACATAAACGAGATAAAAGGGTGGCAGAATGGGAATGAAGAGAGAATATAATCTCACAGAATGGAACCGCACAGTATTCTACTTGGTTCTGGGTGCATGCTGGTCATGTTTTAGAAGGTATTAACTTCCACCATTGTAGAACAAAATAAGGCAGAGAAAACAAAAAACACAAAGCAAAATTCATGTTTTGGGAGATATATCTCCCAAAATTAAATTGAGTGTGTTGGAAGGAATTGGGAAGTGAATAATATATCTAACACATGTAATTGTAGAAATATGAAAGTCAAAAAAGAAGAAATTTAAAAATGAAGAAGTGATAAAATATTGTAATTAAGGTGGTAATAGAGAAGACATATTGGAAATTTTTAGTCTGATATAAAAACGTGTTGTAATGGAAAAAGGGAAAAATTTAAAAAGAAAAAGGAGGGGGGGCCCTCTAGTTCTATATACTATAAATCCATTTTCTTCCCCTTGGAGCTTTGCAGCGCTGCTTGGTCAAGAACTTGCTCTTCCCCTGTCCTTGCAGTTCATTTTCTGGGGAAAGGGCCTGCTGTGCCGATGCTCAGGTGTGTGCACCTGGGGGAGCTGCCCCCGCCCTGTTTACCCTGTGACACCTCTGATCCCTGGTGGCCCCGCTCTGTCCCAGGCACAGGGTGACACCAGCAGGACATCAGCCCTGGCGGCGGCCAGCTCCCCAGCCCTGGAGTCAGCTCCAGCAGTAACTACCTCAGCTCCCAGTCCACAGGGGCCTGGATGCTCCTGGGGAGGCGCGGGTGCCCTGATCTGCACAGCTTGGGGGCACCCTGTTGCAGGACACTTCTCACTGTCCTGCCCCCCCCCCGCGCCTCTGGGTGCCTGGGGGTGGATGCAGGATCCTGGGCTGTGCCACCTGGCCCGCTGGGATCCGGGCCCTGCCCTTCTGGAATCGCGTTCCGGGGTGCGGCCCCCAAAGGCCCCAGGGCGCAGCCCCCTCCATCCAGAGCCCCCGCTTGACCGACCAGCTTCTCCCCAGGGCCCCACATGGCATGTCCCAGCCCTTTACAGAGGCAGGCCCACAGTCTGGGGCTTGCTTTCCCTGGGTGCGCTTCCACTGTTAGTGACCCCGGGAGACTGGAGGCTCCACTGCCCATCCTGTGAACTTGCCCAATTTCCTCTTAAGCTCTTTAATGTCCAGGAAGAATCCGGTGCAGATTTTTAAACTTCCCACTATCCAGGGCCAGGCTTTCCTGCCCCGTGGCTGTCACTGCCCCACTTTAGCCCAGCTCCTCACAGTGCCCCTCCCCCACTTGATTCCTTTTTATTTTATTTTTCTGCCTTCCTACCTTGCTAGAAGTGAAAACCCTCTTCTCTGTCATGTTCCAGCTCTTCTCTTTAAATCTCAGGTGGATTCGTAGGTGCTCAGGATGTTTTGAAAGTTATCCAGGTAAGTTGGTGGCACCAGGTGAGTTGAGGAAGCTACTTCTCTGCCATCTTCTCGTTGTAGTGAATTGAAAGGACACCTGCACCCCAATGTTCACAGCAGCAGTGTCTATAATAGCCAACTGTGGAAGGAGCCACCATGTCCTTTGACAGATGAATGGATAAACAAGATGTGAGATATGTATATATATTCTGTATATACTGTATACACACACACACACACACACACACAAAGGAGTATTACTCAGCCATCAGAAAGGACAAATGGAACTGGAAGCTATTATGCTGAGTGAAATAAGTCAATCGGATAAAGACAATCATCATAGGGTTTCACTCATATGTGGAATATAAGAAATAGTGAAAGAGAATATAATGGAAAGGAAGAAAACTGAGTGGGGGAAAATTAGAAACGAAGAACAACACGAGAGACTCCAAATTCTGGGGAACAAACAAAGGGTTGCAGAAGAGTAGGAGGGTGGGGTTGGGGTGACAGGGTCACAGGCACTAAGGATGGCATTGATGGGATGAACAGGGGGGTTATGTGTTGAAAAATTGAATTTAAATAAAACATTTTTTAAAATTAGACTGCCTAGGTGGCTCAGAGTTTGAGCATCTGCCATTGGCTCAGGGAATGATCCTGGAGTCCTGGGATGGAGTCCCCCATTGGGCTCCCGGGAGTGAGGCTCTTCTCCTTCTGCCTATGTCTCTGCTACTTTCTCTGTGTCTCTCATGAATAAATAAAATAAATATTTAATAAAAGAAGAAAATATGCATCTATAGGGGCTCCTTGCTGGCTCAGTCAGTGGAGGATAGCATTCTTGTTCTCGTTTGTAGATAGAGGTTAGTGAAAAAAAATTCTTAAAAAATGGAAAATATTGGGGATCTCTGGGTGGCTCCGCGGTTCAGTGCCTTCCTTCAACCCAGGGTGTGATCCTAGAGTCCCGGGATCGAGTCCCCCATTGGGCTCCACGCATGGAGCCTGCTTCTCCCTCTGCCTGTCTCTCTGCCCTTCTCTGTGTGTGTGTGTCTCTTGTGAATAAATAAAACTTTTTTAAAAATGGAATATATGAATGTAATATTTCCTAAAACATAGTATCATGGTGTGTGCTCTCATCTGTATGATTTCATCTGTGTTCTACATGTTTTATGAGGGAAAAAGTTCTAGTAATGTTAAGATTAAATCCTATTAATAAACATTCTGTCTAGCATTTTTGAGTATCCATTGGTATCGTGTGTAAGAAAGGAAAGTGTTACAGAGAGGCACCACTTTATGCCAGCCGCCCAAGGGAATATGTTCTACTGTGGTTACCAGTAAAGGGATACACTGCCTTAGGGCATGTGTCCCTGCTCGGGAGCTATGGCACCAGGACTGTGGCCCACCCCTCATCTGCTGCTGTCACTGTGCTTAGCTGTCTCTTATAACTGTAATACACCTGGCTTTCAGCTCCTCCGAAGCTTCTCGATGATGAGGGCTGGAGACAAGGGCCCAGGGTTTTTTGTCTCACTTCCTCCTTATCTGAGATGCTGTGGGTAATTGTAGCTGCTCCCACTGACATCATGCATACTACAGTAGTAGTCAGCCTCGTCCTCAGGCTGGGCTCCTGTGATGGTGAGGGCAGCTTTGTTCCCAGATATGGATCCAGAGAAGCGATCAGGGACCTCCGAGGGACGGCTGCTTGTGTCATAGATAAGCATGCGAGGAGATCGGCCTTGGGTCTGCTGGTACCAGCTGGGGTTGTTACTTGTAGTCACTGACCCAGAGCTGAGGCCACACGTGAGTGTGACTGTCCCTCCTGGAGACACTGAGACTGATGACTCCTGAGTCACCACAGTCTGAGAATCTGCTCCTAAAACCAAGAGAGAAAGGTGTTGTTAAGAGAGATAAGGGTCACCCTGAGACCTTGATTTTGTGTGCTCTTCAAGGATGCAGAGTCCATTTCCCTGACCTGAGCCATAAGCAAGGACCCCAAGAAGAAGCACCATCCAGGCCATGGTGGGAACCCTCACAGGATGTGGTCTCACAGGCTCTTCGGCCAGAGTAGGGTGTCCCTGGGCCTTTTCTTGACTCCACACCTATGAGAATAAGGAAGTGCTTCATGCAAATCAGCTTCCTCTCTCCCCTGCCCCAGGGTCACTCGCATGTAATCCGGGAGATCTTGAAAGGAGCAGATGCTGGGACCTCACACACACCAATTATAGCATGATGACTGTGACACTGTGTGTCAGGAAGACATCTTTCACCAATCACCTTCCTATGACCCTGGTTACCTCCACACAAAGTTCCTCTCTGAGAATCCTGACAGCTGTATGAGGAGATGGATCTGTTTTCCAACTCCTGGCCCTTCCTCTAAATCACCTCAACTCTAACCCCTCAGGGTGACATTTTCTTCCCTCCCCAGGGACATTGCTCATTGTCTCTTTGGAGGATCCTAGCAGCCACTCCTCCAGCCATGAGGACACTGGGAACCTCAGAGTCCATGTGACAGATGTAACGATGGTGCTCTCCACGTCTTTAATCATGGACCGTTTTTACAAGGAGTCCGGGGTTGCCAACCAAGGATGTCTCTTTATCAGAAATGAACACAACACTGACTGAACAATTGAACATCATGGACCATTTTGAACTCCATTTCCCTTTGTGTTCTGTTGAGGATCAGATGGCTCTGGAAGGCTGGGAAGGAAACTGGAGAAGGAGGACTGGCAGGAGCTTAAGGATTCTCCATGAACCGGGGAAGATGAGGCTCAGGCCTCATGTTTTCCCCAGGATGAGATACCAAAATGCCTGGCATTCATTTTGGAATTACTCGTAAATTGCTCGTTTGATAAATCCTGCATGTTCTTTCCCTTTTCTCTTCATGTTTAAGATTAAGAACTCATATCTAAGAAAAATAGTCATACTCTTTATTAGCCTATTAAACTAACACATCCCTGACACTTTAGAAAAGAATAGGTAATTTCATTACTATCAGATTTTGAGATGAGGAGCAGTATTTATACTAAAGAAAATAGAAGAATGGGGAAAGCTGAAAACACAATATCTTTTTCCATAGATAACTATATAGTGACATAAACAAGAAAAGAAATAAGAACTGAAATGATGGCAGATAAAAGACTCAGGCACTTACTGCATATTCCATCATGAGCACATTTGGAAGACATAGTTAGAGCAATGGTCCCTGAGGGTGTCCACCTGGACACATTCCCAGGTCTTCCCCAGACACCAGGGTCCTATTGACTTTCCTGTGTGGCAGACCTGGGTGGGGATCTGCAGCCAGAGCAGAGTGGAGGGACTGATAGACTGGAGACAGAATCACCCAAGTCCCCAGGAGTCCTCTTAGGCAGGAAGGTGATAGGGCAGCGCCCCCGTGGGTCCTGAGTGATCCTACATGAGTCAGGCAGGAGCTTCCTCTGGGCTGTCTTGTACCTCTGAGAGGACATACTGATGCAGGCTGACGAGGGCGCTCTAGAGGTCACTGTGTCCCCTGTGCTGTGTCCTGTCACATCAGTGTTCTCTCCCACAGGGCGTCAGGGAACCAGCACTGAGAGCTCAGGGACTCTACATGGGTTGGGGCATCTGATGCATGGCTCAGTGCCTCTTCATATCTGCTCCCCTCATTCCATGTTCCTCATCACTGAGAGACTGCACACAACTCTTCTCAGTTCTAATCCTACCAGGGGATCAAGGCCAATTTTTAAAAAAGATTTTACTTATTTATTCATGAGACACACACACACACACTCACAGAGAGAGAGAGAGAGAGAGAGAGAGAGAGGCACAGATACAGGCAGAGGGAGAAGCAGGCTTCATGCAGGGTGCCCGATGCAGGATCAAACCCGGGACTCCAGGATCATGCCATGGGCTAAAGGCAGGTGCTAAACTGCTGAGCCACCCAGGGATCATGGACCTGCCAAAATTATGGTTGGGAAGTACTGGAGCACAAATTGGCCAATTAGCCCTGCCTTGCCCAGAATTGTTGATGTTCCCATGGGATAGAGGCAAAGCCATCTACTGAGTAGCTGACACCATGGCAAGTGGGCAAAAGGAAATTGCCTCTTCTGCCAGGAGGTTATGGACACCTTGTCTCTGCTGAGCAATAATAAAGTGAAACCTGCATGAGGGCACAGTTTGGGGATTCATTAGTGTATGCAAGCAGTGGGCACGTTTTTCCAAATATTTCCTCCTCTTAGGCCAACTTATCTCAATATCCTCTGACCATGAGAGTTGGTGCTTTTGGAGATTTGGTGTTTTTTGGCTTGTTATTATGGCTCTCAGCCTCTGGATAGTTCTTGGTTGGAGGAACTTACAGCCTCGTATCTTACATGTGGGAGACATAATACAAGAGAAGGAACCCCAGGTTCTCACTGCTGTGCTGTGTTTTCCTCAATTGGTTTGAAGTCTTCCTTCTTCAATCAACCTTCAAAAGTCTTCCTATACTTGTCTGTTGTAGTGTGTCAGGACATTTCAGTTGTAAGATCAGACCTGATTGAATGGGAGCACTTCCTATTGTCCAGAACTAGGGATCCTCAGGGTGCCCTCTCTGATTGCTTCTCTGCAGTGCTAGGATGGTGAGGATCCTCTGAGGTGATGCTATGGAGGTGATTGATCTTGACTCTCAAGTTGTTAAAGTAAAAGACAATTTGAGTATCTTTTAAATTATTCTTTATAGAATAATAAAAACTATAGACAGCACATAACCAAAACTTCAACACAAGAAGTTTTACAAGCCAGATGGGACCTATTTTAGTACAAATGTCCAGCTTTGTGTTCTTAAATGCAGGGGATGGAAGAGGATACATTTTCATTCCCATTTTCCGTATGTTTCTGTGTGTTGAACTTTTTCACCAGAGGTGGGCTCCACAGGCTCTTCGGCTGGAGAAGGCTGTCCCAAGACCTTTTCATGACTCCAGTCCTATGAGAATAAGCAAGTGTTTTATGCAAATCAGCTTCCTCTCTCTCCCTGCTCCACGGTCACCCACAAGTCACCTGGGAGATCTTGAAAGGGACAGATGCTGGGACCTCACACACACAAATGTCTGCAGGGTGACCTGGGACACAGACTGGCAGGAAGACATCTTCTCCAAATCAACGACCTGTGACCCTGGTGACCTCCACCCCAAAGTTCCTCCCTGAGAATCCTGACAGCTGTATGAGGAGATGGATACAATCTCCAACTCCTGGCCCTGCCTCTAAATCACCTCAACTCTCACCCCTCTCTGGAACATTTTCTTCCCTCCACAGGGACATTGCTCCTTGTCTCTTTGGAGGATCCTAGCAGTCAGTCCTCCAGCCATGAGGACACTGGGAGTCTCAGAGTCCATGTGACAGATGTAACGATGGTGCTCTCCTCTTCGTTAATCAGGGACCATGTCTGCAGTAGTCCAGGGCGAGCTGACCAAGGATGTCTCTTTATCAGAACCCAATGAACCCAACACTCTGTGAACAAGTGATCCTCATGGACCATTTTGAACTCCATTTCCCATTGTGTTCTGCTGAGGATCAGAGGGTCCTGGAAGGCTGAAGAAGGAACCTGGAGAAGGAGGACTAGCAGGAGCATAAGGAGTCTCCAGGAACAGGGAATATGAAGCTCAGGCCTTGTGTTTGCCCGGTGTTAGATACCAAAATGCCTGCCATTCATTTTGCAACTACTTGTAAATTGTTGTTTTAATAAATCATGCATGTTCCTTTTTCCTTTCTCTTCATGTTTGAGAGCCTGAACTCATATCAGAGAAAAATACTCATACCCATGAATTTCCTATTAAACTAAGGCATCCCTGACACTTTTAAAAACAATAGGTTATTTCACATCTATCACATTTTGAGATGAGGAATGATATTCATAAAAAGAAAAAAGAAAGAATGGGGAAAGCTAAAAACACAAACACTATCTATTTCCATAGATAACTATAAAGTGGTGACATAAACAAGAAAGTCCAGTAAGAAATAACTACTGAAATGATAGCACACAAAGGACTCAGGAACTTACTGCCTATTTCATCAAGAGCGAAATTGGAAGTCATAGTTCGAGCAAGGGTCCCTGAGGGTGTCCACCTTGACAAATTGCCCTAGGCCTTCCCCAGACACCAGCGACCTATTGACTTTCCTGTGGGGCAGATCTGGGTGGTGATCTGCAGCCAGAGCAGAGTGGAGGGATCGATAGACTGGAGACAGAATCACCCAAGTCCCCAGGAGTCCTCTCAGGCAGGAAGGTGATAGAGCAGCGCCCCTGTGGGTCCTGAGTGATCCTACATGAGTCAGGCAGGAGCTTCCTCTGGGCTGTCTTGTGCCTCTGAGAGGACATACTGATGCAGGCTGACGAGGGCGCTCTAGAGATCACTGTGTCCCCTGTGCTGTGTCCTGTCACATCAGTGTTCTCTCCCACAGGGTGTCAGGGAACCAGCACTGGGAGCTCAGGGGCTCTACATGGGTTGGGGTATCTGATACATGGCTCAGTGCCTCTTCACATCTGCTCCCCTCATTCCATGTGCCTCATCATTGAGAGACTGCACACAACTATTCTCAGCTCTGATCCTCCCAGGTGATCAAGGACAATTTTCAAGGAGTTACGTTATTTCTAGAAGCCTATATTTTGAGTCATTTCTGCAATCATAGCTGTGTTCATAAACGATATCTTCCTGAAATTTAAATCTGATACTCTCTGCTACGTTTTACTTGCTCCAGTGATTTGCTAGAATGAGAAAATGCATTTAGACTACATGCCTTTTGTTTTAATATATATTTTAAATCCTTTGTTTCAACAAAGACTTAAAGACTGTCAGTGTCAAAATCAGCCCAATTGGACTCGGGACCCTGGAAGGTAGGTTAGATGTTGGCAGAAATAATTCATGACCACCACCTCTACCCCAATGACAGGAGCAAGAAGCAGAGCCAGTTCCCCTCCTGTCCCCACCCTTTCTCCTTCCCCTAAAAGGAATTCTCTATTCATTCAGTGAAGAGGTGAACAGAGGATCCAGGCTATGGTAGAGAAGCCCCTGAGCTCTGCGTACTGTGCTCTGATTGTTGGCACGGACATGGTCCCTTCCCAGGTGAGTCCTATTGTTTCCCCAGGGAACACTGCAGTTTGAATTCATGAAGCAAATATACTTTTATTGAATGATTGTCCTGTCCATCTATCCTTCCATGAAAATCGTGTCTGGACCTGTTACTCCATGATGCAGTGGAGTTTGATGAAATATGAGAGCTGTTTGATTCAGAGCTGAGAGCTCTTGTGGCTCCAGGGCTGCAGCTGCAGGATAGTGTCACCCACAGTGAGGACCCTGCTTGCTCTAGTGTGCAGGGATAAATGCTCCTGGTCTTCCTCACCCAGACCCTGAGCTCTCAGGAGCAGCCCAGTAACTCCCACTGCTGGCCTCAGACACCAGGCCCCTCACCCCATGTCACACTCCCCAGCCCTCCTAAAGGGGCCTCTGACCTTTGCAGTTAGACCTTTCTGATATCACACCCAGGAAAGTAGAATGTAGCAGGTCATCTCTGTGAGGTTGAGCCATTCATTTTTCCAGGACATCAATGCCCTCATTTAGACAGCTAACTGGAATAGTTATGTCACAGTGTGTTTCAGGATTCCCTGACAGTGGAGTTGCATCTGCCTTGTCCCTGGTTTCATTACTGGGAAATAATGCTCTTGAAACCAGCTCAAGATTCACAGTCTCTAGAGAAGCCCATTGGTTCAACCTTGATAATAATTCTACCTCGGTTTACCCTTATAGGCTGACTTATTTGGTTACTGCTGGTGTCAGGGTCTCCTGTTAGGTTCACCAGCCTCTCTTGGATTTTAATCTCTGTCTTTTGCAAGGAGAGTATCATGCTGTCAGGGACAACATGTCCTTTGTCATTGATAACTAGTGTGGGTTCTCACTTATTCTTGAATATTACCCTTACAGCAATTATTTTGTAAGGAATTTCTGATACATTTCAGATGTTTTGGGTCTACTTGTGTAATTTTGCTCAGTCCTAAGGTTGACATTAAATAACACTGTTGTGGGGGGAGGAGCAAGATGGCGGAGGAGTAGGGTCTCCAAATCACCTGTCTCCACCAAACTACCTAGAAAACCTTCAAATTATCCTGAAAATCTATGAATTCGGCCTGAGATTTAAAGAGAGACCAGCTGGAATGCTACAGTGAGAAGAGTTCGCGCATCTATCAAGGTAGGAAGACGGGGAAAAAGAAATAAAGGAACAAAGGCCTCCAAGGGGGAGGGGCCCCGCGAGGAGCCGGGCTGAGGCCGGGGCGAGTGTCCCCAGGACAGGAGAGCCCCGTCCCGGAGGAGCAGGAGCTGCACCGACCTTCCCGGGCGGAAAGGGGCTCGTGGGGAGTTGGAGCAGGACCAGGAGGGCGAGGAGGCCCTCGGGCTCCCGGGGACACTAACAGAGCAACTGCGCGCCCAGGAGAGTGCGCCGAGCTCCCTAAGGGCTGCAGCGCGCACGGCGGGACCCGGCGGGACCCGGAGCAGCTCGGAGGGGCTCGGGCGGCGGCTCCGCGGAGGGGGCTGCGCGGCCCCGGGAGCAGCTCGGAGGGGCTCGGGCAGAGGAAGAGGCTCCGTGCGGAGGGGGCTGCGCGGTTCCAGGAGCAGCTCGGAGGGGCTCGGGCAGAAGAAGAGGCTCCGTGCGGAGGGGGCTGCGCGGTTCCAGGAGCAGCTCGGAGGGGCTCGGGCGGCAGCTCCGCGGAGGGGGTTGCGCGGCCCGGGAGCGCGAATCCACCAGCGCAGGCTCCGGAGCACAGGGCGCCGGGACACAGCCCAGGATCCCGCCTCCCCCGGGACAGGCAGAGGCCGGGAGGGCCCAGGACAGCAAGGACGCTCCTGCCCCAGCTGAGCAGATCAGCGGCCCCGCCCCGGAGCCTCCAGGCCCTGCAGACGGAGAGCTCGGAGTTCCTGCCGGAGCTGAATCCAGGTTTCCAGAGCTGCCGCGCCACTGGGGCTGCTCCTCCTGCGGCCTCACGGGGTAAACAACCCCCACCGAGCCCTGCACCAGGCAGGGGCACAGCAGCTCCCCCAACTGCTAACACCTGAAAATCAACACAACAGGCCCCTCCCCCAGAAGATCAGCTAGACTGACAACTTCCAGGAGAAGCCAAGGGACTTAAAGTACACAGAATCAGAAGATACTCCCCTGTGGTTCTTTTTTTTTTTTTTTTTTTGGTTTTTTTTTTTTTTTTTTTGTTTTGTTTTGTTTTGTTTTGTTTTGCTTTTTGATTTGTTTCCTTCCCCCACCCCCTTTTTTTCTCCTTTCTTTTTCTTTCTCTTTTTCTTCTTCTTTTTTTTTTTTTTTTTTTTCGTTTTTTTTTTCTTTTTCTTCCCTTTTTTTTTCTCTTTCTCTTTTCTTTCCTTCTTTCTCTCCTCTCTTTTTCTCTTTTTCCCAATACAACTTGCTTTTGGCCACTCTGCACTGAGCAAAATGACTAGAAGGAAAACCTCACCTCAAAAGAAAGAATCAGAAACAGTCCTCTCTCCCACAGAGTTACAAAATCTGGATTACAATTCAATGTCAGAAAGCCAATTCAGAAGCACTATTATACAGCTACTGGTGGCTCTAGAAAAAAGTATAAAGGACTCAAGAGACTTCATGACTGCAGAATTTAGAGCTAATCAGGCAGAAATTAAAAACCAATTGAATGAGATGCAATCCAAACTAGAAGTCCTAACGACGAGGGTTAACGAGGTGGAAGAACGAGTGAGTGACCTAGAAGACAAGTTGACAGCAAAGAGGGAAACTGAGGAAAAAAGAGACAAACAATTAAAAGACCATGAAGATAGATTAAGGGAAATAAACGACAGCCTGAGGAAGAAAAACCTACGTTTAATTGGGGTTCCCGAGGGCGCCGAAAGGGACAGAGGGCCAGAATATGTATTTGAACAAATTCTAGCCGAAAACTTTCCTAATCTGGGAAGGGAAACAGGCATTCAGATCCAGGAAATAGAGAGATCCCCCCCTAAAATCAATAAAAACCGTTCAACACCTCGACATTTAATTGTGAAGCTTGCAAATTCCAAAGATAAGGAGAAGATCCTTAAAGCAGCAAGAGACAAGAAATCCCTGACTTTTATGGGGAGGAGTATTAGGGTAACAGCAGACCTCTCCACAGAGACCTGGCAGGCCAGAAAGGGCTGGCAGGATATATTCAGGGTCCTAAATGAAAAGAACATGCAACCAAGAATACTTTATCCAGCAAGGCTCTCATTCAAAATGGAAGGAGAGATAAAGAGCTTCCAAGACAGGCAGCAACTAAAAGAATATGTGACCTCCAAACCAGCTCTGCAAGAAATTTTAAGGGGGCCTCTTAAAATTCCCCTTTAAGAAGAAGTTCAGTGGAACAGTCCACAAAAACAAAGACTGAATAGATACCATGATGACACTAAACTCATATCTCTCAATAGTAACTCTGAATGTGAACGGGCTTAATGACCCCATCAAAAGGCGCAGGGTTTCAGACTGGATAAAAAAGCAGGACCCATCTATTTGCTGTCTACAAGAGACTCATTTTAGACAGAAGGACACCTACAGCCTGAAAATAAAAGGTTGGAGAACCATTTACCATTCGAATGGTCCTCAAAAGAAAGCAGGGGTAGCCATCCTTATATCAGATAAACTAAAATTTACCCCAAAGACTGTAGTGAGAGATGAAGAGGGACACTATATCATACTTAAAGGATCTATTCAACAAGAGGACTTAACAATCCTCAATATATATGCTCCAAATGTGGGAGCTGCCAAATATATAAATCAATTATTAACCAAAGTGAAGAAATACTTAGATAATAATACACTTATACTTGGTGACTTCAATCTAGCTCTTTCTATACTCGATAGGTCTTCTAAGCAAAACATCTCCAAAGAAACGAGAGCTTTAAATGATACACTGGACCAGATGGATTTCACAGATATCTACAGAACTTTACATCCAAACTCAACTGAATACACATTCTTCTCAAGCGCACATGGAACTTTCTCCAGAATAGACCACATATTGGGTCACAAATCGGGTCTGAACCGATACCAAAAGATTGGGATTGTCCCCTGCATATTCTCGGACCATAATGCCTTGAAATTAGAACTAAATCACAACAAGAAGTTTGGAAGGACCTCAAACACATGGAGGTTAAGGACCATCCTGCTAAAAGATAAAAGGGTCAACCAGGAAATTAAGGAAGAATTAAAAAGATTCATGGAAACTAATGAGAATGAAGATACAACCGTTCAAAATCTTTGGGATGCAGCAAAAGCAATCCTAAGGGGGAAATACATCGCAATACAAGCATCCATTCAAAAACTGGAAAGAACTCAAATACAAAAGCTAACCTTACACATAAAGGAGCTAGAGAAAAAACAGCAAATAGATCCTACACCCAAGAGAAGAAGGGAGCTAATAAAGATTCGAGCAGAACTCAACGAAATCGAGACCAGAAGAACTGTGGAACAGATCAACAGAACCAGGAGTTGGTTCTTTGAAAGAATTAATAAGATAGATAAACCATTAGCCAGCCTTATTAAAAAGAAGAGAGAGAAGACTCAAATTAATAAAATCATGAATGAGAAAGGAGAGATCACTACCAACACCAAGGAAATACAAACGATTTTAAAAACCTATTATGAACAGCTATACGCCAATAAATTAGGCAATCTAGAAGAAATGGACGCATTCCTGGAAAGCCACAAACTACCAAAACTGGAACAGGAAGAAATAGAAAACCTGAACAGGCCAATAACCAGGGAGGAAATTGAAGCAGTCATCAAAAACCTCCCAAGACACAAGAGTCCAGGGCCAGATGGCTTCCCAGGAGAATTTTATCAAACGTTTAAAGAAGAAATCATACCTATTCTCCTAAAGCTGTTTGGAAAGATAGAAAGAGATGGAGTACTTCCAAATTCGTTCTATGAAGCCAGCATCACCTCAATTCCAAAGCCAGACAAAGACCCCGCCAAAAAGGAGAATTACAGACCAATATCCCTGATGAACATGGATGCAAAAATTCTCAACAAGATACTGGCCAATAGGATCCAACAGTACATTAAGAAAATTATTCACCATGACCAAGTAGGATTTATCCCTGGGACACAAGGCTGGTTCAACACCCGTAAAACAATCAATGTGATTCATCATATCAGCAAGAGAAAAACCAAGAACCATATGATCCTCTCATTGGACGCAGAGAAAGCATTTGACAAAATACAGCATCCATTCCTGATCAAAACTCTTCAGAGTGTAGGGATAGAGGGAACATTCCTCGACATCTTAAAAGCCATCTATGAAAAGCCCACAGCAAATATCATTCTCAATGGGGAAGCACTGGGAGCCTTTCCCCTAAGATCAGGAACAAGACAGGGATGTCCACTCTCACCACTGCTATTCAACATAGTACTGGAAGTCCTAGCCTCAGCAATCAGACAACAAAAAGACATTAAAGGCATTCAAATTGGCAAAGAAGAAGTCAAACTCTCCCTCTTCGCCGATGACATGATACTCTACATAGAAAACCCAAAAGTCTCCACCCCAAGATTGCTAGAACTCATACAGCAATTCGGTAGCGTGGCAGGATACAAAATCAATGCCCAGAAGTCAGTGGCATTTCTATACACTAACAATGAGACTGAAGAAAGAGAAATTAAGGAGTCAATCCCATTTACAATTGCACCCAAAAGCATAAGATACCTAGGAATAAACCTCACCAAAGATGTAAAGGATCTATACCCTCAAAACTATAGAACACTTCTGAAAGAAATTGAGGAAGACACAAAGAGATGGAAAAATATTCCATGCTCATGGATTGGCAGAATTAATATTGTGAAAATGTCAATGTTACCCAGGGCAATATACACGTTTAATGCAATCCCTATCAAAATACCATGGACTTTCTTCAGAGAGTTAGAACAAATTATTTTAAGATTTGTGTGGAATCAGAAAAGACCCCGAATAGCCAGGGGAATTTTAAAAAAGAAAACCATATCTGGGGGCATCACAATGCCAGATTTCAGGTTGTACTACAAAGCTGTGGTCATCAAGACAGTGTGGTACTGGCACAAAAACAGACACATAGATCAGTGGAACAGAATAGAGAATCCAGAAGTGGACCCTGAACTTTATGGGCAACTAATATTCGATAAAGGAGGAAAGACTATCCATTGGAAGAAAGACAGTCTCTTCAATAAATGGTGCTGGGAAAATTGGACATCCACATGCAGAAGAATGAAACTAGACCACTCTCTTTCACCATACACAAAGATAAACTCAAAATGGATGAAAGATCTAAATGTGAGACAAGATTCCATCAAAATCCTAGAGAAGAACACAGGCAACACCCTTTTTGAACTCGGCCACAGTAACTTCTTGCAAGATACATCCACGAAGGCAAAAGAAACAAAAGCAAAAATGAACTATTGGGACTTCATCAAGATAAGAAGCTTTTGCACAGCAAAGGATACAGTCAACAAAACTCAAAGACAACCTACAGAATGGGAGAAGATATTTGCAAATGACATATCAGATAAAGGGCTAGTTTCCAAGATCTATAAAGAACTTATTAAACTCAACACCAAAGAAACAAACAATCCAATCATGAAATGGGCAAAAGACATGAACAGAAATCTCACAGAAGAAGACATAGACATGGCCAACATGCACATGAGAAAATGCTCTGCATCACTTGCCATCAGGGAAATACAAATCAAAACCACAATGAGATACCACCTCACACCAGTGAGAATGGGAAAAATTAACAAGGCAGGAAACAACAAATGTTGGAGAGGATGTGGAGAAAAGGGAACCCTCTTACACTGTTGGTGGGAATGTGAACTGGTGCAGCCACTCTGGAAAACTGTGTGGAGGTTCCTCAAACAGTTAAAAATATACCTGCCCTACGACCCAGCAATTGCACTGTTGGGGATTTACCCCAAAGATACAAATGCAATGAAACGCCGGGACACCTGCACCCCGATGTTTCTAGCAGCAATGGCCACGATAGCCAAACTGTGGAAGGAGCCTCGGTGTCCAACGAAAGATGAATGGATAAAGAAGATGTGGTTTATGTATACAATGGAATATTACTCAGCTATTAGAAATGACAAATACCCACCATTTGCTTCAACGTGGATGGAACTGGAGGGTATTATGCTGAGTGAAGTAAGTCAGTCGGAGAAGGACAAACATTATATGTTCTCATTCATTTGGGGAATATAAATAATAGTGAAAGGGAAAATAAGGGAAGGGAGAAGAAATGTGTGGGAAATATCAGAAAGGGAGACAGAACGTAAAGACTGCTAACTCTGGGAAACGAACTAGGGGTGGTGGAAGGGGAGGAGGGCGGGGGGTGGGAGTGAATGGGTGACGGGCACTGGGTGTTATTCTGTATGTTAGTAAATTGAACACCAATAAAAAAATAAAAAAAAAATAAATAAATAAATAAATAACACTGTTGTAAATGGTCTATAAAATTGATATTGGAAGCCTGGTTGGCTCAGTAGGTGAAGTGGCTGCCTTCAGCAGGTCACGATCCCAGAGTTCTGGGATAGAGCCCTGCACTGGGCTTTTTGCTCAGTAGGTGGTCTGTGACTCCTCTCCATCTGATCCCCTCTCTGCTCATGCTCTCTCACTCACTCATTATCTCAAATAAGGAAATAAAATATTTTAGGAAAATTAAAATGATACCAGCCCATCCTTCGTTTCACTGCCACTTACTTCCTGAAGGGATAGCTGATAACACTCTTGAGGATGTGCTCTAGTAATTTATATCCACACACTCTCACAATACACACACATACGCAACACATATATATTACATGATGTAATCTTGTTTTTTTCTGTAGTTCCATTGCTCCATATAAAACATAATCAGTGTTTTTTGACCAGCATTAGGATGTCTGTCATTTTGATTCATGGCTTATCAATATTCTATAGGAAACTTTACCATAATTTCACCACATTTCCACAGAGAAATATTCATGTTGGCTTCAATTGTGTTTTGTTAAGATTTTATTTATTTATTCATGAGACACACAGGCAGAGAGAGAAGCAGGCTCCATGCAGAGAGCCCGATGCAGGTTAGATCCCCGGTCTCCAGGATCAAGCCCCGGGCTGAAGGCGAAGCTAAACCCCTGAGCCATCTTGGATGCCTGGTTTCAATTATTTGTTATGTAACATGTCTTAACTACATGTACCTGTATATTTAATTGGCGTGTATTACTTAGACAATTTTCAATAGAACTGACTTCAAAAATATAAAATGCTGATGCAAATCATATATATATTTAATATTTGATATAATTTAAAATTGATGTTCCAAAATTGGTTTACCAATTTATATTCTCACCAGCAACATATGAGAGTTCCTCTTTCAGCAGACATAGTACAGAGGATAAAATCAAAATTAATACCTGCCAATTTTATAATTGAGAAATAATTTCACTCATCAGCCACATTCCACTTATTAGTGACTTTTCCCAAATCTATTTATCGAATTTTAGATATATTGTTTTTCTAGGGCTGCCATACAAAGCACCACAAATTAGGTGGCTTAAAAGTTTAGAAATGAATTTCTCCTGTTCATACAGAGTTCCAAAGTTTGTAGGGCCTTCCATGCCACTTTCTGTCTGGACCCTCCAGAGGAATGCTAGCTTCTCCATGACTGTGAGAAATTTGAGGAAAAATTTGGGGTTCCCATTTGGTGGTTTACAGAGGCAGAACCACCGTCTCTGCCTCCACCTTCCCACGAAGCCCTCCTTGTCTTTATCTGAATGTCTTATTACAAGCACACCAGTCAACTGAATTAGGATCCACCTACCCAATCATCATCTCATCTTTACTAATTACATCTGTAGCGCCCCTTTCCAAATTATAGGTCACCTTCTTAATCCTTGAGGTCTAAAACTTCAAGGAATGTTCTTTTGGAAGATACAATTTAATCTAGGATATAGGGGAAGAAGAATCCTTCCTGAGATGCTTATAATTGTTAACATTTTTTAATATGCAACACGGTTGCTTTGCACTGAAATGAATCCCAATAAAGTTAACATTAAGACAGTACAAAATGAGGATTTGTTCCATTTATTTTTAGCTGTCTTTGAAGATTGGTAATGTTCCTTTTTCTAGAGGAAATGTACTTATCCTCAATCTATAATTCTGATGCAATAGAAATTTTGTAATACGAAATACCTGAATTTGGCTTTCCTCTCTTTTTCCCCTTTAATACTTTGTTCTGTTGCTTAAATTCCACACAAGTGAAATAATATATTTCTTTCTCTAACTGATTTATTTTACTTAGTATTATATTCTCTCCATCCACATTGTTGCAGATGACGATATTTCATTCTTTTTTCATGACTGACTAATATTGCATTATATATAGAATGGAATATATCTATATCTCTACCTATATCTATATGCATCTTTATACACACACACATGGGCTCTTTCTGTAATTTGGGTATTGTTGAAAATGCTACTATGAACCTAGGGGATCATGTATCTCTTTGAATTAATATTACTGTATTTTTAAACACCTAGGAGGGAAATTGCTGTATAATAGGATAGTTCTATTTTTAACATTTTGAGTATCGTCCATACTGTTTCCCAGAATTGCTACACAAGTTTGCACGTCCATCAATTGTTCAAGATGGTTCCCCGTTATCTGTGTCTTTGCCCACACCTGCTGTTTCCTTGTTGTTAGTGGTTACAACTGGTGTGAGGTCATATCTCAGTTTCCTTTTGATTTGTATTTGGGATGTTTCTTTTATCTCCTCCTCAGTTCTGATGAAGGGTGTGCTTGGTGGTATACTGTGCAAATAGGAGCCCACAATGCCATCGGATTCTGGATCCTCAGCCCAGATAGAAGCTTCCATCCAGGGAGGAGTTCTGGGGTGGGTGAGAGCAATGGGTTTGTCCCCTGGGAGGAGACAGCTGCTGTCATCTCTCCTTCTGGCAGTGAGCACCAGTGCAGGGCCCAGGCAGGTGGAACCATTTCAGTGGGTTTCAGGCCTGGCCAGCTCTGAGCAGGTGCACAGCGCCCCCTGCGGATACCTCAGGAGATCATTCATGAGGAAGAGAATAGAACAAAAAGAAGGTAGCCTATTTTTGGTTTCCACAAGCAAGGGAGCAAAGAAACAGTAAGTGTCCTCTACTCTTGAGTCCCTCTAGAGTTTCCTTTTTTTCAATTTCTCCTCTTATCTTTTTCAGTTCTATAATATCCGTTTGGTTTATTTTGATAACTTCTATTTCAAATCTGCATTTCTATCTTTTCCATTTGAGTGAAGAGTGGGATGAGGAGAACGGGCGCCCAGACCCTGGTACAGATGCCCCAAACTCTGCTTCTCAAGCCCACCGCCAGCCCTGAGGAATTTAACCCTTCTAAGGTTCTGCCTTATCCTCAGGGTGGGTTCTTCCATGCAAATCATTCCCTGGCCTGTGACCATGCAAGCCTCTATTTGGAGCCATGACTGAGCTGCAGCTGAGCAAAGAAGAGTGCAGGAGTGGAGAGTGGTTCAACCAGGATTGAGGCAGGAGCACCTGCAAGAGGAAGGGAGACAAGAAGAGCTCCCAGCTGAGGAATGGGAGAACCAGTGCTTTCTGGTGGAATGGGAGACATGTCCACCTTGGGCTCCATTTGGTGCCCATGGCTCTTGTCCCCCATCCCCCACTGCTCACTGTTCAGCCTCTTCAGGTTGGCTTCTTTTACTTAGAAATAGGCATGGAAGTTTTCTCCCTATGTTTTTTGACTTGATAACTCAAGTATTTTCTTTAAGATCTTATTTATTTATTCTGAGAGACACAGACAGAGAAAGGCAGAGACACAAGCAGAGGGAGAAGCAGGCTCCATGGAGGGAGCCTGACGTGGGACTCAATCCTGGGGACCCAGAACCACACCCTGGGCCAAAGGCGGTGCTAAACCACTGAGCCACCCGGGCTGCCCCTATCCCTCTATTTTTAAAGAGAATTTCCTTCTCTACTTTCATGTCTAGATCTCTACCCATAGTGTGTGGTAACCTCCTGATGATCCTTTCTTTCCTTGAGTCCAAGCCTTAATGTCCCTTCCATTAAAAAGCATTACAAGGGAGACTTTGCACCAACTTGCAGTTTGTCAGCTTTGGTTGTTGTCTCTCATATGAGCATGAGCAGTTCGCCTTGCAGATAGGACTAATCCTGTCATTATTCTGTCTCTTAATTTAATCTCAAATGTGCACAGAATATATAAGGAACTCTAGAAATTCAACAATGAGAACATAAAAGTCCACTTTTCATTAAACCAAGTAAAGATCAGCAAGGGAGATATACTGATAGTAAGTGTGCATGAGAAGATTTTACATTAGATGAAAACCATTCCTACATATGTATTAGGACAGAAAGAAGAACTGACCAAACATATAGAGCCAGCCTGCTAAACTCCCACGAGAATAAAGACATAGAATATAATGCAGAATTCATTTGTCCCAAGGAAATCCATGAAGATGAATTGTTTTAAACAAAATAGGAAATAAATGCTGAAATAACAAAGGTTGAATTGGAACATGCAGGAAGCTAGTTTCTTTTGGACAATCTGCCAAAACCTGGCTTTGGAACCAAGTATCCTGAATTGTCTCTATTGTTATTTAAAGAGGTTTACCCAGATGAAAACTTTGGCATTACGGCGAATATATCTCCCTGATTTAATCACAATGGCACCTGCTTGCATTAGTGAATTGAACTGGGAACTATCTCCCAGAGATATTTAATATTGCTACTAAATTTAAATGAAACATTTCTCTTTCTCCCTTGCAAAGGCTCTACATTATTTTATTTTATTTTTTAAAGACTTTATTTATTTATTTATTTATTTATTTATTTATTCATGAGAGACACAGAGAGAGAGAGAGAGGCAGAGACACAGGCAGAGGGAGAAGCAGGCTCCATGCAGGGAGCCTGACGCGGGACTTGATCCCGGGTCTCCAGGATCAGGCCCTGGGTTGAAGGCAGGCGCTAAACCACTGAGCCACATGGGCTGCCCTCTACATTATTTTAATTCAAAATTACGAGAGTAGTTAAATAAGATCTAACAAGAGAGAGGAAACAATCTGTGATGCAAAGTGGGGCAAAGTATGGGAAAATATATACATAAACTCTACTTTTATTTCACAAGATGTATGTACCATTCATTGAAGAAGCCCTGGGAATTGTATACTGAAGTGGATGGTGTATTTGGACTCTAAAATGAGAAGGAAAATACAAGCACAAAGAGACAACAACCACTAAACAAACTGTGAGGTCCTTGAGCTGAGCTCCCAGGGCAGCTTACATATTTGACCCAGAGACAGGATTTTATGTTACATACAATACTTCCAGACAGTGTGGTTTCTCAACTCTGGATTCACTGCCAGTTTCCAGTGGGGAACGTACACTGGTTATTGGGGAAATCTCTGTTATGGAGAGAGGCTCATCATAAAATTCATCAATTTAATTACCTTTCTCCTTTGGAGGCACGAAGCAGGCCCTGGGCTGGGAGCTGCAGCAAGTGACACACTGTGTTGAAAATATGCATCTAGAGGGGCCTGACTGATTCAGTCAGTAGAGGGTGGGACTCTGATTTTGGGCTTGCAGGCTTGAGCCCCACCTGGGTGTAGAGATTACTAAAATTAAATCTTTAAAGACAAAAATGAAAATATACATGTGTATGTAATATTTCCTAAAATCTAGTATGATGTGTGCTGTCATAGGGATGGATTTCATCTTGTGTTCTACGCGTTTTATAAGAGAATATGTATTAGTAATATTAAGATTTATTAGTATTAAACATTTTAACATTTAAAGGCTCCACAGGTATTATCTGTAACAAAGGAAAGAATTACAGGAGGGCACCATTTTGTGCCACCATCCCCAGGGACTATGCTCTACTGTTGTCACCAGTAAAGGGATGAGTGTCCTCAGTACATGTGTCCCAGCTTGGAACCTATGTCCCCAGGACTGTGTCCCACCCCTTCATCTGCCTCTGTCACTGTGCTTAGCATCAGTGTCATACACTGGATTGGAAGCTCCAAAGAAGCTTTTAGATGAGGAGGACCAAAGACAATGGCCTAGGGGTTTTAGTCTCACCTCCTCATTATCTGAGACACTGTGGGTAAGTGTAGCTGCTCCCACTGCCGTGACCTATAGCACAGTAGTAGTCAGTCTCATCCTCAGGCTGCAGCCCAGAGATGAGCAGGAGCCCTACATTGGCTGAGGTGTCTTTGGATCCAGAGAAGCAGCTGGGGACCCCAGGTCCCAACTCTGTACTTGAGTAGTAGTACAGGAGGTACCAGGGAGGGCTCCCTGGCTTCTGCTGGTGCCAGTATATGCTATAGCCACCAACACTGAAGCCACTGCTCAGGGTGCAGGTGAGTCTGGTTGTTGATCCCAGGGATGCAGAGAGGGAGGGCAGCTGGGTCAGCACAAGCTGGGACAGGGAGCCTGCAGACACACACACGTCACAATGAAGACAAGAAACAGGGTGCATGTGGTTGAGGAGCTGAGCCACAGGGATCCGATTCAGGCTGGGGTCGCCCCACCTTGCATTGGGGCCTGTCCCTACCTGTGCAGTGACAGAGGAGCACAAGGAGGACAGGGGTCCAGGCCATGGTGACGTAGCCCCTTCTTAGGCCATGGAGCTGGGGCTGGGCTGCCCCTGGCCTGTCTTATCCCCTGTCCCAGGGCCTCACAATGAAGGGGCTGCTCATGCAAATGTGACCACCCCTGCCTCTCCCTCCTGTGCACTTACTGTTCTGTGGCCCTGGGACAGGGAGGATTCCTGATAGACTAGCTTCCTCCTGGTGGGCCTCGTGGAAGCAGCTCTTGGAATCCATACACAGACCCAGGTCTAGGGACTCTTCCAGGTCCAGAAAGGACACAGCTGCTGAGTTTCAGCTATAAGCAGGGCCCAGGCCCAGGAGCTTCTGACAGAGGAGAGCTGCACAGCTGGGGGCCCCTGTTCTCCAGAAACCCCCAGACAGCATTGCACTTTGCCCCTTGCCGGTCTCTGGCCAAATATCTCCTCCTTTCCCCCCTCACAAGCCTTTCCTCCCCTGCTTCTCTGACTCCTGTGCTGCTACCATGTAAGAGTGACACTCCAGGGAAGGACAAATGTCCTGAGGTGTCGTCTGATCAGGCTTCCTCCATGTACTGGAGTCTAGTAGGAGGGATCTGTGCACTTCTGACCCAGGAGAGGCTGGGAACTGCTGTGGAGCTGAAGACAGGACACAGGGAACAGAGAGCAGATGGGCTCTGTCCTCACAGGCTGGGCTCAGGGGAGATGGGCTGACTCCAGATGCTGAGTGTGAGCAGGAATTTTTGGGAAGGACACACATATTCATGGAGGAGGTTCCAGAGGTTGGGAATGCTAGGCTCTTCCTGAGCAGGTCTGACAGGAAGCAACAAAGTCTGTGAGGCTTCTGGGGGTTTGGGAACAGAGCAGAGCCTGGGCTTCCAGGGGGGACCAGTGCATGGACACCCTGTGACCTCCCCTCCATTTCCTGTGAGAGTTTTCATACCAGCTGTGCCTGTCCTCATGGTCCTTCATTAGAGAATTAGCTTCAGGGGACGTCCTAGGACAGAATTTGGGATGGAGAGACATAGAAGGGGACATTGGGGGGTGGCTGGAGGAAGATGACAGCAGAAGAAACAGGGAAGGATGAAGTGGATTGTGTCCCCAGATGGGTCATTGGGAGGTTACTGACTGGATCACAGGATGTAGAGAGGTAGTGATGGTCTAGAGTGTCAGGTGAATAATGGTGAAGGATCACAGAGACAGGGATGCCTGCAGTGACACAAGTGAGGTCAGATGGGAGAGCAGGTGATAGCTGATGGTGAGTCTGTCGTCCAATGTCATATAGAGATTGTGGGGTTACATGTGGAGAGCTGTGGAGACACTCAAGACCACCGGGGCTGGTGGGCGTTTTCCCTCTTCCATAGGAAGAATGTGGGTGTTGCCGTAACCACCTGGTGAGGTCTTAGTCTGTAACATCTGTCTATCCGTCAATCCATCCATCCATCCGTCCATCCATCCATCCATCTATACATCCCATTATTCATTCTTTAAACACATATTTAAGGAATGTCCACATGTGTCAGATCAGTGTACATCACAGTGTAAAACAAAATACCATTTTTACTCATTTCAGAATTGGTAATACCTTGCCTGTTTTATACACTGTGCCTGGTTGCTCTTTGCCTTTCTCAATGTCTGTTTGAGAGCCCACCTGATATCACACAAAGCTTCCTACTCAATGACTCTGTGTCTATTTATCAAAAGATACTTCGACACACTGGAGAAAAATATGCAATTTTATGCGCATCAAATTTGATGATAAGGAGGACGCAAAACTTAAGAGAAAAAGGAAGAAATACAGAGAATAATTGACATACCTGAGAAACACAATGTCAGCTTCTGTAAGTCATCATAACATAGGGAAATATATGACTGATAGTATAATTATTAAAAATAGCAAGTGTCTCAATCATGAGTTTGAGAGTAATGAAATATAGTTCATCTTGAATTAACTGGAGAGTCACAGCAATCAGCGAGGATCCTTCACCTTGAAGGGAGCCCTGAGCGACCCCTAGAACCTGTCTCAGGCATCCTCAAGTCTTCCCAGGTCAGAGGAATCCTTTCCTACTGGGAAGGTCTGGAGCCACTGGTGAGCACAAGGATTTGAAACTGGGTGTGGATGACCCAGGGCCCAGGAGCCCCTCCCAATGTTGGAAGATGCAGACAGAAACTCGGTCCCCCACTGGCTCGATGGTGATGCAGGCTGTCTCTGGGGAGAGCTGTCTTTGGGCTGTGCTGCTCATCTCAGAAGGACCATGCTGATGCATTCTGTTCATGAGAGTTTATGGTACCCAGGAGTCCCATCAGTGGGATGAAGTGAGAGGAGATAAAGCTAAGCTACAGGGTGCCCAGGATATAAAACAAAAAAAAAAACACACACACACACAAAAAGACAGTGAGATATAGCTTTCCTGACACAAGAGAAGTCATTTTAGTCCCCAGCTATATTCTGGGATCTCTCTCCTAGTGTCTTTCCTTTCCCAGCACACATTTTGCAGATCCACTTAAGATTTAAAAGGAAATACAAAACAAACAACACAAAACCCAATCAGTAGCTGAGGATTTTAACAGGACAAAGAGAATGGGGACCTGACAGTCTCTACCAGGCCAGGAGAGATACTTACCACATCAGAGAACACAAATCAGTGCTGAACCCACCAGTGCTGATTCAAAGAAAGCCAGGCCCTGCACTCCATACCCCAAAGGAGGAGCCCAAATCCTTTCTGTTTTACACTGGCTCTGAGAGCAGGACCTCAGGATCTTTCTCCTGTGGGACTGTGACCTCTGCTTAATTCCTTCTGTTATAATAAATTTATTTTTTATTGGTGTTCAATTTACCAACATACAGAATAACACCCAGTGTTCATCCCATCAAGTGCCCCCTCAGGCCCTGTCATCCATTTACCCCCACCCCCTGCCCTCCTCCCCTTCCACCACCCCCAGTTCGTTTCCCAGAGTTAGGAGTCTTTATGTTCTGTCTCCCTTTCTGATATTTCCCACACATTTCTTCTCCCTTCCCTTATGTTCCCTTTCACTATTATTTATATTCCCCAAATGAATGAGAACATATAATGTTTGTCCTTCTCCGATTGACTTACTTCACTCAGCATAATACCCTCCAGTTCCATCCACGTTGAAGTAAATGGTGGGTATTTGTTGTTTCTAATGGCTGAGGAATATTCCATTGTATACACAAACCACATCTTCTTTATCCATTCATCTTTTGATGGACACTGAGGCTCCTTCAACAGTTTCGCTATTGTGGACATTGCTGCTAGAAACATCGGGGTGCAGGTGTAAATTGCTGCGTTTCATTGCACCTGTATCTTTGGGGTAAATCCCCAACAGTGCAATTGCTGGGTTGTAGGGCAGGTCTATTCTTAACTCTTTGAGGAACCTCCACACAGTTTTCCAGAGTGGCTGCACCAGGTCATATTCCCACCAACAGTGTAAGAGGGTTCCCTTTTCTCCGCATCCTCTCCAACATTTGTGGTTTCCTGCCTTGTTAATTTTCCCCATTCACACTGGTGTGAGGTGGTATCTCATTGTACTTTTGACTTGTATTTCCCTGATGGCAAGTGATGCAGAGCATTTTCTCATGTGTATGTTGGCCATGTCCATGTCTTCCTCTGTGAGATTTCTCTTCATGTCTTTTGCCCATTTCATGATTGGATTGTTTCTTTGTTGTTGAGTTTAATAAGTTCTTTATAGGTTTGGAAACTAGCCCTTTATCTGATACGTCATTTGCAAATCATTCTCAATGGGGAAGCACTGGAAGCCTTTTCCCTAACATCAGGAAGAAGACAGGGATGTCCACTCTCACCACTGCTATTCATCATAGTACTGGAAGTCCTAGCCTCAGCAATCAGACAACAAAAAGACATTAAAGGCATTCAGATTGGCAAAGAAGAAGTCAAACTCTCCCTCTTCGCCGATGACATGATACTCTACATAGAAAACCTAAAAGCCTCCACCCCAAGATTGCTAGAACTCATACAGCAATTTGGTAGTGTGGCAGGATACAAAATCAATGCCCAGAAATCAATGGCACTTCTATACACTAACAATGAGACTGAAGAAAGAGAAATTAAGGAGTGAATCCCATTTACAATTGCACCCAAAAGCATAAGATACCTAAGAATAAAACTAACCAAAGAAGTAAAGGATCTATACCCTAAAAACTATAGAACACTTCTGAAAGAAATTGAGGAAGACACAAAGAGATGGAAAAATATTCCATGCTCATGGATTGGCAGAATTAATATTGTGAAAATGTCAATGTTACCCAGGGCAATTTACACGTTTAATGCAATCCCTATCAAAATACCATGGACTTTCTTCAGAGAGTTAGACCTCTGCTTAATTAGTGAACAAAAGAAACTATTTGGGCAGCCCTGGGTGGCTCAGTGATTTAGCGCCACCTGCAGCCCAGGATATGATCCTGGAGACCAGGGATCAAGTCCCAGGTTGGGCTCCCTACATGGAGAAGGCGCTTCCCTCTGCCTGTGTCTCTGCCTCTCTCTCTCTCTGACTCTATCTCTCTCTCATGAATAAATAAATATTTTTTAAAAGAAAAGAAACTATTTAACTTTTCTCCATACTTGATCCCTGCAAAAGTCAGAATCTCTCATTGAGCACTCTTATACTTTTATGACAATGTACTTATTAGCACGAGGTTTTAAGATTCTATTTTTTTATAAGAAGATATACCTGGAAGGATGGGTTATGTTGCCAAGATGTTGACTAGAGTGCCATATTGGTTTTATATACATAAATTTTCTTTTAATTGTAATATATTTATAAATATATATATATATATATATTTTATTGGAGTTTGAATTTCCAACATATACTACACCACCCAGTGCTCATCCCGTGAAGTGTCCGCCTTAGTACCCATCACCCAGTCACCCCATCTCCCCTTCCACTACCCCTTAGGGGAAAAGGAGAGAAAGTGAGTGGGAAAAAATAGAGTCGGTGACAAAACATGAGAGACTCCTAACTCTAGGAAATGAACAAGGAGTAGAATGTCATATTTGAATGAGATATATGCATCTGTATACATCTATACACACATAATCAGATATGACCAGTCAGATTTAGGGAAGTAGCATTGACTTTATGGATCCAGTAAAATCTCTTGGACATATTATCCTACCAACTTCTTACAGAGTTTCCAACAGCTTTACCAGGCTAGTCAGGAGGTCGTGTCCTGGCAGGGCGGGAACCTTGGGATATTTGGGTAATTCAAGAACAGACAATGCAACCAAGTGAATGCGTGTTGCAGGCTAAGTCTGATGACAAAGTTTAGCACAAGTTTCGGCTTGGCTTCCATACTGGAGGAGCTGCTAAACATTTCATCCAGAGGTTTCTCACAAAAGTTGCAGCAAATCACGTTTTAACAAGAGCCTATATGTTCAAGTGCCATGCTTGCTGCAAATATGTGAATAATCTGATAAGTTATTTGTGAAAGTATTCATATTCAGTGAACCAATTAATGTTAATTCAGCTATATTTAGTAGAAATGATGGTGGTTGTTGAAAAAACATATATTTCAGTGATACATCTGAGTAGATACTTTTTTTTTTCATCTGAGTAGATACTTGATGCGATTCCTGTTCATTATAACCTGAACTTGATCCTGATTTTCTCTAGCTTCCTAAAATCTCTGGGTACAAATCTGAAAACTAGCATGTTGATTTTTCTCCCACCTTTGGAAGTGCATTCAAACTGCCCTATATCCTGAAGTCCTGACAAGTAACTGTGAATCCAAAGATAGAACCTTCAGAGCAGTCACCACAGCAGCTCATGTACAGGTGATTTTCATGCCAGTGGCTCTCTGGGACAGGGATCACCAGACACATTTGAACCACAAACCAGGAAACTCTGTCAGATTGTCATAGCCTTCGGTCACTTTACCTGAAGACGGACATGAGCTTGACATCAAGAAATCTTCTCCACTGGTTGCCCGCAGAACTCAGCAACTGCCTACAATATCATTCGATCATTTACCATCCTTTTTCCCCCCTACAAATGCCTCTTGTTTAATACCTGATTTCTTAAACCACAAGCCTGACTTTGAGAATGCACCTC